>NC_081405.1:562241044-562933544 GCF_030272615.1 Cryptomeria japonica
AAAAAAAATATCATTAATTATTAAATTATTTTGCACTGTGATTAATATATTGTGCCCAACAATTTTAAAATAATTTGCTAGTGATAATTATTATTAAATTAATTTGGCAATGTATTAATTATTAAATTAATATGATATTTGCTTTGCTTATTTATTTGCCAATGTTCAGCAGTATATATATATCCTTTTATGCCAAGCAAATAATTAATGTGCCGGTAATAAAATATATTAAATGATTTTTTTAATTTATGTATTTTATTTTGTCAAATATTTTAAGTGGTATATTAATTTATAATTATGATTTATTTGGTTGATTAATAATTAATCTTGCTTAATTATAAGAAATTGTTTATTATTATTAATACTTTTATTGTTTTCTATATACACCTACGAAATGGACTTTGAATTAGTTTTATTGCACTATCATATATTTATCATATCATAATTGAAAACCTTATGTATAGTTGGATAATAATTAATACTAATACTTAAAATGGTTTTCACATGGTTGTTATCTGAATGTTATCCATATGCCTATGAAGTGAATTTTATTAACCTTGGTAATATTTCAAAGTTTTATTAAACCAAACCCTTGACCTTTCATGTTATAGTAACCTAAACCAACAGGTGTCTGGGTTTTGTGTTTTTTTGTGTTGTTTTGGCCCGTATGTCTTTGGGGGCTCCAAAGGCTGGTCTTTGAGCTAAATCTTTATTGTCAGTAATATGAAGATTTTTATTTCTTTGTGGGTTTACTTATGATTGACTTGGGTGGCTTATCAGTCTCTTGGTTTTATTGCATTACTCTCCTTTTGGGATTGAGCTATTTTGAGCTCTTTGATGGAAGCTTATGTATTTGATGCTTATGTGAATTGAGATATGATTTTATTCTAGACTTGGATGGAACTCATTATCTGGTTTTATGGTGTTTATGATATTTTATATGAGACTAATGAGATTATTTTATGTTTCTTTTGAGGATGGTTGGTTTTGAGAATGTTTGTGTCATAAGGGGGACTGGCTTCCAAGTGGAGGGTTGGGGCCCAAAGTGGCTTCCAAGATAACCCATCTAAAGTTGAGATTAATAAGTGATAACCTAATTAATGTAATAGGGGGTTGGGTAGTTATTCACATTAAATAATATAATTGGATGCCCTGGTCATGGCATGAGTGCTCGTTTAGGCTTAGGATGAGGTGTGGAAGGCCTAGAATGGAAAAACTAACTACCTTATCCTCATGAAAAGTTTGTTGGGTTTGCACGAGTCTTGTATGGGAGTTGGGGGTCGGGAGAGTCTGCTAGGATAACCGAGGATGGGGACTGAGGCCTATGGAGACCTACCAGGATAACCCATATCAAGATATGCGATGACACTCTCCCCTTGTGAGCACTGGTGTCCTTATTTTGTGCTTGTAGCCTCTAGAGTATTCCTATCTAGAGTTTTTTCTATGTGTACCTTGTTTTGACTTTACTCGGTGGAAGTGTGTTCAGACCATGTTTGATTTACTCTTTTTTTGTATGCTTGAGGGCCTTATGTCTATCTCATAGCATGGGGGGTGGTAGTTGCCTTCTTCCATCGGGGATTTTGGACCTTTTTTATGCGTGGTTTGGCTTCATGCATCTTCCAGTTGCTACACTTGGATATGGTCAGCTAAGTGATAGGGTGTATATATCTTTCATCCATCATATTGTGCATATGTGTAAATTAGATGTAACCGTATTATGTATATGTCATTGAGGCCAGTGATGTAACTACGATGTAATCATGATGAACTATATTGTAATTCTGATGTAATTTTGATGTTAGGGAAATGAGGTATGGGATGATGACTGTTATATTAGTAAATGGAAATATTGATCTTATGAAATTAAAAATGTACGTGTTACTTATTCATTACCTTGCATGTTGTAGTAAACTATTGTTATTGGTTATTCATTGGATTTAGCTTTAGAGGATATTTTAATGCAATGTATTTTCATGCTTCAATTTTATGTATGTTTAGATTATTTTAAATGTTATTTTTGGTTAAGCTCAAATGTGCATCGAATGTTAGTAAGATAGATTGAATTTATTTAACTTTGTAAGGAAAGTAAAGTAACACTATTGAGTAACCTTAGGAGATGGTTCAATAGTCTTCATCCGCTGGTGCAATTTAGTTTAATCTTATCCATTTACTGTTGTGGAATGCTTACTCAATGTTTTAAAAAAAAAAAATATTTCACTCTTAATTGCATTTGTTTAGTTAGATCCTCTAGGGTTTCTTGGTAGGGCGTTACAACAAATACTGATTAATATTTAGAAGGGAAGGGTAACCCATTCTCTACCTTCACTTCTCTAAGGTGGGTATGTGTAGGATCATGAGGGGCCAAAAAGCGGCGATATGAAAAAAATTACCTTCTCCACTTGCCCAAAAATGCAAAAAAATCCATGTTGACTTTTGTCACAACCCTCCTTTATCACTTTTTGGATTTGATACAATTATATTATATTTTTGGTTGAGCTATTGAAAATAATTGAATAAATATTATAAAAGAATAAAAATGGACACACACACACACTTGGAGAATATAATTCAAAAGGCATTATTTTTATTTTATTTTCCCACTCCCAATTATGGCACATGTTGTAGGAGGAATTAGAAGCTTCTAGAGGAATCTTCAATACCTTGCATGTAACTCCCCCACTAGGATTTTAATCAATGTTTGCATGAGTCCAATATTGTAAAAGAATCTCATTCTTAATTAATTTCTCTAGATAGTGGAATTAAGGGATTTTTCTTATATGTTGTATGGAAGTTTTCATAAGAGGGAGTTGATTATGTTTTGAAGAAATTTCCCAAGTTTTAGCAGTAGGATATTTTTTGGTAGTCTCATTTTTCATTGTAGGATTGTTAAGTTGTTCTTGAAGATTTCTCTCAAGTTGCAAGGAAGGATCTAAAAAGGATAGTTAGAAGATTGGAGAGGATTCAACATCGAGCCTCGATAAGCCAGGTTCTCTTCTTTTGTCATCTTTCATTTACATGTGAAAAAATTGTATTATCAAAAAATATAGCTTCTAGATCTTCCTTTATATAAATTAGATTGCAAATCTTTTCTTCTTATTTAGGGATAAATATTGATAAAAGTACTTTTCATATAATGCATGTAAAAGATAGCTTTATTGTTTATTTAATTTTCTTTAGAAAAAAAAATATATATCAGATCTTGCTTTTGCTTTTCCAAAGATTTTTAGATCTGTGCAAAAATCATATTTCCCTTATTTAAAATTATTTTTCTGAGATTAAAAATCTTCTCTGTGTGATTAAATGATAACCATTTGTGTATGAATCTTGTCCTTGTTATTCTTCTCTTAAATTCATTACTGGATTGGAAATCTAAATGTAAATCTCATTTCTTTAATTAAATCTTACTTCCCTGTGAATAATCTTACCTCTGTGCAAATTCAAGTTTGATCTTCTGCATATAAAGTTATTTAAATATTTTTTTCTTTTTCCTGTGAGTAAAAATCCATTTCTCTCTCTGAATGTAGATCATAAATCTTAATTCCTTAAGAGCAGTCTTACTTCTCTGTGAACAAAAAAATGTCTGGAAATAAAATATAAACTTCACTGTATCCATTATTCTCAGTGGAAATAAAATATAAATCCCTCTCTGTGAATATTAGCTCCTGAAAATCTTCTTTGAAAGCTTTGTTTTTCTTAGCATAATCATCTACCTATCTCTGTGATAAATTGGTTATCTGTACATCGCTGAAACAAATTGTTTCTCTGTTTTATTTCATCCCTGTGATTAAATTATTATTCTCATTTTTACATTAACATTTTTCCTCTTATACATATATCTGTTTATATATTCCTCTTTTATGCTATTAAATAAATTGGAATGCAAAATAAAATATATTCGAAATTGTGCACGAAACAGTACGAAGAAAATCCGTAGATGTAACTTCATCCATTGCATGGAATAATGGACCATCACAGGAGAGGGGAGCGAAGTTATTACCTCCGCAGGGGAGTGGTACCCTCAACTAACTTGCAGTCACTATTACGGCAGTGGCCGTAGGGTAGTGGAGGGGACCATGACGGTCCCCTCATCACTGCGGGCCTATACCCATAGGTCCGCAGTGGTGATGGGACCCATGGGCCCCACTCCCACTTGCCTTTTAAAAGCCATTTCAAAAAAAATCAAACTCATGGCAACTTGTTTTTTTTGCTAATTTTTTTAATCCAAATTTTAGTTTAATAAAATTTAACTAAGGTAAATTTAAAATTTAATCATCCTTAGGAAATTTATAATTAATTTATCTTTAGAAAATTTATAATTTGTAAATTAAATTATACAAAAATTTATAATTTAATCATCCTTAGTAAGTTTATAACTAGATTTTTACAAACTATTTAAGATTCACTTAGCAATTAATTCATATTAATATGATTTGAACCAAATGTCTAAGCTAAATTCTATTTTTTGGACTAGTGACTTTATAAGCGATTATTCTCATGGTAGAAATCAACACATTGCTTAACCTTGCATGTAACTTACACTATCCTTGCTTCATGCGAATTTCTTGTACATTACTTGCATTTATTGATGACAAAGTTACATTTTCTTCATCTTCATGCAAGTTACACGTTCAATTATTAATATGCAAGTTTCATAATTGTCATTATTATGCAAGTTATATTTCAAGTTTTGAATATTAAATAACTTAGTTATGGTTTTTATTCCATGTGGTTCATCAAGTAATTGTTCAATTAGATAAGCTTTGCAATGTCTAATTATACACGTCTTTCAAGCATGATGTTTTTCATAAGCTTCTTAGTTAGAAAAATAAATAAAGGAATTCAGAAAACCAAAACCTAGCAGCGTTCGGTATATACAGTGCCTCTGAGTCATGCTTACAGGTAATGTCATCATGTTGAACTACTGCACTTAATGCCTAATAAAGATGCATCAATGACGTCAGTGGCATCGTCCCTATAAATCGTCAGGGAGTAATAAGGGACACTTGGAAGTTAAAATCCAAGGGGCGAGTAATCCCCCTTGGATCAATATTCTAATAAGATAATCCTTAAATGATTTTACATCCGCTGAGTTAAACCATAGTAAACCCCCTTAAGGCTGATTGAGTGAAATACTTTTATCAAATAGATTTAATCTCGAAGAGTTTTTGACAATTGACAATTTGGTCAAGGGTGACGCATATGATAAGAATTAGGATCTAGTTGTTTTAGGTCACAAGCAATAGGCCATCTTGAGCCTTTGCTTAAGTGCTACCACTGTGGGTAGCAACCACAAAGAAACTATCTGGGACATTGACCCTAGAAAGGGTTGCATACCCACTAATCATTCTACATCAAACCATAGAGTAGAAAATAGAACTGCATACTTTACGCCTTGATCCCGTACCAAAGAAGGTATGTAGGTAGTCTTGGGACGGAGTTGTCCCTAGTAATCAGGCATTTGTGGATGGGGTCTAGGCTTTAGTAAGAAGGAGGATTGAGTAGAATCCTAAATTCAAAGATAAGTATAATAAAAAGGAAAAGGGTAATTCAATGCATACTCAGAAGGAATCCTGTATGGATTCGCTTGACTTCCCGAGGCTTTAAGCTAAATTCTGAGGCAGAATTCAAGATTGTATTATGTTATTTTAATTTCTCCTAAGGACAGCGACCTCGGTGCACTCCTATTAGAAGAGTGTAGTAATTAGTGAGTGACTCAAGACTCGAATGGTCCTGATGAGTCTAAGTCTCTGGCTAGAGCACCTCCTATCCCAATTGGATAGATGCCTATCCCATATTAGATAGATGAAATCATATGTCTCGTATGGACAGATGCCTAACTCGTATGCTTAGATGCTCATCCCGGATGGATGAATGCCTAATCCAAATGGATGGATGCCCAGGTCACATTTTGTTAAGTATGGTGGGTTATTACATGTGGTATCAGAGAAAAGGTTCAAATCTAGGCCTTGTGCTCACTTCAATTTACACAGCTAAGGGAATGTTTTGCAATGGTACAAATTAAATTTTAAAATCCTAAATCAAAAACTAACTACATTATTTAACTTTCAAGTAAAACCCTAGAATGGCTAGAGGAATAGGAAGAGGAAGAGGAAGAGGTAATTGAAGGAGTACTACCACTAGGAGTCAAAGGGAAGAAAACCATGAGGAAAACCATGAAGAAAACCATGAGGAAAACCATGAAGAAAACCATGAGGAAGACCATGAAGGGGATCAGAATAACCCAGGAAATAACGAAGATGGGGTCAAGGCTATAATCAACCTTCTAATCAAACAAAGAGATAAAATCAACTTCTTGGAACAAACAATGTAGGACCTTAGGGAAAGACATAATGACTTTGAAAATCGAAGTGGTACCGAAAATGGAAACCCTGGTAACAATCAAGGGAATATGGTGGGTAATAGAAAAGAAAATAACATATTGGAACTCTCCAAGGACTTAAAGAAAATCAGCCCTCCTAAGTTCGATGGGAGGCAAATTGGTGAAGGAGCTGAGAATTGGTTAAATGAAATCGAAAAGTATTTTGAACTAAGAGATTTTAGCAAAACAACCAAGGCCTTATGGGGTTCCTATCAACTCACAGGGGAGGCAGCTAGTTGGTGGACCAACACTAAGGAAATAATCTTGAATGTGTAACTTGCATGAAGATGAAGAAAATGTATATAATCTTGGTTAATTGAACATGTAACCTGTGGGCCCCACTCCCACTTTCCTTTTAAAAGCCATTTCAAAAAAAAATCAAACTCACAGCAACTTGTTTTTTTTGTTAATTTTTTTAAATCCAAATTTTAGTTTAATAAAATTTAACTTAGGTAAATTTAAAATTTAATCATCCTTAGTAAATTTATAATTAATTTATCTTTAGAAAATTTATAATTTGTAAATTAAATTATACCAAAATTTATAATTAGATTTTTACAAACTATTTAAGATTCACTTAGCAATTAATTCATATTAATATGATTTGAACCAAATGTCTAAGCTAAATTCTATTTTGGGACTAGTGACTTTATAAGCGATTATTCTCATGGTAGAAATCAACACATTGCTTAACCTTGCATGTAACTTACACTATCCTTGCTTCATGCGAATTTCTCATACATTACTTGCATTTATTGATGACAAAGTTACATTTTCTTCAGTTTCATGCAAGTTACACATTCAATTATTAATATAATCTTGGTGTTATGGTGTTATTGATTGCTTCATGCTTATGCATGAAGATGAAAAAAATGTATATAAGATGAAGAAAATGTATAGTTTTGCCCTTAACCAAATTTTCCATTTATATAATCTTGGTGTTATGGTGTTATTGATTGCTTCGTGTTTATGCATCTTTCATTTATTCATTTACATTATGTGGTTGAAAGAATATGTTAACAAAGTTAAAAATCACATAACATTGGTTCACCCCCCCTCTCAATGTTCCTTGATTCCAACAATTGGTATCAAAGCTTAGTACCTCAAAAGAATCCTAATAGCTTGAGGAGGATGGAGGAAGGTGAATCAATGGATTTTGATGGTCTTCAACATCAGCTTATTGTGGCACTTGAGGATCTTGATCAATCCTAGGTAGAGGTCCAACAAATGAAAGTGAATCTTAAAGATGCTGAGAACATCATTGAGTCATTGAAAGACCAGTTGAACAAGTCTAGGGAGAAGAGAAAGGAACTTGTTGATAAGCTAAAGGAGAAAGATAGCCAAAACATAGATGACCAAGCCTTGAAGGAAAAGATAGAAGAATGTGAGAAACTTGCTAGAGATAATGTAGTCCGGAAGAACAAGATGGATTCTATAGTGATGAGGTTGACAAAGGAGATTGAAGGAAGAAAGAAGAATGAAGAAAGTCTTAATCAATCCTTAAAAGATAGATCTCATGAATGTTGTATACTTAAATGTGAGAATGACCAATTGAAGCTTGAATTTCTACAATCCAAGAAAAATGAGAAAGAGCTTGAAAGGAAGATTATCATTCTTAGGGATGAACTTGGTACTATAATTGAGTACAAGGAGAAATTCAATATTATCTTAGCTAAGCATGACATGTCGCTGCAAAGTCAAAAGAGTGATAATGAAAAGAGAGGACTTGGATTTGAGAAAGGTGAAAGCTTTGGATCTGGTCAAAGCAATCCTAAGTCTCAACGTCAAAGGAACAAAGCTAAAAAGTCTCTAGTAAGACAACCTAATACTAATAAGTTCAATGGTAATTATTTTCTTTGCAATAAATTTGGTCATATGGCTAGTCAATGCAAAATAGAATGAATTGGAGTGGTCCATCTTTCTATGGTCAATCTTTTAAATGAAACAAGTATGGACATAAGTCAAATGGATGCAGAAGTATGATGAATAACTTTCCAAATAGAAGGAACGTTAGATGTTATGCATGTGGTAGGTTTGGCCATGTTGCTAACTAGCGCAGATCAAGAGGAAATCAAGGGAATTTCAGCCCTAGACAAGGAAATGTGGTGTGCTATAATTGCAACAAAATCGGTCACATTGCAAGATTCTGCAGAAGCATAAATGTGAATAGAAATGGTCTGATAGAAAATAATAAGAATGTGCAGGCAGATGAAAAAGGGAAAGAGAAAGTGGAGGAGATCAAAGATCAGATGAAGAAGGCATGGGTGAAGAAGAGTGATTCAGATGTTGGAAACATGTCTGCCCCTGATTCCAGTACTGCAAATTCCTCTAGGAATTAGATTGAGGACTCTAGCCCAAGGGGAGTCTACATGCAAATCCTTTTTTCCCCTACCAATAGTCATGTCAAAAGATCGACAGATTGTCAGTAGCTATATTTTTATAATACAAATATTTTGGAAGGAGTTCCAGAAGAGTATGACTAAAGTTGAAGATCCGCAAAAGAAATCTTGAGAGACTGTTTGTGTATGCATGGTGTCTAGATGAGTTAGGACAAAGTGCATTTATTATGCTAAAAAGTTAGGTATGTGGATGATAAAATGTGACTTAACTCTTTCATTTTTTAGTTTGCATTCAAAGAGAAGAGGTCTAAAGTTATCTACAAGAATATTGTCAAGCAAGATCAAGTGTCAAAGTAATTTCCCAAATGAAAACCTAATCTAGCGATTGAGGTATTTATCGGTGAACTTTTCAAAGTTTGAAATTTTTGAAATGACAACTTCTAGTATGGTGACACCTCTTGTTGTGGATATTACTAAGAGAGCTCGACCAAACTTTAAGAAATACCCATTTATTTCTATGGAAGATGGTTCAAAGAGTACATTTTCATCGGTTCCACATGATATTCTACATATTGAGGATATTAGGGTTTACACTCACTAAAACCTCAATGATTTGGGAAGCTCTCATTTGTCAAATCTCTACAATAAGGAATTGATTGATAGGAATTTCAAGCTAAAACCAAAATTTTAAGTGTTGGAGGAAAAGGGTTTTGTGCAGTTCATCAAATTTTTGATGTTCAATGAACATGGATGGGTTCGGTATGTTCTTAGAAGGATGCACGATGAATTCATGTGGTTGAACAAGCTTTTGAAGATCACTAAAAATTCTATTAGGGTCGTAACAGGGTTGTGTTCATCTAGTTAGCTACTCACATTGAAGTTGGTGAAGAACCAAATTATCATAGATGCAACCGATTTAAAATTTGACAAAAGAACTATGACAATCAATGACATTCTGGAATATGATGTCAGATTTACTTCAATGGTGATTGGGTATAAGATATACTACTCTAGTAGAGAGAACTCTGTATCCAAAACAATAATATATGTAGCTTATGAGATGGTCTGGGAGAACAAGAAGTATGACCTATGTGAGTTTCTCAAGAGTGACCTGATGAAGAAATTGAACAAAATCAAGCAAGACAAGAAACATCCATTCAAATATGAAACTTTTCTCCTATGCTTGTTTTTCTACTTCATGAATGAAGTTCCAAGAGTTGGTCAAGTCCAATGGGCTTATGACAGACCTGTGGGAGTGCAGATCAGAGAATTACAATACAATGTTGGTGATACTAAGGCTCGAAAAGTTGTTTTATGGGGTTAATAAAATTTCAGAGTGAAATGCATGATAGGTAGAGGATCCCTAAGTCTATAGTTGATAAATATCAGGAAACCATTTTCTTCATGGTGGATACAAACCAATGTTTGATGGAGGTTGTTGAACCCAGGATTGTATGGATCATGCCCATGGGGTATATGGTAGGTGGTTAAATATTGGAACTATATGCTCAACATTTGTTAAGAAAACCAGTAGATCCCTCTAAGGAGAGATTGAAATTGCATAGTTAATTTAAGAAATTGGAAATCCAGAAGAAAGTGAGAAAGGAAGTGGAAGCATATCCAGAAAGCATTGGAATCACTAAGGAGGCTATCCAGGAAGTAAGGAAAAGAAACATACTATCTGTAGAAGAGCCTGTTAAGGAGAAGAAGGCTAAACTAGAAGTCTCTTCTACCAAGACAAAGAAAATAAGGAGCTCTGTACCTTCCTCTAATTATCAAAAGGCAGCTAGCAGACCAAAATCTCCAGCCAAGCCATCTAACAAGGGTGAGAAGAGGAAGAAAGAAATGACCATAAGAGTTTATGTCACTATGAAGGATGATGATGAGGCTGAGTCTGATGAAGAGGTGAAGAAAATGAAGATGAAGGGCACCAAAGTCACAAAAGTCTTTAAGGACAAGCCCTCTAGTGAAGGCCAAGACAAGAAGAAGGTGAACATAGATTCTGACAAGCCTGACATGTTAGTCCAAGAGGTGGAAGAAGCATTAACAATACAGGTAACCTAAAGCCTCTTTATGATTTTTATGACAACTTTGATGATAATGACAAAAGAACTCTAGATGAAGCTACAATTAAATATTTGAACATCTACAGTAGGGCACATAGAAATAATATCAGAGATTCAAAAAGGTTTATATGACATTTTGGAAATGAGAAGACAAACTGCTAAAGTTGAAGATGATAGGCTGAAGCAATATGTAATAGTTAGCATATGTCTAGTAATAGTAGTAGAGGAAATAAAAAGAGTACTCAAGGAAGCCCATCAACATTTTAGAAGTAAAAATAGGATAAATAACATTATGATTGGGAAAGTAGATGAGGTGATAAAGGATATTGAGGCAATCCTGAAGCCAATTTTGGAAAATAATCAGTATGAATCTACTCCAATATCATAGAAAGTGAAGCCCAAAGATGATCAAGCTAATGTAAATGTTCTCTACTCCGGTAAACGAAAGATGCAGTTAAAGATAAGCAAGGAGATGAGTTGGATAAAGGTGAAGAGGAGACATGTAATGATAATGAGGATGATGATACACAAAATCTTATGAATCAGCCCATGGATACAATGCCCTCTATTCAGACTCAAGCTCTAGTTGTCGATGATGCAGGTCTTAATAAGGTCAAGACAGAAATAGATGTAGAAGATAAAATGGTTGAAGCAAGAGACATTGCAGATGATATGAAATATTTTCTTGAAAAGGACAAGAAATTTTTTTATGATCCTACACTGTCCCAAGGGCCAATTAACTTGGATTCTTAGAGCTCTCCCATCTAGAAGCTAAAGCTAGCATCACTTGCACAAGGTAAGGCAAGAGAGGATATCTTAAACTCTCACATAGAGGACAATGAGCTTGTGACTCTTGCATCCAATATCCTTGAAAAAATTGTTGGTGTTATTATTTATTCTTATAGGATATAATTACACTTTACTTAAGTTAACTTAGGATAATACATCTCATCGTAGTTTGGATAGAGACACTTAGGGAAGTGTGCACATAGGGATATAGCTTGTAGGAGAAATTCTACCTTTTGTGTTCTTATCTTGCTGTTACACTCCACATTCAGTGGGTTATCCACCTCTTGTGGAATATTATATTATTTCTCCTACCTACCCCTAATTTTTCTTACCTGCCCTTGTTTCTCATTGAGCCACATGTCATGATTGTGTTCTCACATATCCATTTGGCCTTGCCTATATATGAAGGCTTATATTCATTGTATTTGTTAATCTAGTTGATCATTTGTATATTAAAGAGAATGCAGTTTGTTCTTGTCATACTTTTGTCTCTCTTTTGTGCTTTACATTGTGCCCTTGATCTTAGCAAAATCTCACATGGTATCAGAGCCATTCGAGCTTCACTGATTGGTTTTGGGAGACATCTTATAAGGCTTCTATTTTTGGATATGAGGTATTGCGCATTTTGGAGGCATCCTAGAGCGCTTTTGACCTCACCATTGCATGTGGGAGGCCGTTTCCATAAAAATTGAGTATAAAGTTGACCTATTTTGGTGAAAGTCGGATTTTAGGTGTTGGAAAAAAAAATGGCCCAATTTGTGCGGTACGGTACAAATTTTTCGAAAAAAAATAAAATTAAAAAAAATACTTTTTCAAGAGAAAAAATTTAACTTTTGAGAGGAAATTATTTTTTTTGAAAAGTTGTCAAAAAAAAAATTTTTAAAAATATTTTATGAGTTTCGGGGGGGGTCTTGTGACCACCCCCCGTACCTTGCTCAGTTTGCAGGGCATATTGCAAACCATACCTCCCGCTACTACTCTGACCTCTCATTGCTACAATGTTGGTAGCAACTCTTCCCTCCATGTCGACACCCTACTTCACCGGCATTGGCGACTCCACAGCCGCCACCGGCTTCAGGCCCTGGTGGCCTCTGTAGTTCCGACCTCGGCAGCCCTCGCAGCCCACCGACCACCGGCACTAGTGCTTCAACCACTGGCATCAGTAGCCTGCTGACCACCGACACTGGCACTACAACTGTCAAAAATTGCAGCCCACCGGCCACTAGCTCCGATGCTCCAGCCACTGGTACCCTCAGCTACCACGTCAGCATCTAACAAAGTATTCCTCCCAGCGAACCCATGCCCGCCACATGGAAATAGGCCATTGACCCATGGGAAACACAGTCAGCATTGTCATCGCCCAATAAAAATTTTTGTACGTTAGCTAGGGGGTGCGATGGTCATTTTGATAGTCATAAGACCATCAAATTTAACACAGTGATTTGTTGACGTTAGCACCCTTTTGAAAATTTGACCCCTCTTTATTAAGTAGTTTGGTTTTTTGGGTCAACTTTGGAGGCCCATAACTTGCTCAATTTTGCTCCTTTTTGGGTGCAATTTTTTTTATTTGGGCTAATTCTTGGTGCTCTCCGCAGTGGTGTAATTATTTTCTGATTTGGTGCACAGGGTTTTCATAATTTTTAGATTCTCTTAGTTGTACATGTCCAATCCTCAATTTTGTAACTTCAAAGACTTCGTTTGGGCTCCTACGACCTCCTTTTCAGGTGCCATTTTTTTTTAAGTGCATAATTTTTTGTCTACTTTCATAATCTATGATCAGTTTTCAGAGATTTTGAGTAGATATTGTACTTTCAGATATTGGTCCTTTTTGACCTACTTGGTACTTGTAATTTTCTTGGACCTTAGTGTAGATCTCTTGCATTATCAGCTTGAGTCTCCTTTAGCCTCTTTGAGGTAGTTGTAAAGTTGAAATCAGAAGTCCACTTTGCCATTTTTTGCAAGTGGCCCATTGTCCATGCACTAAGTATAAAGTGTCAAATCATCATTTTTTTTGGTGGGGGGGTCTTTGATTGAGTGAATTTGGGGGGGTGTCTTGTGTGATTGTGCCTCTCTTTCCTTGTGCTCTTTCATTTTTGTTTCTATGAGTCCTCATAAATTTCCACCTTTAACTCCTCATAATTATGCATCTTGGAAGATTAAAGCATGGAGCAAACTAATGGAAAAAGGACTCACGCATTACATAGATGGAACAATAGCAGCAATACCTGATCCTAATTCTTAGTTAGAATGGCTCACTAAAAATTGCATGGCTCTTGGAACTTTGTGTAAGTATGTATCATATGACCTCATTTTTCACATTGAGAAGTGCTCTACAATCAAAGAGGCTTGGGAAATATTTAATAAACTGTATGGTCAAGTTGATGAAATCAAAGGTTACAAGATTGACAATGAGCTCACCAACTTGGATCCCAAGAGTTTTGATACAATCCAAGATTATGTCACCAAAGAAAATGAGCTAAGAGCAAATCTTAAGGATTGTGGAATTGACAAAAGGATGCTCAGTTGATATTCAACTTGTTGGACAAGCTTGCACTTGAATATGCAACATTTATTTTGTAGCTTCCAAACTCATCTTTTGACAGTGGGGAGTTCCTACACTTTGCCTTCATTTGATGCTTTCATAGAAATGTTGATGTTGGAACAATATAAGTTGTTGAACATGGGGATTCTCAAGTCTTCAAAGTCCAAGGCTTTGGTGGCTAATCAAGGGAATCGAGGGAGTCAAGACAAAGATTCCAACAACAACAAGAAGCAATCTAAGTCAAAGTCATAGTAGGAAAAAGGACAATCATCCTCTCCATCACAAGGCAATTTTTCATCCTCTTCCAAGAAGGGGAATCCATCTAAGAAGGATAAACCAACTTGTGCTTATTGCAAGAAGTATGGTCATGATGAGAATTGATGTCACACTAAGAAAGTTGATGAGTTCACACATCTCCTTAAGAAGAACAACATCAATTTGCCTTCCGCCTACAATAAGAAGGATTCATCTCCTTCCTCTTCCTCACAGTCTAAGGGAAAAGGGCAAGCATTTGTGGCTAAAACAGGTTCTTCATAGTAGTGGATACTTGACTTGGGTGCCTCTTATCACATGGGTTCTACAAAGGAGCAATTTTCTTCATTAGAGCCATCACAAGTACCTCACATTTACATAGGTGATGATACACAAGTTTAGGTTGGAGGGAAAGGTTCAGTTGACATGGATGACAAAACATTTGAGAATGTTCTTTATGTTCCTAACTTGTCTACCAATCTTCTCTCTATCTACCAAATCACTATGGGAATGGGAAAAAGGTTGAGTTTACACCTGATTTAGTTGTGGTAAAGGTAATTGATAATGATGCCTTGGTAGCAATGGGACAAGTCAATGACAACTCAAGGATTTATTCATTCTCCCACTTTGTGCCAAGTTCTCCTTCTAGGGCCTTGCTTACTCATTCAAATTCAAAAAGTAAGCTATGGCATGAGTGGATTGGTCACCTCAACTACCACTATCTTCAGCAACTTATCACTAAAGACATGGTCACAGGTCTACCTCGAATTTGTTTTTCAAAGGGTGTATGTTCAGGGTGCTCCATAGGCAAGCATCCCGAGGAGAAGTTTGATAAGGGGAAAGCTTGGAGAGCTTTGGAAGTTCTTCAACTTGTTCACAATGATGTAGCAGGTCCATTTCCATCACCTTCATTTAGTAGGGCCTGCTATGTCCTCACCTTCATTTATGACTACTCCCACTTCACTTGGGTCTATTTTCTTATTCATAAGAGTGAAGTGTTTGAAAAATTTATAGACTTCAAGACTCATGTGGAGAAGCAATAAGGGAAAGTGGTCAAGATTCTTCACATAGATAATGGTAGGGAATATGTGAATAAAAGACTTGAGGATATTTTTACATTTGAGGGCATTGATCTTCAGCATTCAGTTGCCTACACTCTATAGAAGAATGGAGTTACAGAACACAAGAAAAGAACTCTCAAAGAAATGGCTAGCTATATGATACATGCACATTCTGTTGATCATGCCTTTTGGGTAGAGGATATCATTTGTGCCACACGCATCCAAAATCAGGTTCCTCATAATTCTGTGATGGTTATTACTCCCTTTGAGGCTTGGGCTGGTAGGAAACTGATTGTGAGACATTTCAGAGTCTTTGGGTGTCCTGAATGGGCTTGCATTCCTCCGTAGAAATGCAAGACATTGGAACCTCAGAGTAGGCCTTGTATTTTTGTTGGATATCCCGAGGGTGTTAAGGCATATTGATTGATTGATCCTGAGACACATGAGGTGTTTATTGAGAGGAGTTATCATTCTAAGGAAAGCTATCTTAGCTTAGTCTCTCTTCCTCCTCTACCTTCCTCCATTGTGGACAGTGATGAGAGTGATTTAGATGGTGAGACTCCTTCAACTCTGACTTGCAGGGTTATACCTCCATAGGGTCCACTTGTAGTTGAGGAGCCTCATTATCCACCTCCACCTAGACCTCGTTGGGCTTGAAAGACACTTGAGTTAGTGGGTTCTCTTGTTGGGGATCCTTCAAATACACAGAGGAATTGATCACAGCATCAAGACCTTCCACATGCATACATTGCTACCGCTTCCAATCCAGAGACATTTCAGGAAGCATAAGGGGTTCCTGAGTGGGACCAAGCTATGGAGGAAGAGTATAGTTCCTTGATGAGGAACAACACATGGGAGTTAGTCCCTCTGCCTAAGAGGAGAAAGATGGTTTGATGTAAGTGGATCTATCAAACCAAGTTTGGAGTGGATGGTAGTGTGGATAAGTATAAGGCTCGACTTGTTGTGAAAGGATTCTCTCAGGTTCTAGGTGTTGACTATATTGAGACCTTTGTACCCATAGACAAGATGAATTCCATTCGCTTGACACTTGCTATTGGTGCAACTCATGGTTGGGTTGTACATCAAATGGATGTGAAGATTTCTTTTCTTCATGGGGATCTTGATGAGGAGATATATATGGAGCAGCCACAAGGTTTCATCCAGGATTATTCCTTGGTTTGCAGACTAAGGAAATCTCTTTATGGCCTTAAGAAGGCCCCCAGGGCTTGGTATGGCAAGATGAGTTCCTTTCTTCTCTCAGTAGGGTTCACTAGGTGTCATTCCGATCTGAAAGTTTGCATTTTGCAATAGGATTACTCACACTTGATACTTGTGCTCTATGTTGATGATTTGATCATTACAGGGAGTACCACATCCATCATTAGCAGTGTCAAATCTATTTTGCATGACATATTTGGTATGACTAACCTGGGTCTTTTGCATTACTTTCTCGGGATAGAGATTTCATAGTCACCTTCTGAGATTACACTATCGCAGCCCAAGTATGCTCTTGATCTTCTTGCACACTTTCATATGTCTGATTGTAAGCCTGCATCAACTCCATTTCTTTGAGGTGTCAAGATTGAGGCTAGGTGCTCTTCTCCACCAGTTGATGCCACATTGTATCGTCAGCTTGTGGGTAGTCTCATCCACTTGACTCACACACACCCTGACATTTCATTTATGATTGGCATGGTTTCCCGCTTCATGTAGGAAACACGTGAGCTTCATTGGAAAGCCACCAAATGCATCCTACACTACATTCATGGTACACATCATTATGGGATTCACTATGTATTAGGCACAGGACTTCGCTTGGTTGGTTACACAGACTCTGATTGGGCTGGCAATCTTGATGATAATAAGTCTACTTTTGGTTACAGATTCCACCTTGGTTTAGGCCCCATTTGTTGGCAAAGCAAGAAGAAGCATGCTATTTCTCTCTCTTCAACTGAGGTCAAGTATCAAGGGGCTGTTAATGCAACAACTGAGACTATTTGGCTTTAGCATATTCTCACAAAGTTTGGGTTCTCCACTCCATGACAGATAGTTCTACATTGTGACAATCAGAGTGCTATTGCAATCTCAAAGAACTTGGTTTAGCATCAGCAGACCAAACACATCGAGATTCATATGCACTACATCTGAGAACTGATTTAGGAGAAGGTTATTTATTTGCAATATTGTCCTATAGCAGAGCTGGTTGCAGACATATTCACCAAACCCTTCACTGAGAGTAATTTCTAGCAGTTGCAAGCTCTCTTAGGGGTGTGAGATGTTTCATTAGGGGGGGTCAACTGACTTCTCCTTCCTCTCTTATGGGGGGACTTTTTCCTCTTTGAGGTTTTGTCCTTCTTCTTTGAGAGTCTTTTGTTATTTTATCTCTCTTTTGGGGGGGAGTTTTTTCCCACTGGGTTTTCTCCCTTTCTCAGTTTATGAGAGATTGCATTGCATAGGTTTGCTTGCATTTTCATATTATACATGGGTACCTATCATGGCCTAGTAGCCAGGACCCATCTTGCATTGTTGACTTGAGTCTTCATTCCCCTAAGTTGTAGTTAAGGGGGGGTGTTGGTGTAATTATTTATTCCTATAGGATATAATTACACTTTACTTAAGTTAACTTAGGATAATGCATCTCATCATAGTTTGGATATGAGACACTTAGGGAAGTGTGCACATAGGGATATAGCTTGTAGGAGAAATTCCACATTTTGTGATCTTATCTTGCTGTTACACTCCACATTTGGTGGGTCATCCACATCTTGTGGAATATTAAATTATTTCTCCTACCTACCCCTACTTTTTCTTACCTACCCTTGTTTCTCATTGAGCCACATGTCATGACTATGTGCTCACATATCCATTTGGCCTTGTCTATATATGCAGGTCTATATTCATTGTATTTTTTAATCCAGTTGATCATTTGTATATTGATGAGAATATAATTTGTTCTTGTCATACTTTTTTCTCTCTTTTGTGCTTTTCACTGTGCCCTTGATCTTGGCAAAATCTCACAAAAATAATGCCTACATTTCAAAAGGATACATTTGATTCCCCTTCTGGCCAGCTGAAAGGTTTGATAAATTTAGTGAGTACTTATTTTGAGTCATTAGAGAAGTCAATTGAGGTCAAGGTCCGTAATGAATGCAATGCCAAGAGGCTAAGGACATTGAAGACAATGATTGTAGATGATAGAGTTGTGTTAGATACTTGTGTCAAGAGCATGCAAGATGCATTATCTGAAGGAGGAAATATTTACAAATCATGTCTATCATTGTCAAAGTTCACTAAGGATATTGAGAAGCAGGCCAAGGAGCATGAAAAACAATAAACCGATATATCCCAATCTCTTGATCCTTTGCCAATTTCTATGAGTAGTTAAGAAGATAAAGTAATATACTTTCTTGACAAAATCAAGAGCTTGAGCCATGATAAGGAAAGGATTATTGGTAGAGTTGGTGAACGTTGAAGTCATATCACTCCCAAATTGGACACATTGCTCAATGCCTTGAAGGATGCTAAGGATGCTCAGGCCACTAGTGAGCCTTCAGATCTTAAATCAAAAGAGATGTAAGAATGCCTATTCAATGGTCTCATATTAGTTCTTGAGTGTCTCAAGAAGGGTTGAGACAACCATTTGGGCTCATTGAAAAATATTTTTGTAGATATCTTCAAGCTTATGTATGTTACTCAAGTTTGTGTACATATGCCACTGTATATTAAATTTTGTGTAAGTTTTTGGCATGCAGATCCCTACCTTTTCCATTGATGTCAAAGGGGGGGTGTTGGGAAGTGAAAAATGTCATATTCACCTTAGGGAGAGTTCTGGAATTTTGGAATTTTGAGATTTTGAGTTTTGTAGTGTATATATGTTAGTATTGATTGTGATAGTCATTTTTCACTAAGTGTTTCCATCAATGACAAAGGGGGAAATTTTTGGCAAGAGACACTGTATAGATCATCCAGTGTTATCATTGATGGCAAGCCATGTCAGATATTCCATCCATAGTGTGTGATTTGATCCTACCAAAAATCAGAATGAAGATTTGGTTAAGTTCATTGAGTTAAAATAGAGTATCTAACAAAATGTAGTATTTTGGTTGGAATTTAATTTATGTTGAATATTTTATGTTTCAGAGCTAGAGGAAGATAGTTAGATGTCTGGAGTACCTTATTCTAGAATCTTAGTGATGGGGAGGCTCTCACAAAAGAGATGTACCTTTTTTAATAGGTAGGTAAAAGATGTTTTAGTGGGCTTCCATCCTTGTTCACACCCTACTCTTGTCCAATATCAAGTCAAACAACTAAACTCCTTTGGAGTGCTCCCTATCAACTTGTTTGCTCCTATTACTCACAAACATGGTTGGGATTCACTAGAGTAAATCCAACCATCAAGTTGTGAAAACCTCCAGCATACACTTATAGGGGTCTCAGTAGGTGTAGAGAAGGTGTTTCAATTCCATTCACGTGGTTCTTTGATTGGTTTCTCTCCATTTTCCCATCGCTTTCTCTTATTCCTATTTTCTAGGCCTAGTAGCCCTAGAGGCCCTATTAGCCCTACCTTCACGTTTTTTGTTCAATTGCTCAGAAAAATTTCAAAAGACCTCCCAAAAGATTTAGTGATCCCAATACCCTTTTGGACAAACTTTTAGATTCAGTAGGGTAGGCTATCTGGTACATCTATACAGGTACGGACCCCAAAAATGGCTCTTTTTGAGGGTTTGAGAGTTAATAGTCTTCTCCAATAGGGTTTATTAGTTTATAAACCTTGTCACACCTCCATGCTTCTAATGAGGCTCAAAAATGATTATTTATTTGATTCCAAACACTTGGCACATCCACATTTTATCTTCCCTGCAAGCAATGACAAAAATGACAGTCATATCCCTAGTCGGGCTATGGGAGAGCTCGCCTAGGATATGATGGAAAAAGGCTTACAAGAAACCTCCATGACATTAAAAAGAATATTTACACTATACATAGGCTCCATGACTTGAATCCCAAGGGCCATCGAACAAACACAATGGGATTTCAAGTTGGAACCATGTCTAGGGTCTTAAACCCTTGCTCAGACTGAGAGCAGTGTAGTAGAAGACAATTTGTAATCAAAAACTAAACCTGCACTAAGAAAGAATAAAATCAATTCCTAAGAAACACAACATATACTAAACCACCATGAAAGGATAGTACAAAGATTAGATCATCTAGTACAGACTGCTTTACCAAAATGACAAAATCTTATGCAAAAACCTGAAAAATTGCCTTCAAATATTATTCAAAGTTTGATCATGGAAAGTCCAACCCATTTAAAATCATTGAAAAATAATTTTATATGACTCTTTTCTCATAACCAACCCCCCATCAATTTCCTTACCACCAATTTGATCAATTTTGAAAAGTTGCTAAAAAAGTTGTAAAAAGTTGTCAAGGAACAATGACAACTTTTGCTCCATTTTGCATTTTTTGAAACTTATGCATTTCTATTCACTCTAAACCCCCTAGGATGGTTTCCTAACATCAAAATAACATTACAAAATGCCTAATGAGGCCTTGCAAAGAGTTTTACACTATTTTGCAAAATAATGCCACTTTTGGCTTACAAGGGCACATTGGCCAAAACTGAGAAAACAAACAAACCTTGTTGACAAACACACTTCAAATAAATCAAAAACACACTTGTGGACCTATCAAAATTCCATTATTCATTTATTGATCCCAACCATAATCACTCACTCCAAAATTTTAAAAAATGCATTAATAAAATTGGGTGAAACTAGGTGATCCTGCACCATACTCCCCCAATGAGAAAGAAGTGAAGTGACTCCTTTAGGAAAAAAAGAGAGGAAAATTCAAAGCTAAGGAAAGTCTACTTTAGGTACCCAACTGGCCTTAGATTCTGGAAGATGCTACCACTTGACCTAATGTTCCATATAGGCAGTATGCTTAGTCTTCTTGAGGATTCTTGAATCCAATACCTTCTTGGCTTGTAGCATAGATGTAGGTGGTAAAGGCAGGTCTAAAAGTTATTGAGAGACCTCTATGACTCTACTAAATTCCTTTGGAAGTGTGCCTTTGTGCCACACCAAGTCTGCAACATTAAAAATAGGAGAAAAAGCCATTTCCTCGGGTAGATCTAGTTTGTAGGCATTTTCCCCATACTTAGCTAAGACCCTACATGGTCTAATCATCCTCATTTGAAGCTTTCTAGGGACACCTTTCTGAAGCCTTTCTTTTCTCAAATGAACCATGACCAAGTCACTAACAACAAATTGAATATCCCTCCTCTTTTCATCCACTTTGTCCTTGATTCTTTGAGAGTTGTCTAGTAAAGCCTTCCTAACCTGCTCATGAATCTCTTTCATAGATTGAGGCATGTCAACAACATGTCCACTCTTTTGTTCCATCTTCCAAATATCTCTAAGCTCCAACACACCTCTTGGATGAAGTCCATAAACTACTTCAAAAGGACTCTTACCGGATGATCTATTCACACTGTCATTGTAGGCAAATTCAGCTTGATGGATGATCTGATCCCAAGCTTATCCATACTCCTTTGCCAAACACCTGAGAAGGTTTCCAAGTTTCCTAATTACCACCTTTGTTTTTCCATCTATTTTGGGATGGTAGGGTGAGCTGAAAGATAAGTTAGTACCCAATCTCTACCATAAAGTTTTCCAAAAATGACCAATGAATTTTGTATCTCTATTTGATACTATACTGATGGGTAAGCCATGAATCCTAATGACTTCCTTGAAAAACAAATGATCAATATGAATAGAATCATGAGTCACCTTACATGGAATGAAAAGGGCCATTTTGCTAGATCTATCTACCACAACATAGATACTATCAAATCCTGATTTGGTCTTGGGTAAACCAACAACAAAGTCCACACTTACACATTCCCATGGTTGGTTTGGGATAGGTAAAGGTTGATAGAGTCTAGCATTAGAAGAGGTCCCCTTTTCCTTTTGACAAACCACACATTGATCCACATATTTTCTGATATCCCTTTTCATCCTTGGCCAATAGTAGAATATTTGGACAAGGTCCAAAGTCTTATTCAACCCAAAATGTCTACTTAAACAACCATTGTGCTTCTCTTGCATCAAATTTTCTCTCATGGACCCTCTAGGTACACAAATTTTTCCTCCTTTAAACAAAAGACCATCTTGTAAGGTAAAATTTGCATATTCCCCATGAAAATGATTTCTAAACTCTTGTCAAACCTTGTAGATGGCAGCAAAGTCTTCATCATCTTGGTATAACCCTTTGAAACTATCCACTCCAATGCTCTTGAGATGCACTTCTTGAACTGTTAGCAACCTTCTACTTAATGCATCAACAACTTTATTGCATTGACCTTTCTTATGTTTAATGGTAAAATTATAGGACTGCAAATACTCTACCCATTTGATATGCCTATGATTCAATTTTTCTTGTGAGTTGGGAAAACTAAGAGCTTGGTTATCTGTATAAACCACAAATTCCTTAGGTAATAAATAATTCCTCCACTTCCCAAGTGATTTTACAAGTACATATAACTCCAAATCATAGGAAGAATACCTTTTCTTGGCTTCATTGACCTTTTCACTAAACAATTCTACCGGTCTATTGTCTTGACTTAGGACCACTCCAACTGTTATATTACTTAAATCACATTCTATGGTGAAGAGCTTGTCAAAGCTTGGAAGAACAAGGATAGGTTGAGTATCCACCTTTGTCTTCAATAGATCAAATCCTTTTTGTGCCTCTCTTGTCCATTGAAACTTGTTATTTACACCTCCTTTGATTGTATCAAGCATAGGTGCACATATCTCATTGAACACTATGATGAACTTCCCGTAAAATTGTGCCAAACCATGAAAAATCCTCACTTCACTTGTTGTTTTAGGTGTAGGCCAAATGATTGTCACTTACACCTTTGAGGTATCCATCTTCAAATCACCACTTGAGATTACAAACCCAAGATATAACAACTCCTGTTTCATGAACTCAGATTTCTCCAAATTGATAGTTAGTTCCTCATCACATAATTTCTTTAGTACAATCTCTATATGTTTAAGATGTTTAGCTTTAAACTTACTAAAAATCAAGATGTCATCTAAATAAACAACAACAAATTTACCAATGTAATCCTTGAGTACTTCATTCATGAGTCTCATGAATCTGCTAGGGGCATTTGTGAGTCCAAATGGCATAATAAGCCATTCATAAAGTCCTTCGGTGGTCTTGAATGTTGTCTTCCATTCATCTCCCTCCTTGATTCTGATTTGGTGGTAGCCACTCTTGAGGTCTATCCTGGTAAAATACTTAGCACCCCCTAAATAATCCATCAAATCTTTAATTCTTGGAATTGGAAACCTATACCTAATTGTAATCCGGTTGATGGCTCTTGAATCAGTGCAAAGTCTCCAAGTATCTCTCTTCTTTGGTGCCAAAATGGTGGGAACTGCACATGGACTAATGCTCTTCCTTATCAGACCATTGTCCAAGAGTTCTTGGATTTGTTTAGCTACCTCTTTATTCTTCTCCAGTGTTATTTTGTAAGATGCCTTATTGGGCAATGAGGCTCTGGGTATGAAGTCAATTTGGTGACTTATGACATGTTGAGGAGGTAAGGTTGCAAGTGTTCCATCACTTATGTTGTCCTTGAATTGATTTAGTATCTGTTGCACTTCATTAGGAATACATACTTGCTTATCCTTGTTTTCTTCTTTTGGTTTCAGAACAAGGACAAACCCCACTCCTTATCCTTCCTTGAGAGTGTTTATGAACTCCTTCTCCTCAAGTAATATCACATTGGAACCCTTAGATCTTCTCTCTTCTTGATCTCCTATGGATTGAATTTTATAGGTCACTCCATCTTTTTGAAAAGTATAGGAATTCTTTTCCCCATGGTGTATTACTTTCATATCAAATTGCCAAGGCCTACCTAGGAGTAGGTGGCATGCATCCATTGGCAATATGTAACACAATATTTTGTCCTTGTAGCCTACTATAATGAACTCCACCCAAGTTTCTTCATTCACCAAAATATGCTGCCCCTTGTTGAGCCAAGCAACCCTATAAGGATCACTATATGGAATTCTTTGCAAGTTGAGTTTTCTTACTGCTTCTTCTGACATAATGTTATCAGTGGAACCTAAATCCACCACCACTCTACACACTTTACCCATGATCTTGCACTTTATCCTAAACAAGGATCTTCTTTGGTTAGGTTCCTCCTTAACCAGTTCTTTGATCAAAATTGTTCTCAACATCAAATTCTCTCCAACCTCAAAATCTAAACTCACTTATGATGTCTTCACATTTCTGCATCTTCCTAAATGTAATTTACTCTCCTTTCACCTCCTTGGGATGAAGAAGACTTCTCAAGACATCTATAGGTCAGGTGTCCAAGTTGATGGCAATTGTAGCACTTCATTATGGCAAAATAGGACCCTCTTCATAATCCACTAGACCTTCCTCTACTACAATTTCTAGATCCCCTTCCTCTATAGCTTCTCTTGCTATTGGAATCCCCACTCTGCTCTACCAAATTGGATTGTAATGCCCCGCTAGGAAACCTCGAAGGGATTAAGCTAACACACAAGAATGGAGTGCAAATTGTTTTTAAAAAATTAAACACAACACAATCATACAATGAGATATCAAGAGTTTAGAAAACACATCAGAAGACTTCAATAACACCTGAAAAGAGTTTCCCAACATGATTACTTAATTCAACACTTAACTCAATTCATGCTAAATAATCCAATTAAGTTGATTAACTTAATGACATGATAATACTTTAAACAAGGATAAATTCATTTGGTAAATTAAAATTATAGTTAACATGACGAGTTCGTCCATTAAGGTTAAACATATAGATAACATGATTAAGTTCATCCAATAAAATTTAATGATACATTACGTTCAAAATTTCATTAAAACATAAGTCATGCATCTAATTTCATAACATACTTTAATTTCATAATAAACTAATGAATACTTTCCATGCATACTTAATTGCATTATCAACAACTAAATACATTCCATAATTCAAATTCACATTCTTTCATGATCCAAATTAATGCATTTAATGAGATGACTACATACATGCATTTAAGATTAACTTCATCTAATCCATATTATACATTCTAACATAGGGCCATCCATACATGCTAAATTAAAAGGGAAACATAAGAACATAAAACACCACATAACACCAAAATGATATCAGAGTTCACCCCTAGTGGGCTACATCTCTAGATCTACTCAACTACTAGACCCCTCTGATAAAATAATAAGGTGAGGAATACAAAAGGTTCACATCATTTACATCCTAACATCAAGGTGTACATAAACCAATAATAAATACGACCACACTAGTCCAATAGATACATGAATGATCCCTGAATAGGAAAAGGATCCAACTGAACATAATAAGAAGCAATACAAAAATCAACTGGAGCATCTACGAAACTAAGTCTTCGCAACCCATCATAAGCAACCCATGGTCTAACATGAATATCAGGTTCTCACAAGGGCATAAACAACAAGACGACTCCACAATAGTGCTCCTATCAAAGGAAACACAACAACATACTAGCTAACATAAAGGACAAGTCTCATCATATAACTTGGTATGGTTACCATGGTAGGTCTCCACAGGTTCCGACCCCATCTACTAGGTTACCCTAGCAACCTATCCTGAACCTCTAACCCATCCAAGTCCTATGTGGACCCAACACATCCTTTCATGAGGACAAGGTTGAAGGTTTTCCATTTCAGGCCTTCTCACTGCATATCAATTTTGTACTAGCACTCATCCCATGTGTGTGGCACAATTATCTTACTTAGTGTTTTCAATAACTAAAATATCTAATATTCTATTAGGTTATCACTTATTTAGACACCCTTTTGATGGGTTACCCAGCAACCACTTTGGGTGCAGCCCCCAATCGAAAGTCACTTTCCCAAATGACACTAGACTATACTCAAATGAACCCCTAACCAAGGAAAACACAAGGTCAAGAATACAGAGTCCAATATGGTGGGAATACCCATATGGTCAAAAAAATCTTCAGACGAGGTATGCTGACTAACAGTACTCTAACTAAAGACATGACCAACTATGGTCAACTACGAACCAACATTTAACACTGGTATAACAGACATGATCGAATATAAAACCATCACATGAAAATAGTATATACTCAAGATGAAGGACATAAGCAGGTACCCAAATTAACATATGACAATATCCAACAAACCAAAATCAAGGACTTGTCATTTCTTAAACAAATGTGAATACACATAATTAACACACATAGACATAGATCAGAAAAGACAATCTTCTCTCATATTGTTAACACACAACAATTGATCTAGTTTTCTAATGGATCTAAGTTTGAATTGCAATCTGTCTACCTTGTCTAGGTACATGGCATTCATGGTTTTCTAACTCAATAAAGTTCATTTGCATCCAAAAATAATATAATCACTTTATCCTCATTTTTCAACCAAAATCACATTAATATAAATATAATATACATAGAACACCCAATGATGTAAAATCAATTATTCATTAATCACATAAAAATATGATATTCATTTTCAAAATAAAACATCTCCCATACTGGTTCGAAGACAATTTCTAATCTCTTCTCTTGCAACACAAATATATACTTTCCAAAAAAGGAAAAATACCTTAAAAAGGAAATAAATATCGATGATCATTTCCCAAATAAATTGATACTTTCTTGCATACATATAGAAAAATATAAATTAGATATTAATTAATGTATATAATTATTAATCTGCAATTAATAATATATATACTAATTAATAATTAATAATAAAATTACAAATTAAATATTAATTAATATATATATATATATATTAATCCTCAATTAATAAAATATATACTAAATAATAATTAATAATTAAATAAAAATTATTTAAAAACTTTTTAATAAAATAATATTAAAAAAAAAAAAAAAACCAAATCATATAATATGATGCATATTTTTTTATTAAAAAAAAAAACTAAAAAAAGGAAAAGGTCAACCCACGGGGCACACCTCCCATCCACGAGAGTGGGGGGGTTGTGCCCTAGTCGTAGAGGCTGTAGCCACCGTGATGGACGCAAGCCCGCGACGTCCACACAATGGACGTGGGGTCCCTGCGGCCACCATGGGGGTCGCAGGTCTCTGCAGACACACGGTGGTCAAAGGTCTCTATGGCCACACTATGGTCATAGAGCTATATAGCCACCGTTGTGGTCGAAGACCTCCAAGTTGTGGCCTATGGAGGGTAGGGGGGACATGGGTTGAGCCTCGGCTCCTCTGCCCTCCAAACCCACCAAAAGGATTTCGATTTAAAGTTTTTTAATAAATTTCTTTTTTTTAATACAAACTTTTAAAAAAGTAAAACCCCAATTTGATTTATCCACAGTCTCAAATAGAGACTCAAACAATTTTTCCAGAATCTCCATGGTTTACTAAATAGTAATTTTTTGTTGAATAACCATCCAAATAAGAAAATATTTTTCAAACAACGCCATATTTGGGCAAGGAATCATTTCTCACAAATCTATTCCACCAATCTGCCAAACTTCAAACTAATTTCCAATATGAAACTTAATCTGAGAACATTCAATGGGGATTTAACAAAGTTTATTGAGAACAACCAAAATTTTAATCTGGATATTATCACAAACACAACCAGAAACCTTCAAGATCCATAAAATCTCTATTTAGAAAATAAACCAAAGAGGTAAACTAGAAACCTACCTTATTTAGCAATCTTGGAAAGATTTGAAGGAGAGCCCAACCTGCAAGCTCCAAAAATCTTTCTTTCCCCCATAATACCCAAATTTTTCTCCATCCAAAAAATATTTTTCCAAAAATACTCTTTAAAAATAATCCTCCCAAAATATTTTTCAGCCCTAGGTTAAATGGGGAAAAGTTTGACCAAAATTCATTTTTTGATTTAAAATATTTTCTTTTAAATAAAATCCAAAAATCATTGTTTTTAACAAATCAACCATACTAAACTTGCTTTTCTTTTAAAATTTGATTTCTCAATTAACTGAATTTAACCTTTCTATTTCCAAAATGCCAAAGAGATTAAATTATTTCTATTTCAAATAAATTTAATCTTTCCTTTCAAAAAGGCATAAACTGAATAAATTCATCATTTAAAATTAACCATTTAAATCGAACTTGCTACCAACTTGAATTGTGAATTCTAGTTAATGATTTATCACACGAAGGGGACCTATTTAATTTAGTCCCTTAATTACTAATGTGTAATCACACATTTAATCAAATTAAATACTAAGGATTAAATACTCAATTTAACCACACAGAAAACATGCAACCCAAGATAGCCAAACAAATAGATGACCTGCATACCCAACCAAAGGGAATACTAACAGATGACTGACAACGCTCATTGGAGCACGATGAGGGTCAAATGACCACCTAATCCAATCTCTCAGGACCAAAGAGGTATGCTCAAACCTGCAAATTCAGGTGAAGATGAACCTCGTACCTATGCGATACTATACCTGCAATCTCCTACAACCATGAGTCACACATGCATACAGATATATATTCAAAGAGAGTGCTAGCCTGAGATTAATAACACGAATCAGGAGAACAATTAAACTTACATAAGAATCAAAGCGAAAGCACATTAGCAGGTACACACAATAATCATAACATCTGACTATAACATTATAACATGGTAAACTAACCAAGGTCAAACCGAGATTAGAATCTGATTAGGGCAGGGGTACTACATCCTCCCCCCTAGGTTCTGACTTACTCCTGGAAGTCATAAGGCTAGATGGAAAACATGCAGCATGCATTAGCCCTAAAACTCATTTAACAATTATCAAATTGCACATATGAATCTTCTCACAAATAATGGAAACATAATTGCTAAATCCTCTATGAATACCATTATCCTTTGGTAAGATATGTCTAAATCTATACATCTCTTCTAACATTCTAGGAACTATCAATAATCATAGCAGAGAAACAAGAATTTCCTTCCTTTCATCACACCAAATTAAAGCATTAATAGAGGTAAACAACAATTACCATACTCATCTACCAAATATGACAAGAAAATATGCCATCATGATCAATTTCTTTTACCAAACCATCCTCATCATAAAAATTTATCGCATAGAACTAGCTTCAAATTTCAAATTCTGCAATCAAGTTAACTTTCATGAAATAAGAGCATCATATATAACTCAATTCTTTACACTTGCCAGGCATATAAAAAAAAACTTTCCAATGACTATGTCCCATAACATAGTGACAAGGTAACACAATTTACTCCATGATTACACATAATAACCATCCAAATAAATGGAATGCACAACTCAAAAGGCCACATGTGAGCATGTCTAATGCTCGGTCGAAGATAATATGCACAATCAACATCTCTATGCTTGATCTTAGAACAATAACATGATCCAACATCTCATTCAAGGGCTCGATGGTGCTAGGGCACACCATAGCGGTGCTTCCTTCCATACAAGACCTTTGTGAATATCCCTTGTTGCGTAAGGTGGTTAGCCTCCAAGAGATAGTCACCACACATAGGTAGGTAGTGGATCCTAGCTGTATCACAACCTCACATACCCCCATCCTCAAGGTTCCCTACGTCTGCTTCCTCGTACACACTCAACCAAGACCGTCTCATACGTCCTTGGAGAGGAATTCACATTTCAACACAAGACCAGCATACAAAAACAATAAGGATAAATCACTTTAGCCACTAAAGTACAGATGAATAAAGATAATAAACCATCAATTTCAACAGTAAGGCAAGAAAATAATTTGAAATTTGCAACACCAAATCAAGTAAGCAAAAGATCACAAGATCGTGACTAAACCTTCAAAGTCAAAATAGAATAAATTGCTAGTCCACAAAGAAATAAATAAGAATATCACAACTACACCTAACATCACTATGTGACTAGCATCTAGCCACCAATGAGGAAGGAGGGAATAATCATCTAGCTATCGCAGTAGCTCATCATGTGGTGTGGCCTAGTCACACATCCACACAGAATGGTAGTGTGCACCTCGACATCACTCTGCATCACGTCATCGGGCGGCATGGCAATACTCCAAGCAGAGAAGATACACAAAGGATGTATCCCGCACGGTAGTGTACCTCACAAAAAATGGTATGCATAGGTCACATCCCTCATAGCAATGTACCTCTCAGGATACTCATCGTAAGCCAATGGTATACATGGCTAAGGTCCACCCACATGTCTACCCACACTTACTAACTGGCACCTCATATGAACAAAACCTACCTTTCATGAAGACAAGGAAAAAGATCCTCCAAGATACATCATTACTATGCTCAAGAACTGCCATCAATATGCTCAAATAAGGGAGGGAAAATGGGCTGGCACACATTATCCTTATAATTTGGTTCATCAAAAAGAGAAAGCATAGAGTACACCTTTAATATAGTTTCATTATATAACTATATTTTTCCTTGAAATAGAGAAGCTAAAGTCACTTCGCGCCGACATTACTCATACACCGATCCATACTATTCAAGGAATGGTGACTTCTAATAGTACCCCTTAACATACTGAATTACCAACAACTTGAGGTTTGGTACTCCATAGGGTAACAAATAAGCAACATCACATAAACAATATGGTTTCCCATACTCATAAGTAAACATATCCTCCATGGTTGATTACTTCACCAACCTATGGGCACTTAGAGCAAGCATGGACTTCTTACAATACACAACGAAAGCACCAGTACTAGTTTAGTCACATTTACAGGCAGTACTTTTCAGTACACTAACATCCACTCAAGGAAGGTTTTAATTATGCTTCCCACATGAATAACTGAATAAAATTTATTCTAGGTACAAGTATTGAAATTCTTTACAATTTAAAATTACATAAGGAAGTAGTGTCATTCCTATATCTTTCACTAATTCCACTAAGCATCTATGACCACATTACTAAACATGCAAATTTTATTTCTAAAGCTTAAGACTTCCATCTTTCAATATGAAGCCAAAATGCAAAAATAAAATTTCACATGCTTTATAAACATTCTATTTAAATCAATGCATTCTTTAGTAACATTTCTAAAATTCTTATAATCTAGGCAAAGAGAAGGGAAAGAGAGTTTGATAGTCAAATCATTTCTTACATAAGAACAAGATTAACAAGGTCACACAACATTATAAAATTTCTCACTATAAGCCTATCATCTTAATTGCATGTTGTTCATTTCACTACTATTTTTAGAAGAATGCCAATAGGCCTAAACATGACATTTCTAAATATTATGGTTGCAACAGAATGTCCTAGTTTTCCAAACAACAGAGGTCAAGACAAAAAATCCTTTTGGTAATACAATACCTCTTGTGAACACTTGCTACTCTTAATAAATACAAAACATGTCATAACATGCAACCTTTCATTGAAAATCAAGGTACGATAAGAAGGTAAATGAGGAACTATCAACTAAATAATACATAATTATACATGCACATCAAACAAGCTTTTCATTTACACTTTCTAATCATAATAAGTCAATTATATATATCCAAAAGCAAGTTCAATATAACATTGTTAAAAGAGGTCCTCAATTGAGTCGGTATTATGAAACACATAAAACAATATTTCATGGAACACATCAACACACTTTTAGCTACAATAACATGTTCCCTTTTTATACATCTTTTACACACAAGGTAGTTTCACATAACAACTATTCGCACATTAATGCACATTACTTAAGATATAATTTAATTATTTACTCCTACAATAGACATGGAGAATTATTTTACAAAAACATACAATTTCCTCCCGATAACCATTATGATCTTTTAAACCCATAGCCCTCTTATTATATAAATGAACAAAAGCATCGTTAGGCTCACACAAGGGTTCAAGAAGTCACAACCTTTCTCTCGGAATAAGAAAAACCACATAAGAGATAATTACACATATAACCAACATTTTAATTTCTAGAGAGAAAGAGGAGGAAGGATGGTAAACATTCAATTTGCTACCTAACAAGCATTAAACATCTACCATACAATGCTTCAAATTAACAACACCAAGCTAGATCATAAGCTAAATACAAGCACATTTCGTACTTCCAGATTCAAGACAAGCATCTACCAACCCAATAGATTAGTCAAAAGAGAACAACGATCAATAAGGAAGGTACATACGACTCTCTTTTAGAATACGAGTAATCATAGGCCATGATATCTAATAAGCAATAAGGTACATATAATCACTCAAAAGCACCAACATCAAGAAGGTGAAAGCAAGGTGTGAACACACATGTTACACACAATTAAGGTTTGCTCATAAGAATACACAACAAAATAGAACATGAGTCCTTAAGATCTTCAAGATCCTATGCCTCAATCACATGCATACAATAGAATGACAAGCATTCAACATAAGGTCAATACACCTCACACCAATTAAGGGCACAAGCGACACTAGAGATCCTAGTGTTTGCAACATGGCCTCTGATACCAAATGTAATGCCCCGCCAGGAAACCCCAAAGGGATTAAGCTAAAACACGAGAATGGAGTGCAAATATATATATTTTAAATTAAACACAACACAATGATACAATGAGATATCAAGAGTTTAGAATTCATAGCAGAAGACTTCAATAACACCTAAAGAGTTTCCCAACGTGATTACTTAATTCAACACTTAACTCAATTCATGCTAAATAATCTAATTAAGTTGATTAACTTAATGACATGATAATACTTTAAACAAGGATAAATTCATTCAGTAAATTAACATTATAGATAACATGACGAGTTCATCCATTCAGGTTAAAAATATAGATTACATGATTAAGTTCATCTAATAAAATTTAATGATACATTACGTTCAAACTTTCATTAAAACATAAGTCATGCATCTAATTTCATAACATACTGTAATTTCATAATAAACTAATGAATACTTTCCATGCATACTTAGTTCCATTATCAACAACTAAATACATTCCATGATTCAAATCCACATTCTTTCATGATCCAAATTACTACATTTAATGAGATGACTACATACATGCATTTAAGATTAACTTCATCTAATCCACATTATACATTCTAACATAAGGCCATCCATACATGCTAAATTAAAAGGGAAATATAAGAACATAAAACACCACATAACACCAAAATGATATCGGAGTTTGCCCCTAGTGTGCTACATCTTTGGGTCTACTCAATTGTAAGACCCCTCTAATAAAATAATAGTGTGAAGAATACAAAAGGTTCACATCATTTACATCCTGCCATCAAGGCGTACATAAACCAATAATACATACAACCACACCAGTCCAATAGATACATGAATGATCCCTGAATAGGAAAAGGATCCAACAAAACATAATAAGAAGCAATACAAAAATCAACTGAAGCATCCATGAAACTAAGTCTTTGCAACCCATGGTCTAACATGAATAGCAGGTTCTCACAAGGGCATAAACAATAGGACAAATCCACAATAGTGCTCCTATCAAAGACAACACAATAACATACTAGCGAACATAAGGGACAAGTGTCATCACATAAATTGGTATGGCTACCAAGGTAGGTCTCCATAGGTTCTGGCCCCATCTACTAGGTTACCCTGGCAACCTATCCTAAACCTCTGGCCCATCCAAGTCTTATGTGGACCCAACACATCCTTTCGTGAAGACAAGGTTGAAGGTTTTCCATTTCAAGCCTTCTCACTGGATGTCGAGTCTGTACTAGCACTCATCCCATGCGTGTGGCACAATTATCTTACTTAGTGTTTTCAATAACTAAACTCTCTAATGTGCTATTAGGTTATCACTTATTTAGATACACTTTCAATGGGTTACCCAACAACCACTTTGGGTGTGGCCCCCAATTGAAAGCCACTTTCCCAAATGACACTAGACTATACTCAAACAAACTCCTAACCAAGAAAAACACAAGGTCAAGCACACAGATTCCAATATGGTGGGAATACCCACATGGTCAAAAAAGTCTTCATACGAGGTGCGCTGACTAATAATAATCTAACTAGAGACATGAGCAGCTATGGTCAACTACGAACCAACATTCAACACTCGCATAAAGTACATGACCAAATACAAAACCATCACATAAAAATAGTAAATACTCAAGATCAAGGACATAGGCAGGAACCCAAGTCAAAATATGACAATATCCAACAAAACAAAATCAAGGACTTGCCATTTCTTAAGAAAATGTGAATACATAGAATTAAACATCCATAGGCATAGATCAAGAAAGACGATCTTCTTTCATTTTGTTAACACACAACAATTGATCTAGTTTTCTAATGGATCTAAGTTTGAATTGCAATCTGTCTAGCTTCTCTAGCTTCTCTAGGTTCATTTGCATCCGAAAATAATAGAATCACTTCATCTTGAGTTTTCAACCAAAATCACATTAATATTAGATAATATATGCAGAACACCCAATGATATAAAATCAATTATTCATTAATCACATAAAAATATGATATTCATTTTCAAAATAAAACATCTCCCATACTGGTTCGAAGACAATTTCTAATCTCTTCTCTTGCAACACAAATATATACTTTCCAAAAAAGGAAAAAAACTTAAAAAGGAAATAAATATCGATGATCATTTTCCAAATAAATTGATACTTCCTTGCATACATATAAAAAAATAAAAATTAAATATTAACTAATGTATATAGTTATTAATTCGCAATTAATAATAAAATTATAAATTAAATATTAATTAATATATATATTAATCCTCAGTTAATAAAATATATACTAAATAATAATTGTAGACACCTAAAATTTTCCAATCTAATTAAATAAATATCTTTATTTATTTAATTACTTTAGCCTAATTCATCTATTAATTAAATAAATCCTTATTTATTTAATTAATTCATTTATCCTCTTCTAGCCTTATTTCTCATTTAAATAAATACATTTATTTATTTAAATTATCCTTTTCCTAAATTAAATAAATATCTTATTTATTTAATTGATCTCACTCCTTCTATTAATTAAATGAATATTTATTTATTTAATTAATTCATTAACCTTTTCCACCCATGACACATGTCATTCATCTCTTAATTCATACACTACCTACCCCTTTCAGTATTTTATTATTTCTTTTACCTACCCTCTAATCATAGCCGACCTCCTTTTACACCTCTCAATCTTATCCCTCCATTTCATATAGTGTCTTCTATATAAGGAGATGCTTCCTTCATTATCAAACCCCCCATTGACTACTTGACTACACTACGCTTTTGAACATAGGCGATCCTACTTGCAACCACATTTCGTTCTTTGTTGAGCTCTTGTGCACATAAAATCTGAGAGCAAATATATCGAGCAAGATCAATGGAGATAGGAAGAATGGAGATCCAAACCCTATTTGACATGTGATGGTATAATCTTTGTGATTTCATTTGATTTGCATTGTCTTAGGTAATCTTCATATGTTATGGTGGATCTTTGTTGTTGTTAGGCTAGGGTTTTGTGGTTGAATGCATTTAGCCTTTCAATATCATTATTATTGTTATCCATTTTCACCATATACATTTTGGCATGCCCGGTGGGACCCTTGTCCCTTTTGCATTTAACATCCTTGTTGTAGATTTTGTGTTTTGAAGTTGCAGATCTAACATTTTTGACAGCATTTTTGATATTTCTGCTTCTGCGTACTTTTGGATTGCATTTTTGATTTTCTACCACGTCTATGACATCTGGAATCGCGTCTATGTCCTCGACAGTATTTTATTTTGCAGATTCTGAAAACTGCGTCTGTGTTCCTCAGTCGTGTCTGCGGTGTTTTTAGATACGTCTGTGTCTAGAAGTCGCGTCTAGGTTCTGGAGCCACATCTATGTCTCACAAAAGCGTGTCTACGTCAAAGAATCACATCTGTGTTTGTGGTAACCGCGTCTGTGTGCATTGATTTCATTTTTTTTTTAGAGTTTATTGATTTAGTTTTTGATCTTGCATTTAATGTTTCAGATCTAGTTTATTTTGAGCTAACATTTTCAGATCTAGCTAACAAAATTGGTGTAGCTTGTCTTCAAAGAAAAATCGTTTGGTTGAAGGCCCCTATTTTCACAAAGTCTTTTGTATTTAAAATTTACCTAACTTGTGTGCTTGCGGGAAGGGGTGATTATTTCAAACAATCTAAACTACTAATAAATCTTTGTTGCAAGTCCTTGGCAAGGGTTTTTGATTTTTTTATTGTGTGCTTTATTTTCAATAGACTAGCAAACACTTCAATTGGTGCACTAAAATTGAATCATTGTCTTTTGTGTCTTGAGAAATATGCTCTTTTTGTTTAATCTTTAGAGGGCATGTCTTCCCGTGTGGTCATTAGGACTACTAGTGAGAAGAGAACGACCCAAGTGGTAGCAAAAGAAAAGCCATCTTCTTCCAAACCACTATAAATAACTGTATTCATGGTGAAAACTATGAATAACATATGTTGATTAGTTCATACCGACACTATGTCTCCCCATAAAGCCGTTTGATCAAATTTATTTGATCATTTGTAGGGCGTAACCGCTACCAACTGGGAGCCTTCTGTATTTATAGAGCTAAAAGTGCCACATGTATGGCCACACAAGTAGATGCCCTTACTAGCACCTTTTTTTTTTAGAAGCCCAAATCCTTCTAGTTGTTGGGGTAGGAGGTCGGACCTCTGGTAGCGGCCCACACACATACGGTTCTTAGTAGAGATATGAAGTTCGCCATGGGGAGTTTTCATGGGGACTGATGCTTGGCTGACTCAAGAAGTGAGTGTCGAGGGTGGAGCCAGTGAGGTCAAGCATCTAAGTATTTGCTCTTAATAGCATAGCCTTGGGGGTAAAACCCCATATGGGATCAACAATTATTGTCTTGGCCAGCCATAAGAATTGTGCTTGACTTATTTTAAACATTCAAACTTTCAAGACCAAATAGAAAAACATTGTGTCTTTTGTGTCTTCAAGTGTATGCAAAACATTTTTACATCAAACATCACACTTTTCTTGGAGTCATTTTGAGTCTAGACACTTGTAAACATTGGGTCTTCATCAACACTCTGTCCTCTTGTCACGAAAAAACAGTCAAACAGTCAGATTTGGTCACAAAAAAAATGACTTCACAGATTAGAAAAAATTACACAAATTTTGTAGAAACGTGTCTATGTCGAACATAATAGCGTTTGTATTGTATAACCATGTCTGTGAAGGGCAGAAACACGTCCGTGTTTCTAGAATCAACATTGCATTTTACAAAAATCTCAGAAATGCGTCTTTGTTAAAAAGAACCACATCCATGTCAGGAAATCATGTTTGTGCAGTATACAGGTGCGTCTGTGTTCAAAATTGAAAAACTTTTACAGTCCAGCAAACAAACACAGTCAGTTTCAGAATTCTTGAGCTTCCTAGGTTATTTCTCTAGGTTTTCATCTAGCATTCAACATGTCTTTGGGTCTCACACAATCCATCATTGCTTTACACCTTACATTACATTCACATTTGTCTAAACTTGAGTCAAAAGGTCACTTGCTTGTCCTCATCATACTTGGTCAACACACTACATACAACAACACTTTGCTAAGTGGTCCCTCATCAAGGTCTATCACCTTTGGGTCTCATTTGGTCTTACTTAGAGTCAAGGTCAACTTACCTCATCAAGAGAAACTATCCTCTCTTTGGAAGTCACACCTACTCAACTACATACATACTTGGTCTTATACTTTGGGCATTGCAAGTACACTTCAGATTCATTTACATTCCATCCAACCCTTGGTGTTCCATACTTTTTCCATTTTCATCTAGTCTCACACATCTTGGTCAATACCTAGTTCATTGTTGAAACCCGTCTTCAAAAATCTAGGAGAGAAACTAAAGAGGCTCAAGAGTCTGCAAACATGAGTGTCTATGAGTATGACAATGATGTCTTTTTTAATACTGATCATAACACATTACCTGACATGGATGCCTATAGAAACATTCCAAATGTTGAGAACATGGACACTACAAACAACAATGATACACACAATGACAATATGGACAACTTTTTCATACATTCAGCAGATGTGGAAGAATCCATTATGGACCCCCGCTTCAATTGACTGGTTGAGGAAATAATGAGGACGGATAGACAAAACTTCTTACAAATGATGGCACAAAGTGCAACAAAGATACCTCATGATTTTGACATGTCTCAAATAATGTAACATAGACCTTTGCAACAAACTCACTCCAACATGGATCATAGGAGGCCTAATAGTGGAGGCAATAGAGGACCACATATGGTACCTGAATCACCATCATCTTTGTTTCAAAAACCAGAGGTCCCACACACACATGGTCAAGCATATGATACTCACCTTTGTAGACCACTATGGAAGTCTTATGCAGAGAAATATGCTCAATCACATATCAATGCTAAGGATCAACCACCAAAGCAATTGGATATTCAAAGACGTGCATGCTCAAAATTTGGACACAAGGAAACCCCGTGTCAAATTTGGGGGCAACACATTAGAACCTGACATGCCTGTAGAGTATGGTATACATGGACAAAATAGATATTGTGTTCCTCAACATGAATCTATACCAAGTGGTCCATATATGCATCATCACTATAGACCTCTTCCATATGAACATGTGTATGATCAATATCATCCATATATGCAACATGCTCCTCTAATTGGTGCCTCAAGCATGGGATATGGTCCAAGAAGTCGATCTCCACCTAAGAGCAATTTGGAGCAACAATTCAGGGACTTACAAAAGAAAATGGAGGACATAAATACACCAAAGCCAACATACACAATGAGAGACATATGTCCCTATCCATTTGACAAGAGCATTCCAATGCCTCCATTTCCTACACACTTTGTGATGCCTAAGTTTGATAAGTATAGAGGAAAAGGGGATTCTAAGGCACACATAAGACAGTTTTTCATGGCTTGCATTGAGGTAGCAGCAGAAGAGACATATTTGATGAGATTATTCCCACAAAGCCTAGGTGATCAAGCTATGGAATGGTTCTCCCAACTCCCACCTGGTATTAAGTCATGGGGTGACTTAGCAGAGGCATTTATTCAACATTTCTCCTACAATATAGAGACAGACATATCAGTCACTACTTTGTGCAACACCAAGAAAAAAGAGGGAGAGTCTTTTGCATCATTTTTACAAAGATGGAGAAATCTAGCCAGTAGATGCTCTTGTGAAATTCCACAAAAACAAATGGTAGAGATGTTCACCCAAAATGTTAACAAAGGCATTGGCTGTGATCTAATGAAATCTTGTTTGTCCACCTTCAAGGATGTCACTGAAAAAGGCTTAGCAATAGAGAAGGTCCTAATTGAACAAGGAGTTATTAAGATATTCAAGGAAAACAAAGATGACTTTAAAGGAAAAGACAAGCCAAGATTTTGGAATAAAAACAAGAACACAGGCAATGATGGTGTCGTTGATGCCAACATAGTGTGACCCAAATTCATCTTTTCAGGATCAAGCTCTACAAAAAACTAGGTGAATACTCAAACAACTTCTAAATCATGCAGGAAGTACACTCCATTGGGAGAACCACTTGTGTCAGTTTTCAAAAAGCTAGTGGCAAACAAGGTAATCACAATTCCAGATTTTCCTCCATATGAGCCAAAGGTCAAACCAAATTGGTGGAATGATGATGAATATTATGAATTTCATAAGAGAAAGGGTCATAAGATAGGAAATTGTCATCGACTGAAGAACATCATACAAGATCTTATTGATAGAGGTGGCATTGAGATTGAGGGACACTCATCCAATCAAGAACATGAGATGTTTAAGGAACCATTCCCAAAACATGACAAGGGAAAAGTTAAAGCCACAGATGACCAAACCAACTATACCAGAGAAACCTATAACTATGATTCAACTATCAATCACATTTCGATGGACAATTACGTCTCTACCATTATCATCAAGGATAAAAAACCTGATAATTCTACTAGGAGACCCAAGATTGTCCTAAAAGGTGTTGGATCTTCTTCGGAACCTACCTCTGAATGTCATGTTACAACCCGTCGAGGTAAATTCATTTTGCAAGGTGCTCCAGCTAAAAACACTGCTTCTTCATCAACCAAGCCTGAGTATGACCTTGTAGAATAGTTAGGGAAGACACCCACACTCATCTCCATCCTTGAGCTCTTACGCATATCCCCCACACATAAAGCTATTCTTGACAAAATCTTGAGAGACACTGTCATTCCTACTGATTTGAACATGGACTAGTTTCAAGCCATGGTGGGATACCTTTATGTTCCACACTCGCTTACATTAATAGAAGCCGATGACACCTCTGTGAGCCAACCACATAATGCACCATTACACATTGAAGCCTTCATACACAAACATTGAATAAAATGAGTCCTAATAGATGGAGGAGCTGGTCTAAAAATTTGTACATTGAGTACAATTAAATAATTGGGATATTCTGATAAAGCTATGAATTCTATAAACAAAATCACCATCAAGGCATATGATGATGAAGAGCGTTCATCCAAGGGCACAGTCACCTTACCTCTCAAAGTTGGGCCAGTTACGAAGGATGTGATTTGTCAAGTCCTCGATCTAGATCTCACTTACAACATATTGCTAGGGCATCCTTGGATTCACGAAATGAGGGCAGTCCCATCTACATATTGTCATTATGGACTTCATGTAAGGCCTTCTCAGATTCTTCTTGTTCAAGACATCTTAAGAGAGTACAGTCTAGACCTCATTTATATAGGGTATCTGTGATGAGAGTATAATCAGAGGATTGGCGAATAAAATTTCTCTTTTGATTTTTCAATAAGTTAGGAGGTAAGATGTTATCTTTCAAGTATGTGTAAGTTTGGCCATAGCGGGAGGAATCATGTCCAATGAGTTGACAGATGGTTTGGGAATCAGGACAATTATAGGCGGAATGAAACAACTCTTCAACTAGGAATTCATAATTCTCTTGATTTTCCTGTGTCTGTAATAGAGAAGCAAGTGTAGCCATGGCATCTCTTGCTTTGTTGTCATTTCTGGGGATCTGTTCAAAAGTTATTTCTATAAAGTGTTTCTTGAAATCATCCACCATCTTTTTATAAGGCATGAGTTTGTCATCTTTTGTTTGATAGTCATCATTGATTTGATTAATGACAAGCTGGGAGTCTCCGAAGACTTGAAGTTGTGTTATGTTCCATTCTACAGCCATTTTGATGAATAGAATGCCAGCTTCTGATTTATATTGTGTTCTTTTATTGATGTTTGCTCCCGGACTGATATTTGGGTGATGTATTGTAAGATATGGATCAAACCTTGGAACGTTTGTATATGAATAGGTAAAGTTGATTTGCCATCTTTTGAAGGATTTCAAGTATTTTTGACTTGCTGGTTTTGATAAAGAGATTGTTGCTGGATGTAGATCAATTGTGCCAATGATAGTTGCCTTTGCTAGTGCTATTATGATAGATAAATTCTCTTGATAACATTCAGGTAAGGTGTCAAATCTCCCATCTTTGGGTGCCTCAAAGAGGTTTTCACCGTTAGATACGTCCTTTATTTTTACTTTTTCCTGGTCTAATGTTGCCAAGAAATGGTTTTCAGCATTACACTTGATATTGTTTTCTTGATTTTCAATTTTGTGACTAGGAGATTTGACATCCATTTGACTCAAAGATACATTAGAGAAATCCCTAGTGAAATTTGTTGCAGGTTTGATTTCATCAAGATATAAGGATATGGCATGGTCATTAGGTAAGGTATCAATAGCAGTATGTGCTTCATTTTCCCAGTCCATAGGTTCAAGATAGCTTAACGGTAAAGGATCTTTAGGTTGAGATGTTTCAAAGATATTAGGTGTCATGATAGAGATGTCAAGGCTTTCAGTATGTATTTCCATGTCTAGAATGATATTCTCATCAGAATGACCTTGTACAAGTAACTCCTGATCATCCTCGGTTAAGTCCATGTCAGTCGGATGTGATTCTGATTCAAGAAGGCTAGTTCCTAACGTTTGTTCTGCATACGTGTGAACTACATCAACTACTATATCTTCTTCTTCATCCCTCTCAATTTGAAGTTTCTCTTGTTTGTTTTTCCATGATAGCAAATATTCTCCGTTTCCTTGATCTTTCAGCTGCATTTGTTCTTCTATGTTTGACAAAATTGATTCAAATGATTGTTCCTTTGATTGTGTGCTTGAAGATGCTGCCTCTTTGTTATGTAAAACTAATTTTTGATTATTACAACACTACACTGGATTTGATTCTGCTGATATTGTGATTTCCTGTCCATTGTATGGAAATTTGACACATTGATGATATGTTGATTTAATAGCTTGCATGTCTTGTATCCATGGTCTCCCCAAGAGTATATTGTATGGTACGTCCACATCTAGAACTTCACATGGTATGTCCTTCTGCAAAGGTCCCACTGTGATAGGTAATATCACCATTCCTTTAGATGAATGCTCTTCTTGATTATGTGCTTTGATTTTTATCTTTTTCTAGGGATCAACTGCATCTTCTGAATAGCCTAGAGCACGGACAAGATTCAAAGAGAAAATGTTCAAGATAGCTCCCCCATCTATTAGGACATGTTTAACAAGTGTTCTATGAATAGGACTTCAATTTGCAAGGAAGTGTTATGGAGATTTTCCAATGAATTAATGCTTGGATATGAAGGAGATGAGCTTTGAATAGGATCCTCTGAAATAGGCTTGATGGCAATTTTGGATATCCCTTGGGGAACTTTAGCTTTGGATGCATTGTTTGGCAAGGATGCTATGGAAGGTTCTTTCAAGCTTTCAAGAGGTGTAGGAATAGATGCCTTTGGAGAGTCAATTTGCTTATGGATGGATGGATCATTGTTAGACATGGGTGCACGATTTTGATCTTCTTTAGCCAAATCCTTTAGGGATCTCTGTAAGAGGTGCGTAAAAGAGCCACTTTTCTTTTGAGAAGTATTTGAATCCTTGAGAGGTTTTAACATAGTTGGATTTTGATCTTGAACTTGTTTGATTGCTCTGATATGTTGGCTTGTTATGTCTTCTTCTTGTCTTTTGCTTTGGTATGTCATGTCAATATGTTTTTCAGCTATTTCAAATGTTTTAGCAATCTTATGTCTCTGCTCTCTTGTTAAAATGGGCATTGTGTTTGATATTGTGCTAAGATTTGATTATTTAAAGGTTGTTTTGGTAAGTGATCAATAGTCAATTTCAAGGCCATAGAGTGATATGACACTAAAAGATGGTTCAAGTGTTTAAAGGTTTGCAAGTTTTTCGATCTTCATTTTAGGAGTGCAATGATGATGATTGATAAGAACCAAGTCTAGTAGGAATGATATATCCTACAATGTGGGACACAGTTATCTTGACCAAATGTTTCAGTTTCGTGATAAAGGATGATTGATCCTGATGAGAAACTATGTTTGAGTGATCAGTTTATCAAAGAGGGTGGTAATGCACTTTGAGATGTTTAGATCTTGAACTTGTTGGGGGTGAGCACTTGAAAATCTTGAGGTGTTTATGTTATCTAGAGTCTAATTTTGATGGATGATAATTTGACCAAGCAAAACAAGAAGACAATCTAAGCACGAATTAACAGATAAGAGGTGTTTATGCTTATTGTAAATTGATCAGGCAGAAATGACAAAGCTGAAACAGGCATGTAGGACACAGCTCTGGACTGATAGATGCAGAGTTTCGTACGACAGATTATGCAGCATAGGACAACAAGAGATACAAGACAAAACGATAGACTAGTGACTTCATGTGAACAACAGTCTTTTGTACGACATAGAACCTTGACTCATACGATAGAAGATCAAGCAATACGACAGATACTCCTAACTTGTACGATAAAGGATCAAAAATATATGACAGAGACTTCTGACTCATATGACAGGTATTTGAACAGTGATAAAAATTGTTTTCTTGTTTGAGTTTGGATCACTGAATTTTGATGTTTTACCTTGGTTTTCTAGTTTTAATTGTCTAATTTTTCAATTTAGGGTTGAATACACAGCAAACACACGATGTGATAAATGACTCCAATCAAGCTAAACCCTAAGGAAGTTGGCTGAGAATGAAAACCTTTTCTTGCTGACTTAAGTACACACCCAATAGCTAATCAGAATATGGCCGCTGAGTCTCACGCAATGGATTCTCAATGCCGTATTATTCGACTCCAAATGCTAATGGGGGCATGATATGGCAAGTGTCTTGGGAGAGTTAATATCCCTCTTGCACAAAGATTATCACTCTTTTGGAGGTGAATCGGGTAGCTTCTATTTTAACTGGCACTAGTAAGGGATCTGTTCGGCGCATCGAGGTATAAACTCAATTAAGAGGTCTCCCAGCCTTGAAAACCAAGGTTTGATATACTCGAAGGTACGGAGGAGAGCTATTCCTAAGCACTACCGTTGCTTTGATTTTCATCAAAAACATATTTATTTTATAGTGGGTTGGATTACTTGGTGTTAGCCATTCCCACTTAGGTCGTTCCTTCTCATCGGCCTTAATGGCTAAGAGTTAATAACTCCTCGGGAGGGTAGGCTTGCTAAAGAGATGCACTAATGAAAGCAAAAAGATGAGTCTAGCTTTCTGATCACCTAAGAAAGGTGAGAGCATACTCGCCTATCATCAAAGACGCACAAGACATGATAGTTCATTTCTTTAAGCCCAAATTGAAATGTGACTAAAAATCTTAAAGAATACACAAAGTTTTTGTTGAATCCTTCGGTAACCTGCAAAAACTCATTAGTAGTCATTTTTTTGAATTTTGTCTTTGACAAGCGTATCTTTGACAAGCGTCCCACATAAAAGAGTTAGGCTCTAAACATCTCATAGACATATCAAGATTAGCATTAGTGATCCAAACTATGAAATTTTCAGAAAAATTATATGAAATTTTTATCCTAACTTTAGATAGGCATAACTTTCTGCTCGGGACTCGAAATTACATGCCATTTACCTTGTTGGAAAGGTCTCTAAGAGTTCTAGATGCAATTTTTAAAGGGCATGGCTTTTAGCTAGGGCCTTTGGGCATGGCTTTTAGCTAGGACCTTTGGGCACTCTCAGGGGCTAAAAATGACCAGAAAGCCTTCAAAAATGCAAATTACTGACATATAGGCAAATTTGAAATTTCTAATTTGTAGTTTTTTTTTTTTTTTAAATCACAGATGCAGAAACTCATACAAAATGATTTATCAGACAGAATGACAAATGATTAGATTTCGCACATGGACCAAAATTGACTTGTACAACATAAGATTTAATAGCTAGAATTTTGTACGACACAAAATTAGCTCTAGTACGAGTGTGAAAATCAACTCATACGACACAAGATCAGCCTAGTATGAGTAAAGAATTTGCAGTCTAAAATCTCATATGAGTCAGGATTATACCTTGTACGAGTCAGGATGAGGTGTCACCCAAGACTAAAAGGAAGTTCGCATGAGCCAGAAAGGTAACTCATATGACAATCTGATTCTGATCTGGCAAAGATGAAGTTTGAGGAAGCTTGGGAGGCTGAAGATGATGATTTCAGCCCCACGGTGGGCACTAAAATGTCATTATGGACTTCATGTAAGGCCTTATCAGATTCTTCTTGTTCAAGACATCTTAAGAGAGTACCGTCTAGACCTCATTTATATAGGGTATCTGCGACGAGAGTATAATGAGAGGATTGGCGAATAAAAGTTTTCTTTTGATTTTTCGATAAGTCAAGAGGTAAGATGTTATCTTTCAGGTATGTGTAAGTTTGGCCATAGTGGGAGGAATCATGTCCAATGAGTTGATAGATGGTTTGGGAATCAGGACAATTATAGGCAGGATGAAACAACTCTTCAACCAGGAATTCATAAGGCTCTTGATTTTCCTGTGTCTATAATAGAGAAGCAAATGTAGTCATGGCATCTGCTGCTTTGTTGTCATTTCTGGGGATCTGTTCAAAAGTTATTTCTATGAAGTGTCATGCTCTGTGAAGTATACCTATACCTGCAACCACAATGCACTCAATAAATCATTACAAGCAATGGTTAGAAAATTGAAACAATGGAAGACAAAACCATAGCTAATCGACTTATTGCCTCCTAGTAAATGCAAGTATGAATTTTGCTCTCAAATCTTAGTATACAAATTCCAGTGACTTGACTACATTTAGATGGAGGATTTGAATGCTGAAAAATGCATGATCTAGAAAGAATAGCATAATTAAGCTATATGAATGATTGATTATCCTAGCATGATTAAGCTAAGATTTAAGCTAAAATGAGCATGATAACATTGCTAAGAATGATAAACTATAAGCTAGATGCCTATAATAGCAATGCAAATGATGAAATCAAATTGGGACCCTTATTGCTCCAAAATGAGGTCTATTTATAGGATTTCCCAAGGCTAGGGGTGAGTTGGCTTGAATCAATGGTTGAGATTGATCTGAAGATATCAATGGTTAAATTGGAGGAAGTTGGCAAAGGGAGTTGGATTAAAGGGAACACTTAGTGACAAGTGTCACAAAGGTTCTAGAAGATGTTGGATGAAAGGGGACAAGGTGGTAGGTAGAATGGGTTAGGTTTAGGAATGGTTAGGTTTAGGAGTGGTAGAAGTTAGGAGAATTTGAATTTAAAAATTCAAATATTAGGAAAATGGCTAATTAATCTCAACAGCTCATGATTTGTTTTGTTTTAATTAATTAGGGAATTTAGAAGAAATGATTTTGCATGGAGGGAATTAATTAATTTGAATTAATTAATTAAAGGGGTGAAATGAAATGAAATGAACCTATTTAATAAATCCTTAGATTTATTAATAAGTAGATGAATAAGAGATTTAATCAAATTGCTTAATGAATTCAATTAAACTGGGGAGGGAGATTAATTAAATAATTGCTTATTTAATTAATTATCTTCAGACCATTTTTTAGGTGTATACACATATCACCAATGCATTAAGTTTCCTCACAATGGAGTGGAGGTAATAGTTAACGGTGATCCTAATCCATTCATATACTACAATAACCTAAGATCAAAAACTGAGACCATCATTCCCAGTAATTGTGAAGATGTTCCTTCTTCAGCATACATTGATCCTGTGTCATTAAAACCTTCGATGTCAAAACAAGGTGAGCTTAAAGACAAATTTTAGGACAAGGGCATGGGTGAATACACTTTAAATCAGACCTTGTAATTACAACAAGTCATGAGTTCACCAAAAGAATATGGAAGACCACATCCTAACAAGCAAGTAGCCATCATTGTACTCAACTAGGATCCTACTACCTTTCAAAGATGGGGTGAACTGGAAGAGGAAGACTTATACAAAATTCTTTACAAAGACCTTGAAGATGATACACAAGATCACATCAGTCTACCATGTGAGAAATATGGCAAAGGTTTCAAGATTCTGCAAAAATTCGGGTATGATGGAAAAAGCCCTCTTGGGTTACGAAAGGAAGGCATCATTGAACCTTTACAACCTAAATTGACATTCAAAAGGGAACGCTCAAAGGGACTTGGTTTCCTGACTTCCAAGGTCCACACTAAAAGGATAGAAGAATCCTTACAAATCAAAGCTGCCAAAATTCAACAGGAGGATCGCTATTCCATAGACTCCAATGAATGGGAATGGGGTTCAGACAAATCCTCCAGTGACTACGAGCTCACCGAGACATTCAAAGAGCCAGATGAACCCACAGAAGAAGAGGAATTTTATAAAAAGTTCAAAGTTGGCCAAGAAACAACCCATGAGGATTCCACACAGTCCTTGTCTCAAGGTCCTAGGTTGAAGTCACATAGGATGAGAACACCTGTCCCAGAATGCGCTACTAGTGATGATAATTTGGATTCGTTCACGATCGAGACTAATGAGGAGAGTGCCATTGATGACCTCGATAATTACCTTGACATACTTGAATATAACTGCATCTTCACTCTTAGTCCCACTAACTTTGAAGACATTAAAGGCCTTCCCCTAGTTCACCACCAACTCATTGACTGGGATCATGAAGGACCTGCATAATTTGACACATTCCAAAATGATGAAGCTTTTATTGACTATCTTGGCATACAAGATGATCTTCTCCCTAGGGACCATAAAGTAGGATACACTATAGAACTCAATAGCGTGGCATATTTTGGTGAGGGCGTCGGGCCTTCCAATTGCAAAAATGTGAAAATAAGAACAAACCAAGAGTCTTATGGTGAAAACCACACTGTGGCACTGTCTGACCCCAAAAAAGTAAAAAGAAAGGACATATCTAAGGGCGAAAACCTCTCTAAGGCACTCGAAGATGGAAGGCTCAACATTCTCCTAGCATCATATGAGGAAAAGTCATCCATGTTGGTAGAGGAGACTATCAAAACAAACATTGGTACAGAAGAAGTTCCACACAACATATTCCTAGCCCAATCATTGATGAAGTCAAAAAGGTCAAAATTCATAAGTTTCTTCAAAGAACAACAAATCAACTTTGCATGGTCATACACTGATATGCCTGGATTGGATACAGATTTGGTAATGCATCATTTGATAGTTAAACCGGGGGCAAAACTAGTGAAACAAAAATTAAGAAAGATGCATCCACAAGTGGCATTACTAGTCAAAGCAGAACTTGAAAAATTATTGGATGTTGGATTCATACACCCAATTGATTATCCTAAATGGATCTCCAACTTAGTGCTTGTTAGTAAACCAGATTGCAACATCAGAATATGTATAGATTTTAGAGACATCAACAAAGCTTGTCCTAAGGATGACTTCCCATTACCAAACATAGATTTGATTGTAGATCTTACAGCAGGTCATGAAATGTTATTGTTGATGGATGGATTCTCTGGTTATAATCAAATAAAGATCGCATTTGAAGATCAACACAAAACATCATTCACTTGTCCTTGGAGAACTTTCTGTTGGAATGTCATGCCCTTTGGGCTAAAAAATGCAGGCACTACATATCAAAGAGCCATGACTACTATCTTTCATGATCTCATGCATGTAATTGTGGAAGATTATGTCGATGACCTCTTGGGAAAATCAATAGACAGAAATACACATTTGGACATACTTTCAGTCATCTTTGATCGGTTGGAAAAATACAAAGTAAGATTAAAGCTCAAGAAATGTGTCTTTGGAGTAACCTCCAGGAAGCTCCTAGGATTCATTGTATCAAAAAGAGGAATTGAAGCTGATCCAGCAAAAGTCAAGGCCATCATGGAGATGCAACCACCAAGAAATATCAGTCAACTTTGGTCTTTAAAAGGGAGACTCCAGTCCATACGAAGATTCATAGCACAACTTGCAGATAAGTGTAATCCTTTTCAGCACTTTCTACATAAAAACATCAAATTTAAATGGGATGATAACTATCAACAGGCTTTCCAGACACTCAAAGATTATCTTCTGAATCTGCTAGTTCTGATGCCACCAGTTCCAGATCAGCCTCTGTTACTATACATATCAGCTACTCCAACAGCACTGGGGGCACTCTTAGCACAACAAATTGCTGAGGGCAAAGAAAAAGCAGTATACTATATCAGTCGCACATTGGTGGGATATGAGCTAAACTACACACCAATTGAGAGTGCATGTCTCATTGTGGTCTTTGCTTCATAGAAATTATGACATTACATGCTCACTCATAAGACTAAGTTGGTTGCAAGAATTGATCCATTGAAATACCTTCTCAATAAAGCAACACTTACTGGACGACTAGCCAAATGGGTAATGATCTTGAGTGAATTCGACATCGAGTATGTGGACAGAAAAGCAATAAAAGGACAAGCCATCGCAAATCAATTAGCAGATGCTCCCATGATAGATGATGTTCCTCTAAGTTTAGAATTTCTAGATGAATCCATTTTAACAATGTCACATGCGAAGCCATGGCAATTGTACTTTGATGGCTCATACACACAGCATGGGGCAGGAGCTGGCATCATCTTTATAACTCCTCAAGGGGATTCTATACCAAAATCATACCGCTTATCATTTCCTTGCACTAATAATATAACAGAATATGAGGCATTAACAAATGGATTACGGATTGTAGTTCAGTGGAAGATCCAGGAACTTCATGTTTTTGGGGACTCTCAACTTGTAATCCATCAAGCAATTGATGATTACCAAACAAAAGATGAAAAATTAATGCCTTACAAAAAAATGGTGGATGACCTGAAACAACATTTCACAAAGATAGACTTTGAGTAGATACCAAGAGAGCAGAATCAAGCCACAAATGCCATGGCTACAATTGCTTCATTGATCGATCTACCTCCAAATGAGACCTGCTATGAGTTCTTGGTGGATAACCTATTGGTTCCTTCATATGAAATTATTCCTACTAGGATGATATGTGTCATTGGTCCTGAGTCCCAGTTATATGGTTCCATCTTCACATACCTTCATGACAATACCCTACCTCCTGATTTATCCAATAACCAACGTCGCACTTTAATTCACCAATCTTCTTGATACGTCATTTTAGTTGATATCCTATACCGGCGAGGTCTAGATGGCACTCTTCTTAGATGTTTAGAAAGCGACGAAGCTCATATTTCATTATGTGAAGTACATGAAGGGATATGTGGTCCACATGCTAGTGGTCCTACCTTAGCCAAGAAACTCATCAGGACTGGATATTACTAGCCCAATATGGAAAAAGACTCATATGAGTTTGTCAAAAAATGTAAGCAATATCAAATTCATGGAGACCTCATACATGTGCCAGTGTAAGAACTTCAACCAATTGCATCTCCTTGGCCCTTTTGTCAGTGGGGACTCGATCTCATAGGCAAGATTCACCCCCCTTCTTCCAATGGTCATAAATTCATTATCACTACCACTGAGTATTTCACAAAATGGCTTGAAGCTGTGCCTCTCACACAAGTCACTGGAAAATAGATTGCTACATTCATCCTCAACTATATCATTTGTCGATATGGTATTCTTGTTTCCATTATCACTAATAACGGGCGTCCCTTCAAAAATCAGGATGTTCATGAACTTTGTGATCGCTTCCATATTTCCCATCGTTTCTCCACACCATATTACCCCCAAGGTAACGGTCAAGCTGAGGCGTCTAATAAGACAATCCTTAAAATCCTAAAAAAGATAGTCGATGACGTTGGTCATAATTAGCATATCCAACTTAATCCTGCACTTTGGGCATACCACATAAGTGTCCGCACACCTACAGGAGCTACACCCTATTCACTCATCTACAGCACTGAAGCCATCTTTCCTATTGAGGTTGAGCTACCCTCTTTATGAGTCTCTTTGCAAAACATTATCAGTGATGAAGACTATAGGGTCTCTTGCTTACAAGAACTTGAACTACTGGATGAACGAAGACAAACTGCTTTTAATCATCTCAAGGCTTATCAACAACGAATGATTCACAACTACAATCACAAGGTCAAGCCTCGCACATTTGAGGTAGGTGATTTGGTTCTCAGAGAAAATCCTAAAAGTCAGCAAGACAGAGAAAAGAAGGGCAAGTTCGAACCAAATTGGCTTGGTCCTTACATCATTACACCAGCATATGGATCTGGGGTATATCAGCTCTCAACTACAGAAGGTGAACCTTTGGAGGATCCTATCAATAGCATGCACCTTCGTAGGTTTTACACATAGCTCTTCAAAGTATCCTAATTCAAAAATACAAAAAAATTGAAAAATTTCAAAAATACAAAAAAATTCAAAAATTTCAAAAATTCAAAAATTTCAAAAATGTAAAAAAATCATAAAAAATATAAAAAATCATTACTTGGTGAAAACCTGGCAAACAGGCGCCTTGTGACACAAAAAACATTGAAAAATAAAAAAAGTAAAGAAATAATTTCGTCCAACGGTGAAAACCACTTCGGTGGCGCCCTGGGAAAGTACCATGGTGAAAACTGGGTCACCAGTGCCATGCATAGAGACATTGCTCCTCCCTCCTTTAGGAATTCACTTTCATCCTTTCACTTTGCATACACTCACAACCTATTCATTCATAATAAACTTACCCATTCCCATCATGGCTTGTTATTGATCTACCCAAGATTGGTTAGCCATTCATAATAAACCTCCCTTTTCACATCCCTTTCCATCTATAATAAATCAGATCCTATCTGTGGCTAAGGCAAATCCTATGTCTAGTGATGGGTGTGGAACTGAGAGTATCACATGTTTCAAGGAGTACAGTTTCTTCCAGCTTCCTTCAGTCTATCCGTGCACAATCCGCAATAAAGCAATATTTGCATCACAGATCCGCAATAAAATTTTTCTTTCTCCGCAATAAAGTATCAGTTTCATGAATTTAGTCAGTTTCAGATGAGACATAGCAGCAACAATGGGCTTCAACAAATCAAATCTTTCAACAGACTCAGACAACATATGGTTCAGTGCTATATATCCTTTCTATGAAAGTAAAAATTGTGACCACGATCAAATAAGACTTATACAAGTAACAAGAGACACTAAACTTGAGGACTACAGTGGATGTTGGTGTTGAGTCTTGGTTTTCTTTTGATTTTATTTTTTGGTGACATGCCTTTTAGCTTTTCTGGGATGTCTCTGACTAGAGATTCTATCTCCAGGATGTCTTTGACTAGAAAGGCGAGGAGGGGGTATTGTCACCTATTTTCTTTGTTGTCTGTGGATTGACTCTTAGTAATCCTATGACTTGTCCAAGGATATGAGGACACTATGAGTCTAGTATGAACTGGGGCATTCCTTGTTTGTGACTTTTTTATCTCCATGCAAATGGTTACAATGACTTTCTGGGTCGAGCATATGCCTCAATTGTCATAACCTACTTGCCATAATAAAGCTCAATGATGATAATGCATAAGAAACTCTTTCACTCTCATATCTTCTATCTTTCATCCCCCTTTCTTGATTGACTTCCATCATCCTTCTTGAGTCCGTGTAGCCTGCTATCACATGACTGAGTATAATGACACATCAAAAAATTTTGAATTTCATGTAGTTGCACCTGCATTACCACATATAAGCATTTCATACATACATATAGATATCACAACCACATCACATCCTGTACACAACACATGTTAGCACATTTTACATTTTCATCATGAAAATAGTCATTTGCATTATCATATTCATCTCTATTACATACATTCACATTTACATCATGCATACACATATAAAACATAAAAGAGCAAAAATATTGCATTTCATTATGTACATATTTGCATCCATATCATAAGCATCACATAAAACATACATCATAGAAATACATAGAAGCGTCACATAGGTACACATGCATATAGCTGCCGCAAAGAAGAATCATCTTATATATATAAATCAAAAGTGTCATGATATAATGATGTCAAAATCATATGGCTACAATCACCCGTAGGTGTCTACATCATCATACAAAATGGTACAATACTGATACATAGGGAGCCCTCTACGGCTATGATGAACTCCCTCCCTCGGAGTCGCCTGGCCTCGATGGAATCTGAGCCCTCGATGAAGCTTCTCCAAGATCATCCCTCTTGTCCCTTCTATCTGGTGGTGGTGGAGGACCCATAACCCCACCACTAGATGCATGTCTCCTCCAGCTCCCTCCCGTAGCTGTCATTGTCCGCAATGGTCTATGGAAGCTCCTCGCCTACTGATCAGTTGGCACTGCACCATAATAAAGATCCCGCCAATAGGCAATCTCCTCTACTACCCATAAGACATAGGCATATCCAACCCCTGTGTCCTCTGTCGCCTACCTCCCAGCCCTTAGTGTTGTCTCAGCCTCTATGTAGCACTGAATGGCCTGGTCCCACTCCCGCTCAATATCTCTGAGCCGCCTCCTAAGTCTATCCCTCTCCCTTTCTAGGTCCTAGATCTCATCTGCCTATCCTTGGCAGATCTCCCTCAGCTCAGTCAAGTCATCCTCCTCTGCCTCAGCCCCCTGTGGCTTTGCCTATGGCTCCCCCTGTATGGGTGCCTGCCCCTATGCCTGAACCTGTACTGGTGGCTATACCTATACCTATTGTAGACGTATAAAAATGACCATATTCCTAAATGACTATTTTATGTTCATTTCCCTATTTAATTAAATCCAATTTAATTAAATTATCCACATTCTTCTATTTTATTAAATAAATTATTCAATTTATTTAAATAAAATTCACTATACCATTTAATGAATAAATCATTTTATTCAATTAAAACCCCCCTAGCCACTTTTAATTAAATTCAAATTTAATTAAAAAGTTATCCTAAATTGAATAAATCAAATTTATTTAATTACAACCAAATTGAATGAATTAAATTATTTCAATTAAATCCTATTATCCCCCATCCACTTGCAAAATCCCAAACCCCTTCCTAATCCCTTCTAGAATCTTCTAATCGCTTCTAATTAACCTAACCCTCCTCTAAACTTTGTCACGTCCCTAAGCCAAGAGAGGTCACTTTTCAAATGGCCCAAAGTCTTGGATAACCATTAAAGGTTTTCAACCTTCAACCACTAAATGGCTCAAAGTCTTTGATAACCATTGAAGGCTTTCAACCTTCAACCACTTAATCCCCAAAGTCTCCAATAACCATTAATGGTTAACTCAAACCCTCCTACATGGTTAAAACATTTGTTTTGACTCAACCTCTACCCAACCCAAGGGTCTCATCAGGCCATTAATGCTTTGACCATGATTATCTCTTAATCATTTGCACAAAGGTTTATCCTTGGATTAACTCTTAATCCAGTGGATAATCTTAATTTAGACTTGACCCTTAGCCTCTAGATAACCATGAGGTCTTCTTAGGCCTTTAATGCCTCCAACCTCTTCTTTCAACCCAATCTTATGTTGACATTTGTCACCATGTCATTGGTGCAAATCGTGCACATGGATCCCCAACTTTCAAACTTGGCCCTTGATTAAACCTTTCAATCCTGACCATCTATTGCCTTGTTTGTGCTATAAATAGAGCTCTCATTCCTCCATTTTTAACAATCATCTTTCAAATTTGAAGCATCACACTTATGCTCAAATTCTTTCAAGCTTTTATTTTATATATGCTCATCATTTAGTCTTTTTTAGATCATAAATTAGTTTAAATATGCATGCTTAGATTATTTTCTTTATCATTTTTGTTCAATCATAGACTAAATATAGTATGCTAGGATACTATTCATACTAATCTCGTCATCTTAGCATCTAGTTTATTACATTTTAGCATCATACATAGCTTACAACACATCTCATACTAAAATCAATCAAAAGCATCTCTCGTTCTCATATTTGCCATCTCTAAACCATTTTGCTTAGTGATCTGAGAGCAAAAACATTGGTTTGAGGGACATTATGAGATAGAGAACCATGGGACCCTCCTTGGGAAGCTGAGTAACACATCGTTACTCCATAGCTTGCATCAAGAAGTCCTGTGTGTGTGTGGACTGGTATTAACTAAATTTTCACATTTTAAGTTTTATTCGCCCACTTTTCCCACATACATTTTTGGCGCCCACCGTGGGGCCCTACCCCAAATAACAAATCAGTTTTTCAAATTGATCACATTTGCAGGTCCGTGAGAAACAGGAATCAGCGCGTCAAAAACATATATTAGCGCATCCGCCCAACAGTTTAGCACTTCTAGCCTACTGTTTAGCACATGGGCTCTCTGTTTTAGCGCGTAAAGACCTTTATTTAGCGCATGATTTGTATTAACAATTTTTCCTGTCGGTATCAACGCGAGCAAAACACAGAGTAGCGCATTGACTTAACAGAATAGCGCATACGATCCATAGTTCAGCACTTATAGCCCATCATCCAATGCGTGCGGTTCAAACATTAGCGCATCCAATTCAAAATTTTCTTGTAGGTCTCAGCAAAACTACAGAACAATGCTTCTAACTTGCAGAATAGCGCATTCATTGAACAGCGTAGTGTAGGGGAAAATAGTTGTAGCACATCCTGTCTCTATTGTAGCGCTTAAAAGCCTTTCTGTAGCGCATAACAGACAGAGGAAAATTTTAAAATTGTAACCAAAAAAAAAAGAAATTTTAGACTTGTGGAAGTCCACCAAATCAGCTAACAATTTTCTTTGGTTTGCTTGCAGGCTGCTAACCATATTTGTTGCAGAAAGGAGCGTGATGCTAGCATTTTTAGATAGTTAAAATTTTCTCTAACTTAGTTAAGTTAGTCTAAAATTTTAAAGCATCTTTTAGTCTTAAAATTGAACTCACTTGTTTCTTTTGGGCTATAAAACGAACTACTATCCAACATCTTCTTACTTTTTTAGGAGAAAAACACTTCATTTTAGAAGCTCTAAAAGGAACCAACAAATTTTTTTATTTTGACAAAAGTTTTAAAAAGAACCTCACCATCCTTTGGTGCATAAAAGGATTCACTTCAAATTTCTATCAAGTAAAATAATCACACAAGTTCAGAGTCAATTATAACTAAAGAGGGAAGATCTTCCCCTTTTAACGATTTCTTTTGTTGACCAACACATCAAAAATTTTGCTTTGTTGATGAAATTCCTTTCATAGATCAGAAAATCATTGCTTTGATAGGATAAAAATGAACACCATGTTTTTGTGGAGCAACATCTCCGCATAGATTTTAGCAAATCACTAATTTGAAAGGATAAAATAAAACCTCATTGATTGCTTTGTATCGAAAGTGGAAGGTATATGCTCTCCCCTTAACTGGGTGATCAAAAATCTAGACCACTCTTACCGCTTTCAGTTATTTCAAAGCATTTACATCCTTTAGCAGGCTTGCCTTCTCGAGGAGTTGTAATCAACTCTTAAAGCCGTTTATGGCCGGTGTGAAGGGAACGACCTAAGTGGGGAATGGCTTTGACGCCAAGAACTCCAACCCACTATAATCAAATGTGGAAAGTGACAAAAGTCCTTTTCAACGGTTGTGCGCCATGATTAGCCTTCCCCCAGTATCCTTGAGATACGTAAAGCCTTTGTTCTAAAGGTTGGGAAGCCTCCTGAGGGAGTTTATCACTGACGGCTGAACGGGAAGCCTGATTATGAACCATAGAATTAGAAACTTTGAGCCGAGTCAGTAACCAAACATTTGTAACATCATAGTGCAAGGGTGGGGAAGAATCCTCCCCCAACATTACTCACCATATATCTCCCAAGATAACTACTCAATTGTAAAGCAATTCACTTTGGGTTAACTTCTAGCAAAAGGCAAAAAAATGGGCGCCCTCTAGGGGGTGACACGGCTGTTTGAGCTGACGAAGTATCGAGACTAGTGGGCTATGATGTTACTTATGACCCTTGAATAAAGAGTCTTTTTGAAGTGTCTTACTTGTATCCAAACCTATTAAAACATTGGGGTTTTGAACACATCCTCGCAGAACATACACTTTCTGTTAGATTAAACAAAATGATTGTACTTTGTGTGTCGTGCTTACATTTGTTATTTCAGAAAATCATCATCACACTTGAAAATTTCTCAACAAAATTCAAAATCCTCACAAAAATCACCAAAAAGGAAAAATCAGGGCAGTCTAGCGCATAAGAGCAACATCTTAGCACGTGGAACACTTCTATTAGCGCATCCAAAATGCAAATTAGCGCGTGCAGTAAAAACAGTAGCGTTTCATCCTCAGGCAAAAATAGTATACAATCCTTTAGTGCATCCAAAAAATATTCTAGCGCGTAGCAATAACATCTTAGCGCGTAGGTGCCCAAAATTAGCGCATTAACCAAAACAGTTAGCGCTCAGCAAGCCTAGTATAGCACGTAGCTTTTCCAAACAAAGTTAACAACAATTTCAAAAAGCCCAAATTTTAGCACGTGGAAGAAATAGCTTAGCGCGTAGAAACCATATATTAGTGCATAAACCAAAACAGTTAGCGCGTATCAAGCCCAGTATAGCGCATAGATTTTTCACCTGTTAAAACAAAAAATTTCCAAAAATAAAATTTTAGCGCGTGTCTAGGGGCAGATTAGTGTGTGTGCCTATTATTTTAGCGCATCAGAGAAATTCAGTAGCGCATACAACCTCTGTTCTAGCGCGTGATCCAAGGCCAAAAAACAGAGAGTTAAAACTGGAAATTTTTTGAAAATTTCAAAAACATTTTAGAAAACTTTTTTCATCAAAAATCATCTTTTATCAAACCAGAGTGACAAAAACAAACCGTTAAAAACTTTTCTCAAGCTAAATTTGTGTCAAACAAAGGTGTCAGAATCTGAAATGAATCGAACAATAGAGGACGTCTCTCCTATCATAATCCGAAAAATTTTCATCATCAGTATCAATCAAATCCTTTAAACATCTTATGGATTTTTATCTTACAAACACTTGTTTAAAATTTTCAAATTGTCAAATCTAGTTTCCAGATCGGAAAACTTTTTATCCATATCATTTGACACGCTTTATCGTGAAGGGACATCTAAACCTTCATTTTGATAAAGTAAAATTTGAAATTTTCAAAAATAAGAATCACCTAAATCCAAATAAATCAAAGGAAATCATTGATCACTCATGCATGACTAATCCCCTTATTCTGAGAAGAAAGAACCTCTATCGTAACATCACGTTGAAGAAACAACAACCTAGCTTTTCCAAATTCATCAAGAGAAATAAATTTTTATACATCAATCATCAACTCTTCAAATCTCATCGGGTATTTCTTCATCATGTTAAACGTTATATCCAAAACAAATCTAGCGAATTTGACAAAGAACCCCTGAAAACAAGAGCATACTGTCAAAAGTTCGCTTTTAATCAAAAGATAAACCACGGAGGAAAGACCAACATTCCTGCTCAACGAGTGCATCACATATAACACATCTCGACCAGAACCACCAATGCCCGAATGACACATCGAAGAAGACTTTGTTCCTTTCATCACTGAAAGTTTCTATTAAAATGCCTATCACTTGCTCTCAAAGAAACAAACAAAGCGAGACACCCGCAGAATCAAGTATGAATCGCAGATTATCAAATCCTTTTGAAGTTCCATCCTCAGAAGAGCCTAAAATTACTGACGTAATTCTTCAGGAATGTCAAGAAAATCCTTCATTCCAAAAACTCATCGAAAAACTCATCGAAAATGACAAAGAAAAATATCTACTCATGCTTACAAGTAAAGGCGTTAAACTTCCTGAAGATTTCGATGCAAACGTTTTTCAAACAGGGTCTCAACAATATGCATATCAAGAATGACAAAGAGACGAAGAAACTTGCATACTTGAGCAACATATTCCAGAGCAACATATACCAGAAATGCGAATACCAGAATTTGAAACTCCTGAACAACACACACCATTTACTACACCTTTTCAATTAAGAACAACTACAAGGGAAGAACTCTTCCCTCGACAAGATAATGTGCCCTTGGTTTCTCTTACTCAACAAATGCAAATGTTGTAAAGACAAATACAAGATATGAAACAAGGGACAATAGTGCAGTATTCTATAAACGAAATCTGTCCTTATCCATTTGACAGAAGATTAAACATGGTACCTTTTCCTCCAAACTCAGATGTTCCCAAATTTGATAAATATGATGGGAAAAGTGATCCTCGGGATCATGTTCGAGAATTTTGCACCATGAGTCTTGAATTTGCTCATGATGACACTTATCTGATGAGGTTGTTCCCAAGAAGCCTGGGAGGACAAACAATGGAATGGTTATCCAAAATTACACCACTTGTCAGATCATTTGATGAATTGGTTAACAAATTCATCACCCACTATTCTTACAACATCCAACATGCCATAACCATGCCAGATGTTTGCAACACCAAACAAAAGAACGATGAAACATTCATGTTATTCCTCCAGCGTTGGTGACGCATGGTATCAAGATATCCTTGAGATATTCCTGAAAAAGAAAAAATGGAAATCTTCATTGATAACTTAAATGGCGAAATGAGTTACAGACTCAAACTTCAATGCATACCATCTTTCACCAAATTGATTGAAAATGGCATTCAAGTAGAGGAAGCTTGTGTCAAAAAGGGAACACTCAAGTTCTACAAGGAAGGAACAAACTCATCAAACTACAATAACCAAAATAACACAAATCTAGACAAAACTCGATTTTGGACTCGAAACAAAAATAAAGGCAACAATGAATCATATGATCCCAAATCTAAACAACCAATGCTTGCCTTATCAGGAAATACTCAAAATATGAAAACTCCTAAAAATGCTACTCCCAGTGCTAATACATATGCACCAAACAATGCTCAAGGACAACTCAACACCAACAACGCCAATGATAATCAAAACAAAAACTTGAATCCAGGACCTAACAACAATTCACGCAACACCACCAACAATTTCCAAAAGCGTATCTTCACACCATTGGGCCAATCATTAGAATCTGCATTCAGAGAACTGTTGGCAACCAAGATTCTTTCTTTGCCTCCAATCAACAATTATTAACCCCCAATCAAACCACCTTGGTGGAATGATTCACACTATTGTGATTTCCATCGCAACAAGGGTCATAGAACAAACGAGTGCATGAGATTGAAACACATAATCCAGGACATGATTGATTGAGGTGACTTAACGGTGGATGGTCTCAAAACAAATAATGATCACGAAGCCTTCAAAAATCCTCTCCCAAATTATAACAAAGATAGAGCATCAACTTCAAATGATACACGCGGAGCTCATATTAATCACATCTACAACAACACAATCAACCACATATCAGCTGAAGACCATCAACTCAATGTCATAACCATTCGAGATAGGCATGATCATGAATCTGTCAATGTGACAACCTGGACTCAGAAATATGTCTTGAAGGGACATACTGCACCTCCAACTGCCACACCAAAGATCCAATATGACTTAGTTAACCAACTATGCAAGACTCCAGCTCAGATATCTATCCTGGAATTATTGAAACTATCGCCAAAACACAAAGACATATTGGAGCAAGCACTATTGGAAACAAATGTACCTCAAAATCTGGATACAGACAGATTTCAAGCCATGGTCACCCATATGATAGAATCTCATAACCTCACCTTCTTAGAGCATGATAATACTTCGTTAAGTCACCCGCATAATACTCCTCTACATATTGAAGTCATTGTTTGCAAACACTGCATAAAAAGAGTCTTAATAGATGGAGGAGACGGACTTAATAAATGTACTTTAAAGCTTATCCGTGCACTAGGCTTCTCAGAAGAATCTATTGATCCTTGTAAAAAGATTACCATAAAGGCATATGATGATGAGGAAAGATCCTCTAAAGGAACAGTGATATTACCTATTCAAGTAGGACCAGTGCAAAAGGATACTATATGTCAGGTCTTAGATATTGATCTCACCTACAATATCTTATTAGGATGACCCTGGATACATGAAATGCAAGCAGTACCTTCTACATATCACTAGTGTGTCAAGTTTCCTTATGATGGACAGGAAATCTCCATATCAGCTGATCACAATCCATTTCAACATTGCAACACACTGGGGGCAGCCCAAGACAGTTTGGTTCCTTATAACAGAGAAAAGCAGCGGTCTTCAACATCCGATCCACCAACAGCAAAATCCAACTCCTTATGGGGAGACTTCAAACAGAAAATGCAAATCAAAGACCAAGGCATGGGCGAATATTCTATGGAGCCTTTATGTTTGACCAGATTACCAACATCACCCAGATCGCATGGTTTACCTACTATATCAACGCATCTGGCAACTCAGCCCATCACTAAATTTGATGGTACCTTCATCCAATTGGGTACTCTAGCACATGAATCAGAAGATAAAGATGTTCTTAGCTGGCTATACAAAGATGAAGAAGAAGCTAATAGAGCAGCCGCTCTGGACGTTGTTCTACCAACACACCTGTATAGAAAAGGCTACTTGATCATGAAACAAATAAGATATGGCAGTAAAGGACCTATTGGGAAACGCAAAGAAGGAGTCACTGAACCTATAGATCTTCTTTCACAACCTAGTAGAAATAAAGCAGGATTAGGTTCTAAATTCACCTTCTTATTGAAACGGCCGCCACACACAAATGCAAAACCTCAATGGAAGGAAAAGAAGTACAAGGAAGAATCTTGGCAAGAGGCACTTTTTGAATTAGCAGAAACAATCCGCAAGGCACGAGAACGTCAAGATCAAAAGTTGCATCAGGGAAAGCTTTTAAATCATAAGAAGGCCATATCTGCAGCAGTGGCTCATATTCACACACCCATGGCTCAAAAACAAATCATGTCATCACAAGAAACCATCATTCCTCCCCGAGGAAGCACAATCTATGAACAAATCCAGACCGTGGAAGATGGATCAGATACAGAATCAACACAGAATATCAAAAAAGTATCCATCATCAAAGATTTGTTTTTACAACATACCTGTTTGCAGCACAAATAGAATTTGGGATGATGCCTATGAGACAGATTCAAATAAATATGAATGGGGTACTTGCTCTGATAATAATACAGATGATACTAAGTTCGTATCCATTTCTCAAGAAGAACATAACGCAGAAGATAGACCTCTTGAATTTGGACCACAACATATCTATGACATTTAGGAAAGCGAATAGAAATATTATGAACAAGTCTATGTAGAAGATGATACCATCGAAGACCTTGATGAAACCCTAGACTTCTTTAAAACCAAGACCCATCACGATGACAACTCTATCCTAACACTTATAGTAGTCGAACTTGACCTGCCCAACGATTCCTTACCGCTTGTCTTCCCTGATCTCATCGATTGGAATGAACCTGAGACCCATGATATACCAATTTTCCCAGATGATGAATCTATTATCCACTACCTATGTACCATAAATCCCGAAATAGGCTCTACCAGTGAACAAAATGACGATGTCTATCAATCAGGGAGTGCTAAGTCTCTCAGTCACAAAAATGAATCAAATAACGAATCTAATGCTGAAAACTAGTTAATGGCAGCTCTAGATCCCAAAAAAGTAAAAATAAAGGACGCATCTGAGGGTGAAAACCTTTTTAAGGTACCTAATGATGGGAGACTTGACACTCTTCCTAAACATTTTCATGAGCGATCACCCATATTGATTGAGCCCACTCAATCAATCAACATTGGTACCACAGAAGTAGCCAGACACATTCACCTTGTAGAATCTCTGACAGAGGAGGAAAGTTCGACATTCATCATCTTCTTTAAGGGACAGCAAATTAACTTTGCCTGGTCATATGCTGATATGCCTAGAGTTGATCCACACTTAATCATGCATCACTTGTCCATCTCTACAAGAGTCAAGCTAGTCAAGCAAAAGCTACGAAAGATGAATCCATAGGTAGCACTCATGGTCAAAACTGAATTGAAGAAATTATTAGATGTCGGATTCATTCGACCCATTGACTATGCAGAATGGATTTCCAACATTGTTCCAATCTCAAAACCAGATGGTAGTATCAGAATATGCACTGACTTCAGGGATGTCAACAAAGCTTGTCCAAGGGATGACTTTCCTCTACCAAGTATTTATATAATTGTAGATCTCACAGCAGGCCATGCAATGCTCTCATTAATGGATGGTTTCTCAGGCTATAATCAAATCAAAATAGCTCCTGAAGATCAAGACAAAACAACATTTACCTGTCCTTGGGGAACGTACTATTGGAATGTTATGCCTTTTGGCTTAAAGAATGCAGGAGCAACTTATCAAAGAGCAATGACAACCATATTCCATGATATGGTGCACACATTTATGGAAGACTATGTGGATGATTTACTAGCAAAATCCTTCACCAGAGCTGAACATCTCGGCATCCTAACAAAGATCTTTGATCAGTTGCAGAAATTCCAAGTCTGACTCAACCCTAATAAGTGTGTCTTCAGGGTTACATCAGGCAAGTTACTAGGCTACATAGTCTCAGCTAAAGGTATTGAAGTTGATCCAGCAAAGGTACAAGCCATCATGGACATGCCACCACCAAAGAATATCAATCAACTTAGATCTCTACAAGGATGACTTCAATCAATCAAGTGATTCATCGCTCAACTAGCAGATAAAAGTCTGCCATTTAACCACTTGCTACACAAAAATGTACCGTTCAGATGGGAGACTAAGTGTGCAGAATCTTTTTACCAAATTAAACAGTACCTGATGAATCCACCAGTTCTAGTACCACCAATTGCAGGAAAGCCTCTTATACTATATATCTCAACAATAGATATTTCATTGGGGGCACTATTGGCACAAGAAGATCAACAGGGAAAGGAACGCGCCATATATTACATCGGTAGAACATTGAATGGCTATGAGCTCAACTATACATTCATTGAAAAGGCTTGCCTAACAGTGGTTTTTGCATCTCAGAAGTTCTGACATTATATGCTAGCACACACCATAAAGCTAGTAGCAAAAATTGATCCTCTCAAGTATCTACTCAGCAAGGCAGCTCTCAAAGGCCGATTGGCTAAATGGGTCATGATTCTCAGTGAATTTGACATCCACTACACAGAAAGACGAGCCATCAAAGGACAAACAATTGCAGATCAGCTGGCTGAAGCACCGCTACCAGGAAAACAAACCATGGAGATCGAATTTCCAGACAAGGACATTTTTGCTCTTTCCTCCAAACAATGGACCCTATACTTTGATGGATCCTATACACTACATGGTTCAGGGGCCGGCATTCTATTCATCACTCCCGAAGGACACACTATGCCAAGATCATACAGGCTTATGTTTCCATGTACAAATAATGTGGTTGAATACGAAGCATTGGTCATAGGCATCAAAATGGCCTTCGAATGGAAAATCACAGAATTAAAAGTCTATGGAGACTCGCAACTGGTCATCAATCAAATCAACAACAACTATCAGACAAAGGACGACAAGCTACTACCCTACAAATGGATGGTGGATGACTTCAAACAGTATTTTATGCACATCACCTTTGAACAAATACCAAGGTTGAACAACAAAGCAGCCGATGCAATGGCTACGATCGCTTCATTACTACAAATTCCAGAACAACAGAGTCGTTATGAGTTCCTGGTAGAGCAACTGTTCTCTCCTGCCTATGACCACTCTAAATCCCAGGTTATATATGCCTTGATCGGTTCAGATTCTCCATTATATGGACCAATATATGACTACCTCAAGCATAATATCTTACCCATTGACCAATCCCGTAACCAGAAATGTAACTTTATCCGACAAGCTACCCATTACACCCTTACTGCTGATACCTTATATCATCGAGGTCTAGATGGTACCCTTCTTCGTTGTCTTGATCGTAATGATTCCAATTTGGCTTTACACAAGCTTCATGAAGGTATTTGTGGTACACATTCCAGTGGCACTACTCTTGCTAAAAAACTTCTACGAATGGGATACTACTGGCCTACAATGGAGAAAGACTCATATCATTTCGCCAAGAAATGTCCTAAATGCCAGATCCATGGCAATCTGATACATGCACCAGCACAGGAACTGCAGCCATTTACAACATCCTGGCCCTTGTGTCAGTGGGGACTAGATCTAGTTGGCAAAATACATCCTTCATCTTCAAATGGACACAAGTTCATTATAACTGCAACATAATACTTTACCAAATGGATAGAAGCAGTTCCCATGACCACAGTGATCGGGAAACAAATTGCCTCTTTTATCCTAAATTATCTGATCTGTAGATATGGTATTCCAAGTTCAATCGTCACAGATAATAGACAACCTTTCAAAAACCAAGATGTATAGGAATTATGTGAAAAATTCAAAATCCAACATCGGTTTTCTACCCCATATTACCCACAGGGGAATGGTCAGGCAGAAGCATCTAACAAGATAATCCTAAAAATCCTCAAGAAAATAGTGAATGATGTAGGCAAAGATTGGCACGTACAACTCAATCCAGCACTTTGGGCATACAGGACCAGCATCCGCACACCTATAGGAGCCACACCATATTCATTGGTATATGGATCAGAGGCTATTTTACCCTTAGAGGTAGAAATTCCATCTCTTAGAGTCTCTTTGAAAGGTTTAATCCCCGATGAAGAGTATCGAGTTAACCATCTGCAAGAACTGGAACTATTAGATGAAAGACGCCAACATGCTTATACTCATTTCAAAGCATATCAACAACGCATGTGCAAGAGCTACAATCACAAGTCATTCCTCGCAACTTCAAGGTTGGTGATCTAGTCCTCAAAGAAAATCCAAGAAATCAGCAAGATAGAGAAAAGAAAGGGAAATTTGAACCTAACTGGTTGGGTCCCTATGTCATCATATCAATCTATGGATCAGATCCTATCAGCTAACAAATTTTGAAGGAGATGTGCTCAATGATCCAACTAACAACATTCATCTAAAGAAGTATTATACTTAAGGTAGCCTAGTGCATGGAAAAAACCAAAAACAAACAAAAAAATCAAAAAATCCAGAAAAAGTAAAAATACAAAGTACAATAAAAACAAATGGTGAAAACCTGGTAAACAGGCGCCCTTGTGAAAGAACGGCTCCTTTATCTATATCCATGCCATTTTATTCATCAAAAGACTATCGGCCATTGCCCGACACTTAGCATATATCCATTCAGGACATACTTAGCGTAGCTACTATCCTGAGTCATCCATCTGTATCTATTCTCTTATTGCATTCCACCATGGCTTGGAAATCACTATACATAATCATATCCAGAGGTACACTCAGCTAGGGGCATTAAATTGATTCAAACACTTGCAAACATTCAAGACATTCCAACTATTGCAAAACTCAGATGCATGACATCTAACAAACAACAACTACACTTCATTGCAACAACCAAAACAAAAACAATACACAAGAATCTCAAGGATGGATGATTTTCTGAAGTACTAAATGTTGCATTATCGCATAAAAGTCTTGATTATTTTGTATTTTGAACTTTTTAATTGTTGGAATCTTTTCCTTCTCTCATAAAAAGCTTCAAAGCTAGAGATCATGCAGAACTTCCAATATTTTCTTAGTCTTCTGTCTAGGAGGCGATCACTTGTACTGTGTGGATATTTGCCTCGAGACGTGATACATTACATATCACTGAAGGCCTGATTCCATTTCACACATATAAATGATCTACTCTTGTCTGTTTACGCAATACGCACTCAGGTCATCCTGGTTCAATTATACCTTGATGCTTGTGCTATCTTGCAAAATCAAAAATCATGTAAATTTTACTCAGGTCATTATGGTTCAATTATACCATTATGCTTGTATAAATTTTCAACATATCCAAAAATCAATAAATGCTCCATGATGATATTTACAAAGAAAGCAAACAAATGGTTATATTGGATGGCAAATACAGAATGAGAGATGCTCCAAAAAACAATTAGTTGCATATCATTTTACAAATTAGTTGCATATCATTTTACAAATTAGTTGCATATCATTTTAACGATTAGTTGCATATCATTTAACATTATTTACATATCATGATACATGTAGCAGCATATTAAAACATACATCTCATTTTCAAGATACATCTCACAGCATATAAAAAACATTCATCCTGCATCATGCATTACATCATATATTGCATCATCACATAAAAAATCTCATATAACATACATCCATATAAACACATCACATCGATAAAAAATGGTGCTTTATATATATATATATATATATATATATATATATATATATATATATATATATATATATATATATATATATATATATATATATATATATATATATATATATATATATCTCAAAAAAATTATCAAAATCTACAAAATGTGTCTCAACACTATGTCCAGTACAAAGTATACAAAAGATCCAAAAATATAGCAGAGACCCTGTCTCTCAAGTATGACTATCTCCGGATGGAGATGGTCTCGCTCTAGATGCACCCACCCCTGGATCTCCACGAGGGTCCTGTCTCGCTCCAGATACGCTCGCCCCTGGATCTCCAGGAGGGTCCTGTCTCACCGGCCCCATCACTCCTTGGCTCTTACATCGTGTACCAGCAGTTCGAGATCGACTCGATCTCGACTGTGCAAAGCTCTCCACTTGCCGATCTCTAGGTACTGCAGCCTCATAATGCTTCCTATAATACTCAACCTCCTGCACTCTCCGCGTCAACTCTCTAAGGGTGTCTCTCAATGGACCACCCACCGTTGCTCTCTGCACAGTCGCCAACGCCTCCTCTGCTTGACCCCGCCGCTCTATCTCCGTATCTCTCTCAGCAGTCAACTATGAGATCTGTCGCTGATATGTCAAAATCTGTGCCTGTAGCTGCTAAACTATAATCTGGAGGGTCCGGATCTGTGCATCCTCTACATGACCTGGCACTCGAACTTGCAGCGGTACCTGTGCTGGAGCCACCCCTCCCACTTGGCCTGTCCTAGGTACTGGAGGTGGGAGTATATCTACTCTCCTCCTCTGTGCTGGTCTAACCACCTCCTCCTCACCCCCCACTGTAGCTAGCACCTCCATCACTCTCCCCTCTCTCTCGGCTCTGATAGCCAATCCTCCTCTCCCTCTCTCAATCCTCCCCTGCCGTACAGCTCTCTCCACACCTCTACCACCCTGCCTCCCTCTGGCTCCTCTACCTCCTCCATCATCTCCATCATCTCCATCATCCCGGTCATCTTCCCCCTCCTCGCCATCTAAGATCCTTGCCACTACCCGCGCAGCAAACAAATAGGCGCACTCGTCTGTCATCCCTGCATCCTGTATCTCTGGGGCATAATCCCAGATCTGTCCTGCCAGACCTGTAAACTCCTCTATAGCAACAACACTATCAATAGTCGGCCCCCAATTGGCCACATCCTGCTACCGCCATGCATACAAGCATGCTCCCTGCAGAATCCCCTGCTGGCACTCGAACTGCCGCAAAACTCGGGTCACCAAAAATCGCTCAATAACGAACGGGGTCCTCCCAATTAGATACCTCGTCATGAAAACAAAAGGCATCTCTATCCCATCTTCTACCCATACCTCGCAACCTGTATATGGTCTCCAGGTGACCGTATCTATATCATCAAACACCCTCCTCCAATGCTCTAGTTTGCCCAGCTTACGCTGGACAACTAAACCTTTATATCCGTAGGCATATGCTGCACCTACGGGCTTGTCTCTATCTGCTAGTGGCCTCACTGCTAGAATGTGCTCCCAGCACCATACCTGTAATAAGGTCACACCCGTTGATAAGCTACCATAACCGAGGTATACTACCTCATGAAGGCTCCTGTAAAGATGGGCTAGCATCGCTAACCCCAATGAAAATCTCTGGCCCTGTGTGACCATCTGCTCCAAAACCAGCCCCCATCCCACTGAAAATCCCTTTGACCTGCGATCAGGACAAAGGAATCCCCTAATGAATCCTACCAATACAGATGGCAGCGGTGCATAATCCAAATCCAAAAACTCCTGCCAAGAGATCTCATATCCACAAACAGTCTCATCATGAAATATACGGCGCAGTGCCTTTGTGCCGCCCTCCTTTGACTGCTCGTAGGGTAGCAGTGCCCCTACCATAGGAATGTGCAAAATCCGGTAGCAATCCTCTGATGTCACTGTCATCTCTCCAGTGGCAAAATGAAAGGTGTTCGTGTTGCTATGCCACCTCTCTGCCAATGTTGTCAAAAGTCCCTAGTTCACAGTGAACCGAGGCTTATCCAGAAGAGAGGTCAATCCACATCTCTCTATGATGTCCAAATCTGCTTGTGACAGACGTAGTATCAGCGTTCATGGTCTCGGGAATCTCTCCCTCGACTGCACAATACCCAATCGCTCCTGTCAACAAACCAAACATATCCAATATCAGTTTCCACATCAAAACAAAGATATCAAAATCAAACTTACATCAACAACATGAAACAATTTGCTCATCTACAATCAAAGTTCAAAATCCTATCATTTTATATCAACTTGTAAAACAACTCAAGTACCAAAATCACATCAGCTTGAAATACAACTCAAGTTTCCAACCCATATCGGTTTGTAAAACAACTCAGACTTTCATACACATTGAACTTGAAACAGACCACGCAAATACATCATATTCTGATCAATACAACAACTTGATATCTATACATAACTTGGAAAATTGCACATCAAAACAAGTTATACAAATACTCATCTTGGATAAATTCATCAAAACACGACAGGCAAACAAAAATAAATTTTCAACTCGGCCAAAACTGCAAAATTTTTTGGATGCGCTAAATAACCCCCACGTGCTAAGCTGTCTCTCCTACGTGCTATTCTATCTAACCTATGCGCTAGTTCTAGTCTACGCGCTGAACTTTTCACCAAATGCACTACCTAACCCATTCCCTGTGCTAGACTATGCCTACGTGCTAATCTACCCTTCCTAAGCGCTACCCTTTTAGCTCCATGCACTAGGTTAGTCCTATGCACTAAACCACCCTACCTATGCGAACCCCGGTGGTTCCTATGTGCTAGGTCATACCTACGCACTACCCTGTTGACACGACACGCTACCCAAACCTTTGCATGCGCTATTCTACCTGTACGCGCTAACCTAATACTTTTATGCGCTAGCCAATTTTTTTCGGACGCAACCCCTAAAATTGACTTTGATACGCTACTCTAAACTTCATATGCGCTAAACTAAGCCTTAGACGCGCTAAACCAAAAAGCCCGAACTTTAAAATTCAAAAAAATGACTAAAAACGACAAAATGAAAAATCCAAAAGGGGTCAAAACATTGACTTACTGGTGGTCCATGCGCTACAGGTCTCTAATATCTCTGGACGCGCTCAAAATGGTGTTTGTGATAAGGAATAGGCATTTTCTCTCCAGAGCAAATTCTCCTTCTTCAAAGTCAACAAAACACAAATGAACCTAATTTGACTCCTTTTCCCCTTTTATAAGAGGAAAATGAAATTAGGGTTAGCCAACTGGACCTGTAATATGGTCGCGGTCTCACCTATACCAAAACAGTTGTAACTTATCGGGAGATGAATCTATCTACACACTTTTTACATGCACGAAATCATACACATCATACAAACTTCATCAATTTAAATCAAAAAAAAAATTTCAAACAAAAAAAATTGATTCATCTCCCGGGGGGGGCATCACCATCAAATCTCAAATCTGGGGCATCATCATCAAATATCGAATCTGGGGCATCACATCAAATCTGGGGCATGACTTGCAAATCACAAGAGTGACACAAAAATTGCATTTGATCATAAAATTACAAAAACACATCATTTTCTTTGAAATAACATGTGCACACACGTCACTTCAAAGAGGGGCAAAATGCAAACGTATAAAAATGACCATATTTCTAAATGAATATTTTATGTTCATTTCCCTATTTAATTAAATCCAATTTAATTAAATTATCCACATTCTTCTATTTTATTAAATAAATTATTCAATTTATTTAAATAAAATTCACTATACCATTTAATGAATAAATCATTTTATTCAATTAAAACCCCCCTAGCCACTTTTAATTAAATTCAAATTTAATTAAAAAGTTATCCTAAATTGAATAAATCAAATTTATTTAATTACAACCAAATTGAATGAATTAAATTATTTCAATTAAATCCTATTATCCCCCATCCACTTGCAAAATCCCAAACCCCTTCCTAATCCCTTCTAGAATCTTCTAATCGCTTCTAATTAACGTAACCCTCCTCTAAACTTTGTCACATCCCTAAACAAAGGGAGGTCACTTCTCAAATGGCCCAAAGTCTTGGATAACCATTAAAGGTTTTCAACCTTCAACCACTAAATGGCTCAAAGTCTTTGATAACCATTGAAGGCTTTCAACCTTCAACCACTTAATCCCCAAAGTCTCCAATAACCATTAATGGTTAACTCAAACCCTCCTACATGGTTAAAACATTTGTTTTGACTCAACCTCTACCCAACGCAAGGGTCTCATCAGGCCATTAATCCTTTGACCATGATTATCTCTTAATCATTTGCACAAAGGTTTATCCTTGGATTAACTCTTAATCCAGTGGATAATCTTAATTTAGACTTGACCCTTAGCCTCTAGATAACCATGAGGTCTTTTCAGGCCTTTAATGCCTCCAACCTCTTCTTTCAACCCAATCTTATGTTAACATTTGTCACCATGTCATTGGTGCAAATCGTGCACATGGATCCCCAACTTTCAAACTTGGCCCTTGATTAAACCTTTCAATCCTGACCATCCATTGCCCTATTTGTGCTATAAATAGAGCTCTCATTCCTCCATTTTTAACAATCATCTTTCAAATTTGAAGCATCACACTTATGCTGAAATTCTTTCAAGCTTTCATTTTATATATGCTCATTATTTAGCCTCTTTTAGATCATAAATTAGTTTAAATATGCATGCTTAGATTATTTTCTTTATCATTTTAGTTCAATTATAGACTAAATATAGTATGCTGGGATACTATTCATACTAATCTCGTCATCTTATCATCTAGTTTATTACATTTTAGCATCATACATAGCTTACAACACATCTCATACTAAAATCAATCAAAAGCATCTCTCGTTCTCATATTTGCCATCCCTAAACCATTTTGCTCAGTGATCTGAGAGAAAAAGCATTGGTTTGAGGGACATTATGAGATAGAGAACCATGGGACCCTCCTTGGGAAGCTGAGTAACACATTGTTACTCCATAGCTTGCATCAAGAAGTCCTGTGTGTGTGTGTGGACTGGTATTAACTAAATTTTCACATTTTAAGTTTTATTCGCCCACTTTTCCCACATACACCTATCCCTATCCCTGCACTTGTCTGGGACCCTGTGCTGCTAGAACCTGTAGCAGTAATCCACCGCGACCCCTCACCACCTGAGCTTGTTTTTCCTATCCACCCTCCTTCTGCGGTGCCACCCTCCTTTCTCCAACTGCCCCATCCTCCTCTGTCGGCCTCTACCCCCATCATCTCCATCATCATCACCATCCCCACCACCATCTCCATCTAGTAGCTCTCCTAGATCCGTCAGGCATGGGAATGGATGCTTGACCCAATATGCTGTGTACTTTGCATCCATGCTAATATCCTCGATCTCTAGCCATATGTCCCAATGTAGGGGCATCATCTCCACTAGCTGTGTAATAGCCTGATCATATGATAGTAGCGGCTCAAACTACGCCTGATCCTTGACAGTTTGTGCATATATGCCTGAACCCCGTGGCATTTACTGGATCCTGCCAAACTGCCTGCCCACCCTGTCCACCAGCTGCCTCTCTAGTACATAAGGCATTCACCCAATCAGATACCTGCTTCGGAAGGTGTAGGGCAGCTCTACTGCATCATCCTCCCACTGCTCGCATCCCAGGTACGACGTCCATATAACCATATCAATATCATCTATAACCTGCTGCCAGTGCTCTAACCTGCCAATTCGTGGCTGTGAGGTGATCATATCGTACAAATGCACAAAACTGCATCTGTGACCTCTACCCTTGAAGTGTATCAGTCATGTCACCGGTAGATGCTCATAGGCCCACACCTATAACAATGTGACCCCATAGCCCAATCCCACTGACCCATGGTACACAAACTGATGTAGCTCATAATATAAGTGCACCAGCATGCACGGTCCCCAGGCATATCTGGTGTGTTGTGTCACCAGTGTCTCCAATGCACCTCCCCATCCCATAGCCAACCCTCGTGTCACTCTATCCGGACACAAGAACCCACTGATCGCTCCTCCTACCACTGCTAGTAGTGCCAATCTTGTCTGTGTCATGGTATCCCATGCCACATGGCTTGCCCTCATCTCCAGTCCTGGATCTCGAAACACTCATCTCAGGGAATCCCTATCTCTATCTCGATCATAGGGAATCAGCTCCCCATCGATCGGTATCCCTAGAATCCTGTATACATCCTCCAGGGTGACTGTCATCTCACCCATCAGCAAATGAAATGTGCAAGTCTCGAAGTGCCACCTCTCCGCCAGTATAGTCAGCAGTCCCATATTCGCCCAAAACTCAGGCACATACAAAATATGTTTCAGACCCATAACCTCAATAGCAACTTTGTCCTCGAAGGTTAGCTCAGGTCGCAACCTCTGCATCGATGAGAATCTCTCCCGTGACTCCAACATAGGCAAATACACTTGTAGTCAAGCAAATCAATCATGTCAATCATAGTGGCATTCACTGTTTATCACAAAATGCTACTTTTTATCTAAGTGCATATGGTACTCTATCCTAGTAACACTCACTGTTCATCACAAAGTGTTGCTTCTATCCTAGTGGTACTCCTTGTTCATCACAAAGTACTACATATTTTGCACTCTCTGTTCATCACAAAGTGATGTTCACATTTGCACTCACTATTCATCACAAAGTGTTGCTCATATTTTAGTACTCCCTGTTCATCACAAAGTACTATATCTTGGTACTCACTGTTCATCACAAAGTGCCTAGATCTATCCTATCCTAGGGCCTCTGCTTGAGTGAATCCTCTTGAGTAGTTTTCTAATTGGCAACGTATGTTCTATCACAGAATTGTCAATCCTAGCCCTATTTTCATTCCTAGTCTTCCCTAGAGGACTTGCTTGAGTATATCCTCTTAGTAGCTTATCCAATCGATAGTGTATGTTCATCGCAGAACTGCTGATTTGACCTAGAAGACACAAATTCACTTTTTTTGACACAAACACGCTTTCCTGACATAAACGCGCTTAGAGACTGCATACACGCACCTATTTTATACAGATGCACCTGAAGCACACGGACGTGCCTATGCTCTACATAAACACACCTAGATGACACAAACATGCCTTCCTAACATAGAGGTGCTTGAACAATGCAGATGTGGCCGCATTATGCATAGGCGCCTTTTCCCGCACAGACGTGCCTGGCACAAACACAAACGGGCCTGGCACCAATGTAGATGTGCCTGGACATTTTTGACATTTTTTGGAACCTAACCTAGAGCGCATTTATTACCCTATCTAGCATGCATTAATGACAACAATAAATGCAACAAAGTATGAGGAGGTTTTGTGGTACTTATCGGCTCTCTTGCCTCTGCTGGCCTCTGATATCGGCGAATGCGATTGAATCTGTGAATCAAAGCCATCACTACTGACTGTTGCTGCTCTATTTCTCTCTACACTTTGATCTTGTGGAGGTGTAGATGACAATGAGGATGTATTTTCCCTCGTGGTCTATCTTATAGACTACCCTAGCCCTAGCCCTCATTTCTCGAGTCAATCTTCATTATCCCGTGACTCTGTCACTTTATCTGGTCAGTCCATTCTATCCTGTCTTTTTTTATCGAGAGATTGTCTATGGTCTTTTCACACATTTTCATCCAATCTCTCGAAGGGGCATATCATTCCCATCTTGGGGCAACTCTATATCAGTTTATCTTATCTTCTTTGAAACAACATGGCAAGCTGCATTGTCTCAAAGAGGGGCAAAATGTAGACACCTAAAATTGTCCAATCTAATTAAATAAATATCTTTATTTATTTAATTACTTTATCCTAATTCATCTATTAATTTAATAAATCCTTATTTATATAATTAATTCATTTATCCTCTTCTAGCCTTATTTCTCATTTAAATAAATACATTTATTTATTTAAATTATCCTTTTCCTAAATTAAATAAATATCATATTTATTTAATTGATCTCACTCCTTCTATTAATTAAATGAATCTTTATTTATTTAATTAATTCATTAACCTTTTCTACCCATGACACATGTCATTCATCTCTTATTTCATACACTACCTACCCCTTTCATTATTTTATTATTTCTTTTACCTACCCTCTAATCATAGCCGACCTCCTTTTACACCTCTCAGTCTTATCCCTCCATTTCATATAGTGTCTTCTATATAAGGAGATGCTTCTTTCATTATCAAACCCCCCGTTGACTACTTGACTACACTACGCTTTTGAACATAGGTGATCCTACTTGCAACCACATTCCGTTCTTTGTTGAGCTCTTGTGCACATAAAATCTGAGAGCAAATATATCAAGCAAGATCAATGGAGATAGGAAGAATGGAGATCCAAACCCTATTTGACATGTGATGGTATAATCGTTGTGATTTCATTTGATTTGCATTGTCTTAGGTAATCTTCATATGTTATGGTGGATCTTTGTTGTTGTTAGGCTAGGGTTTTGTGGTTGAATTCATTTAGCCTTTCAATATCATTATTATTGTTATCCATTTTCACCATATAAAATAATTAATAATTAAAAAAAACTATTTAAAAATATTTTAATAAAATAATATTAAAAACTTAAAAAAAAAACCAAATCATATAATACGATGCATATTTTTTTATTTTAAAAAAAAAACAAAAAAAAAAAGAAAAGGTAAACCCATGAGGCCCACCTCCCATCCATGGGAGTGGGGGGGTTGTTCCCTAGCCACGGAGGCTATGACCACCGTGGTGGATGTAGGCCTGTGATGTTCACACAGTGGATGTGGGGTCCTTGCAACCATGATGAGGGTTGCAAGTCTCTGCGGCCACATGGTGGTCATAGGTCTTTGCGACCACACTATGGTTGTAGATCTCTGCAACCACTAATGTGGTTGCAAGCCTCCAAGTCGTGGCCCATAGAGGGTAGGGGGGGCACAGGTTGAGCCTCGACTCCTCCGCCCTCCAAACCCTAAATCCGTCAAAAGGATTTCGATTTAAATTTTTTTTATAGATTTCTTTTTTTTTTAATATAAACTTTAAAAAAAGTAAAACCCTAGTCTGATTTATCCACAGTCTCAAAATAGAGACTCAAACAATTTTTCCAGAATCTCCATGGTTTACTAAATAGTAAAATGTTGTTGAATAACCATCCAAATAAGCAAATATTTTTCAAGGAAAGCCATATTTGGACAAGGAATCATTTCTCACAAATCTATTCCACCAATCTACCAAACTTCAAACTAATTTCCAATATGAAACTTAATCTGAGAACATTCAATGGGGATTTAACAAAGTTTATTGAGAACCACCAAAATTTTAATCTGGAGATTATCACAAACACAACCAAAAACCTTCAAGATCCATAAAATCTCTTTTTAGCAAATAAACCATAGAGGTAAACCAGAAACCTACCTTATTCAACAATCTTGGAAGGATTTGAAGGAGAGCTCAACTTGCAAGCTCCAAAAATCCTTCTTTCCCCTATAATTCCCAAATATTTCTCCATCCAAAAAATATTTTTTCAAAATACTCTTTAAAAATAATCCTCCCAATATATATATATATATATATATATATATTTGATCGGTAATTGGCTGAAGCCTGAATATTTTTTGACTGGAGCTATGAAATAGTGGGGACACAGTAGGGGGTCCCATCCTCATTACATATCTTTGAATTATTATTATTATTATTATGTTTGATTAGATTGACCCCAAAACCTTCCCCATCCTATGGAAGGCCAAGAGTCACAGCTTAGAATTCCACTTCAGATGTCCCTATTGGGAATTGAACTTGGGTCTCCACAGTGAGAACCCAGTGTTTTAACTAGTTAAGCTCAACCCAGTGGACCTTCCGAATATTTTTCAACCCTAGGTTAAATGGGAAAAAGTTTGACCAAAATTCATTTTTTAATTTAAAATATTTTATTTTAAATAAAATCCAAAAATCATTCTTTTTAACAAATCAACTATACTAAGCTTGCTTTTCTTTTGAAAATTGATTTCTCAATTAATTGAAATTAACCTTTCTATTTCCAAAATGTCAAAGAGATTAAATTATTTCTATTTCGAATAAATTTAATCTTTCCTTTCAAAAAGCATAAACTCAGTAATTTATCATTTAAAATTAACCATTTAAATTGAACTTGCTACCAACTTGAATTGAGCAATTCTAGTTAATGATTAATCACACAAAGGGAACCTATTTAATTTAGTCCCTTAATTACTAATGCGTAATCACACATTTAATCAAATTAAATACTAAGGATTAAATACTCAATTTAACCACACACAAAATACACAACACAAGAATGCCAAACAAATAGACGACCGGCATACCCAACCAAAGGGAATACTGACAAACGAATGACGATGCTCATTGGAGCATGACTAGGGTCAAACGAGGGTCTTACAACCACCTAATCCAATCTCTAAGGACCAAAGAGGTACACTCAAACCTACAAATCTAGGTGAAGACAAACCTCATACCTATGTGGTACTGTACTTGCAATCTCTTGCAACCATGAGTCACACATGCATACATATATATATTCAAAGAGAGTGTTAGCCCGAGATTAATAACACGAATCAAGAGAATAATTTAACTTACATAAGAATCGATGCAAAATCACATTAATAGGTACACACAATAATCATAACATCTGACTATAACATTATAACTCAATAATGAAAGAATAGTACCAAATAGGTATTGAGAGGGGGGGTGAATCAGTACAAATAAAAATACACTCTTAAATCGGTTTGTCAGCAGACACTGTGCATTGACAGACAAATAGTAACACCGGTCCTAAAATAGAGTACAACCGGCAAAAAAACAGAATAGCTAAGACAAGCATAAACTAGTTGATACCTATCTTCTCATATACTCTAACACTTCATTTCCATATCACCCTAATACATGAACAATTAATCTACCATCAAAGATATACATATGAGCAACTAGATCAACATGATTTACTGCTTGACAGAAAACAACAAAGCATCACATGAGGAAGACATCACACATAACACATATTTTTCACATAGAAACCCAACTGGGAAAAACCACTATGGGGATGAATACCCACAAGCTTATTTTTGAACTCTGTAGAAGTCCACTCTATTAGGAGCCTTGTTTGGTTAAAGACTGATACAATAGGTTCTATTAGGAATCGATCCTATTAGGAATCACCCGGTTAAGGGATGGCAAGAATACTCGGTTAAAGGTTAAACCCTATTAAAGGTTACCTTGTTAGAGGATTTCAAGAACTCAATTGTTTTGAGTCACCCTGTTAAAGGATTTACAACAAGCCGATTAAAGCTACCCTGTTAAGGGATTTTCCAACTATTGAGGTGGTTAGAGATCAATAGGTATTACAATGATCTCGTAACAACACTCAATGCCAATACAGATCCACTTAAGCTCCTCTTCACCTTTTGCACTTACACTCTGCAGGTATCACTTCTCTCCTTTTGTTCTGGCAAGAATCACGTATCCCTTCTCTTGGATACACACACACAACTTTTGCCAATAACCTCAGAAAGAATCACAACATCAACCTTATAGGAAAATAGATAGGTCAGTAGCATAAACCCTAAACCCTAAAACCTGTTACGTTAAGGAATTCAAACGGTTCAATTGTGACCATTGAGCACACTGCATTAAATGCAATAGTCTTGATCCAATCTCCATCATCCATTTTCCATCGATTTCATAGTGGCTGATAACCCATCATACATTTTCACCGTTTACAGACCACACATTCCCGAGGTAGATAGGAACAATATCCTTCATGCAAGATCCTTCACGTGCACAAGGCTTATGTGGCAACATGATCTGTTCTTCGTTACCATGCTAACTCATCACTCAAAGTCATTGGTTGAGCCACATAGGCTTGAAGCACTTCAACTGAAAACCCTAAAGTTGAGACTACCAACTGGTAGTCATATAGTGCTTCCATATGCCAGTTCCCATAACCATATGTCGGTTCACCTTGAACAAACACACCACTTCACTTTGGCACAAATGTCGGTTCACAGTGTTATACTGGTTCTTACATATGTCGGTTCTCACCTCTAAAGTATATTGGCATCAATGACAACATACAATGTCATTATGTCCTCATACCAGTTCACATAATGCCAACAATCTCCCCCTTTGGCATTGATGGCAATATACAAAGATGTCTCTCTGTTTCACATCTTCTCCCCCAATTTCTGCAGATATCTTCTTTGCTTCTCATCCGCTTCTTCTCCCCCTTTGACAACAATGCCAAAGTGGAGGCACAAGCTTCCCTACTCCAGTATGTTGCTCCCCCTGAGGAGTAGCATCCTTCAACACATCAATCCTAAAGAAAAATCTGACTATTCAATACCTAATTGATGTGGAGCATATACCTTTAGTTTACCTCCTGAAGTGGCAACACCCCTAATTCACCTCTAAGTACATAAATGTAGCCTTTGGGAGAGGCTTGGTGAATATGTTGTTAGGGGTCCCACAGATACTGAGAGGGAGGGTTGAATCAGTATCTAACTGATAATAAGAATTTCTTAAGTTAAAACATGCAGAACATAATATAACAGTGTACCGGTATGCAAGAAATAATGCAATAAACAAAATCAAGAACATCCACATGAAAAGTACACCATAACACAAGATGTTAATGAGGAAACCTGGTGTGGGAAAAACCTTAGTGGGATTTGTGACCCACAATATTCACTCACTGGCCAATAAGAGAATATTACTTACAATAGGGGCCTGAACATGCAGGAAGGCCAACTGCCTAGAGCTCACTGCTCAATGGGAAGTCACACTGACTTACAAATAAGGATTATACTAATCCAATAACTTGTACTACTTTACAATAGTATCTTCAATGCCAGATTTAGTACCGGTTCTTGCTCTGTTCTTTGCATATACCCTTTGACCTATATTTCGCACATTAGGTCTACCTAATATTTTTCTTTCTACTTCTACATGACTCCTACAAATATCTACAATGATCTCCTTTATATATAAGAGTCATTTTACAATTTTCTAAGTCGACTTACAATAATAAATAAAATATTTTATAACAAAAATCCTATCGGCCTCTGTGCCAGTATACTTCTTTTCTTCCATGCCAGTGTCGGTGTCCTGAGTGTCGGTGTAGAGTGTGATTTGCTGATGCTAGTGTACTATCTTGCCGATGTAATGCTTTGCTGGTATAATGTCTTGCTGGTGCCATAGGATTGCAAGGTTGCCATCAATGACAAAGCATTCAATCACATACAATGTCTCATTGGAGTGTGCATATGCCAACAATCTCCCCCTTTCGCATTGATGGCAACACTCATGAGAAATTTCAAAAAGTATCCAAAAATGTGTTGTCCAAAAATGTTACCAAAAATCTTTACTAAGAATGTGAGAGCTCCCCTTGAGCATATGATTCCTATGTTTTGAATTTTCTCATCCCACTACTCCCCCTTTGGCATCAATGATAAAGGTTGTTAAGATGTCAGTAGAGTTTGTAGTTTCAACTATCCATAACCTCAACCTTGTAGCTGGGTAGTTATAATCTGAAAAAGATCTCCCAAAATCAAGTTTATACTATCCATAAACTTCTTACTATCCTTTATTGCTGTCTTAGTTCTCGTCATTGTACCAGTGAGATGCTGCAAATGCTCTGTTGATGTTTTGCTTTCCTGTGTTAATGCCTCAGAAATTTCCTTCCACAGAGATGCTAAATAGTCCAATCTTGGACTTAGTTTAGATCTCAAATGTTTTTTCTTATTTATTATTCTTTCTTTCTCTCTTTCCAATTTGAGTAGTTCTTCCTCAAAATTTGCTATCTTTTCTTCAAAAACTGATAGTGTATCAGGTGAGTTGACAAAGTTGTCTGCAAGTTTATTTATCTCATCCTGTGCCTTGCTCATTTTCTTGTCAATATCTATAGTCATAAAGTTTGTTTTATAGGTATCTTTATACAGATTTTTGTATTCTTTCAACAAATTACATAGTTCTAGTAGAAGTGTGTCAAAATCTCTATTACACTTCTTTATTTCCTTATCAAAGAATTTATGTTTTTCAATTTCTACCTTATCCTTCACTGACTCTTCTTTTATTTTTTCAATGTATTCTAAGATATATTTACACAATGTATCCAATTATCCTAAAGAATCTTTGTTATCTATATTACAGTTGGGAGCTATTACCTTCAAAATTGGTATGGAATCATCAATTGCTTTGTAAGCCTGTGAGCTGAAGTCAGTTATTTTCTTGATAGAATCAAGTAATACCTCAATCACATTTGTTGATTTGAATGCTGATGATGATCCAACAATTTGAGTACCAGTGGGAGTAACCAAGCTTGTATTGACCTCTGGTAGGTCTGTTTGTGTATGCATTTCTTTAAGCATTGGTTTTCCTACTTCACTAGTTACTGGTGGCACTGTTTCCTTATGTACCTATTCCGGTTGATGTTGTTTTGGAGCCTTTAGCTCTGTTGGTTTCTCTGTATGTTGTATTGTCTTAGTCTGTGACTTAGTCTCTACCTTTTTCTCTTTATCTTCTATCAGTTTCTCTATTTCCCCTACTGTCGGGGCCTCATTAGCCATATCTGACTTATCAGTTGTATCTTTGTCTACTACTATGTTTATTTTCTAAGTATCAACATCCACAGTGTATAGGACTTCAGAATTAGGATTATTATCCTCTACATCCATACTCTCGGCTGCCAGTTGATCTTCAGTAGTTATTTTTTTCACTGGTGGAGTATTTAAAGAAGGTGGGGGTAGGTTGTCTTTAACTTTGATGCTTGGTGGTCCACCAACTTTACCTTTCCCCTTGTCTCTATCTTTCTAATATACCTTTATAGGTTTAGGGTTCCTGTACTCTTCTTGTTTTTCTTTTTCAACTAGGAATATATCCCATCCATCTTCTATTTCCTCTGTCACTTCATTAACTCTTCCTGCCATTAGTGAAATATGTCGGTGTGCAGTAGAGAATACTGACCGGTTTGCTTGAGCAATTAAATCATCAATTTCTTGTGGAGAGTTTACTGGATATACAACAAGTAGTTTCTCAATTTTTATTTTCTTATCTAATTCTATCACTACCTGTCTTCTTGCCTCAAGTCTTTTGAATAATTCATCAGGGATTTCATTGACTACTTCCATAAAAAATTTCTTCTACATATCCATGTGCAATATAACATTGTTCTCAACTTTCTCTTTCTCATCAGCTATTAGAGTTTCATAGATTTTCTCTATGTTCTTCAATTTACCTTCCTTTGTGATTTCATTTAGCAGTATATCAAGAGGGGCCAAGTCTCTGTTTGTCCTCTTCTTCTTCTTGGGTGTCAATTTGTTCTTTGGTGTGGCCTTTCTAACCGGATATCTCACTGCTTGTTGCTTTTACCTTGTTCTCTTAGGTGAAGGTGTGTTTGCCGGTGAGGGATCTCTTTTTCTTACAACTCTTTTAAAAGTTGTTGGCATGTCACCTTCTAAAGAAGTACCTACTGGTGATATGTGAGTTTCAAGTTGTGGAGCTGCCAACTCATCCTCTATTATGTCAGTTTGCTTCAATACATCTTCCTTAATGGCTTTTGCTTGTCTGGACCCTTTCCTTACAAATGCCTCAACCTTCTTTACTCTTTTCTTTGATTGTATTTGGCTTTCTATAGTCTTAGCACTACCAAATACTTCTTCCTTAGGTTCATTGGGGGTTTCCAGAAGTGCTTTAGCATATGTTTCAACTATGTGATCATCTATTTCATAGCCCATCTTGGTTACCCAAATTGTCCTTGGGATGACCACTTCCATCCAGATTTCATCTTTTTTAATGACAAAGCATATATCATCTTTGTATTTGTCTACTATTTTCTGAGATAACCTTACTCTTTTCTTCATTTTGGTCTTTAATGCTTGGAAAAAGTCATGAATATTGTTTTCCTTGTTCTCACCCATGTTATTGAATAGTTCAGTCAATTGTTTTCCTATTGGTATGTCATATCCAAGTTCTTTGTAACCTATACCAGGAACCTATTTTGTTATGTGTAGCATTAGGCATACTAACAAATTTCCAAATCTAAAAGTTCCTTTCTTGTCTTTTTTGATCTTTCCAAGGTTTTCAATTAGTTCATCCTTTAACCACTCACATATGTCAATGTTTGCATTGTTTGTGACCATGTCATAAGCACTCTTAATGCATAAACTTGAAACTAAATTAAGTCTATTAGCATGAGTATCTTTATAACCTAATATCATACTAATGAATCTCAGATTGATATCTTTTACATCATTAACCCTTAGAGACCTCTTGTCGAATGTTGCACTAGTTAGGTTTACAACTAGGTCATTGGGAACCTTCTTGGTTTTATTTGGTCTCTTACCGGTGGCCGGTAACCCTATGACATCTTTCACAACTTCCTTGGTGATCTTATGGATTGCATCTAACTAGAAAAATTCTCCATGTACCCTACTTAAAACTATCCTAATCACATCCTTTGGGAATTCAGGAATGCTAAGGATTTTTGTAAATCCTAGGGTCTCAATGATCTTGTGTTCATCTTTAACATTGCCGGTATTATCACATATCATGGTTTTATACATGGTTTTAATTTCCTCATCTCCTAACTCTTCAATGTTGTAGTGGATGTACATTTTGGGGTCTTCAGCATAAACAACTCCCTTAGGAATTTGAGAAAAAGCACCTAAGGTATCATCCTTCTTTGTTATCTCGGGAACTAACTGAAATATGGGCCTAGGTCTTTTTATTACTTCAACAATAGTAGGGTTTTCTATGTATTCAATTGCAAAGGTGGATGCCATGATTAAATACCTTTTACTACCTTGGATGGATGATTGCTTGGAGTGTGCTTGCTTCTTGCTTGAAATGCTTTAGCTCAGAATCTTCACACTCTCTGAAAATTTGAAATCATGGTGAAATGAAATGGAGCCAAAACCTTACTTTTATAATGTATTTTTGCCATATACCACATTAATTGCATGCCGATTAAGTATTCACTTAACATTGTTTGCCGGTAATAGATAATTTTTAACTTCTTATCTCTAACCGAGGGAATAATTAGCACATGTATCAATAGATTTCCAAACCCTCAAGGAAATTTTCTTCAATTAGATGAAGAACTTCCTACCAATGGAGCACTACTTTTTCCTTCTAGTGAAGCATCACTCTATCCTACCAATGAAGAATTGATTGGTTCTACCGGTGGAGGAATATTCCCAATATTTAGATCAACTTTTCTAATCCATTGTTTTGAGAATTTTTTCTTAACCTCTTCAACTTTTTCTTTACCTTTCAAGCTAGCACTTTTGTTGTTTACCGGTGTTCCTTTACTTCTACAAAATTTAGCAATATGCCCATTCTTGTTACATGCATAACAAGTTACATTATTCTTCTGAATAGCTTTCCCATAACCTATGCCGGTTTGTGTTCTGCATTGATTTGATAAATGTCCAAATCTTCCACAAACATAACATCTCACATTCATTCTGCAGTTTTCAGAGTTGTGACCAACTTTGTTGCATTTTGAACATTGACCTATGGGTGTGTTGATATTCTGATAATTCCTAGATCTACATTTATTTGCTCTATGACCATACTTATTACAGTTAAAACATTTTCCATTGAATTTATAAGCGTTAGGTTGTCTTAGTACTGGTTTGCTATGATCCTGAGTATTTGCAGTACCAAAGCTTTCAAAAACTTCAAAGCCAATTCTAGAAGTGTCACCTATAGGTTTTTGATTCTTCAGCAAGGTACCAAGTTCCTTTGAGCTTTTCTTGAATTTTTCTTTGTGTTGATTTGTAGTTTCCAGTTCTTTTTCCAAGATTTCTTTTTGTCTCATCAGTTCATTTGAGTTATTCTAAGTATGCATCAGATCTATCTTTAACATGTCATTTTCATAGCTAAGTCTTGTGTTCTCATTTGTTGCATCACTTAGTCTTCTGGTCAATTCTTCATCATTCTTCTTCCTATCCTCAATCTCTTTGTAAAATCTCATAGTCATATCCTGCATTTCATTTTTTGTTTTCATGATCTCTTGTTTCAACTTGCTTATCATATCATTAAGTGATTCCTTTTCATCATTCTCATCTTGCAATTTTTCACAAAGTTCTCTTCTCTTATTTCTTGCAACAATAAAATTTTCTTAAAGTGCCTGAATGATATCCTGAGCTGCCCTTAAATCATCTTCTAATTTGATATTTTTCAATTTCTCTGCATCATAGTTTGTAAGAGCTCCTTCAAGTTGCTTCATCAGATTTTCCATCTTTATTGGTGTCAAGATCTTCCTCAAGCTGTTAGGCTTCTGAAAATAGAGGACTAGGCTCTGATACTAATTGTTAGGGGTCCCATAGATACTAAGAGGGGGGGGTGAATCAGTATCTAACTGGTAATAAGAATTTCTTAAGTTAAAACATGCAGAACATAATATAACAATGTACTGGTATGCAAGAAATAATGCAATAAACAGAATCAAGAACATCCACATGAAAAGTACACCATAACACAAGATGTTAACGAGGAAACTCGGTATGGGAAAAACCTCGGTGGGATTTGTGACCCACAATATTCACTCACTGGCCAATAAGAGAATATTACTTACAATAGGGGCTTGCACATGCAGGAAGGCCAACTGCCTAGAGCTCACTGCTCAATGGGAAGTCACAAGGACTTACAAATAAGGATTATACTAATCCAATAACTTGTGTTGCTTTACAATAGCATCTTCAATGCCAGATTTAGTACCAGTTCCTACTCTGTTCTTTACATATACACTTTGACCTATATTTCGCACATTAGGTCTGCCTAATATTTTTCTTTTTGCTTCTACATCACTCCTACAAATGTCTAGAATGATCTCCTTTATATATAAGAGTCATTTTACAATTTTTCAAGTTGGCTTACAATAATAAACAAAATATTATATAACAAAAATCCTATCGACCTCTATGCCAGTGCCGATGTAGAGTATGACCTACTAATGTCGGTGCACTATCTTGCTGGTGTAATGCTTTGCCGGTATAATGTCTTGTTGGTGCCATAGGATTGCAAGGTTGCCATCAATGACAAAACCTTCAATCACATACAATGTCTCATTGGAGTGTGCATATGCCAACTTATGTCTGCTAATTTCTCTTGACTGGAAACATGTTCCAGTGTAATCTCTTTGTTCTGAACATTTTCCCTCAAGAAATGACACTTAAGCTCAAAGTGCTTGGTTCTAGAATGTAAAACTAGATTCTTGGAGATATTAATTGCACTAATATTGTCACAAAATATACTTACCAATTCAGATACAGGAACTTTGAAGCCATTTAATACATGCTTCATCCAAATTGTCTGAGTGCAGTTCATGAAAGCTGCAACATACTCTGCTTCTACTATAGACTGAGAGATACAACTTTTCTTCTTACTCATCCATGAGACTAGTCTACTATAGAGAAAGAATGCACCACCGATTGTTCTTTTCTGGTCATCTATATTGCCTGCCCAATTAGCATCTGTGTATACTTTCAAGTTGAAATCCTTGCTATATGGATACCACAATCCATAGTCAATAGTTCCCTTTCGATACCTAAGAATCCACTTGACTGCAACCAAGTGGGATTCTCTTGGGCTTTTCTAGAATTTTGTAGTAATGGCAACTGCATGTGAAATATCTAATCTGCTATGCACTACATAATGCAACTTACCAATCATTGACCAATATTCCCTCTCATCGACCAATGCTCAGTCATCTTCTTTGGATATTTTACAACCAGTCACCATCAAAGTACTAACTGATTTGCTATCTTCCATGCCAAAGGTCTTCAACACCTCTTTGACATACTTGGACTGAGTGATAAAGATTCCTTCTATCATCTACTGGATCTGCAGTCCAATGAAGAATTTAATCTCCCCTATGAGTGAAATTTCAAACTCTTTTTTCATCTCATCAACACACTCATGACTCATCTTGTCATCTCTACCAAATATAATATCATCAAAAAATAACTCATAGATCAAGATCTGATCTCCTTTAGACTTTGAGTAGATATTGCTATCTTCACTTGTTCTCTCAAATCCAATCTTCACAAGATGGGAATGTAAACGCTCATACCATGCTCTAGGTGCCTGCTTTAGACCATATAAGGCTTTATGTAGCCTACATACCATGTCACTATGTTCAGATAGGGCAAACATGTTGGCATTTTTTATGTTCATGTTGTGATTGTCATTGATGAACACACGCTTGCATTAAGATCCTCTTTATATGTGTGAGTTAGAGCACAACCGGTATTTGTTCCAAACTAGTATGTTGTATTATAGTCTTTAGACTATTGATGTTTTGTAGAATGTGTTTACTAGTCTGAAGTGGCATGTCGACCCCAAGCGGTTCATGGATACCAAGTGGTACGAGGGATTAAAGCGGCATAGCAAATTGTTACCAGTCTTCATTTTTGACAAACCGGCAACCGATATTTTGTATGAACTGGTAATACTCTGTGATGAGTTACCAACCAACATTTTGTGATGAGTTACCATCCACTGATCATTTGATAGTGCCGACTCTCTGGCGGTGCTTTTTGTGTCATGTTACTAGATATGTCCAGATGCATTGAACCTAAGAAATTGTAATGTAATCCTATTGGACCGACATGAAATTAGTTTCCTTTATAAGGACATCATGTCTAGGGTTTTAGGTTGTTGTTGTTATTGTTGTTGCGATAGTTGATATTGCGGCTATGGTTTAAGGTGGTTGAGGAGTTGGAGAGATTATGCATGTGTAGAAGACTGAAGTAATGCTATAGTGCATTAAGAATGAGCTATCAAGGATCTAATCGAGCAGTCTGTGCTATTAGCTAGATCAAACACTTGTTGATTACTCACATCTTTTACAAGTCTATAGCCCTTAACCGGGTAGGCCCAAAAGCCTCTTGTAAATCCTCTAACAAGGTGATTCACATATGTGGATCTAAAATCCTCTAGCAAGGTAGTCTTTAATCAGAATTATCTCCTAACAGAGATTGAGATTCTTAATAGGATCTATTCTGGTAAAGAACATTGTAAGACCTTAATCAGTCTGACCTTAACCGGTCTGGTTCCTATTCTGCAGATAGTTACCTGTGAGTTCCATCTCACCATGGTTTTTCCCATTTGGGTTTCCACGTCAAAATATCTTGTGTTATGGTGTTTGTGTTGTTGTGGGTGAATGCATTACTAGCTAATTGGTTTGCATGTTTGTTAACCAATTTGTCTGTTAAACTATTTTACTGATTTACTGCTAGTGTTGCAAAGTGTTTAAGTGCAAAGATTTTTGGCATACTAATTCACTCCCCCCTCTTAGTATTCGTCAATTGGTATTAGAGCCTACCTTTCTATAAGTTTAACCACTTGGAAAGAGATATGGGGGAATACACCTTGAGGGAACTTACTCAATGGCTCACTCAGTCTAAGCAAGCCTATGATGATCTTATGGTCAAATATAAGGCATCTCAAGCAAAAATGAGAGAACATGCAAAAAAGATGATGGAGCTATCTGAAAATAGTTCAGTAGATGAAGTAGACATAGAAGCCCTAATTGCAAAAGTAAATAAGTTGAATGAATCAAACTCCAACTTGAGAAAGGAGTTGGAAGGACTAACTATCTAGATGTGTCAAGAGCTTGAGAACCAGAGGAAAGCTGAAGATCTGGTGAAAGAAAGAGATTATGAGATCTCCAAGCTGAAACAAGAGATCAGTGCCCTAACTGCTCAACTCCATGCTAGAAAAGTGGAAAAGGATGACATGCAAGGTGAACTGAATAGTGCCATCTCTGAGAATGAAAACCTAATGGAAGAAAATATTGTTATTTCCAAATAACTCTCTGAGTCAAAGGAAATACTTGCTAAGTTCAACAAGAGTACTATCAAGCTTGAGCAAAAGCTTGAATTTGCCAAACCGGTCAAGAATATCAATGGACTTGGTTATTCCGGTCATGAGGAAGGTAATACCTCTAGTACAAATGCTGGAGCATCAAAGAAACAACCGACATCAAAGGATAAAGGTAAACAAAAGAAAAAACCTGTTTGCTTTAGCTGTCTTAAAGAAGGACATACTGCAAATGTGTGTAGGAGTAAGGCTTACAACAATTTTCCTTATTTCCTAATTGATAAGCCTAGATCCTATAGATTCAATGGTAACTATTATGCATGCAACAAGTATGGGCATAGAGCATTTGAATGCAGGTCTATCATGAATGACACTGGAAGATATCCTTAGAGGACCCAAGGAGTTGGTCCTGAACCTTTTGTGAACCGGAATCACAACTGGTTTAATGTCTTCAATCATTAGCCAAGAAGTGGTGGCTATCAAGTGGCAACTAGAAGGAGAGAAAACTGTTGGATTTGTCATGATCATGGTCACACTGCTACAACATGCAGAATGAAGAATGGAAACATGAACAATGGACCTTGGAGAGCACCTAGATTGGTCTGCTATCACTGCAGCAAACCGGGTCACATTACTAGATTCTATAGATCAAGAAAGAACATATCTGATGATATACTAGTCACTCCGGAAGGAAATATTAATGTTCAAACAATTCAAGTAGATATGAACAAAACTTGGAAGAAGAAACCAATGGTGTTACAAGAGGAACCAGTTTCTGCACCTAGTGTGGAAATATCGGAACCAACAAACTAAGCCTTAGAAAAGCTTAGGGGGAGCAAATGACCTTAACTGGTGTATGATACCTATCATTTGGCAGAAGATCAGAAATGGTAAAAAGGCAAATTAGGGTTTACGCCCTAATAGAGGAGCATTAATGGTGGTAGGTGAGAGATATGTTTAAAAGCATTTTTCATATCATTTCTCACTATCAGTTTTTGAGCAAAGAATAGTTTTACAAAGAGCAGAGCGATGAAAACATGATTTGAGTTGAGATCTTGAGAAATTGAGAAACCGCGAAGGAGATTCAAATTCAAATAGCAAACGGTCAAGTGGAGAACACAAAGCGGTGATTCTACAACCAATAGAGTGTGGAGCGAAGGAGAATCAGAAAGCCCTAAATTTATGTGTTTTAAAAGGTATTTCTCGAAATTCTTAAAGTTTCTATCATGGCTTCCTCATCTCATACTATTTCTAGTGCATCTATTGAATCTGAAAGTTTTATTCAATGAAAGTCCAAGTATAATTCCCTATCACAAGTTCCAGCTGGTGTGATAGTAGAAGAGGGAATTTATGACTACATAGATTGCAAGATTGAAGACCTAGGGTCTCTAGCTATCCACTCCTAGTTAAGTTTGTTTTGTGGCAAGGATAAGAAAATCAAACCCAAGTATAATATCTTGGAGAAGAAGAAACTCCACAATGCTGTCTACTTCCTGGAAGATTTTACAGAAGATCACATAAAGATCATTTTAAGTAGAGTCCATAGTGACAAGATGTACCTAGAGAGGATGCATGATATCACGCCATAGGCAATTCATGCAGTCACTAGTTTCTGCAATATAGGGGATGTGCCAACCCTAAGGATGGCTAGCAAAATTGAAATGTCCAAGCTCACCAGTTCAGTGAGTGACTCATGTGGCATGACAGTTAGTTCAATCAAGGATGATCTGGTGAAGTATGCATGTATGGTGATTGGTTATCGAACGTTCTCAACAAGCAGAATTAACTCTATATTTGTTGCAATGGTAAATGCTGCTTACTAGATGATAAAGGAGGATGCATCATTTCACCTATGCACCGATATGCAGAGGCAACTCCTATTGAACCTGAAATCAATCAAACAAGATAATGCACTGAGGTTCAAGTTTAGACAACTATTGGTTGGGTTGTTCTTTTACTTCCAAGGATACTTCCTAGGAGTGGGAGACATTCAGTGGTCTGCAGACCAACCGGTTACCAACTAGATAAAGGAAAGTTTGCAAGTAGTGGGAACCGGTTATCCTGAAGTTCTAAACAAGTATTTTGATGAGTTTAGATGAAAAATGAGCCAAAGAATGAGAATATCAGGTGACATCATCAAGAAATATGAAGATGATATTTGTTTCACCATCAAGGTGGAGGTTGTTGAGCCCAAACAAGAAGAAGTCAAGCTAATGGGCTATGAGGTGATGTATGACATGTTGGAAGGTATGCCTCTACCCTTATTGCCTCACCTCTTGATCCTAAGGCAAAAAGGACCGAAACCTATCTAGAAAGGGTTACACCAGTTGAGGAACCATCTACAAAGAAAGGAAAAGAACCTGCAGTAAAGAAGGCAAAGGTAGTGCCTACAACATCAGCACCAGTTACTATTGCAACTCCAAAAGTGACCAAGCAGTCACCAACAAAAAAGAAACCAGAAGCAGCACCGGCTAAAGTCTTCGAGAGGAAAAGGAAGATAGAAAGAAACTCTTCGGACTTAGAGGAAACTGTGTCTGAGGAGTAGCCCAAGAAGGCAAGACAGACAAGAAAGAAGACAAAGAAGGAACCGATATCATCTACACCAGTAAATATAGATATCTCCTCCTATAAACCTTTGACACATTGTCAAAGAACAATAAAGAATATTAGGAGAAAATTACTACATGATTTAGTAGACTACTATGATGATTTTAGTGATGAGGAGAAAAAGGAAGTGCTATAGGAGATTATTGTTTGTTTGTGTACAAATGACTGGTCACCATCAGAGATTAAATCTTAGACACCAGATTCTTTGTATAAGGCATTAGATAATAAATGGTGCATTGCCATAGAAAAGAAACAGGAAATTAAGGAGAAAGTTTTTGCTCAATACTTTCCTGACTTGTCAAATTCTGAATTATTTGATGTTATTGACCAAAATAAAGGACTCTTCTTCACTAGAAGAAGAAGACTTTGGCTATTAGAAGGAAGAGTTGATGATGTCGAAAAGGAAACTCATTAGCATATGGTAACCGCTATCCAGACTCACAAAGCACATCTAGCCAACTGGCAAGCTGAAGAAGAATCGGTTATATCCAAACTGGACAAAGTATTTGATGATGAAGGAAATATGGTTGTTGAACTAATCGACACCATTGATGTCGATGCTTTGGATGTTGAGGATGTTACCCAGGAGATACCATCTGAGGCAACAGGACAGAAGCAACAAGCTAAACAGGAGAAGAAAGTTGAGGATAGACAAGAAGTGGCAAAGGAAGAGGCCAAGCAGAGGAAAAAGAAAGAAGAGAAGAAGAAAAAGGAAGAAGAAGAAAAGAAGAAAGATGAAGAGGAAAAGAAGAAGAAGGAAGAAGAAGAAAAGAAGAAAAAGGATGAAGAGGAGAAAAAGATGAAAGATGAAGACAAGAAGAAGAAGAAGGAAGAAAAAAAGAAAAAGAAGCAAGAAGAAGAAAAGAAGAAGAAGGAAGCATAAAAGAAAAAGGCTAAGGAGGACAAGGAAGTGGAGAAAAGGAGAAAAGCAGAGAAGAGCACCCAGATGGAGACTCCAAAGGCAACTAGGAGTCAAGCTAAACTAGCTAATCTCACCAGTCCTATTGATCTCTAGTCTGCAAGTGAAATGGAGCTAATGCAGAGCATCAAGGTAGCTCAAGAGTGCCTTGAAAACATACAGAGGAAGAAGGAGTAGGATGTAATTCAAGTGGTTGTGGATACACTTACCGGTTTGATAACCGATACTAACCTTCTGAGCACTGAATCATCACTGGCCAAACTTAAGCTCCTATGCACAATTGTGGATGATTAGGTGCAGAGCTTGGAAGAGGTAGCTAAGGCAAATGTCAAGAAAGAGCATCAAAAAGCTCTTAACATTGCTCTGGTGAAGAAGTTGAATGAGCTCCGGTCTGAACTACAAAAAGACCAAAAGGATATAAGGGATGCTTTGGATGAGGGAAATCTACTACTTAGCAAAATCTGTCAACTACATTTGTTCTATGATGATGTGCTATCTTAGAAGAAAAAGCTTCAAAATAGACTTACAGTCCTACATGAGCACATTCAAGCCACCTTATGATTCATTTACAACTTATGGGCAAACCATTCACTAGTTTCACATCCAATCAGCAAAAATGGAGCAAGAGATTAGCACCCGCTCTAGAGATTTGTAGGAGCTACAACTAGTTCTACTCCCACGACTGTAAATTCTTAAGAAGTTCTATTTGAATCTGGATGCCTTGATAGTTACATAGGAGATGAGCATAGTTGATGCCATGGAAGAACAGGTCTCCTAGATGCAAAGAGAGAAAGAAGTTGCCACCTCCCTACTTGAGTCCTAGTCTTTATCGATGGAACAATTTTTGTAGGACTTGAAATCTATTTTTGACAAGTATTATTCCTTATTGTCATAAACTTTTATTATTTTAATATCAAATGAAAACAGGGTTGTTCAGCTGTACTTTGTCATTCTTGGCAAAGGGGGAGAATAATTCTATTTGGACTTTGGGAGAAGTATTGGGAAAAGTATTTGGTATCAAAATTTTGATATATGCTCTAAATATCTCTATATGCAAAATTGTCATACATTGTATTGTTAAAGGGATAGTGTATATGCTTAGGGGGAGCAATTTTGCTAATGACATGACTTTGTTGTAAAACACTTAGATGTCAAAATTTTATTTTCCTAGATGTCAAAAACATTTTTGATGTTCATGTTGTGATTGTCATTGATGAACACACACTTACATTAAGATCCTCTTTATATGTGTGAGTTAGAGCACAACTAGTATTTGTTCCAAACCGGTATGTTGTATTATAGTCTTTAGACTATTGATGTTTTGCAGAATGTGTTTACTAGTCTAAAGCAGCATGTCGACCCCAAGTGATTCATGGATACCAAGTGGTATGAGGGATTAAAGCGGCATAGCACATTGTTACCAGTCTTCATTTTTGACAAACCGGCAACCGGTATTTTGTATGAACCGGTAATACTCTGTGATGAGTTACCAACCAACATTTTGTGTTAAATTACCATCCATCAATCATTTGATGGTGCCGACTCTCTGGTGGTGCTTTTTGTGTTGTGTTACTAGATATGCCCAGATGCATTGAACCTAGGAAATTGTAATGTAATCCTATTGGACCGACATGAAATCAGTTTCTTTTATAAGGACACCATGTCTAGGGTTTTAGGTTGTTGTTGTTATTGTTGTTGTGATAGTTGATATTGTGGCTAGGGTTTAAGGTGGTTGAGGATTTGGAGAGATTATGAATGTGTAGAAGATTGAAGTAATGCTATAGTGCATTAAGAACGAGCTATCAAGGATCTAACCGAGCAGTCTATGTTATTAGCTAGATCAAACACTTGTTGATTATTCACATCTTTGACAAGTCTGTAGCCCTTAACCAGGTAGGCCCAAAAGCCTCTAACAAGGTGATTCATATCTGTGGATCTAAAATCCTCTAGCAAGGTACTCTTTAATTGGACATATCTCCTAACAGAAATTGAGATTCTTAATAGGACCTGTTCTGGTAAAGAACATTGTAAGACCTTAATTGGTGTGACCTTAATCGGTCTAGTTCCTATACTGCAGATAGTTACTTGTGAGTTCCATCTCACCGTGGTTTTTCCCATCTGGGTTTCCATGTCAAAATATCTTGTGTTATGGTGTTTGTACTGCTATGGGTGAATGCATTATTAGCTACTTGGTTTGCATGTTTGTTAACTAGTTTATCTGTTAAACTGTTTTACTGGTTTACTGCTAGTGTTGCAAAGTGTTTAAGTGCAAAGATTTTTGGCATACTAATTCACCCCCCCTCTCTTAGTATTCATCAAAACCCATTTGGTTGCTCAATATACACCTCCTCTTCAAGTACACCATTTAGGAATGCAGATTTTACATCCATTTGGTATACTTTGAAACCTTTAAAAGCTGCATATGCAAGAAGCATACAGATTTCTTCCAATCTAGCTATAGGAGAAAAGGTTTCTCCATAGTCTTCTCCTTCTTCTTGAGCATATCCTTTGCACACCAATTTGGATTTGTTCCTAATCACTATGCCATCCTCATTCATCTTATTTCTAAAAACCCATTTCGTACCAATGACATTTTAATGCTCCGGTCTCGGTACCAAAGACCATGTACCATTTTTCTCTATCTGGTCAAGTTCATATTCCATTACCTTGATCTAGTCTTCATCTTTATGAGCCTCTTTGAATGATTTAATCTCAAATTCAGAGATCATACATGAGTTTTCTCTGACCTTTCTTCTTGTATGGATTCCTGCATCCTTATCTCCTATGATCTGCTTAGGATCATGATTCAGCTTGACATACCAAGGACTAGTCTTAATGGATTCCTCTTGTTTTTCTTCTTCATCCTCATCTCCATCAGTATCAGCATCTACATCTACCGGTGTAGGAACACAGTTACTGGTACTTGGTTGACTGGCAACTGGTTCCCAGAAGGTTACAACCAGTTCATTTATCACTTGCTCACTATCATTTTCCTCAATTTTCTCAGAGGTTTCATCAACTCTTACATTGATTCTTTCCATAATTCTCTGAGTCCTATTGTTGAAACACTTGAGAGCTTTTCTCTTGGTGGAATATCTTAGGAATATTCCCTCATCACATTTCACATTAAATTTTCTCTGATGTTCACTCCTATTGATGTTACATTTTCTACCAAACACTCTAAAGTAGCTAACCATAGGTGTCTTACCAGTCCAATACTCATAAGGAGTTTTATCCTTACCTTTCTTGATGAGTACTCGGTTCATAGTGTAGACTGCAATGCTCACTGCTTCTCTCCAAAAGTGTGAGCTACCTTTCCTTGAATCAACATGGTTTTAGCTGCTTCAATCACAGTCTGGTTATTCCTCTCTGCTAGGCCATTCCGTTGTGGAGTCCAGGGGGTAGACAGTTGCCTGTTGATGCCATGTTCTTCACAGTACTTGTTGAATTCATCGGAAGTGAATTGCCCTCCTTGATCAGTTCTTAGGCACTTGATCCTTTTACTACTTTCCTTCTCCACTAATGCTCTAAAAGCTTTGAAATTTACAAAGGCTTTAGACTTGTCTTTCAAGAATGTGACCCACATCATTCTTGAGCAATCATCAGTGAGAATCATGAAGTACCTATCACCCTGGACACTTCTAGTTTTCATAGGACCACACAAATCAGTATGCACAAGATCAAGCAAGTTGTCAGCAGTGAAAAATTTACCTTTAAAGGTTGAGGAAGACATTTTCCCCAATTGACACTCTCTGCACAAGGTATTATCCAGTTTTCTTAGCACCGACAACCCTTTAATTGCCTTGATCTTACTAGCCTTCACAATGTTATCAAAGTTTACATGGAAGAGTCTCCTATGCCATATCCAGCTATCATCAAATTTAGCCATAAGACATGTACTTATATTTGCATTTAGCTGATACCTTTGGTCTGCATGCCGGTGGCCACCAATTCACCATTCTTTCCTTTGATTCTACAAACTCCATTCTTGAATTCTAGAGTGAGGCCACTGTCATTCAACTGGGTAACACTCAGAAGGTTGTGTCTGAGACCATCAACCCAATACACATTGTCAGCACACCTCTTTCCATTCAGAGAGATGGACCCTCTGCCTTTGACCATGCATTGTGCATCATTGCCAAAATGAACCACACCACCATCATACTCTTCCAAGGATAGAAACTTGCTCTGGTCACAGTCATATGGTGAGAACAACCACTATCAACGATCCACTCATTGGAATTATCAAACTGGGAGACAAGAGCCTTCTTGTCTGACACATCTTCCTTGACAACAACAAACACAGTATCTTCATTTTCTTCATCCTCTGACTCCTCATCTGTGACACCTTCATCAACTGCCACAAAGCAATTTCTTCGGTTTCCTCCTTTGAATTTCTTGAACCTTTCTGGTTTGTCCTTGTTGTCACCATTAGGATAGTTTACATCAATATGTCCTATCCGGTTGAAAGAAAAGGATTTCAAAGGTAGATTACCTCTGTATTTACCGGTTATTTTAGGAAGTTTCCCAGCAAGGAGAGCTTGAAATGCCATCAGAATCTCCTCATCATCCATTTCTCTTCTCTGTCTTGGTTCACCACTAGTGCTAGCTTCTTTTCCTTTTCTATATGGTACAGCAGAAGCTTTAAAAGCTGATTTAGTCTTTTGAACATTGCCATCAAAACTATTTAGCTCATAGGCTGTCAACTTTGCAATGATGGAGTCTAGGGATACCTGAGTCTTATATGTTGATCTCAGCTCCTGAATAGTAGCAACCCTTATTGCATAGACCAACAATAGGGATCTTAAGACTTTTCTTACCACAATGGAATCTTCTATTTTACTACCTGTACTCTTGATATCTCCAACAATGGTTTTGATTCTTATTCCATACTGTTGAATGGTCTCACCTTCAACCATCCACATATCTTCAAACTTCCCTCTAAGGCTTTCTTCCTTAGCTTCTTTTACATGCTCATCACCACCATAGATATTTTCAAGAGTCTCCCATAACTCTTTGGGATTTTCCTTATCTTGGACATCAATAAACTCAATGTCAGATAAACTACTAATTAGGGCTTCCATGACTTTCCCATTCTCCTGCATCTCTCTCTTTTGGTCATCGGTGAGAATACTGGTAGGGTCAACATAGGAATTCTCAACATAGCTCCAGTGTTGAGTACCCATGCTTCTACTGTATATCTTCATTCTGTCTTTCCATATACTAAAACTTTCTTTATTGAACTTTGGACCTTCCCTCTTCATCATTAAACTAGGATCTTTACCTCAAGCGGTTAAGCTTATAACACAGAGGAACTGGAGGATGCTCTGATACCAATTGATAACTCAATGATGAAAGAATAGTACCAAATAGGTATTGAGAGGGGGGGTTGAATAAGTACAGACAAAAATACACTCTTAAACTGGTTTGTCAGCAGACATTGTGCATTGATAGACAAACAGTAACACCGGTCCTAAAACAAAGTACAACCGACAAAAACCTAGAATAGCTAAGACAAGCATACACTGGTTGATACCTATCTTTTCATATACTCTAACACTTCATTTCCATTTCACCCTAATACATGAACAATTAATCTACCATCAAAGATATACATATGAGCAACTAGATCAACATGATTTACTATTTGACAAAAAACAACAAAGCATCACATGAGGAAGACATCACACATAACACACATATTTTTCACGTGGAAATCCAACTGGAAAAAACCATGGTAGGGATGAATACCCACAAGCTTCTTTTTTAACTCTTTAGAAGTTCGCTCTATTAGGAGCCTTGTCCGATTAAAGACTAATACAATAGGTTATGTTAGGAACCGATCCTATTAGGGATCACCCGATTAAGGGATGGCAAGAATACCTAGTTAAGGGTTAAATCCTGTTAAAGGTTACCTTGTTAGAGGATTTTAAGAACTCAATTATTTTGAGTCACCCTACTAAAGGATTTACAACAAGCCAGTTAGAGCTACCCTATTAAGAGATTTTCCAACTACTGATGTGGTTTGAGATCAATAGGTATTACAATGATCTGATAACAACACTCAATGCCAATGCAAATCCGCTTAAGCTCCTCTTCACCTTCTACACTTACACTTTGTAGGTATCACTTCTCTCCTTTTGGTTTGGCAAGAATCACGTATCCCTTCTCTTGGATACACACACACAACTTTTGCCAACAACCTCAGAAAGAATCACAACATCGACCTTATAGGAAAACAAATAGGTCAGTAGCATAAACCCTAAACCCTAAAACCTGTTACGTTAAGGAATTCAAACGGTTCAATCCTGACCATTGAGCACACTACATTAAATGCAATAGTCTTGATCCAATCTCCATTGTCCATTTTCCACCAATTTCATAGTGGCTGATAACCCATCATATGTTATCATCATTTACCAACTTCATACATTCCTAAGGTAGATAGGAACAATCTCCTTCATGCAAGATCCTTCACACGCACAGGGCTTACGTGGCAACATGATCTGTTCTTTGTTATCATGCTAACTCATCACACAAAGTCATCGGTTGAGCCACACAGGCTTGAAGAACTTCAACTGGAAACCCTGAAGTTGAGACTACCAACCGGTAGTCATATAGCGCTTCCATGTGCCAGTTCCCATAACCATATGTCAGTTCACCTTGAACAAACACACCACTTCACTTTGGCACAAATGTTGGTTCACAGTGTTATACCAGTTCTTACATATGCCGGTTCTCACCTCTAAGGCATATTGACATCAATGACAACATACAATGTCATTATGTCCTCATACCAGTTCACATAATGCCAACAGTAACATGGTAAACTAACCAAGGTCAAACCAAGATTAGAATTTGATTAGGGCAGGGGTACTACATGGATTCCCCTTGGGATCTTTGATCTACACTTATTCCACCATAGCTACCTCTATGACCTCTACCATCTCTTCCCCTACCTCTACCTCTATTTCTTTGCTCTTGTTTCTTTTTACTCTTCTCTTCCACTTTGAGTGCCAATTGATAGCACTTATGGACAGTACTAGGAGACAAAAAACTTATCTCTTCTTGGATATTCCACCACAAACCATTCAAGTACCTAGCTACCTTGATGTTTCATCTTCCACCACCTTAGATATCAAACACAACTTCTGAAATTATTCAGTGTAGCTGCTCACATCTAGTTCTCTTTGTCTCAAATTTTGTCTCCTCTTGTGTAATTTAATTTCATAGTCTTCAGGGATATAGGATTCTCTCACCTTGGCTAGCATTCCTCTCCAAGTAGCAATTGGGTTCTTACCCTCCTTTTGCATCTCCTCTTGGATGAGCATCCACCAGATCAAAGTTGCTCCTCTCAATCTAGATTTCGCTACCTTCACCTTTTGTGCTTCACTAATTCCATCACATTCAAAGTGATTCTCCAACCCTTCAATCCACTCCATGACCACTTTTGGTTCCATTTTTCCACAGAAAAGTGGCACTCCTTCTAGGTACTTCCCTCCTAAGGCTTTGATGTCTCTAAGGAAAGGTTCTTCAGGTAGAATAGGATCTGGTTCAGGTGTGCCATCCTCTTCTACCACTTCTTTACCCTTTCCTTCATTGATTTTGATAGTTACCTTCTCAGTCTTGTCTTCTACTTCACTTGGTTTGTTCTCCAATTGTTGCAATCTTACCCTGAGGAGTGTTTTATCTTCCTCTTGGTCTACTACCTTTTTGGCTAGCTCTGCATTAGTCAAAATCCTAAGGCTATTTTCACCTACTGACTAAGTCTCTAACATCAACCGGTTTCTTCCCAAATCTTAACTTTCTCTGATACCACTTTGATGGGGAGGATCTCACAAAAGAGTTGCACCTTGTTTAATAGGTAGGTTAAAGATGTTTTAGTAGGATTCCATCCTTATTCACACCCTGCTCTTGTCCAATATCAAGTCAAACAACTAAACTCCTTTGGAGTGCTCCCTATCAACTTGTTTGCTCCTATTACTCACAAACATGGTTGGGATTCACTAGAGTAAATCCAACCATCATGTTGTCAAAACCTCCAACATACACTTGCATGGGTCTCAGGGGGTGTAGAGAATGTGTTTCAATTTGATTCATGTGGTTCCTTGATTAGTTTCTCTCCATTTTCCCATCGCTTTCTCTTATTCCAATTTTCTAGGCCTAGTAGCCCTAGAGCCCCTATTAGCCCTACCTTCATGGTTTTTGTTCAATTGCTCAGAAAAATTCCAAAAGGTTGTTGGCATTATGTGAACCAATATGAGGACATAATGACATTGTATGTTGTCATTGATGTCAATATGCTTTAGAGGTAAGAACCGTTATAACACTGTGAACCGGCATTTGTGCCAAAGTGAAGCGGTGTGTTTGTTTAAGGTGAACCAGCATATGGTTATGGGAACTGGCACATGGAAGCACTGTATGACTACTGGTTGGTAGTCTCAACTTCAGTGTTTCCAGTTGAAGTGCTTCAAGCCTGTGTGGCTCAACTGGTGACTTTGTGTGGTGAGTTAGCATGGTAACGATGAACAGATCATGCTGCCACATAAGCCTTGTGCATGTGAAGGATCTTGCATGAAGGAGATTGTTCCTATCTACCTTAGGAATGTGCAAAGTCTATAAATGGTGATAACATATGATGGGTTATCAGCCGCTATGAAATCAATGGAAAATGGATGATGGAGATTGGATTAAGACTGTTGCATTTAATGCAGTATACTCAATAGTCAAGATTGAACCATTTGAATTCCTTAACGTAACAGGTTTTAGGGTTTAGGGTTTATGCTACCGACCTATCTATTTTCCTATAAGGTCGATGTTGTGATTCTTTCTGAGGTTGTTGGCAAAAGTTGTGTGTGTGTATCCAAGAGAAGGGATACATGATTCTTGCTAGACCAAAAGGAGAGAAGTGATACCTGCAGAGTGTAAGTGCAGAAGGTGAAGAGGAGCTTAAGCAGATCTACATTAGCATTGAGTGTTGTTACCAGATCATTGTAATACCTGTTGATCTCTAACCACCTCAACAGTTGGAAAATCCCTTAACAGGGTAGCTTTAACTGACTTGCTATAAATCCTTTAATAGGGTGACTCAAAACAATTGAGTTCTTGAAATCCCCTAACAAGGTAACCTTTAACAGGGTTTAACCCTTAATCGAGTATTCTTGCCATCCCTTAACCGGGTGATCCCTAACAGGATCGGTTCCTAATAGAACCTATTGTATCAGTCTTTAACCGGACAAGGCTCCTAATAGAGTGGACTTCTAAAGAGTTCAAAAAGAAGCTTGTGGGTATGATGGTGGTGTGGTTCACTTTGGCAATGATGCACCATGCATGGTCAAAGGCAGAGGGTCCATCTCTCTGAATGGAAAGAGTTGTACTGACAATGTGTATTGGGTTGATGGTCTTAGACACAACCTTTTGAGTGTTGCCCAGTTGAATGATAGTGGCCTCACTCTAGAATTCAAGAATGGAGTTTGCTAGAATCAAAGGAAAGAATGGTGAATTGGTGGCCACCAACATGCAAACCAAAGGTAACCTATTTCAGCTAAATGCAAATATAAGTACATGTCTTATGGCTAAATTTGATGATAGCTAGATATGACATAGGAGACTTTACCATGTAAACTTTGTTAACATTGTGAAGGCTATTAAGATCAAGGTAGTTAGAGGGTTGTCGGTGCTAAGCAAACTGGATAATACCTTGTGCAGAGAGTGTCAATTGGGGAAAATGTCTTCCTTGACCTTTAAAGGTAAATCTTTCACTACAGACAACTTGCTTGATCTTGTGCATACTAATTTGTGTGGTCCTATGAAAACTAGAAGTGTGCAGGGTGATAGGTACTTCATGATTCTCACTGATGACTGCTCAAGAATGATGTGGGTCACATTCTTGAAAGACAAGTCTGAAGCCTTTGTAAAGCTCAAAGCTTTCAGAGCATTAGTGGAGAAGGAAAGCAGTAAAAGGATCAAGTGCCTAAGAACTAATCAAGGAGGGGAGTTCACTTTTGGTGAATTCAACAAGTACTATGAAGAACATGGCATCAAGAGGCAAGTGTTTGCCCACCGGACTCCATAGTAGAATGGCTTAGTAGAGAGAAATAACTGGACTATGGTTGAAGCAGCTAGAACCATGTTGATTCAAGGAAAGGTAGCTCACACCTTTTGGAGAGAAGCAGTGAGCACTATAGTCTACACAATGAACTGGGTACTCATCAAGAAAGGTAAGGATAAAACTCCTTATGAGTACTGGACCGGTAAGACACCTGTGGTTAGCTACTTTAGAGTGTTTGGTAGAAAATGTTACATCAAGAGGAGTGAACACTAGAGAAAATTTGATGTGAAATGTGATGAAGGAATATTCCTAGGATATTCCACCAAGAGCAAAGGTCTCAAGTGTTTCAACAATAGGACTCAGAGAATAATGGAAAGCATCAATGTAAGAGTTGATGAAACCTCTGAGAAAACTATGGAAACCGACAATGAGCAAGCGATAAATGAATCGATTGTAACCTTCTGAGAACCAGTTACCAGTCAACCAAGTACCAATAATAGTGCTCCTACACTGGTAGATGTAGATGCTGATACTGATGGAGATGAGGATGAAGAAGAAAAATAAGAGGAATCCATTAAGACCATTCCTCGGTATGTCAAGCTGAATCATGATCCTAAGCAGATCATAGGAGATAAGGATGGAGGAATCCTTACAAGAAGAAAGGTCAGAGAAAACTCATGTATGATCTCTAAATTTGAGCCTAAATCATTCAAAGAGCCTCATAAAGATGAAGACTGGATCAAGGTAATGGAAGAAGAACTTGACTAGATAGAGAAAAATGGTACATGGTCTTTAGTACCCAGACCAGAGCATAAAAATGTCATTGGTACCAAGTGGGTTTTCAGAAATAAGCTGAATGAGGATGGCATAGTGATTAGGAACAAAGCTAGATTGGTGTGCAAAGGATATGCTCAAGAAGAAGGAGAAGACTATGGAAAAACCTTTGCTCCTGTAGCTAGATTGGAAGGAGTTTGTATGCTTCTTGCATATGCAACTTTTAAAGGTTTCAAAGTATATCAAATGGATGTAAAATCTGCATTCCTAAATGGTGTACTTGAAGAGGAGGTGTATATTGAGCAACCAGATGGGTTTGCCCTATCTAAAGATAGTGACATGGTATGTAGGCTACATAAAGCCTTATATGGTCTAAAGTAGGTACCTAGAGCATGGTATGAGCGTCTGCATTCCCATCTTGTGAAGATTGGATTTGAGAGAACAAGTGAAGATAGCAATATCTACTTGAAGCCTGAAGGAGATCAGATCTTGATCTGTGAGGTATTTGTTGATGACATTATCTTTGGTGGAGAGGACAAGATGAGTCATGAGTTTATTGATGAGATGAAGAAAGAGTTTGAAATGTCACTCATAGGGGAGATTAAATTCTTCATTGGACTGCAAATCCAATAGATGATAGAAGAAATCTTTATCACTCAATCCAAGTATGTCAAAGAGGTGTTGAAGACCTTTGGTATGGAAGATAGAAAACCGGTTGGTACTTTGATGGTGACCAGTTGTAAACTATCCAAAGAAGATGACTCAGCATTGGTCGATGAGAGGGAATACTGGTCAATGATTGGTAAGCTGCATTATGTAGTGCATAGCAGACCGAATATTGCACATGTAGTTGGCATTACTACAAGATTCTAGAAAAGCCCAACAGAATCCCACTTGGTTGCAGTCAAGCAGATTCTTAGGTATCTAAAGGGAACTATTGACTATGGATTGTGGTATCCATATAGCAAGGATTTCAACTTGAAAGTATAAACAGATGCTGATTGGGCAGGCAATATAGATGACCAGAAAAGCACAACTGGTGGTGCATTCTTTCTCGATGGTAGACTAGTCTCATGGATGACTAAGAAGCGGAGTTTTATCTCTCAATCTACAACAGAAGCAGAGTATGTTGTAGCTTTCATGAACTGCATTCAAACAATTTGGATGAAGCATGTATTAAATGGCTTCAAAGTTCTTGTATCTAAACCGGTAAGTATATTTTGTGACAATACTAGTGCAATTAATATCTCCAAGAATCTGGTTTTACATTCTAGAACCAAGAACTTTGAGCTTAAGTATCATTTATTGAGGGAAAAGGTTCAGAACAAAGAGATTGCACTGGAATATGTTTCCAGTCAGGAGCAATTAGTAGACATATTCACCAACCCTCTCCCAAAGGGTACATTTATGTACTTAAGAGGTGAATTAGGGGTGTTGCCCCTTCAAGAGGTAAACTAAAGGTATATGCTCCACATCAGTCAGGTATTGCATAGTCAAATTTTTCTTCAGGATTGATGTGTTGAAGGATGCTACTCCTCAGTGGAAGCAACATACTGGATTAGGGAAGCTTGTGCCTCCACTTTGGCATTGTTGTCAAAGGGGGAGAAGAAGTGGATGAGAAGCAGAGAAGATATCTATAGAAATTAGGGGAGAAGATGTGAAGTGGAGAGACATCTTTGTATATTGCCATCAATGCCAAAGGGGGAGATTGTTGGCATTATGTGAACTGGTATGAGGACATAATTATATTGTATGTTGTCATTGATGTCAATATGCTTTAGAGGTGAGAATCGGTATATGTAAGAACTAGTATAACATTGTGAACTGACATTTGTGCCAAAGTGAAGCGGTGTGTTTGTTCAAGGTGAACTGGCATATGGTTATGGGAACTGGCACATGGAAGCGTTGTATGACTACCGGTTGGTAGTCTCAACTTTAGGGTTTTTGGTTGAAGTGCTTCAAGCCTATGTGGCTCAACTGGTGACTTTGTGTGATGAGTTAGCATGGTAATGAAGAACAGATCATTTTGCCACATAAGCCTTGTGCACGTGAAGGATCTTGCATGAAGGAGATTGTTCCTATCTACCTTGGGAATTTGCGAAGTCTATAAAGGGTGATAACGTATGATGGGTTATTAGCCACTATGAAATTAGTGGAAAATGGACGATGGAAATTGGATCAAGACTATTGCATTTAATGCACTGTGCTCAACAGTTAGGATTGAACCATTTGAATTCCTTAACATAACAGGTTTTAGGGTTTAGGGTTTATGCTACTGACCTATCTATTTTCCTATAAGGTCGATGTTGTGATTCTTTCTAAGGTTGTTGGCAAAAGTTGTGTGTGTGTATCCAAGAGAAGGGATACATGATTCTTGCTAGACCAAAAGGAGAGAAGTGATACCTGCAGAGTGTAAGTGCAGAAGGTGAAGAGGAGCTTAAGCGGATCTACATTGGCATTGAGTTCTATTACTAGATCATTGTAATACTTGTTGATCTCTAACCACCTCAATAGTTGGAAAATCCCTTAATAGGGTAGCTTTAACTGGCTTGTTGTAAATCCTTTAACAGGGTGACTCAAAACAATTGAGTTCTTGAAATCCTCTAACAAGATAACTTTTAATAGGGTTTAACCTTTAACCGGGTATTCTTGCCATCCCTTAACTGAGTGATCCCTAATAGGATCGGTTCCTAACAGAACCTATTGTATCAGTCTTTAACTGGACAAGGCTCCTAACAGAGAGGATTTCTAAAGAGTTCAAAAAAAATCTTGTGGGTATTCATCCCCACTGTGGTTTTTCCTAGTTGGGTTTCCACGTGAAAAATATGTGTGTTATGTGTGATGTCTTCCTCATGTGATGCTTTGTTATTTTCTGTCAAGCAGTAAATCATGTTGATCTAGTTGCTCATATGTATATCTTTGATGGTAGATTACTTGTTCATATATTAGGGTGAAATGGAAATGAAGTGTTAGAGTTTATGAGAAGATAGGTATCAATCAGTTTATGCTTGTCTTAGCTATTCTGGGTTTTTTCCAGTAGTACTCTATTTTATGACCGGTGTTACTATTTGTCTGTCAATGCACAATGTATGTTGACAAACCAGTTTAAGAGTGTATTTTTGTCTGTACTGATTCAACCCCCCCCTCTTAGTACCTGTTTGGTACTATTCTTTCATCATTGAGTTATCAAAGGCCTCCCAAAATATTTAGTGATTTGGATACCCTTTTGGAGAAACTTTTAGATTCAATAGGGTAGGCTGTCTAGTACATTCATACAGGTACGAACCGCAAAAATGGCTCTTTTTGAGGGTTTGGGAGTTAATAGTCTTCTCCAATAGGGTTTATTGGTTTCTACACCCTGTCACACCTCTATGCTTCTATTTATACTCCAATAGGCTTCTTTCTTGCATGCCAAACAATTGTCACATCCACATTTTATATTCCCTACAAGCAATGACAAAAATGACAGTCATATCCCTAGCCGAGCTATGACAGAGCTCACCTAAGATATAATGGAAAAAGGCTTCCAAGAAACCTCTAGGAGATTAAAAAGAATATATACACTATACATAGGCTCCATGACTTGAATCCCAAGGGCCATCAAACAAACACAATGGGATTTCAATTTGGAACCATGTCTAGGGTCTTTAACCCTTGCTTAGACCGAGTAGTGCAATAGAAGACAATTTGTAATCAAACACTAAACCTGCACTAAGAAAGAATAAAATCACTTCCATAGGAACACAAAAACATATACTAAAACACCATTAAAGGATAGTACTAAGATCAGATCATCTGGTATAGACCACTATTACCAAAATGACAAAATCTTATGCAAAAACCTTAAAAAATTGCCTTCAAATATTATTTAAAGTTTGATCACGGAACTTCCAATCCATTTACAATCATTGAAAAATAATTTTATATACCTCCTTTCTCATAACCAAACCCCCATTTGTTTCCTAACCACCGATTTGATCAATTTTGAAAAGTTCCTCAAAAAGTTGCAAAAAGTTGTCAAGCAACAATGACAACTTTTGCTCCATTTTGCATTTTTGCAACTTATGCATTTATATCCACTCTAAACCCCCTAGGATGGTTCCCAAACATCAAACTAACATGACCAAATGCCTAATGAGGCCTTACAAATATTTTTACACTATTTTGCAAAATAATGCCACTTTTGGCTTACAAGGGCACATTGGCCAAAACTGAGAAAGCAAACAAACCTTGTTGACAAACACACTTCAAATAACTTCAAAACACACTTGTAGACCTATCCATAGTCCATTATTCATTTATTTATCCCAAACATGATCACTCACTCCAAAATTTTGAAATTTGCATCAATAAAACTAGGTAAAACTAGGTGCTCCTGCACCACTTACCCTCCAATGATGATTGTCAAGTTAGAAGATTTGGCGTACAGGTTTTTGGATTGAATAGTGTGGTATGGTTAACTTGGATATTTGATCATTGTGTGGAATTGATGGAGTAATTTTTTTGATTGTTTTTTGTGATCAATGATGTTTAGCTGATATTAGGGAAGCATGTGGACAATTCCTTTTGGTCCGCATATTCATTGGATTTCGGATTGAGTTGACTATACATATGCACGTTTCATTATTTTAATAATGTTCTTAAAGTAGACATGTAGAAGACCTAATTTCATGTTGTAGATATATAAGAACTAATGGATATGATCATTTTGGATATCAATGAGAGTGTGGAAAATGTTTGGGATCGATTGTGCTTTGTTTCACGTGCGCAAGTGAAGGATTTGTGCTCCAAAATATTATGGAACACTGGAATAGAGAATTGTGAGATTAAATATTTCGTACTTAATTGGAACTGTACTTTTCCATTTGTAGATGTTGTTTTTTAGTTCAAACATTTCGATTATCTTTTGTAAGAGATATTGTAGGATAGTGAGTCTTCCTAGGATTGTAGCCCTTCTTTGTTTTGAGTAGTGAGATCTAGCTATTGTTCCTAAATGCATGTGCATTCCATTATAAACATTATATTTGAGTATACTCATTTTGTGGGTCTCATCCTCACTGTTGTTTTTCCCTTGACCGGATTTTCCATGTATAAAATCTTCATGTTATGGTGTTGTTTCTTGCTTTGTGTTTCTGGATGTTTCTTTTGTTCATTTGCATTAAGTGCTTGAAAGAACAAGTTAACAAAGTTTAAAGAAGAACACTAATTCACTCTCCCTCTTACTGTCCCTTGATTCCAACAATAATATATAATATATAATATATAATATATAATGTATAATACATATGCATCGTATTTTCAAATTGGAAAATGGTTCATGGATTAGATATCTAATTCAAATCAGATATCCAATCCCTGTGGGTATTTTATACCCAACTAGGACATCCCGTGGGTCATTTTTACCCATGGGCTATGTGAATTGGAGAGATCTGATATTGGATTTATACCTAATATCCGATTTGTGAAGCATTTGTTTTGTAAAATCTTGCTAACAGGTATGATTTTTTTCAATTTCCTTGCATATTTATCATTTACGTGCATTTAAAAAAAAAAAAATTCTATTTTTTATATAAACTAGGTTTTTTAATTTCAAATATACTGTTGTTTGAATTTTTTTAATTAAATCCAAATTTCCAACTTCAATTAGGTAAAATGGGTAATAACAATGATAATCCAAAACTGCCACAACCTCCATTACCAAACCATCCCTCTTAAGACTTAATTGGTCAAAATTTGAACCAATTGAGGGGCATTTCAAATATTTATAGTAGAATCCCTCATCTATCCAACATGTTAACTGCACTAAATTCTATAATAGCCAATATAGAAACCATCGGCATTGAGCACATTGACATTATTTTGTGGTGAGAGGCCATGAGGGATAAATATGCGAATGGCTTGACCTATGATTAGGTGAAGGAGCTTGAGATATCTAAAGTTTATATTGCCACCTTGTTCATTAATCCCCTCACCAGACAACCCATAGACATGAAAAAAACAAAACTTTTCATCAAATGGTTTCAAAATGAAGATATTGTAAAACAATTTTGGGATCGTTGATGGATGGTTTTTGATAGACCACCCAACAAAAATCTTCATGTGCCATTCTACTTCATCAAAAAATTGTATGTTGAGTTTGTTTTGGACAAGCATGTAAAATACTTTGACTTCAAGCCTTTCTTGGGTGTGGTGGGAGGTATGCCTCAGGATACACCTGGGGTAGTTCAAGTCTAATAAGGCCCATATGTTCCCCCTCCTCCCATTGATTCCCCACCTTCAGTACAACATCCAGATATTATTGCTAAGGCAACATCATAGACTATATCGACTATTCACTCTTTGAGTGGAATTTTGGTTTCTCAGACTGGGGCATTATCTTAGCCTTTTTGTGATGCTAGTAGTGGATCAAGTGGCACTAACACATCCTCCTCAGCTCCACATATTTGTGTGCTGCATACTTGCATTATGTGTCGTTAGTTATGCTTAGGTCCTCTTGGATGACATTTTGATTCTCCCATAGACACAATTGATTATGAGGTGCATGATATGGCCAATGTACCATATGAGATGATAGGAACTGGAGCACACCCTGTGGAGTCCTCACATGCTAGAGATGAGGAGGTACCTTCATCATACACTGACGATCTAGTGGTAAGAATTAACTTGTAATTTCATAGTGTTTTATTTTAAATGAATATTTATGAGAGATAGTATTAAGTATTGATGTTTATATACATGGTATATTTAATAGTTAATATTTGAGGAGGATTTAGCACAAGTCCATGATGGCATCCTAAAAGCCATTTCATTTGGCCTTGATAGTTATATGGTATATATTATTGTACCTAGTCATTTAAATTTTTTATTGTATACATTCTTGTCATTTAAATTCATTAATTAAATTATATATTAACTTACATGTCTATCTTATTTTACTCTTGTAGGACACACCTAACATGAGGGTGGTGTCATGCGATCCAAGCTCTAGAAGCACAGTCAGAGAAAAGGAAAAGGTAATTGAATGCAAATATGATTGGATTAAGAGTTTAAATAACATAATTATTATGCATGTCTTCATAGATTGATAATTTCACATGCTTGTCATCTTTATGTATAGACATGGTGCAGGAGAACCCTTCAAAGGGATCCCACCATTTGATTTTTTTGTGTTTTTGCTTCTTTAAGAAGCCACTGTAAATGTAATAAGAGCCATGAGCTCATTGGTCTTATTTAGGTCCTAGTTTAGGTCCTAGGTTCATAAGTCTAGGTTGAGTTTTCTTGTGGAGTAGAGGGTATGTGTGCCTTTGATGTGTTTGGGGTCCTTCTTAGCATGGTGGTGTCCATAGGATAGCCCAATGTGGGCCTAGGAGTCAAGAAAAGCAATATTGAGAAAGTTGCTCAAAAGTTTCAAAAGTTGCAAAAGTTGCATGACAACTTTTCAAAGTTGTCAAGCAACTTTTCCACCTAGTAGATCAAAACCCTTAGCTTAGCATGGACAACCCAAATGTGGGCACACAGATTGAGGAAAGGGTGCTATATGTAGTTGCAAACCCTAAGATGAGCGTTGAAAGTTAGTCTTTGTATGGCCCAAGGAAAGTGACTTGACTGTGACTGTAATTTTGTTGCCAGTCGCCACTAATGGAGAAATGAAGGATTGATAATGGATTGATCTTCAAACAAAACTATGTTGAGAGTCTTATATGGTGCATATACCTTCATTTTGAGCATTTATATTGGGTTTTTTTTGCAGGTGTTGTGTGTTTGTAAACACTTTGTAAACTTTCTCCTTACTGTCCATTTTTGGACTAGTTTGTGTCAATGGGTTGACATCTCCTTTCCCGTTTGTGGAATCACCATGAAACCATGGGGAATAGGAGTAAAAACCATGTACATTACTTCAAAGACCATAGGGCCCTTGAAGATGCAGGGAAGCCAACCAAAGTCCCACTCCTAGGTGAGACTGCATAGTGCCCGGCTAGGAAGGGTTAAAGTTGTAGAGGTCCGTGAGAGCAAGGAAGGTCAGAGGAGGATGAACCCTTTGGATGAGTTATAGAGGGGTGTGTGGAGCATAATTGGTGAGAAGGAGGAGCTTCCACCAATCTAGAAAAGGTGGTAAAAACATCAAACCAACACTATGACCCTGGCAGGCCTAAAAACCCTCTTTAAAACCCTTAAAAACCCCAAAATTCACCAAGGGCAGTGTAGGGATACTTGGAGGCGAAAAACTAGAAAAATATTTAAGCCATTGCCAAATGATTAGAAATTATTTTTGGAATTTTCACAAGCATATGCATCATCTACAAGAGGGAGCCCTAAAAGTCCGGATTGGAGGCCTAATTGGGCACATTCCTTGTAGCCCTATTTTGTAGGAAAAAGGCAAAATAGTGAAATTGGTAAGGGGTTGGAAGGTTGAAACCTCTTGGGGGCACATGAATGGTTGGAAAACCATGTCTAAGACCTACCCTATCCTTTCTAGGACCTAGGAAGGTGTGGGACAAGCCAAACCCTTATTAGCCTAAGTAAGGGTTCTTTGTATCTCATGAGTAGGCGAGACCTTAGGAGAAGTATTTCAAGTTGTTGGTGGGTGGATTGGGAAAGTTCAGGGGATTACACAAGTAGGAGAAGTCCTATAGACCCTAGGGTGTGGTTAGAACACCTGGTGATCCAAGGAAAGGATCTAAGAGCATAGACTAGGCTAGATTATCCCATACCCTATCCCATCAGATTGGTATCAGAGCACAAGTTAAAGATTTGGTAAACCGTGCATGTCTCTATATTATAGTGAATCAATAGGGGAGAACAAAATGGTCACTAATGTAGAGCTAGGTAGGGAGTTAGAAGAGAAAAAGGAGAAAAATAGACTCCTTGAAGAAGCTATGAGTGAAATAACGGACAAGATGCAAGAAGTGGTAGATCAGAGGACACATGGACCTTGGGGTGAGGACACCAAGCATAAAGGAAAGAAAACTATAGATATAGATGACATTATACCTAAACCAAACCCCTTGATCAATGAAGAACCTTTTGTAAAGGCCATTAAGGCTTTGAATACCAAAGCTTTTGAAGGATTGCCACATTTCAGTGCAAGGATGGACATTGACACTGTCATGGAATGGATTGAGGGCATGGAGAACCATTTTGAGTGTGAGGGAGTGACAGAAGCTCAAAAGGTTAAGGTTTCCAAATCAAGACTAAGGGGAGAAGCCTTGACATGATGGAAGTACCTGCAAGAAGAGAGAGTTAGCATGGGGAAGCTACATATTGCAAATTGGAAGGCCATAGTGAGTAAGATCAAGGAGAACTACTTACCAGAGGATTATGAAGTCCAACTTCATAAGAAGAGATAGGGATTGAAGCAAAAAGACCTTGATGTGACCTCCTACACTAAAGAGTTTCAAAAGATTTATCTTAGATCCAAAGTCCAAGAAGAGGAATCTATCAAGGTGGCTAGGTATCTAAGCGGCCTAAAGTGGAACATTCAAGAGGAAATAAGCCTATGGACTCCCACCACAGTCAAAAAATGTCATTAGCTTGCTGCCAAGGTGGAAGAGAGGAACATAAGGAAAGGAGACTCTAATAATAGGGGTAGAGGTAGAGGTAGAGATCAAATGAATCACCAAGGTGGCTACCAAAGCAAGGCAAATGAGAAAAGGAACCAAGGGGAATCCAAGTTGACTAAACATAGCAGTGAAACCAATCTTAGAGGAGGCCATTCTAGAGGAAGAGGGGCACAAGGGGGTCCAAGTAGGGATAGAGGTACCGGCAGGGGTAACTCATACTTTGCAACCATGAAATGTTACAATTTTGGTCAATTGGGACACCCGGCCTATAAATGTCCTGACAAGCCTATGTCATCAAGTGTTGGAAAGAGGGTTGCTTATGCTCATGAAGACACATCAAGAAGCAAAACACCTGAGGTGGACCATATTGAATTAGAGATTGGAGAAAATTTGATGTTCAATAGGTTCTTGATAAGACAGCCAGTTAAGAATGAACCTAAGCGTAGGAGAGAATTGTTTAGGGTGAGATGCAAGATCCTTGGAAAGGTTTGCAAGGTGATATTTGATTTAGGGTCAACTGATAACATAATATCAGATGAAGCAGCCAAGAAGTTGAAACTCACAAGGATACCTCACACTAACCTTTACAAGGTGACATAGTTGAATCAAGAGTAGAGTGTGCTTGTCAATGAACAGACTTGGGTAGAGTTCTCTATTGGAGGATACAAGGATAAGATCCTTTATGATGTGTTACCCATGGATACTTGTCACCTATTGCTAGGTAGACCTTGGCAATTTGATAGGAAGGTGATATATGATGGAGAGAGAACTCCATTTCCTTCAAGAAGGATAGCAAAACTTTTAAGATTCAGTCTTTGGCAGAGAATGATGAGGGAACCTCAGGACCACCTAGTGTCTTATTGGCTGCTGGTAAAGAGTTTTTACACTTGCTACATGAGGAGGAGATAGTGAGGTGTGCCATCGTTGTGAAGCCAAAGGAGGAGGAAGACAAGTTGCAGGCAGAGGTACCCAAGGAGGTGAAGCAAATGTTGCAAGAGTATAAGGACATAGTGAGTGATGGAGCACCTCCAACACTTCCACCAAGAAGCTCTATAAGCCATCAAATAGACTTTGTTCTCGGTGCATCCCTAGCTAATAAAGCTGCATATAAGCTCACACTTGACCAAAACAAGTAGGTGGTAAGGCAAGTGCAGGAGTTGTTGGAACAAGGACTGATCAAGAAGAGCATCAACCCTTGTGCATTCCTAGTAGTGCTAGCATCAAAGAAGGGAGGCAAGTGGAGACTTTGCACTGATTCAAGGGCAATCAATAGGATCACCATAAGGTACAAATTTCCCATTCCTAGAATAGAGGATCTGATGGACTATTTAGGAGGTGCTATGTATTTTACCAAGTTGGACATTAAAAGTGGTTATCACTAGATTAGAATTAAGGAGGGTGATGAGTGGAAGACTACTTTTAAGACCGCAAAAGGATTGTATGAGTGGCTTGTGATGCCATTTGGACTCACCAATGCCCCAAGTACCTTCATGAGGTTGATGAATGAGGTGTTAAAGGACTTCATAGGCATATTTGTGGTGGTGTACTTAGATGATATACTCATCTATAGTAGAACCAAAGAGGAGCACCTTGAACACTTGAGGTTAGTCCTAGAGAGGTTGCATGAAGAAAAGTTGGCAATCAACTTAGAGAAGTGTGACTTTTTGACATAGGAATTGGTCTACTTGGGATTTGTTGTGTCTAAGAGAACTTGCAAGATGGATCCAAGCAAAGTGGAGGCAATCTTGAATTGGCCTGCTCCTAGAACAGGGACTGAAGTTAGGAGTTTCTATGGTTTAGCTCAATTCTATAGGAAGTTTATGAGGAACTTCAGTGGCATATGTGCACTAGTCCTTGACACCATAAAAGGAGGCCTTAAAACTAAGTTCAAATGGATTGAAAATGTTGATCAATCATTCCAATTATTGAAGCAAGAAGTAGCCACAAAACCCATCCTACTCTTACCTACTTTTGACAAGCTATTCACATTGGAGTGTGATGCAAGTGGAATTGTAGTAGGGGGTGTATTGAGTCAAGAGGGAAGGCTTGTGGCATTCTTCAGTGAGAAGCTTAATGAGGCCAAGAAGAAGTACTCAGCCTATGACCTAGAGTTGTATGCACTAGTTCAGTCTCTCAAAAAATGGAGACATTACCTACTCCTAAAGGAATTTGTGGTGTTCACAGATAACCAGGCTTTGAGTTACGTTAACACTCAAGAGAAGCTTAGCAATAGACATTTGAAATGGATGGAATACCTCCAATCCTTCACCTTCACCATTAAGCATAAAAAGGGGCAACTCAATAAGGTGGCAGATGCTTTAAGCAGGAAGTCAGTAATAGTTCAAGAGTTACAGTTGCAGAGCATAGGAATAGAAGGTTTCAAGGACCTCTATGAAGTAGACGAAGACTTCTCATCAGCCTACCAAGTTTGCAAGGAGTTTGAGAATCATTTTCATGGTGAGTATGTAGATTACACTCTCCAAAATGGTATCTTGTTCAAAGGTAATCAGTTATGTGTGCCTAGAGGATCCATGAGAGAAAACCTCATCCAAGAAAAACACAATGGTAGTCTAAGTGGACACTTTGGAGTCAACAAAACTTTGGATCTAGTACAGAGGTACTACTATTGGCCAAGTTGCCAAGAGATGTGAGAAAGTATGTGGAGCAATGTGGTGTGTGTCAAAGGGAAAAAGGAGGATCAAGTAATGCAGGCCTCTATCAACCATTATCGGTCCTAAATAGGCCTTGGGAATGTGTAAGCATGGACTTTGTAGTAGGACTTCCCAAGACAAAGATAGGTGTGGATAGCATCTATGTGGTAGTAGATATATTTTCCAAGATGAGCCATTTCATTCCATGTAGAACTACACATGATGCTAGCTATATTGCACATCTCTTCTTTAACGAGATTGTAAGGATTCATGGACTCCCATTAAGCATTGTTTTAGATAGGGACAACAAGTTCATGGGCCATTTTTGGCAAACCTTGTGGAGGAGAATAGGAACTAATTTATCATTTAACTTAGCTTACCATCCACAAAATGATGGTCAAACTAAAGTCATTAATAGGGTATCAGGCAACTTGTTGAGGATTCTAACCAAGGAGTATGGAAAGACATGGGATCTAGTCATTCCACAAGCAGAGTATGCCTATAATTACAGTGTAAATAGGACCACTAGAAGGAGTCCTTTTGAGGTTGTCTATGGTAGACATCCAAGGGGAGTGTGTGAACTTAGGGAACTTGGTTCCATGGAGATGAAGAGTGGCCAAGAAGAGGATTTCACTCAAACCATCAAGGAGATCTAAGAGCAGGTCAAGAAAGCCATCCTAGAACCTACTCAAAAAATGAATGCCAAAATGGATGAAAGAAGGAGAGAGGTTCAGTTTAAAGTGGGTGACTATGTGATGGTCCATCTGAGCAAAGCTAGAATGCAAAGTGGCAAGCCTAATAAACTACAAATGAAGAGGGTAGGACCTTGTAGAATTTTGTCAAAATATAGTGAGAATGCCTACAAGGTTGATCTTCCTTTAGATTTGGCTATATCACTAGTTTTCAATGTTGCTGATATGATAATGTACAAGGGTGAAATAGTAGGGTAGACTGAGAATCAAGCCAAGGTACTACAAGACTTGGATGTGAATGCCTTACCTCAAGTGAAGCAGCCCATAGCAGAGGAGATCTTGGAGTCAATGGTGAAGAAGTCTACTAGACACTAGGTCTACATGGAGCATCTGGTGAAGTGGGCAGGTCAACTTGTGTCTGAAGCTACTTGGGTTAAAGAGAGCAGGTTCAAGAAGCTTGGCATTAATCCGGCTCTTCTCACTCCCTTGGTTTCTTAGTTTGTTGCAAAGGGGGAGTATGGTGTAGGAGAACCCTTCAAAGGGCTCCCACCATTTGATTTTGTTGTGTTCTTGCTTCTTTAAGAAGCCATTATAAATGTAATAAGAGCCATGAGCTCATTGGTCTTATTTAGGTCCTAGTTTAGGTCCTAGGTTCATAAGTCTTGGTTGAGTTTTCTTGTGGAGTAGAGGGTATGTGTGCCTTTTATGTGTTTGGGGTCCTTATTATCATGGTGGTGTCCATAGGATAGCCCAATGTGGGCCTAGGAGTCAAGAAAAACAATATTGAGAAAGTTGCTCAAAAGTTGCAAAAGTTGCATGACAACTTTTCAAAGTTGTCAAGCAACTTTTTCACCTAGTAGGTCAAAACCCTTAGCTTAGCATGGTCAAACCAGATGTGGGCACATAGACTGAGGAAAGGGTAATTTATTCAGTTTCAAACCCTAAGATGTGGTTGGATGTTAGTCTTTGTACGGCCCAAGGAAAGTGACTTGACTGTGACTATAATTTTGTTGCCAGTTGGCACTAATGGAGCAATGAAGGATTGATAATGGATTGATCTTCAAACAAAAATATGTTGAGAGTCTTATATGGTGCATATACATTCATTTTGAGCATTTATATTAGGTTTTTTTTTAGGTGTTATGTGTTTGTAAATACTTTGTAAACTTTCTCCTTACTGTCCATTTTTGGACTAGTTTGTGTCAATGGGTTGACAACTCTTTTCCCCATTGTGGAATCACCATGAAACTATGGGGAATAGGATTACATACCCTATACATTACTTCAAAGCAAGCAGGGCCATTGAAGATGTTGAGAAGCCAACCAAAGACCCACTCCTAGGTGAGACTAGATAGTGACCGGCTAGGAAGTGTTAAAGTTATAGAGGTCTTTGAGAGCAAGGAAGGTCAGAGGATGATGCACCCTTTGGAGGAGTTGTAGAGGAGTGTGTGGAGCACCATTTGTGAGAAGGAGGAGCTTCCACCAATCCAGACAAGGTGGTAAAAACATCAAAGCAACACTATGACCCTGGCAGGCCTAAAAACCCTCTTTAAAACCCTTGAAAACCCCAAAATTCACCTAGGGCAGTGTACAGACACTTGGAGGCCCAAAACTAGAAAAATATTTGAGCCCTTTCCAAATGATTAGTAGTTCTTTTAGGAAGTTTCACAAGCATATGCATCATCTGCAAGAGGGAGCCCTAAAAGTCCGGATTAGAGGCCTAATTGGGCACATTCCTTGTAGCTCTATTTTGTAGGAAAAAGGCAAAATAGTGAAATCAGTAAGGGGTTGGAAGGTTGAAACCTCTTGGGGGCACATAAATGGTTGGAAAACCATGTCTAAGACCTGCCCTACCCTTGCTAGGACCTAGGAAGGTATGGGACAATCCAAACCCTTATTAGCCTAAGTAAGGGTTCTTTGTATCTCATGAGTATGTGAGACCTTAGGAGAAGTATTTAAAGTTGTTGGTGGGTGGATTGGGCAAGGTTAGGGGATTCCACAAGTAGGGGAAGTCCTAGGGACCCTATGGTGTGGTTAGAACACTTGGTGATCCAAGGAAAGGATCTAAGAGCATAGACTAAGCTAGTCTATCCCATACCCTATCCCATCAAGACCATTGTTGGCTTCAAATCCTTGTGGACTGCACCCACAATACCTAAAGAAGTAGAAGACATGCCTCAGGTACATGTGTTTGTTTTGTTCTATGTTTAGTATATATGTTCCTATTATCAATAATTATATGATAACTTGTATCAATGTTATATTTGTATACATATATAGGTTATTTATGAAAACCTTGATGATATCCCTTCTCTATGATGAGCATATTCTAGGACTCCCAACCATCCTAAGAGAAGATGTGGACTTGAGGTAATCAAGAATTTTAATTTATAGTTCAATGTATATTGATTTTTATGTAACTTTTGGAAGATACATTATATAATATAACTAATCTCAGTTGTGGTTTGATTTTTCTCGTGCAGGATCCTTCAGAGCCAAGGAGTTCTTTGAAGAGGATCAATTTTGATGATCCATCAGTAGTTAGGATGTCATAGAGACATTTTGGGATATATACATGTCTAGTTGGCATGTATATTTTGTATATGGACATAAATTTTGTTTGAGTTGGCATTTATGCCATTTTTGTATATGGACATGTACACTTGTAATTATTTGACAATTGGATATATAGAAGTTGAGATTCGATATATTTTGTTCCCCATGTGCATGGATTCATTCTTTGATACTTTAATCTTGAATGTAATAATGAACAATGGTTAAATAATGAACAATAACATGTTATTTGTATAATCTTGAGATTTGATATAATTTATTGCGCTAAATCTTAACTGTTAAATTTGGTTGCCTTGGGAAAATTCACCAAATTTAATGACCAAATATAACATGGATGCTTAGTAATGACAAATGAAAAGTAGAAAAAAATATTCTACAACAATATGCAATTTTTTCATAATCCACTCACTACATTCAACAACAATTCCCCACCATTAAAGCTATCTCACTAGGGAAACCATTCAAGAGGTGCATTTCCACATGTTGCCCATAAAATTTAAGACCTGGATATATGAACTTTGAACATAAACTTGTTTTGATTGTCATTCAGCTACTCAAAGATACAAATATCACCTTCCTTTATATTATTACCATATCCAAAATATATCCACCCCCCCCCGACATAAGGTAGGCATATTGTTCTTTATAATGCATTCAACATTGTACCATCCATTCCTTAACCCAACAAGACATTAGATTGCATTAATTTATTGCATTCTTTTTAGACTTTAAAATTCACACACATGCAAATCTCCACATGAGTATAATATTAACAAAATTATGAGAAAAATAAAGGCAACTTATTTTCTTGTTAAAGACCTTTTTTTTAAAATCTTCTACTGCTAATTTAAACTTTGAAAATGTATATTACTAGAGAAGGTAGAAAATTTGGTCTTACTAGATGGTATGGTTCACTAATATTATATGATTTCATAACCATTCTTTGAAATGGTTTATCTAATTTGAAAGAAGAAGACTCCATTGCCATGTTATTCTGATAGGAGTAACAAGATGTAGGGTTCTTGGATGATTTTCCTGCAAAACGTTTCACTTATTTATTATACCAACTCTCTCCTAAAAATGCAATTTAAATGTTGACTTCATATATGTTGTTATGGAAGTATTTTCAAAAGTCATCGTGGGTGTGAACCATTGGTTCCAACATATCTAGTTAGGCATTTTTACCCTAGTTATGCTCCTATTTTGCCTCCCTACTTGGTTGAACTCTCAGGGCCATATTGTAGCGCTGTTGTCCCTTGAACGCTCTAAGTGCAAAAAATTTTCAAACTTTGACAGGCTATATCCTAGAATCTGTGGCACTTGTGAATGATATATTTGAACCTACAGGTTCATCTAAGTTCTTTCTACAATACCCACTCTCATATTTTCAATATTTGGAGTAGTTTTCCTAAGAAGGTGATTTTTTAGGTGATGCAAAAATCATCAGATGCATTCAGCCAACTTATTGTTATGTTGATTATGGGTGCAAACCTTTGGTTCCAACACATCTAGTTAGGAATTTTTACCCTAGTCATGCCCTTTTTTTTCCTCTCTACTGAGTTGAACATCAGAGCCATACTGTAGCAACATTGTATGTTGAGTGCCCTAAGTGCAAAAAATTGTTAAATTTTGAGAAGTTATATCTTGAAATCCGTGGCACTTGCAAATGATCTGTTTGAACCTACAAGGTAGTGTGAGGGCCATCTACAATAGTGTCTCTCAAATTTTCAAGAATTCAGAGTGGTTTTTCTAGGGCCACGATTTTTCAGTTGATGCAAAAATTGTTAAATGCATTCAATGAAAAGTTGCAACAAAGCCAAATTATTGTTTTGTTCATCATGGGTGTGAACCATTAGTTCCAACATGTTTTTTTATGAATTTTTACCCTAAACATGCCCTTTTTTTGCCTCCCTACTCAATTGAACGCTCAGGGCCACACTATAGCAGTGTCATCCATTGAGTGCCCTAAGTGCAGAAAATTATCAAACCTTGACAAGTAGTATCTTGGAATCCATGTCACTTGCGAATAATTCATTTGAACCTATAGGTTCATGTGAGGGATTTCTACAATAGACTCTCTCATATTTTCAAGATTTAGAGCAGTTTTCCTAGGGCAACAATTTTTCAGTTGATGCAAAAATTGTCAGATGCATTCAATGAAAAATTGCAACAGAGCCAAATTATTGTTATGTTCATCGTTGGTGCAAACTATTGGTTCCCATACATTTGGTTAGGCATTTTTACCCTAGCCATGACCCTGTTTTGCCTCCCTACTTGGTCGAACACTCAGGGCCATACTATAGCGACATTGTCCCTTGAGTGCCCTAAGTGCAAAAAAATTATCAAACTTTGGTAGTTTGTATCATAGAATCTGTGGCACTTGCAAATGATATTTTTTGAATCTACAGGGTTATATGAGGGCCATATACAATAATCTCTCTTAGATTTTCAAGATTTGGAGTGGTTTTCCTAGGGTAGCCATTTTTCAAATGATGTAAAAATCATCAAATGCATTCAATGAAAAGTTGCAATAGGGCCAAATTCTTGTTTTGTTTGTTGTGGGTGCAAATTGCTAGTTCCAACATGTGTGATAAAGAATTTTTACACTAGGTATGCTCCTGTTTTGCCTTCTTACTTGGTCAAACACTAAGGACCATACCCTACCGGTGTCCTAGTGAACCTTGGACAACCCTAATGAATGTAGGGCAGCCAGGTAACAAAATGATAATAAGGATGAAAAGGATAAATAAAGACTAACAAGATTATATTAAGCCATAATGAACATGTCCTTTTTATTATCCATGTATTCATGTACAAATACATTGTATATCATCAATATAACTTCACCAATGTACTCATGTATAAATACATTGGATATCATTAGCACAACTACATAATTGTACTAATGTATAAATACATTGAATATCATCAATACAATTATACCATTGTACTAATGTACAAATATATCGTATATCATCAATAAAAAGTTACATCAATGTACTCATATAAAATACAACTACACCAATATACTCATGTATAAATACATTTAATATCATCAATACAACTATACCGATATACTCATGTATAAACACATTGAATATCATCAATACAACTACACCAATCTACTAATATACAAATACAACATTGTAATCCATGTGCATATGATATCCTCACATTGTACTCCAAGATTGTGTAGAGCAATGCCTACATATAAATCAAGACCAACATAAGCAACATGAACAACATAGTACTATGATAATATGATTATTATTTGAAATGAAATGCATGATAATAAATTAAGAGGTGAGATAATGTACCGTGAAGATGCTTCCTTATGAATTACATCAAATGCACCCACAACGTTCAAGCAAAATGGTGATGCGATAGTATTGTCCCTCAAAAAGACCTACATTCTTTAAGAATTGTTATTATAAACATAAACAACATGAAAATAAAAGTTTTGTAATCATTATTTGAAATTAAATCCATGATAATAAATTAATAGGTAGGATTATATACTATGAAGATACCTCCTTATGAATTACATCGAATGTACCCACAATGTTGAATCAAAATGGTGAAATAATAGTATTGTTCATCAAAAAAGGCCTACTTTCTTTAAGAATTGTTCATGTAAAGATAAACAAGGCAAACATAAAAGTTTATGATCATTATTTGAAATTAAATCCATGATAATAAATGATAAAAAATTAAGAGATAAGATAATAAATGATAAAAATTAAGAGATAATAAAGACCTACTACTCAAGTGTGCCTGAAGGGTCATCTCTTTGCTTAAGAGTGTCCAATATTGCTTCATGATCAATCCTACTAACTATCCATAGTTCTTTTACCTTTGGTCTTACATGATGCTTTAACAAGTTGACATTTCTAGTTATAACAAGGTGTAAATATGTGAGAATGGTTTTGTGTCTCTCATAGTCTTCAAATGTAGGTATTTCAATCTTTCTAATTACATATGTTCGCACATCATCATTTGTCATTAGTTGTGTTGGCTTCTTCTTTTCTTGTACACATCATGCCAACTAGTAGTCTGACGTCTCTTCATTCCCCTATGGTGCAACAATTGCAAAAACATGTCCTAGTTGTAGAAGATCTCAAAGATAAACATACTTAACCAAACTTTCCATGTCATCATTTAGCATGGATATTGTTTGAGATAAAGGAGTTAGATATTGTGGAACCCATGTATCCACCCACTCACTTGACTCACATTGATCCTAGTCAAACTAAACACATCTCTAACAAAAACAAGCCAAATCTCATGTCCAAATGGTCCATGTACTTGCATTTGAGGTGCAAAATGAAAGCATCTTTGAAGAATCTTTAATTGTTTGAGAACCCAATCTATCTTTCACTACGCCATCCTCGACCAACCTAAAAGATTTGTGCACTTCTAAATCAAGTGTCCCTCCATGTGACATTATTGAACTACACCAATTAACAATAGAACATGCATTAGAAAATTTAGCACCTAAAATCCTCAATTTCTCCTTAACTAGAGCTCCCTTCAGACATGTAGTTGCTCCATCATGCTCCCCCTTCCCATGCCCAACTAAAAAAAAACCAAATTTGAGGTAAACCTCTTTTTGCATGTATTCTACTCAACCAATAAAACATACGAGCATTCTTGAATTGACCTATGTATCTATCTGACCAAATAAGATGTCAGTCTATTGCAATACCTTTCTCCTGCAATAACTCAAAAAAAATCTTGAAACAATGTTGAACATACTTGAAGGAGTGAGATCTATCATTACTCATATAAAAATGATACTCCCTGATTATCTTCTTGTCCTCTTCTATATTATTAGGAAATGTCTATATGTTATATGAACAAAAATAGCAATCTGAATTGAATTGTAATACTAAGCATGTACCTCATTTTGTGGTTGCAATGTATAGTTTTTTGCAAAATTGACCATCGATATAATAGTACCAATCCCGAAAGAGTTCTTTCACATCCTGAACTATTGATCCAACCAATAAGACCTATGGGTATACCTTGCATACTTGTAGAAAGGATTTTCCTTAAAATCTAAAATAAAATCAGCAACACTGACTTCTCTAGAGACCAACTCGAATCTAGAACCTTTACCTCCACTCTTCAAAGAATATTTCAATGTGTCATATCTCTTTTTCTCAACAATATTGTTTCCAAATTCATGTTTGCTACCCTCATGAAAACTTGAAATAAAATTTGACAAGCCACCACATTGTGAGCACTTCTCATTCTACAGAAAAAGTATCCATCATCTAAATGACATAAAAAAAGATATAGCAAGTCTCTTGATGATCTCAGAAATTGCGTTGCACCATACTCCTACTATTAGCAATTGACACTCATGTGGTGGCTTCTGATGGTTTATTATTGGTTAAGGGTTGTCATTGATGGCAACTCTTCATGAAGATTTGATCTGATAACCATAATTCTTCTTAACCAGAAGCGGATGACAACCGATATCCAGTTAACTAATATTTTAGGATGAACATAGAAGTTTTGGATCTAGAAGCTTTTTGATGATTGCAGTGTATTGAATCATGTTTGGGTTGTTTGAGCCGACATAGACACATAATTTTATTGTTTTTTGGTGATCCACATTTATCTTTGGTGATCTAGTCAAGCCGACATGTGACTACACGTTACACTAGTAGACTAACATGGTAAATGACCTATTTTATGATTGCGGATATATAAGACTAGTGTAGATGATCTTTTTGGTGGATGACATGATTGTATGTGAGTGAGGGGTGATTGAGAATCCATTTTGGCATAGTTTCATGTGCACATTCTTGATCTAGTAGCTGACTAGGACAAAGAACAAAGAAAAATAACAGAGGTGATCTAGTTAGTATATTTGACACTTAACCGAAACTCATCCGAGCATTATAGATGCTATTTCAGAGTTCATTTTGTTGTAAATCATCATTGTAACTAATCAGTAAGGCAGTGAGCCTTCTGGGGTTGTATCCCTTATTGTATCTGAGCAGTGAGGTCTAGGAAGTGTGCCTGAATGCTTGTGCATTCCCCATATTATAATATTATTTTTCTACTGGCCATAATGGAATAATATTGTGGGTACAAATTCCATCATGGTTTTTCCCATTTGGGTTTCCAAGTAAAAATCTGGTGTTATGCTTTTGTGGTTGTTTGTTCTATGTTTCTACATTCTAATTTCATTTATATGCTTCAGGTGGTTTAAAGTTAAGTTTGAAAATTTGCTAATCAGAAGATCACTGATTCATCCCCCTCTTAGTGATCCTTGATTCCAACAATTGGTACCAGAGACTAGTTCCTTTGAGGAATCTTAATCGCTTGAGGAAGGTCCAGGAGATTGACTCAATAGATTCTCATTTTCAAAGACAACTCAGTGTGGCACTTGAGGATCTTGATGCAACAAGAAATAAGATCAGTTCTTTGAAGAAAAAATTGAATGTCGCTGATGATTTTATTAATGACTTGAAGGATAAAGTGAGCACTTCAAGAGACAAGAAGAAGGAATTAATGGACAAGATGAAGGAGAAAGAGGATCAGATCATGGAAAATCAGGGTAAAGATGATGAATGTGACACACTTGAGCTTGAGAGAGAGAATGCTTTCTTGAAGAATTCAAGATGAAATCCATTGTGATGAGAACTTGAAAGATAGATTGCTACCTTAAGAGATGAACTTGCTACTGCTAATGATTACAAAGACAAATTCAAAGCTAGCTCAGCAAGGCTTGATGAGATGCTAGAAAGTCAAAGACATGGAAAGGACATATGAGGACTTGGATTTGAGAAAGGAAAATCCTACGGATTTGGACAAGGCAATGCAAAACCTGGTTAGAACAAGAGAAGGAATCCTCTGATAAGGTAGCCTAATACCCATAAATTGGATGGTAGATGCTTTACTTGGAACAAATTTGGTTGAAAGATTGAATGAACAACATGAATAATGTTCCTAACTTACCGGTCAGTGTTTCATATGCAATAATTTTGGTCACAAGTCAAATATGTGTAGAGCATTAGTGAATAAGTTACAAAACAAGAGGTTCTATTCTTGTGGGATGTTTGGACATATCTCTAACCAGGCCAGGATGAGACCAAATTAGATGAACTTCAAACCTATGCAGAGGAATGTTGTTTTGTGTAACAAAATCAGTCACATTGAAAAGTACTGCAGAAGAAAGAATAGCACTCCAGTAGACAAGAAAAAATCAGATGAGAAGGGAAAAGTGAAGGTAGAAGAGCTCAGAGATAAACATGTGAAGATGTGGGTCAAAAAAGATGAATCTAAAGCAGAAAATGGATCTGCACCCAAATCCATTGCATGATCTTCATCTAGTAACTAGGGCTTTATGCCTTAGGGGGAACTTTTCATGTATATTCTAAGAACCCCCTCTTTCGTGATCTACAATCAATTCTAGAAGGTTGTAGAAGGCTTAGATCATATGAAGATGTTATCTTGAAGTTTTAGAGAATATTCAGTGCTCTGGTAAGCGATTCTATGAGTATCATGGTAACCGGTTGCAACATTTATTGCAATGGAAAATTAGGATTTTGAACAATAAAAGTAATTTGAAAATGAGTTGATAAGTAATTTGAAGAAAATTAAGAAAGATAAGAAGAATACTTTCAAATATGGAACTCTTCTTATTTTCTTGGCCTTATATTTCTTGATAGAGATACCTGGTGTGAAAGGAAAGGTCCAATGGGCTTTTGATAAACCGATGGCTATGCAAATCAAAGAGGGACTATGAGGAATAGAAGATGCTATAATGAGAATATCTTCTCTCAGTGGCTACTTCAAATCTTTCTAAGGTGCAATGAAAAATAGAGAGAATCCCTAAGGAGATTGTTGAGAAGTATGAGCAAACCATTTGCTTCATGGTTGATAAGAATCAATGTCAAATGGAAGCTGTCGAGCCTAGAATAGTTTGGATCATGCCCATGGGGTATGAAGTTGACTCTATCACTCTCGAGGCATATGCTCAACACTTATTCAGTGAACCGATAGATCCTAAAGAAGGGATATTTGTAACATTCAAGGAGAAAGACCTTTAATTGCACAAATAATTCACTACACCTGCCAAGAAAAGGAAAGTTACAAATATCATTGAGGAATTAGTAGTACAAATGAGATTCACCCAGGAGGAGGTGAAGAAGGAAAGAGAAAAATATGCATAGAAAGAGGCCAAAGAAGAAACCAAGAAGCCTAAGGTTGATCCGGTTCCCTCCAAGGTCAAACCAAAAGAGACCAAGTTTGTCACTACTCTGGTAGTACCATCCTCATGACCTAGCCCATCCAGGAAAGGTATATTGAAGAAAAAGGAGAAGTCCAAGAGGACTTATGTTGTTGTGTCTCTAGTGGCCTCTTAGACATAATCTGAGGAGGAAATAGGCAAGGCCAAGAAGAAAGGTGAATTTGCAAGAGTGTTGAGGAAGCCATTGTCTAGTGGAGCCCAACAAAACAAGAAGGCAAAATTTGATCCTGCCCCTGCCGAAAGACCCCAAAAGGGAAGAAAGGTTAAAAATTAACTTGAGTTTGGTGTTGTTGGGACTCATAAAATTTGAGTCAATTTGTGAGGCCCATTTTAAAAGTCTTCTCTGCACTTTCAAATGGCACTTGATGAATCAACCTGAATCACTTGGTTTGAGGGCATGAAGAATATAGCTAGCAATCCTCCCCTCGTGTTCCTATGAAACATGGGTTAAAGAAAATTCAAAGAAAATGCAATTGGCTTGTGTAAAGAATTTTTACTCGGGTGCCAAAAAGGGTTTTAAGAGGTCAGAGAAACTTCCAAGTAAATGTCGCCAGGCATGAACATTTTTCCACATTGGTTGTGGGAAGGAAATATTTTGTATTTAAATACAAAGCCACACATTTCTATGGTGTCAAAGCTTAAAGGATTTTGGAAAGAGGTGGCTCGTGGTCCAGTGGACCCCACGCATGTGCGCATCTCAAGGTGTCCAAATTTTGGGATAGGTTGGTGAGAAGAGGCTAATGGTCATGCAAATCAAGAAGAATGACAGATTCTGGGACTATCAACGACTGCTGTCATACCGCAGTTGTGAAGTGCCCAAAATGTTAACCCTCGCGACATGGTGACCAAATGGTGGGACCTGATAGGCTGGCAACAAAGAAGCTAAAGGTCGAGCAAGTTGAGTAGATCTGATAGTCGGGCAAAGAGATGCAATGACTGTTGCTACATTGCAATGGGAAACCACTCATTGGCTAATCATCGCGACATGGAGATTATGTGGTGGGACCCGGCTAGAGAATAGAAACAAAGAGATAAAGGGCAAGCAGATCGTAGATGATCGGATGGAGATTGAGATGATTCAATAGTGGTTGCTAGCCCATGATGGGAAATAGCTCAATGAATAACAATTGTGGCTCAGTGAAAAATGAGTGGAAGGTTTGGCCTAAGGCGAGGTGGTGGTTTGATGGGATAGGGTATGGGATAGACTAGCCTAGTCTATGCTCTTAGATCCTTTCCTTGGATCACTAGGTGTTCTAACCATACCCTAGGGTCTCTAGGACTTCCCCTACTTGTGGAATCCCCTAACCTTGCCCAATCCACCCACCAACAACTTGAAATACTTCTCCTAAGGTCTCACCTACTCATGAGATACAAAGAACCCTTACTTAGGCTAATAAGGGTTTGGCTTGTCCCACACCTTCCTAGGTCCTACCAAGGATAGGGTAGGTCTTAGACATGGTTTTCCAACCATTCATGTGCCCCCAAGAGGTTTCAACCTTCCAACCCCTTACCGCTTTCACTATTTTGCCTTTTTCCTACAAAATAGGGCTATAAGGAATGTGCCCAATTAGGCCTCCAATCTGGACTTTTAGGGCTCCCTCTTGTAGATGATGCATATGCTTGTGAAAATTCCCAAAATAACTACTAATATTTTGGCAAGGGCTCAAATATTTTTCTATTTTTGGGCCTCTAGGTGTCCGTACACTACCCTAGATGAATTTTGGGGTTTTTAAGGGTTTTAAAGAGGGTTTTTAGGCCTGCCAGGGTCACAGTGTTGGTTTGATGTTTTTACCACCTTGTCTAGATTGGTAGAAGCTCCTCCTTCTCACTAATGGTTCTCCACACACCCCTCTACAACTCCTCCAAAGGGTTCATCCTCCTCTAACCTTCCTTTCTCTCACGGACCTCTGCAACTTTAACCCTTCTTAGTCAGGCACTGTCCAGTCTCACCTAGGAGTGGGTATTTGGTTGGCTTCCCTACATCTTCAAGGGCCCTGATTGCTTTGAAGTAATGTATAGGCTTTTTACTCCTATTCCCCATGGTGTCATGGTGATTCCACAATGGGGAAAGGAGTTGTCAACCCATTGACACAAACCAGTCCAAAACTGGACAATAAGGAGAAAGTTTATAGAGTATTTACAAACAAACAACACTTGCAAAACAAACCTAATATAAATTATCAAAATGAAGGTATCTGCACCATATAAGACTCTCAACACATTTTTGTTTGAAGATCAATCCATTATCAATCCTTCATTGCTCCATTAGTGCCGACTAGCAACAAAATTACAGTCACAGTCAAGTCACTTTCCTTGGGCCATACAAAGACTAACATCCAACCCTCATCTTAGGGTTTGAAACTACATATAGTACCCTTTCCTTGGTGTATGTGCCCACATTCAGGTTTTCCACACTAAGCTAAGGGTTTTGACCTACTAGGTGGAAAAGTTTCTTGACAACTTTGAAAAGTTATCATGCAACTTTTGCAACTTTTGAGCAACTTTCTCAATGTTGCTTTTCTTGACTCCTAGGCCCACATTGAGCTATCCTATGGACACCACCATGCCAAGAAGGACCCCAAACACATCAAAAGAACACATACCCTCTACTCCACAAGAAAATTCAATTTAGACTTATGAACCTAGGACCTAAACTAGGACCTAAATAAGACCAATGACCTCATGACTCTTATTACATTGACAATGGCTTCTTAAAGAAGAAAGAACACAAAAAAATCAAATGGTGGGAGCCCTTTGAAGGGTCCTCCTGCCCCATACTCTCCCTCTGCAACCAACTAAGAAACTAGGGGAGTGAGAAGAGCTAGATCAATACCAAGCTTCTTGAACCTGCTCTCTTCAACCCAAGTAGCTTTAGACACAGGTTGACCTACCCACTTCACTAGGTGCTCCATGTAGACCTGGTGTCTAGTAGAATTCTTCACCATTGACTCAAAGATCTCCTCTGTTATGGGCTGCTTCACTTGAGGTAAGGCATTCAACACCAAGTGTTGCAGTACTTTGGCTTGATTCTCAGTCTTCCCTACTATTTCACCTTTGTACATTATCAGATCAGCAACATTAAAGACTGGTGATATAGCCAAATTTGAAGGAAGATCAACCTTTTAGGCGTTCTCACCATATTTTGACATAATTCTACATGGTCCTACCCTCTTCATTTGTAGTTTAGTAGGCTTGCCACTTTGCATTCTATCTTTGCTCAAATGGACCATCACATAGTCACCCACTTTAAAATGAACCTCTCTCCTTCTTTCATCCACTTTGGCCTTCAGTTTTTGAGTAGATTCTATGATGGCTTTCTTGACCTACTCTTGGATCTCCTTGATGGTTTGAGTGAAATCCTTTGCTTGGCCACTCTTCATCTCCATGGAACCAAGTTCCCTAAGTTCACACACTCCCCTTGGATGTCTACCATAGACAACCTCAAAAAGACTCCTTCCAGTGGTCCTATTTACACTGTCATTATAGGCATACTTTGCTTGTGGAATGACTAGATCCCATGTCTGTCCATACTCCTTGGTTAGACACCTCAACAAGTTGCCTAACACACTATTAATGACTTTAGTTTGACCATCAATTTGTGGATGGTAAGCTGAGCTAAATGATAAATTAATTCATAGTCTAATCCATAAGGTTTGCCAGAAATGGCCCATGAACTTGCTGTCCCTATCTGAAACAATGCTTAAGGGGAGTCCATGAATCCTTACAATCTCCTTAAAGAAGAGATGTGCAATATAGCTAGCATCATGTGTGGTGCAGGGCACCTTCACATGTCTTTTATGGAATTTTTTTTTTTTCTTGTTTGTCATTGTAATAAGGATGTGTGATGACCATCCATGGAATTGTTAATCCTTTTGTGTGGTCAAGGGACTCTTAGGTCATGCTATAAGCCTAGAGTTACCCTTAGTCCACTAGGATCCTATTAGGTCTAGTATGGCATTTTCTAGTATTGTTGAGTTTTGACATTAGGAGATATATTTTTATGTTTTGTGACCATTATGGACATTTTAGAACCATTTATAAGTTGATTGGAGTCCTAGAAGGCAAAAATGCAAAAAATGCAAAAATTGTAAAAGTTGCTTTGCAACTTTGACAGTTTTTTGAAAATTAGTTGAAAAATGGTTCTCATGGTTTCTAACCACCTTGGTTCGGTCGTAACAGTTTGGGGAAGCCTATTTAGGCCTTCAAAACAATTCCCAAAAGGTTGGAAGTCGAATTGATGTAAAAAGTGATAAAAATTCTAGAAAAAAACCAGTTTTCTGAGCAAAAACATGTTTGTACGAATTTGTACGGATTGGAAAAGTCTGATACAGGTCCATGGTTGCATAGGCACGTGAAATACCTTTCATATGAATCTGGTTTGACTGAATTTGGAGTTTTTTTGTGGAAGATATTGCATTTTTTCTAAAATCAGCCCCAAACCCATAGGGTTTTGAGGAATTTGCTGCTATATGGACAATATCTTGCAATTCCAGAGGTAATAATTCATGTCCCTTTGGAATTTGCAAGGTATAAGGATTTAATATAATATCCCAAATTCTCAGGATCTGGTGATTGAGTTTTCTTGGTGTTTGTGTAAGCCTTAGGCTAAATATCCTCATGTATTTAACCGGCAAGTGGATGAATGAAGAGTGCAGATCGGTGGAAGGACCAAGGGGTTGGTGAAAGCTGTTAAAAAGCATGAAATAAGATTGAATATACCTCTCAAGACTCTATCCTAACCTTGTGTACCCATCATCAAGTGTTTGCTTGTGTTCCAAGCCTAAATTGGCCACTTAGGCCTATGAACCAAGTAAGGGTTTGATAGTGCAGGAGTGGGGTGAGGATTTTATCTCTTGGGGTTTGTCCAAAAATATGTTGGAGGTTATAAATCAACAAAAAAAGTACCAAATACTTTGTTTAATTTGTCTTGTGTTACCCGATTTCTATTTGTGAGACCTAGTAGCCTAGTAGGTCCAAATGGTGAAGTTGGTATTGTGGGGCTTGGGGAATCAAACCAGTAGTTGATTCTTGGTTTTTTAGGGTCCTTAAAGGTGTCCCTACTGCTGTTTTACATCAGAGAGCAGATTTGAGTTATTTTTCCTATTTGAGTCTCACTAGGGGATTGAGTCTCTAAAGCAACTTTTGTGTCTAAGTTGAGTAACCCATAGGATTTGGGTTTGGCCTTTGAGTAGGTCTAAGGATTGAGTGAAGGTGAGCCTTCATACCTTTTTTGAAGTGTGGGTAAGGTTGACTAAGTTGGGAAAGTCACCTTGTGAGTTCTGGAGACAGTGAGCCCATTGGCACACTTCTGGTTGTGCACTCTGCATCAATGTGTAGTTCTACATGGAATGAAATGGCTAATCTTGGAAAATCTATCTACTACCACATAGATGCTATCCACACCTATCTTTGTCTTGGGGAGTCCTACTACAAAGTCCATACTTACACATTCCCAAGGCCTATTTGGGACTGGTAATGGTTGATTGAGGCCTGCATTACTTGATCCTCCTTTTGCCCTTTAACACACACCACATTGATCCACATACTTTCTCACATCTCTTGGCAACTTGGGCCAATAGTAGTAGCTTTGTACTAGATCCAAAGTTTTGTTGACTCCAAAATTTCCACTTAGACTACCATTGTTTTTTTCTTGGATGAGGTTTTCTCAAATGGATCCTCTAGGCACACATAATTGATTACCTTTGAACAAGAGACCATTTTGGAGAGTGTAATCTGCATACTCACCATGAAAATGATTCTAAAACTCCTTGTAAACCTGGTAGGCTGATGAGAAGTCTTCATTTACTTCATAGAGGTCCTTGAAACCTTCTATTCCTATGCTCTACAACTGTAACTCTTGAGCTGTCAATGACTTCTTGCTTAAAGCATCTGCCACCTTATTGAGTTGCCCCTTTTTATGGTTAATGGTGAAGGTCAAGGATTGGAGGTATTCCATCCATTTCAAATGTCTATTGCTAAGCTTCTCTTGAGTGTTAATGTAGCTCAAAGCCTGGTTATCTGTGAACACCACAAATTCCTTTGGGAGTAGGTAATGTCTCCATTTTTTGAGAGACTGAACTAGTGCATACAACTCTAGGTCATGGCCTAAGTACTTCTTCTTGGCCTCATTAAGCTTCTCACTGAAGAATGCCATAGGCCTTCCCTCTTGACTCAATACACCCCCTCTTGCAATTCCACTTGCATCACACTCCAATGTGAATAGCTTGTCAAAAGTAGGTAAGAGTAGTATGGGTTTTGTGGCTATTTCTTGCTTCAATAATTGGAATGCTTGATCAGCCTGTTTAGTCCATTTGAACTTAGTTTTAATGCCTCCTTTTATGGTGTCAAGGACTGGTGCATATATGCCACTGAAGTTCCTCACAAACTTCCTATAGAATTGAGCTAAACCATGGAAACTCCTAACTTCAGTCCCTATTCTAGGGGCAGGCCAATTCAAGATTGCCTCCACTTTTCTTGGATCCATCTTTAAGATTCCCTTAGACACCACAAATCCCAAGTAGACCAATTCTTTCTTCAAAAAGTCACACTTCTCTAAGTTGATTGCCAACTTCTCTTCATGCAACCTCTCTAGGACTAACCTCAAGTGTTCAAGGTGCTCCTCTTTGGTTTTGCTATAGATGAGCATGTCATCTAAGTACACCACCACAAACCTACCTGTGAAGTCCTTTAACACCTCATTCATCAACCTCATGAATGTGCTTGGGGCATTGGTGAGTCCAAATGGCATCACAAGCCACTCATACAATCCTTCTGTGGTCTTAAAAGTAGTCTTCCACTCATCACCCTCCTTAATTCTAATTTGTTGATAACCACTTTTAAGGTCCAACTTGGTAAAATACATAGCACCTCCTAAACAGTCCATCAGATCCTCTATTCTAGGAATGGGAAATCTATACCTTATGGTGATCCTATTGATTGCCCTTGAATCAGTGCAAAGTCTCCACTTGCCTCCCTTCTTTGATGCTAGCACTACCAAGACTACACATGGGTTGATGCTCTTCTTGATCAGTCCTTGTTCTAACAACTCCTGCACTTGCCTTGCCACCTCCTTGTTTTGGTAAGGTGTGAGCTTATATGCAGCTTTATTAGGTAGGGATGCATCAGGAACAAAGTTTATTTGATTCCTTATAGACCTTCTTGGTGGAAGTGTTGCAGGTGCTCCATCACTCACTATGTCCTTATACTCTTGCAACATTTACTTCACCTCCTCGGGTACCTCTACCTACAACTTGTCTTCCTCCTCCTTTGGCTTCACAAAGATGGCACACCTCATTGTCTCCTCCTCATGTAGCAAGTGTAAGAACTCTTTACCAACAGCCAATAAGACACTAGGTGTTCTTGAGGTTCCCTCATCATTCTCTGTCAAAGACTGAATCTTAAAAGTTTTGCTATCCTTCTTGAAGGAAATGGAGTTCTCCTCTCCATCATAGATCACCTTCCTATCAAATTGCCAAGGTCTACCTAGAAATAGGTGACAGGCATCTATGGGTAACACATCATAAAGGATCTTATCCTTGTATCCTCCAATAGAGAACTCTACCCAAGTCTGTTCATTGACAAGCACACTCTACTCTTGATTCAACCATGTCACCTTGTAAGGGTTAGTGTGAGGTATCCTTTTGAGTTTCAACTTCTTGGTTGCTTCATCTGATATTATGTTATCAGTTGACCCTGAATCAAATATCACCTTGCAAACCTTTCCAAGGATCTTGCATCTCACCCTAAACAATGCTCTCCTATGCTTAGGTTCATTCTTAACTGATTGTCTTATCAAGACCCTATTGAACATCAGATTTTCTCCAATATCTGATTCAATATGGTCCACCTTAGGTGTCTTTCTTCTTGATGTGTCTTCATGAGCATAAGGAACCCTCTTTCCACTGCTTGATGATGTAGGCTTGTTAGGATATCTATAGGCTGGGTGTCCTAATTGATCACAATTGTAATATTTCATGGTTGCAAAGTAGGAGTTACCCTTGCTGGTACCTCTACCTTTACTTGGACCCCCTTATGCCCCTCTTTCTCTAGAATGGCCTCCTCTGAGATTGGTTTCACTACTATGTTCAGTCAACTTGGATTCCCCTTGGTTCCTTTTCTCATTTGCCTTGCTTTGGTAACCACCTTGGTGATTCATTTGATCTCTGCCTCTGCATCTACCCCTGTTATTAGAGTCTCCTTTCCTTTTTTTCCTCTCTTCGACCTTTGCAGCAAGCTGATGACATTTTTGGCATGTGGTGGGAGTCCATAGGCTTATTTCCTCTTGAATGTTCCACTTGAGGCCGCTTAGATACCTAGCCACCTTGATAGATTCCTCTTCTTGGACTTTGGATCTAAGACAAATATTTTGAAACTCTTCGGTGTAGGAGGTCATGTCAAGGTCTTTTTTCTTCAATCCCTATCTCTTCTTATGAAGTTGGACTTCATAATCCTCTGGTAAGTAGTTCACCTTGATCTTACTCACCATGGCCTTCCAATTTGCAATAGGTAGCTTCCCCATGCTAACTCTCTCTTCTTCCAGGTACTTCCATCATGTCAAGGCTTCTCCCTTTAGTCTTGATTTGGCAACCTTAACCTTTTAAGCTTTTGTCACTCCCTCACACTCAAAATGGTTCTCCAAGCCCTCAATCCATTCCATGACAGTGTCAATGTCCATCCTTGTACTAAAATGTGGCAATCCTTCAAAAGCTTTGGTATTCAAAGCCTTAATGGCCTTTAAAAAAGTTTCTTCATTAATCAAGGGGTCTGGTTCAGGTATAATGTCATCTATATCTATATTTTTCTTTCCTTTATGCTTGGTGTCCTCACCCTAAGGTCCATGTGTCCTCTGATCCACCACTTCTTGCAACTTGTCCCTTATTTCACTCATAGCTTCTTCAAGGAGTTTGTTCTTCTCCTTTTTCTCTTCTACCTCCCTAGCCAACTCTGCATTAGTGACCATTTTGTTCTCCCTTACTGATTCAGCAAAATATAAAGACATGCATGGTCCACCAAATCTTTAACTTGTGCTCTGATACCAATCTGATGGGATAGGGTATGGGATAGAATAGCATAGTCTATGCTCTTAGATCCTTTCCTTGGATCACCAAGTGTTCTAACCACACCCTAGGGTCTCTCAGACTTCCCCTACTTGTGGAATCCCCTGACCTTGCCCAATCCACCCACCAAAAACTTGAAATACTTCTCCTAAGGTCTTACCTACTCATGAGATACAAAGAACCCTTACTTAGGCTAATAAGGGTTTGGCTTGTCCCACACCTTCCTAGGTCCTAGCAAGGATAGGGAAGGTCTTAGACATGGTTTTCCAACCATTCATGTTCCCCCAAGAGGTTTCAACCTTCCAACCCCTTATCGATTTCATTATTTTGCCTTTTTCCTACAAAATAGGGCTACAAGGAATGTGCCCAATTAGGCCTCCAATCCGGACTTTTAGGGCTCCCTCTTGCAGATGATGCATATTCTTGTGAGACTTCCCAAAAGAACTACTAATCATTTGGCAAGGGCTCAAATATTTTTCTATTTTTGGGCCTGCAAGTGTCTGTACACTGCCCTAGGTGAATTTTGGGGTTTTTAAGGGTTTTAAAGAGGGTATTTAGGCCTGCCAGGGTCACAATGTTGGTTTGATTCTTTTACCACCTTTTCTAGATTGGTGGAAGCTCCTCTTTCTCACCAATGGTTCTCTACACACCCCTCTACAACTCCTCCAAAGGTTGCATCGTCCTCTGACCTTCCTTGCTCTCACGGACCTCTACAAGTTTAACCCTTCCTAGCCAGGCACTGTCCAGTCTCACCTAGGAGTGGGTCTTTGGTTGGCTTCCCTGCATCTTCAAGGGCCCTGCTTGCTTTGAAGTAATTTATAGGGTCTGTACTCCTATTCCCCATGGTTTCATGGTGATTCCACAATTAGGAAAGGAGTTGTCAACCCATTAACACAAACCAGTCCAAAACTGGACAGTAAGGAGAAAGTTTATAAAGTATTTACAAACACACAACACCTGCAAAAAAAACCTAATCTAAATGCTCAAAATGAAGGTATATGCACCATATAAGACTCTCGACATAGTTTTGTCTGAATATCAATCCATTATACATCCTTCATTGCTCCATTAGTGCCGACTGGCAACAAAATTATAGTCACATTCCAGTCACTTTCCTTGGGCCGTACAAAGACTAACATCCAACCCTCATCTTAGGGTTTGCAACTACATATAGTACCCTTTCCTTGGTCTATGTGCCCATATTCAGGTTTTCCATGCTAAGCTAAGGGTTTTGACCTACTAGGTGAAAGAGTTGCTTGACAACTTTGAAAAGTTGTCATGCAACTTTTGCAACTTTTGAGCAACTTTCTCAATGTTGCTTTTCTTGACTCCTAGGCCCACATTGGGCTATCTTATGGACACCACCATGCTAAGAAGGACCCCAAACACATCAAGAGCACACATACCCTCTACTCCACAAGAAAAATCAACCTAGACTTATGAACCTAGGACCTAAACTAGGATCTAAATAAGACCAATGAGCTCATGGCTCTTATTAAATTTACAATGGCTTCTTAAAGAAGCAAGAACACAACAAAATCAAATCGTGGGAGCCCTTTGAATGGTGCTCCTACACCATGGCTAATGTGGTACCCAGATGGATCTAAAGGTGAATCAGAGGGTGACATGTGGTGGGCCCGATAGAATGGGTGAGGGGCAAAAACTAACTCAAGACCTCGAGACTTAAACCCAGTCTCTAGCTCGCTAGCATAAAATGCTAACACCCCCAAAAAATAGAGACCTCACAAGTGAGCAGATCCAGAGAACATCCAATGGTGTTCAGTAGGTCATGATGGGAAACTATTGTTTAGACTTTCCATCGCGACCTAACGACAAAGATGAGCTTCATTCCAGCGGTGAGTCCGACCATGCTAAGGTAGTAGGACAGAGACTCTAGAGCCAATCAGGGGGTGCCACGTGGTGGAGCTCAGAAGGAGGATCAAGGCAAAATTTTCAAGTTAAAAATATAGTTTCAGATTATAGTACATAAATGACAAAATTTAAATGATTGACCTACAGAGAGATTGATGGTTGAGGGGTTATTGTTTGCCTAAATATAGACATGTTGTATATCGTTGGAAAGCTCTCGATCCGAGGAGTTGGTTTTCGCAATCATTGGTTGCACACATCAATTATCTCAAGAGAAGTTTCCTTGAGATTTCAGAAAGATTTTTTAGTTTGTCAGAGAAGATTTTCTGCAAGCCAAGTGTGTGAGCAGTTAATCTAGAAAGATTTGGGACAATGGTCATTGTCAGAGATTAAATCTGAAATTCTTCTCTCTTCATTCTTATTCTGAGGTCTTCTCATTTGTTAGGGGTTCCAGAATTTTTTGTGAGCAGAGCTCCATATTCTGTGTTTCCAACTTTGATTTTTTCTTCCAGAGTTTGTATAGTCTAATGTCTTCTTTCAAGTAATGGAGTATATCTTCTTGGTGTAGGTGTTTCTAGTTGCAGGTTCATATGTATGTAAGGCATGCATAAATTCACACAAACTTGTCTCTAGATATATATTTATTTGTTACAAATTAAATCCTCAAGGAGGCTAGAATTTGTCATCTCAAGAAGATTGTTGTGATCATTTATGGGTATTCTTTAAGGAAGAATTTAAACTCTGCAATCAATCATAAATAATGAAATATGTATTCAAGATTTGATGATTTCATGGATGAGCTGAGTAATGCATTTATGCAAGGCATTAATGCAGGAATATTTTAATATGAAGATAGACTTGCAGTAGAGGTTCTCATTTATAGTTTGATTTATGACTTGGTTTCCCTTGGATAAGGCACTGGTCTTGCAGATTCTGGGGATTCTTAGAGATTTAAAAAAAAAAAATATCCATTTGCTTTTATGTTTGTAGTTATAGTTTGTTCCACCTATCTCATGCTTCAACTTAGTTGAGATGTCAATGTAGATCTAGCTCATCTGCAGTAACCTCCTAGTTGTTAAGCCTCTTGAGATTCATCTACTTATTGTTGATGCTGCCATATGTGTGTAATGGGTCTGATTCAAAGCATCAAAGGTATACCCACCTAGGTTTTGTAGAGCTTGAAGAGTAGAAGGATTTCATCCTTGTTATGTTGTCCAAGTACTGAAGTTCTTCATTGTATGAAGTTGGCTATTTCATAGATAAATTGTAGGTGAACTTGGGTTTGCTCATTTTTTAGAACGAAAATGGTGACTATGTTGGGGAACAATGAGCTATTGAGAATCTCTGGTTAAGAAAAAGTTGTTTAATATATAGTTGAGATTATCCCATCTGAGTCACGAACAAAAATGGTGACTTAGATGGGGATTCCATGAGTCTGGCCAAACTCATTTAGAGAAGAGTCTTATAAGTTTACACATTTAAAATTTATTTTCAGATTTGAAAGTGTGTGTCTTGGAAATTTTGTTGTTGAGAAATTTAAAAAAAAAATATTATGTGACTCTGTTGTGTGAGACCTAGAAATATGAAAGTGTTTTAGAGTGAAGATCAGTGGTTAAATTTTATTCCTCTTCAGGGAGGTGGCAACTCTGTAAGAATGAACCTAAGATTTGGAGGTGCTCTTGAAATTTTCAATTAGAGGTGAAGTGGACATCAGCAACAAATATACCCAGGTATTCCTCAAATTTTTATGAGATAACTTTGTTCCTTATAAGGTGAAGAAAGTCACCAGGAAAAAGAATTTTGGTTTTAAGGTTGCATACTTCATTGAAATAAGTTTCACTCAGAAATATTGTAAGATGTATGTCAGGTTTTGAACTTAATGACTACATGTGTTCTGCAAAATGTTTGTAAAACAGTAAGATGCATTGTCCAAGTAATGGTTCAATAGATTTTTCAAATTTGATGGATCTAGATGTGGTTCCTAGATCTGAAAACCCTTTGTCAAATCTGAAAGAAATTGATAGGGAGATTGAAATACATCTTCAAAAGATCCAAAAAAAGTTCATCTTGCTTTTAAGAAAGAAAGTAGGGAAAAGAAAGGAAGAATCATCATATGTCTTCTATGAAAGATTTAGTGTTGCATTAAATGAGCTTCCAGTTGATGTGAGACCCCATTAGTCTATTTGGATTGATTTATTCTTAGAGCTTGATGAGCTCAACTTAATTAATTGGTCTTCAACCTTGAGGGAAGAAAGTATTGCACACATTAAAGAGTGGATAGATGAGATTGAAAAGAATAAATCTAAAAATGCACATAATATTGAATACATTGATGGAGATGAATCTGTGAGTGGAGATATCTCTCATGATGCTGAAGATGATTCTTGTTCTTAGCATGACATTGCAAATGTGTATTTAGAGCAAGAAGAAAATTGTGAGAGCATAAGTTGTTGTTCAAATAATTATGAGCCTGTTGAGGTTTCAGATTTGAATAATATACATCATCTTGTTATCAGTTTCAATCCGCAAAGTGTTTACAACCAAGGTTATGAAACATTGTTGCAATATATAGAAACACTTTATGAGCAACATGATAAAGGTTATGATGTAGGTATTAGTTATTGTAATGATGAAATAAATGTGCATAAAGACATGAGCACAAAAGATTTAATGTCTACATTGGATTGGGACAATGTTTACAACATAGAAGGTAAAGCCAAGGAAAATGAAAATAAAGGAGAAGGTTCACTAAGTACTGAACAAATTTCATAACTCTTAGCTACTGATATTCAGAGGTATACATCCAGAAGTGTCCTCAATCTCTCATACCCAACCAGTACACATTTGATACTGATAATATTTTTGAGTGTGTGAAGTATGATAAATATACTATTGATTCTTTCCCTAGATTTGTTTTGAAAAGTAGACAAGATGAAAATGCATATAAGGTTGATAGATGTGATAATGTGGATTCATATGCTGATATGAATTTAGAATTTGATATGCATTGTGTGGATTTTGCTATTAAAAAGAATGACAAATCTGAAGTAATTTTCCCAGATTTGCAAGTGGTAAATGAACCATTGACAAGTGATGATACATTTTCATGTTTGCAAGAGGCTGATAGGAATTGTGATCAGCAAGATATTGAATTGCAGTCATTTTATGAGGAAGTATTCCTCTCTAGTTTGCAAGACAATATTAAGGATGAGTTTTTCCCTTTTGTGCAAACTAGTGATCGGCATGGGCCTGATGTTCCCAGCTTTCAGAGGGAGTTTGAATACTTTTCTTTTCAGTAGGGAAATAATTGTAAAGGGTATGACATTCCTATGTCATATAGTGATCAACACTTTCAACATCTGTTTGATTTCCAATAGTTTGGTCATTACCAGTATGCTAATTTTTCTTTGTATGATATGCTGATGAGAAGTTGTAGCATCTATGATCAAGCAGATGATAGTGAAAATTCAAGCTTACCTTCAGTTTATGGAAATGAGAATCATGTTTTTGATAGAGGTAAGCATTGATTTTAGTTTTGATGGTCCAGGGCCATTTTGTAAATAAATCTATATTGTATAGTTGTTTTTCTTCAGTTGTGTGGTTTTCAATAAGGAACCCCTATTTTTTTAGAAGAAGAGAAGTTTCTTGTTTTTAGTTGGTCTACTCTACCTAAGATTCTGAATTCTTATGTTGATCTTGAAATCAACCATCCCTAGTCAAAGCCACTATTGGGACTCATTAAATTTGAGTCAATTTGACACCCATTTTAAAATTCTTCTTTGCACTTTCAAATGGCACTTGATGAATCAACCTAAATCACTTAGTTTGAGGGTAGGAAGAATAGAGCCAACAATCTTCCCCTCCCGTGCCTATGAAACATGGGTTAAAGAAAATTCAAAGCAAATTCAGTCAGCCTGTGTAAAGCATTTTTACTCGTGCACCAAAGAGGGTTTTAAAAGGCCAGAGAAACTTCCAAGTAAATGTCACCAGACATGAACATTTATCCCACATTGGTTGTGGGAAGGAAATATTTTGTATTTAAATACAAAGCCACACACTTCTATGGTATCAAAACTTAAGGGCTTTTGGCAAGAGGTGGCTCATGGCCTAGTGGACCATGCACACATGCGCATCTCAAAGTGTCCAAATTTTGGGATAGGTTGGTGAGAAGAGGCTAAGGGTCATGCAAATCAAGAAGATCTAATGGCGGATCCGATGAAGATCAATGGTGGAGTAAAATTTTGGGACTATCAATGGCTGTCACTGTATCGCGGTTGTGAAGTGCCCAAAGTGTTAACTCTTGCAACATGGCAACCAAATGATGGGACCTAACAAGTTGGCAAAAAAGAAGCTAAAGGTCGAGAAAGTTGAGTAGATCTAACGATTGAGCGAAGAGATCCAACAGCTATTGCTACACTATGATGGGAAACCGTTCATCAACTAATCATCATGACATGGTAACCATGTGGTGGAACCCGACCAAAGAGTAGAAACAAAGAGATAAAGAGTGAGTAGATCACAAATGATCAGACATAGATCGAGATGATCTGACGGTGGTCACTAGACCATGATGGGAGATAGCTTGATGAATAACCATTGCAGCTCAGTGAAAAAGAAGTGGAAGGTCTAGCCTAAGGTGACGTAGCAGTTAAGGTGGTACCCAGATGGATCCAAAGGTGAATCAGAGGCTAACACGTGGTGGGTCCAACAGAAGGGGTGAGTGACAAAAACCAATTCGAGACCTCACGACTTAAACCCAGTCTTTATCTCGCTAGCATAAACTGCTAACACCAAAAAAAACTAGAGGCCTCGCGAGCAAGCAGATTTGAAGAAGATCCAATGGTGGACGCTAGGTCGCGATGGGAAACTGCTTGTTAGACTTTCCATCGTGACCCAGTGACAAAGATGAGTTTCATTTTGACAGTGATTCCAATGCTATTAAGGTGGCAGGATAGGGACTCCAGAGCCAATCAGGGGGTGCCATGTGGCAGAGTGCAGAAGGAGGATCGAGGCAAAATTTCAAAGTTAAAAATATAGTTTTGGACTATAGTATAGAAATGCCAAAATTTAAATGACTGACTTGCAAAGAGTTTGATGGTTGAGGGGTTATTTTTTGCCCAAATATAGATGTGTTATATATTGTTGGAAAGCTCTCGATCCAAGGAGTTAGTTTTTGTAGTTTGTTGTTGCACATGTCAAGTATCTCAAGAGCAGTTTCTTCGGGATTTTAGAAGGATTTTTAAGTTTGTTAGAGAAGATTTTCTACAGGCCAAGTGTGTGAGCAGTTAATGCAGAAAGATTTGGGACAATGGTCATTGTCAGAGATGAAATCCAAAATTATTCTCTCTTCCTTCTTATTCTGAGGTCTTCTCATTTGTTAGAAGTTCTAGAATTATTGTGAGCAAATCTCTATATTCTGTGTTTCTAGCTCTGAATTTTTCTTCCAAAGTTTGTATAGTATATTGTCTTTTTCAAGTAATAGAGTATATCTTCTTGTTGTAGGTGTTTTTTTGTTGTAGGTTCTTATGTATGTAAGGCATGCATAAATTCACACAAGATTGTATCTAGATATATATTTCTTTGTTACAAATTAAATCCTTAAGGAGGCTGGAAGTTGTCATCTCAAGGAGATTGTTGTGATTGTTTGCAGGCATTCTTCAAGGTTGTAGAGGCTGACAAGGGCAAAGGACTAGTTCATCTAGGAATTGCCACTTTGTCGGTTACTAGAACCCCACCTCAGATCCTTATCAATCTAGATGGTCCTATCAACCTTGGATAGATGTCTCCTGTAGAGAAGCTAATGCTCGGAGTTTTTGTGTAAGCTTAGGCTAGCCAAGATGTGCTAAAGTCTAAATCTGAAGATAAGAAGCTCATTTTGTTGTCGGTTGATGTTTTGCAGAAGGTGGCTTCAAAAGTATAGTTAGATTCTAATAATATCCCCTCTGGGAAACTGTTTCAATTCATTAATCATGTAAATAACAATTTTGATTCTTTAGAGAAGTCTGCTACTAAGAGAATTTTGGATAGATTTAAGGATGTTAGGATGCAAACATTCCAAAAAGTGATTGAGGATGATAGGTCAAGATTAAATAAAGGTCTACTAGTTATTTCATATGCCTTGACAAAAGGTAGTAAATTGTACAACACTTGTCTAATTTTGGCTAAATTCACTGTAGATATAGACAAGCAAATAAGTGTTTGCTAGGTAAAGCTTGCTAGTATTTCTTAGTCCTATAATCCCAATGTAGATCCAACCAACAGTGTGGAAGGAAAAAAATTGGCTCTAAATGATTAGATCTCAAGGCTCAATGCAAAGAAGGATAGGATTTTGAGGAGAGTTGGAGAACTTTGGAACTTAATTGCCCCATGGTTGGACACCATGCTGAGCAATAAGGTATATTGCATGAAGGCTACAACATAACCTATGCCAACCAATTTGAAGGAAGCAGAGATTCATGCCACTGTATTTATCATATTTATTACTATTTTGGTTCACTTGAAGAGTGGGTGAGATACTCACCTTGGATCCTTGAAGACCAGTTTTGCTGACATATTCAAGTATTTGTAAAATATCCAACAAGTATCACTGTATATAAGTTTTGGACAACACCCCATCTTTGGCATTGCTATCAATGGCGGAAATAAATTATGAAAAATGTATAGTATAAAAGAGTCAAATTCTTTGTTTAAGGGGGGCCTTATAAATTCCTTTTATTCGGTGTATAGTGCTCAATGCTTAGCAATTTTCATGAGTGTTGCCATCAATGCCAAAGGGGGAGACTGTTGGCAGTTGACACTCATCTAGTGGCTTTTGATGGTTTATTATTGGTTAGGGTTTTCATTGATGGAAAATCCTCATGAAGATTCGATCCAATAACCATAATTCTTCTTAACCGAAAGTGGATGACAACCAGTAGCCAGTTAACTGGTATTTTGGAATGAACATAGCAGTTTTGGGTCCGGAAGCTTTCTGGTGATTGCGGTGTATTGAATCTTGTTTGGGTTGATTGAGCCAACATAGACACATCATTTTATCATTGGTTTGATGATTTGCATTTATCTTTGGTGACCCAGTCAAGCCGACATGTGACTACACATTACACTAGTAGGACGACAAGGTAAATGACCTATTTTGTGATTGCAGATATATAAGACCGGTGTAGATAATATTTTTGGTGGATGGTATGATTTTATGCGAGTGAGTGGTGATTGAGAATACTTTTTGGTGTAGTTTCATGTGTGCATTCTTGATCCAGTAGTTGACTGAGACAAAGAACAAAGGAGAACAATAGATATGATCCAGTCAATATATTTGGCACTCAATTGGAAATTATCCAAGTATTATAGATAATATTTTGGAGTTAATTTTATTGTAATTCATCATTGTAATTAATTAGTAAGGCAGTGAGCCTTCCAAGGTTGTAGTCCTTATTGTATCTGAGTAGTGAGCTCTAGGTAGTGTGCCTAAATGCTTGTGCATTCCCCACATTGTAATATTGTTTTGCTACTAGCCATAGTAGAATAATATTGTGGGTTCAAATCCCATCGTGGTTTTTCCCATTTGGTTTTCCACATAAAACTCTAGTGTTATGCTTTTTTGGTTACTTTCTTTATGTTTCTGCATTCTAATTTCATTTATATTCTTTAGGTGCTTTAAAGTTGAGTTTGAAAATCTACTAGCTAGCAGATCACTGATTCCAACAATTGGTATCAGAGCCTAGTTCCTTTTAGGAAGCTTAACCGTTTGAGGAAGGTCTAGGAGATTGACTTAATGGATTCTAGTTTTCAAAGATTGCTCAGTGCAGCAGTTGAGGATCTTGATGCAACAAGAAATGAGATCAATTCTTTGAAGAAAAACTTAAATGCTGCTGATGATTTCATTCATGACTTGAAGGATCAAGTGAGCACTTAAAGAGACAAGAGGAAGGAATTAATGGACAAGTTGAAGGAGAAAGAAGATCAGATCATGGAAAATCATCGTAAAGTTGGAGAATGTGACAAACTTGAGAGAGAGAATGCTTCTTTGAAGAATGAGATGCAATCCATTATGATGAGACTGACTAAGGAGATTGTAGACCGAAAGAAAAATCAAGAGAATCTGACACAATCTTTGAAGGAAAGTTTTGATGAATTCTTCAAGCTTACCTATGAGAATGATCAATTGAAGCTTGAGTTGACACAGTCAAGGAATAATGGTCAAGAACTTGTAAGATAGATTTATACCTTAAGGGATGAACTTGCCACTGCTAATAATTACAAAGATAAATTCAAATCTAGCTCAAAAAGGCTTGTCGAGATGATGGAAAGTTAGAGACATGGAAAGGTCATGCGAGGACTTGGATTTGACAAAGGCAAATTGTCCGAATCTGGACAAGGAAATGCAAAACCTAATTAGAAGAAGAGCAAGAATCCTTTGGTAAGACAGGCTAGTGCCCATAAATTCAATGTTAGATCCTTTACTTGCAACAAATTTGGTCATATCATGAATCAATGTAGAAGTAGGATGAACAATGGAATGAACGACATGAATAATGTTCCTACCTTTACTAGTCAATGTTTCATATGCAATAATTTTGGTCACAAGTCAAATATGTATAGAGAAATAGTGAATAACTTCCAAAATATGGGGTGTTATGCTTTTGGGATGTTTGGACATATCTCTAACCAATGCAGGATTAGACCAAATTAGATGAACTTCAAAGCTATGCAGAGAAATATTGTTTGTCGTGCATGTAACAAAACAGGTCACATTGCAAAGTACCGTAGAAGCAAGAATAGTGCTCCGGTAGACAAGAACAAATCAGATGAGAAGAGAAAGTCAAAGGTAGAAGAGATAAGAGACAACCATGAGAAGATGTGGGTTAGAGAAGATGAATCTAAAGCAAAAAATGGATCTACACCCAAATCTGGTGCAGGATCTTCATCTGGTAAGTAGGGCTATATGTCTTAGGGGGAACTTTTCATGCAGATTCTAAGAACACCCTCTTCAGTGATTTGTAATCGATTTTGGAAGGTTGCAAAAGGATTAGATCATATATGCAGTTGTTATTTGGAATTTTCAGAGAAGATTCAATGCTCCGATAAGTGATTCTATGAGAATCATGGTAACTGGTTGCAACATTTATTGCAATGGAAAATTAGGTTTTCGAAGGATAAAAGGGCATTTCAAAGCTTCATTTGTCACAATGCAATCAAGAGAATTGTGAAGAGAAGGAGAGAAAAGTGATTTGACGACTTCAATAGTGATTTCATTGACCCCAAAGTGAATTCCAGTGCTTGGTTTGCAAACCAAGGTATTTATTTGTTCTAGACTATATGTTTCTGCAAACCCTTAGTTTGAAATGGCTTCATATTCTAGAATTGCTACCCCATTGGTTATCAAGATTAAGGATAGGGCTAGACCAGTTTTTAAGAAACTATTGATATTGTGTTGTCATTGATGTCAATCGATATGTAAGTTGGTGTACCCGATATACAAGTTGGTGTTAACCAGTAAGTAGGTATTGGAGGTTGTTGGCATTATGGAGATGTCAACCGCTGAGCAATGTGTTTGGCATTGTGTTATTGTCAACCAGTAAGCCAACAAGGTTGAACTAAATAAGAATGTGTAGGCAACTAGTATGAAAGTTTGATGTCAACCAGCAGGAGTCCCACTAGATGAAGATGTTGTCACTGAATGAAGAGAACATTGATAGAAATTGTGCTACCTCAAGATAGAAAGGAAGACAAATGGGAAGTCTACTAGGTCATATGTCTAGTTGAAGATGTATCTTCTTAACATTAGAAAATTCATATTAGTGCAATATCAGAAGAAGATAGAGCAGCATAATGTCAACTGGTTCCCACCAATTGTTGGTCGGTAGGTGACAAAGATCCATTCTCACTGGGAGATTGGAAGATTGAGTGCAACTGTCTATCTACTCCTATCGGTTGGTGGAAATTCTTATCTTATCTCACAACATGCATGGAATACATCATAAGCCTCTAGGATAAGACAGTCAAATAAGTTAAAGGTATGTGGTTGAAGGATTAGCAATTGAAGACATGGTTTCATTCTGGGATGTTGATGTCAACCGGAATGTAGATGGAGATTGGTGTTACCATAGTTGGAGATAGTTGAATATTGATGGCATGGTGTTCTCATTGGTGTTACAGGTATGCAGTCAAGAGTATTGTCAACCAGTAAACATATCTATAGGTATGCTAGAAGGTCTGCATTGGAGATTGTTGATGTGCTGTGTCAACCAATAGGTAAGGCAACCGGTAAGAAAACAAAGATACAAAGTGAAGGATTCTCATCAGATGGAGATGTGCATAGTGACTTACTTTGAGCATGTGTCATGGTTTGGCAAGTTTGGTCTAGGATAACATGACCTAACTGATAGAATAGATAAGAGCATCATATGAAGGTTACTAAGTTAATGTATAACCAGTTGGGCAGATGAATCGGTGGTATAAGGTGATTACTGGTAGTGAGTTATTGGTCGGTGCCTAAGCTTGAACCGACATAGTCAATTGAGCTAGATGTTGACAAATATAATGTGTATATTCCAGGTGGCAAACATGCAGTGGCAAGTGAATGGTGCATCATCGAGGTAGTTGGTGATTGGGTTGAAATTTAATGCAGACTGCAAAAATCATGGGTTGAGTGCAGAGGATTGCGACTTGAAGATGATCGAATGACACAAACGTGTAATGCAAGGATTGATGCAAGAAATTAGGTTGTAGATCTAATTTGGAGTAGGAAATAACAAGATCATTTATTGTGATTGACAAAGAGCGAGGCTGACAAATAGGTTCCAGTTTGCCAAGTTTAGTAAATGTGTACTGAAAGGATGAAAGATGGCGATGTTATCTAGTTTGTTGCAGGATGTCAATTCTAGAAACAAGATCACATATGATTTGATATGGTTCATGGTCGGTGAAGAAAACCCTAGGGCATGAAGTTTTTGAATTTTTTTTTGGTGGAAAAGCACAAATATAAATATGCAGATTGAAGATCTAAGTCAGTGATGAAGGAGGTTGGATGCTAGATATCGAATGTGTGTGAAGAGTGTGGACTGAATAGTCTGAACGGTTAAGTGCTGAACTTTGAAGTGACTAAGGGTGTCGAAGAAAGAACTGGTAAGAGAGGTTTAACCGGTAAGAGGGGTTTAATTGGTAAGAAATAGAGTAACCGACAAGATTGTCACATAGTTTAACAGTCAAATGAACCAGCAATGCCTAAACCAATAAGAGGGCAGTAGAGAGTGAACAAATGCAGAGTGAGGATCAGAGGAAGTCAAGAAAGGTAGAGGCTGAGAGGAAGAGGGGTCAGAGAGAGTGAATAGACAACTAGTAGTAAAAGAAGTTGTGAGACGGAGAAGAGTTAAAACTAGCAGAAAAGCAGGAGTTACAAAATTTCATTTCTAACAAGGAGATTTCGTTATATCTAAATTTATCTCATTATATTTTACTGAGTGGGTTCTTGGTGCAGGGGTTGGTGCTCAAAATAGTGTAGGGGTTGGTGCCCATAAATTGCTAGGGGCTGGTGCTCCTTGGGTTGGTGCCCTAAAATATTGTAAAATTGTTATTCCATTGTGAGGCTAGATTGAAGCAGTAGACTCTAGCAACATTTCTCACTGAGTTTTTTTCCACTTTGGGTTTTCCTTGTATAATCGGTGTTGTATGATGTGTCTTTCTGTGTGCTTTCTTTTTAATCATTTCTTTTATCTCACCAATATAATCCCTTAGTCTTGGAAATGCTTACTGGTACACCTGTTTAGGATTAAAAGGCTTAAGGTTGTTGATAACCACTAATTCACCCCCCTCTCAGTGGTATCTTGTGTTCTACAGAAACACCCTTTCAAGTCGATTGAAGATTATTCAAAAGGTGCATTTTCTTTGGTACCCTATGATGCCCTTCATAATGAAGATATTAGGGAATATATACATTGTGATCTTGAGGAGCTTGGTAACACAGACTTGTTGAACCTATAGAACAAAAACTTTGCAGATAGTTTGGGAAATATCAAACCAGAACACAAGGTTCTTCAGGACAAGAGTTTTTCATAGTTCGACCATTTTCCATTATTCGATGAAGCATAGTGGATCCGGTTTACTCTCAGTCAAGTCCATGATGAGCTTATATGGCTTGATAACATCACAAGATAACCAAATAGGAAATTTGAGCTATGACATGCCTCAATGAAACTGGTGAAGTAACTACCCTAAGGAAAGTGTCAAATAACACAATGATAGCAACTACTAGTTCCAAATTTGACATCAAAGCAATGACAATAAATGACATTCTGGAGCATGATGTGAATTTCGTATCAATGGTGGTCTGATACAAAGTTTACCAATCCAACAGACACAATTCCATCTTTGGAACTGCCATTTACTATGCATATCAGATGTTGAAGAATGACATTAGGTATGATCTATGTACAGTCCTCCTGAATGAGTTGAAAAGTAATTTCACGAATATTAGGAAAGATAAGAAGCATACTTTCAAATATGGAACTCTTCTTATTTGCTTGGTCTTATATTTCATGAATGAGATACCTAGTGTGAAAGGAAAAGTCCAATGGGCCTATGATAGACCAGTGGCTATACAAATCAAATAGGGATTGTGAGGAATAGGGGATTCTACAATGAGAAGATATTCTCTCAGAGTTTACTTCAAATATTTCCAAGCTACAATGAAAAATAGAGAGATAATCCCTAAGGAGATTGTTGAGAAATATGAGAAAATAAGTTGCTTCATTGTTGATAAGGATCAATGTCAAATGGAAGCCGTGGAGCCCAAAATAGTTTGAATCATGCACATGGGGTATGAAGTTGACTCTATCACTCTCAAGGCATATGGTCAACACTTATTGATTCAACTGGTGGATCCTAAAGAAGGAAGATTTGGAACATTCAGGGAGAAAGACCTTGAATTGCACAAACAATTCACTGCTCCTGCTAGGAAAAGGAAAGTTACAAAGATGGCTGAGGAAGTAGCAGTATAGATGGGATTCACTCGAGAGGAGGTGAAGTAGGAAAGGGAAAAACATGTATAGAAAGAGGCCAAAGAGGAAACAAAGAAGCCTAAGGTTGATATGGTTCCCTCCAAGGTCAAACCAAAAGAGACTAAGTCTTCCCCTACTCCAATGGTACCATCCTCGAGACCTAGCCCATCTGGGAAAGGTGTATTGAAAAAAAAGGAGAAGTTCAAGAGGACTTATGTTGTTGTGTCTCTGGTGGCATCTGAGATATAATTTGAGGAGGAAGTAGGCAAGGCCAAGAAGAAAGGTGAATTTGCAAGAGTGGTGAGGAAGCCACAATTCGGTGGAGCCCAACAAAGCAAGAAGGCAAAATCTAATCCTGCCCCTACCAGAAGACCTTAGAAGCAAAGAAAGGTTAAAAGTAAACTTGAGTCTAGTTTTATACAAGGTAAATCTACATCTGTTCCTTCATTGTTAGGAAATCAATTAATTGATGAGATAATTGTAGATGGTAATCTGAAGAATATAGGAGTGTGTTATGCAAATTTGACTGAGGTTGATCAGAGAAAAGTGGAAGAAGCAATTGTATTATACTTGCATGATTTTAGCAAAACGTTGATTGAGTTGGAGAAGAGTATTCCTAAAGACCTATACAATCTTATTGATGCAAGAAGACTAACTGCCAACATAATAGAAAAGGAGATGAAAGAAAGAGAGCTAATAAATTTTTTCACCTATATCGCTCATGATGAAGTCAAAAGACTTATCAAGGAAGCTATCAAGAAAGAATTTAGAAGCAAGAATAGGGTAAACAGGTTAATGATTGGAAATGTGGAAGAGGTAAAGAAGGAGACAAAGGACATATGGAGAAAAATAATTGTAAATGATCCTTTGTACAAAGATGCATTTAGGTCCTCCTAGTCAGAAGAAAATAAAGGTGTTTTTGGTGATTTAAAGGGTCAAATGTAGGCTGATGAAAATCAAGAAGATCAAGGTAACACATCACTTGATGTTGAGGCTAGTGATAACCCTCCAGTGGTGGACATTTTAGCAAACCCTGAGATCCAAAAGGATGATACTACACCAAGTGGATACATCAATGCACAAGATAAAGGGGATGAGATAGAGAAAAAGGAAGCTGGGAGTGTAGAGGTAAAGGTTGTAGAGGCTGACAAGGGCAAAGGAGTAGTTGATATGGGAATTGTCACTTTGACGACAACCCCACCTCAGATCCCTATCAATCTCGATCATCCTAGTCAACCTTGGATATATTTCTCCTAAAGAGAAGCTAATGCTAGCAGTTGCTATTCAAGCTCAGGCTAGCCAAGATCTGCTAAAGTCTGAATCTGAAGATAAGAAGCTCATTTTGATGTCGGTTGATGTTTTGCAGAAGCTGGCTTCAAAAGTATAGTTAGATTCTAATAATATCTCATCTAGGAAACTACTGCAATTGATTAATCATGTAAATACCAGATTTGATTCTTTAGTGAAGTCTTCTACTAAGAGAGTTTTGGATAGATTTATGGATGTTAGGATGTAGACATTTCAAAAAATGATTGAGGATGATAGGTTGATATTAAATAAAGGTTTCTAGGCTATTTCAGATGCCTTGAAAATAGGTGGTAAATTGTACAAGTCTTTTCTAATTTTTCCTAAATTCACTATAGATATAGACAAGCAAATAAGTGTTTGCTAGGTAAAGCTTACTAGTATTTCTTAGTCCTTTAATCCTAATGTAGCTCCAACCAACAGTGTGGAAGGACAAATTTTGGCTCTAAATGATTAGATCTCAAGCCTTAATACAGAGAAGGATGGGATTTTGAGGAGATTTGGTGAACTCTAGAACTCAATTGTCCCTTGGTTGGACATCATGTTGAGCAATAAAGTAGATTGCATGAAGGCTATGGCATAACCCATGTCATCTAATATGAAGGAAGTAGAGATTCATGCCATTATATTTAGCACATTTATTACTATTTTGGATAATTTGAAGAGTGGGTGGGATACTCACATAGGATCCTTGAAGACCATTTTTGTTGACATCTTCAAGTCTTTGTAAAATATCCTGCAAGTATCACTGTATATAAGTTTTGGACAACACACTATCCTTGGAATTGCTGTCAAAGGTAGAGAGAAATGGTGAAAAAAGTACAGTATAAAAGAGTGATATTCTTTGGCTAAGGGGGAGCCTTAGAAATTTTTTTATCCAATGTACAGTGCTCAACACTTAGCACTTTTTCATGAGTGTTGCCATTAATGCCAAAGGGGGATATTGTTGGTAGTTGACACTCATCTAGTGGCTTCTGATGGTTTATTATTGGTTTAAGGTTGTCATTGATGGAAAATCCTCATAAAGATTCAATCTGGTAACCACAATTCTTCTTAACCAGAAGTGGATGACAACCAGTAGCTAGTTAACCAATATTTCAGGATGAACATAGTAGTTTTGGGTTCAAAAGCATTTTGGTGATTATGGTGTATTGAATCATGTTTTGGTTGACTGAGCCAACATAGACACATTATTTTATTGTTGCTTTGGTGATCTGCATTTATCTTTGGTGATCCAGTCAAGCCGGCATGTGACTACACATTACACTAGAAGGCCGCCATGGTAAATGACCTATTTTGTGATTGCAGATATATAAGACTGATATAGATGATCTTTTTGGTGGATGGTATGATTTTATGTGAGTGAGTGGTGATTGAGAATCCATTTTGGTGCAGTTTCACATGCACATTCTTTATCTGGTAGCTGACTAAGATAGAGAACATAGAAGAACAACATAGGTGATCTAGTTAGTACATTTGGCACTTAACTGGAACTCATCCAAGCATTATAAATTTTATTTTGGAGTTTATTTTGTTGTAATTCTTCATTGTAACTAATTAATAAGGAAGTGAGCCTTCAAAGGTTGTAGCCCTTATTGTATCTGAGCAGTGAGATTTAGGCAGTGTGCTTGAATGCTTGTACAATCCCCATATTATAATATTGTTTTACTACTAGCCATAGTGGAATAATATTGTGGGTTCAAATCCCACCGTGGTTTTTCCCATTTGGGTTTTCACGTAAAAATCCGATGTTATTCTTTTGTGGTTGTTTGTTCTACATTTGTATATTCTAATTTCATTTATATGCTTCTGGTGGTTTAAAGTTAAGTTTGAAATATACTAACCAACATATCACTGATTCATCCCCCCTCTCAGTGATCCCTATTTCCAACATCTGCAACATTTCCTAAGTATGAAAAGTAGAATGAATATAGCATAAATTTTCATGGTACATTGAAAACTCCACATGGTATTTGCAACAAGTATTATGAATCTTAAGAGGTACACAATAAAATAGCTTCAAAGATTTAAAGGCCCTCTGCAATATTTGTAAAGTTGGATTTGTTTCACAATTTTTTTTGTATATTGTTTTCCTTAATTCCAAGAAATGTTTAGGATATGGTGTGTGATCTTGATTGCCAATTCTTACCTTTAAAGCATCCTTTACATTGGGTGACACTCTAGAGTTAGAGTGCCAAAATTGTTGAATTTGGTAAACTTCTTATCAACATGTGGAATCCTCCCAACAAAAGCCCATGTATCATTTTGAAGAGGATCATCGACTCTTTCTCTTCTTCCAAGTGCTCTATCCAAGTTTTATGATTTATATTCAAATAAACACAAGTTTATCTCATAAAGTGAGCCTTTCTCAAATCATGTCTTACTAAGGTTGTTGTAACCACTCTTTGGGCGACTCTCTTATATTTTTCCTTGCTATTATTTCCAATAAAATTGAGAGAATTAAAAAGATTTTTTACAATAATAAAAATTTTCTCCATCTTGTTCATACAAAACTTCAACTTGGCTAGCAAGGGTCTCATATTAAATATCTTTATCAATTGAAAAAAAAGTTGTCATTTCTTAGTCAATGTCTTATTGGTAAAATATTGGCTAAATAGTTGCATAGCCCACAATCAAATGGTTCGTGTTGACCTCTTGCCTTCAAAATTGTCAGTAATGTTCTCATCAATTTCAAGTAAACATTTTGGGGTTCTTGAAGGTCTTGAGTTTGGAATTTGTCTTTCTTCCATGAGAGGGTCTTCCTTTCTCATGTACTTTGGTGTTACATAATATTCACTTGTTTGAGCAATTCCACCTTCAATGTCAAAATTTCCCAAATTTTCACCTCCAATTTCAATTCTCAAATTTTTACCTTCAATGTCAATTCCCAAATTTTCACCTTCAATGTCAATTCCCACATTTTAATTTCTAAACTCAATATCATGTTGAAAATATTGGCAAGAGACATTGTTCTAGTGAATATTGGTGCATGATAGATGTTTAGGGGTTGTCATTGATGGCAACTCAATCCACAGTTCACATCCAGTGTACATAGAATTGGTTTATTGGAAGTCATTTATTCATAAGCATAAGTCTAGAAGGTGGAACTCAGTAACCTGTAGAGAATGAGATCATGGTGTACATCTTGATTTCCATGATGTATTTTTGGTTGTAGTGATCAAGGAAATTGGTTTGAGGTTCGAGATAGATTACTTTGTGATCCTAATATCTGGAGTTGAATTGTATGCAAGGTTAGACCTCCGGTATCTGGTAACTCAGTTAGGGAAGAGCTATTTTGGTGTAACGTGTGTTGCAGATCTGTTAGGATAATTTCGGTGATCAGTTTCATGTTTGAAGTGATTGACTTGACTTATGGGAAGAATCTTATCATCTTGTTTTAGTCCACATTTTGATTTGTGATTTGATTGAGCCAACTAGGTGAAACATGTTTCATATTGGGTGTTATGCAAATTTTGGAAGCCGACTTAGTATATGATTATTTTTGTTGGCGCAGATATGTAAGATTGATTTGGTTGATCATTTTGAGGTATATGTGATGAGCGAAGAAAGTTTGTGTGAGCAAATTTGTAAACCTGGTGAATATTTTAGTGCTCTGGTGTGTGACAAAGCAGTATTACAAAGCATAATGATAGAACGGTTGCAAGAGACAAACGAAGCCTAACTAGAACTATATTTTGGCATAGTTAGATGCTATACTTCAGCTCATTTATCTTTGTAACCATTTTGTAATATCATGTAAAGTAGTGAGCTTTCCTTTGGGTTGTAACCCTTTTGTAATTGAGTAGTGAGCTCTAGGCAGTGAGCCTGAATACAAGTGCATTCCACTTTTGTAATATTGTTCTACTACTGGCCATAGTATAATAATATTGTGGGTACTCAATCCCACCGTGGTTTTTCCCTTTTTGAGTTTCCATGTAAAAATATTGGTGTTATGGTTGTGTGGTTGTTTGCTTTATGTTTTTGCACTTTGATTACTTTCTATGCATCTGGTAGTTTAAGAATCAACTTGATAAGTTTTCAAATTATAAAAACACTTATTCACCCCCCCTTTCAATGTTCATTGATTCCAACAATCAGTATTAGAGCTTAGATCCTCCGAGGAAGCCTAAAAAATTGAGGAAGATCTAGAAGATTGAATCAATGGACTTCAGATTATAGAGACAACTTAGTGTGGCACTTGAAGATCTTGATGCATCAAGGAAAGATGTAAGTTCTCTAAAAAAAAACCTGAATGTATTTGAAGAATTCATTGAAACCTTGAAAGATCAAGTGAGCACTTCAAGAGAAAAGAGAAAGGAGTTGATGGATAAGTTGAAGGAGAGAGAAGAACGGAGTGTTAACAATCAAACTCTACAAGAAAAGACAAATGAATGTGATAATCTAGCTAGGGATAATGCAATCTTGAAGAATGAGATGCAATCTATTGTAATGAAGTTGACCAAGGAGATTGAAGACCAGAAGAAGAATGAAGAAACCCTAACTCAGCCATTGAAGGACACATTTGATGAGTGTTATAGACTGATATATGAGAATGATCAATTGAAGCTTGAATTGGTGAAAACAAAGAATGATAGACAAGAACTTGAAAGGTAAGTCATAATTCTGAGAGTTGAGTTGACTACTGATTATGAGTACAAATAGAAATTCAAAAATAGTTCAACTCAGTTGGATGAGATGCTGGAAATTCAAAGACATGGACAAGACATGTGAGGACTTGGATTTAAGAAAGGAGAATCCTCTGGTTCTAGTCAAAGAAATCATCAACAAAAGAAAAAGAAACCTCCAGTAAGACAACCTAATTCCTATAAATCCAATGGTAAATATTTTGTTTGTGGTAAATTTGGTCATATGGAAAGTCAATACAAAAGTAGGATGAATAATGGGATGAATAAAGTGATAAATAATGGTTCTACCTTTACTAGTCAATTTTTCATATGCAACAATTTTGGTCATAAGGCAAACATATGCAGAATAGTGATGAACAATGTTTAGAACAAGAGATGTTATGCTTGTGGTTTGTTTGGGCATATTTCTAACCAATGCAGGATGAGACCAAATCAAATAAACTCTGGGCCTATATAGATAAATGTTGTTTGTCATGCATGCAACAAGCCTAGTCATATTGTAAAATATTGTAGAAGAAAGAATACTCTGGTGGACAAGAATAAATCAGATGAAAAGAGAAAAGCTAAAGTGGAAGAAATGATAGATTGACATAAGAAGATGTGTGTAAAGAAAGAAGATTCTACTATTCAAAATGGCTCCACACCTAATTCCAGTGTAGGAACTATTGATATGTGGTGACTGATCAACAAAGTACTGTACACTCAGCATGTATTCTCACCCTAAAAACACATGTTATAAGCGGCTGGGATGCTTAAGGCATAGAGAGGTTTTATGTACTGCTTTTGCTGGATAATAAGAAAGATTGGATGACTGTGTATGGTGGACATAACCCATTCTGGGTGAACCATGTTAAATCTTTGTGTTATTTGTGTCCTGTTTTATTCCTTTATTTTTTGTATTTAGATCTGCATATAATTGTTAGTTCATATTTTCTTTGGATCTGCTTAAAACCCTACCAATTGGTATTAGAGCGAGGTTTTCTATAAATTGGCAGGACTTTCAGATTTGAGTGGGAGCAATGGAGGATTCCAAATTCAAGGTCGAAAAGTTTAATGGCCAGAATTATCAGTTATAGAAAATGTAGATGGAGGATTACCTGTATCAAAAGGATTTGTGGCAGCCATTGGAAGGAAAGGAAAAGAAAGCAACCACAAAGTCAGATGAAGAGTGGGGAATTTTAGATAGAAAGGCACTAGGATCCATTCGATTGTGCCTTGCACCGTCTATAGCTTCCAATATAATAGAAGCAAAAATGACTATGGATTTGATGGTGACATTGGCTAAGTAGTATGAGAAACCCTCGACTTTGAATAAGGTATTTCTTATGAAGCATTTGTTTAATTTGAAAATGAGTGAGGGAGGATCTGTAGTGGAGAACTTAAATGAATTTAATACAATTGCTAGTCAATTGTCTTCGGTAAAAATTACTTTTGCAGAAGAGGTTAGGGCTCTCTTGATTTTATGTTCTTTTCCAGAAAGCTAGAATAGCTTGGTTATAGCTGTAAGTAACTTTGTCTTTGGTAAAAATACTTTGATATTTGATGATATTTTTTGTGTTATCCCAAGTGAGGGAATGCAAAGGAAAAGCACAGGTGAGATTCCAACATCATCAAGTAGAGTTTTGAATGTGGAGAACAGAGGAAGATCAAAGGAAAGAGGAAAAGGCCCTGAGAATGAGAAGTCATGAGGGAAGTCAAAGAAAGGACGCTCTCAGTCTAGAGGAAAGAAAGATTGTTGGTATTGCGGAAAGCCTGGTCATCTAAAGAAAGACCGTTGGTCTCAGAAAAACAAAGAAGGAGACAAAAATGAAAATGACAGTAAGGAAGCTAATATTGCAAGTAATACTTTACAAGATGCTTTAATCTTATGTTTGGATAATGTTAATGATTCCTGGGTAATAGATTCTAGGGCTTCATTTCATGCTACACCGCATAGAAAATATTTTCTATATTATGTTCAAGGTGATTTTGGATAGGTATATTTGGGTGATGATGAGCCCTGCCTAATTGTTGGAAAAGGAAAGATAAAGATCAAGTTGCAGAATGGAAATGACTGGTTTCTACAGGAGGTAAGACATGTTCCTAATTTAAGAAGAAATTTAATTTCTGCAGGACAACTAAGTAGTGAAGGTTGCATAGTTACCTTCTCAGATAGTATTTGGAAGGTCACTAAATGATCATTAGTAGTAGCTAAAGGTGTGAAGGTAGGCACATTATATCTATGTACTGGTAACACTTACTCTACCCTAGCTGCTACAGATAAAGTTACTGCAGGGACAACAACAATAGATGTTGCAAGAACAAATTCAATAATGTGGCACCATAGGCTTGGGCACATGAGTGATAAAGGGATGAAAATCCTTCACTCCAAAAATATATTGCCAGGACTAAAGAGGATTGATTTAGAGTTATGTGAAAATTGTGTTTATGGTAAACAGAAAAGAGTCATATTTCTCAAGGTTGGGAAAGAGAAGAAGAGTGAGAAGTTAGAGCTTGTGCATTCAGATGTATGGGGACCGGTTCAGGTATCATCTCTTGGTGGCTCTTGTTATTATGTTTTTTTTATTAATGAATCAACCAAAAAAACATGGGTATATTTACTAAAACAAAAATCAGATATTTTTGAAACTTTTAAGAAATGGAAAGCTTTGGTTGAGAATGAGACTGGAAAAAAGTTGAAGTGTCTCAGATCAGATAATGGAGGTGAGTATTGCAGCAAAGAATTTGAATATTACTGCTCCTTAATGGGATTTGAAAGCAGAAGATAGTTTTAAGAACTCCACAGAAAAATGGTGTGTCAGAGAGAATGAATAGGACTATCATGGAACGTGCGAGGAGCATGAGATTGCATGTTGGATTGCCCTTACATTTTTGGGCAGATGTTGTACATACTACTGTCTATTTGATACATAGAGGACCTTCAACCCCTTTGGATTGTGGTATTCCAGAGGAGGCATGGACTGGTAAAAAGGTAAATTATTCTTTTCTAAAAACCTTTGGTTGTGAAGCTTTTGTCCATGTTGATAAAGAAAATAGAACCAGGCTTGATGTTAAATCTCAGAAATGTACCTTCATTGGACATGGGATAGATGAATATGGCTATCGGTTATGGGCTTTTGAAAATAAGAAAATAATTAGAAGTATAAATGTTATATTCAATGAGAAGGTTATGTATACAGAATAGATGTAGGAAAAGAAGGATGAACAGGACAAACAAAAATATGTGGTGTTGGATGAGATTCCTGAAAATGAAATACCATAGGTACTTGATGCTCAGCAACAACAGATTCTCCCACAAACTCTTGCAAGTGTTAGATGTTCTATTAGGTCAAGTAGACCCCTTGAAAGATTTTCTCCTTCTTTGTATTCTATTTTATTAACTGATTCTGGTGAACTAGAAGAATATGTAGAAGCAATGCAGGTGGATGCCAAACAACAGTGGGAGCTAGGCATGAAAGAGGAGATGGACTCCTTGATGAAAAATAAGACTTGGGACTTAGTCCCTTTACCTGCAGAAAAAAGAGCCTTACCTAACAAATGGGTTTATTGGCTGAAAGAGGAGGAAGGAGGTCATAAAAGATATAAGGCCAGACTTGTGGTAAAAGGTTTTGCACAGAAAAAGGGTATAGATTATGATGAAATATTTTCTTTAGTTATAAAAATGTTTTCAATTAGAACTGTACTTAGTCTTATGGTTGCAGATGATTTACATCTTGAACAATTAGATGTCAAAACAACTTTTCTCCATTGAGATTTGGAGGAGGAAATTTACATGTTGCAACCATAGGGATATGAGGTCAAAGGTAAGGATAACTTGGTGTGCAGGTTGAAGAAAAGTTTGTATGGCCTAAAGCAAGCACCCCGACAATGCTATTTAAAATTTGATAGTTTCATAGTTGAACATGGTTATCATAGATGTCATTCTGATCATTGTGTATATTTTAAGAGATTGAATAATGGCAGTTATATTATCCTATTGCTTTATGTTGATGACATGCTTGTTGCTGGGTCTAACATGCAATATATAAATGATCTTAAATAGAAATTAGCTAGGTCATTTACTATGAAAGATTTTGGTGTAGCTAAGAAAATTCTCGGTATGAGGATTACAGAAGACAAGAAAAATAGAACCTTTAATTTGTCCCAAAGTGAGTATATAAAGAAGGTGTTGAAAAGATTTAACATGTAGGATGCAAAAGCAGTTAGTACACCTTTGGCTAGTCGTTTAAAATTGACTAAGGAGATGTGCCCAAAGGCACAGGAAGAGGTAAATAAAATGTCTAACATCATGTATTCATCATTTATTGGTAGTCTAATGTATGCAATGATTTGCACAAGGCCAAATATTGCACATGTAGTGGGAGTTGTGAGCAGGTTTATGAGTAATCTGGGTATGGAACATTGGAATGCTGTGAAATGGATTCTTCGATATTTGAAAGGAACTACTATGAAGGCATTATGTTTCAAAGTATCTAAAGCTGCTTTGAGTGGATTTGTTAACTCTGATCTGGTAGGTGATATTGATTCATGGAGGAGTACTATAGGGTATGTTTTTACTATAGGGGGAACTGTAGTCAGTTGGATTTCTAGGCTGCAAAAGGTTTTTGAACTTTCAATCACTGAAGCTAAGTATGTTGCTACTACAGAAGCCAACAAGGAGGTGATTTGGTTACAATATTTTCTAGAGGAATTGGATCAGACACAGGAGGATCGCCCATTGTATGCTGATAGCTAGAGTGCCATTCATCTTGCGAAGAACTCTACTTTTCATTCAAGGACAAAGCACATTCAGCTCAGGTACCACTTCATCCGGACTGTTTTGGAGGAGGGTCAGTTACAGCTTGAGAAGATTCACACAAGTGAGAATCTTGTCAATATGTTCACAAAGGTAGTTCCATAGGAGAAGCTGATTTCTTCATCAGTTTATGTTGGTCTTCTTGATTGATAATTGTGGAATATATACCAGTTGAGTCCCAATGTTTTATCCAGCTGATGCTGCAAGTACAGTGGTGTCGTCTAGTATCAGTCTCCAAGTGGGAGATTGTTTGGTGTGGAGCTTGATTAGTCTCCAAGTGGGAGATTGTTGATATGTGGCAACTGATCAACAAAGTACTGTACACTCAGCATGTATTTTTTTGGATGTTTTTTGTTGATGAAAACCGACATTGTAATAAAACCCTAAAAAGTTTGACTTTGTTTGGTACCCTAAAAACACATGTTATAAGTGGCTGGGATGCTTAAGGCATAAAGAGGTTTTATGTACTATTTTTGTTGGATAATAAGAAAGATTGGACGACTATGTATGGTGGACGTAACCCATTCTGGGTGAACCATGTTAAATCTCTGTGTTATCTGTGTCCTGTTTTATTCCTTTATCTTTTGTATTTAGATCTACATATAATTGTTAGTTCATATTTGCTTCGGATTTGCTTGAAACCCTAACAGGAACCTCATCCGATAACTAAGGCATTTTGGCCTTAGGGAGAAGATTATCATGTGGATATTTAAAACCCCCTTTCAAAGATCAGTAACTAGTTAATGGTGGTTGTAGATGATGGAGATTAGTTGTGCAGATGTTATCTAGAAGATTTCATGGCAGTTTGGGGTTTCGATGAGAGAATTGATGAAAAATAGTGTATCTAGAAGTCATTAGGGTTACGCATTTATTACAAATTTAAATTAAGTTTTTGGTGGATAAAAAGGCATTTCAATAGCTCATTCTTGACAATGTGAATGAGAGAGAAGAGCAGCTAAATCCGAGCCTATAGTGATCACTTGACAATTTCAAGCACTCGGTTGAGAATCAAAAGGTATTTTTTGTTTGTGAGATATATGTTCATATCCTTATTTTGAAATGACATCTGTATCTGGTGTTGTGACTCCATTGGTGGTCAAAATTAGTGAGAGGGTAAGGCCCATGTTCAAGAGGCACCCATTCAAATCTACTGAAGATGATCTAGAAGGTGCATTTTCTTCAGTCTCGTTTGGCATACTTCACAACAAAGATGTTAGGGTATATATCCATTGCAACATCAAGGATCTTGAGAATTGAAATATTCTCTCACTTTACACCAAGCATATGATGGATAGTATGAGAAATTTGAAGCCAAAATTCAAGTCATTGCACAACAAGGGTTTCATCCAATTCATTCATTTCCTAATGTTCGATGAACCTAAATGGGTCTGATACATTCTGAGCCAAATCCATGATGAATTCCTATGGCTAGACTGACCTTATAAGATTACTAAGTAGGCCAATGAAGTAGTTATGTGTTTACAAGAAACTAGTGAGTTCCCCAGATTGAGGAAAGTATAGAGTACATTGGTAACAAAGGTTATCGAATCTCTGTTTGATAGCTGGTTGATGGCTATCAATGATATCATAGAGCATGATGTTAGATTTGCCTCGATGGTGACTAGATATAAGGTATATCAATCTAGCAGGCAAAATTCTATATCCGACACCACTATATTTGTAGCCTATGAGATGCTTAAGGAAGGTAAAAGGTATGATCTTTGTTCTGTTCTTCTCAGTGAGTTGTTAAGAAACTTGAAGAAGATTAAGCAAGACAAGTAACATGTATTCAAGTTTGGTTCCTTGATTGTTTTCTTGGCACTATATTTCCTAAATCCGTGGTATTGGAAACATTTAGTGCAGAAATGATAAACCAGTGGTCGTTCAGATCAAGGAAGGACTGCAAGGTTTATGTGATACTATTGTACAAAAATCCACTACTTTAAATCATTTCAAGCTACAATGAAAAGTAGGGAAAGGATCCCTAAAGAGATTGTAGAGAAGTATGAGAAAACCATCTATTTCATGGTTTATAAGGACAAATGTAATATGGAGGTAGTTGAGCCAAGAATTGTCTCAATCATGCCCATGGGGTATGAGGTGGATGCTACCAAACTTGATGCATCTACTCAATATTTGTTGAGTCAACCAGTGGATGATAAGGAAGAAAGGTTCAGTACCTATTAGGAAAAATATCTTGTCATAGCCAAGAAGATGAAAGTAAGGAAAGAGGTAGAGAAGCTAGCAAAACAAATGGGAATATCCAAGAAGGTTGTGCAAAGGGATAGAGAACAAAATATATTGAAGGAGGAGGACACAGTGAAACCAAAAAAGACTTTGTTAGGATATTTGGTGGACCACTGAGAGGGGGGTGGGGGGGGTGAATTAGTTGTCAACAAATTATAAAACTTTAAGCTCACATAACCTTCTACCAGAATGCATAAACCAAATATCGGAATAGCAGATGTAAAAGTTAAGCATAAATATAAATTACAAAATAATTAATCAACCATCCATAACACATGAAACCAAGATTTGTATATGGAAAACCCAGTAAAGAGGAAAACCACGGTGGGAATCCTACCCATGCACATGCACATGTAGGAAGGCGCACTGTTATAGTAAGTATGTGATTATAATAAGAGGGGCCTGCACATGCAGGAAGGCACATTACCGAGAGCACATTTCTCATCACAAAAGGAGCCTCACTGACTACAAAGAAAACCAAACTACAATCTGGGAATAAGAATGAACTACACGAATAGCATCTCCTATGCCTGAGTATAGTTCTGGTTAAACTCAATACTAGAGGTCTTAAACCTCTTTCAAAAACCCAATTCGATCACCTATGATTGACCAAAACCTCTGCATATGATTACAACATTATTTGCACATAGGTAATCCTATATCCCATAAGACGATGATCTACAAAGAGATCTTACATCATATTTATACCAACTCTGGACCTAAACAATTAGGTCGGCCACCTAAAAGATAATACAATAGATCTGATACATAATCCTGCAAACCAATGATAAAACAAGTCAGCCTAAGACTGAAACAACATAATCCAAACAATAAATCCAACCGATGACGCATCAGGAGCATCAATCAACACGTTACACAAACCGGTCCATAAGCTAGTAGAATAAGATAGAATAGGCTTGATCCTTAATGCAAACACCATCAATAAAATGGAACATGAACATGATAACCATCAGCATCTTGATAACCTTCTAGAAGCCACACCAACACCTCTTATTAGATTCATCAAAAGATCTTTATCAAAATGCTATCGAAAAAACCTTTACCGGTGACCAAAACCTTACTAGAACAAATGATAGCATCCAAATCATCAAATCCTAAACCAACTAAATGTGATATACATCAGGAACACATGAGTAACCAATCCAAGCCAATACCACAAGCTAGACCAAATCAAAGAATACCAGAGATGGTGTCCAGATTAGTATCATAATCCAACCACTCTAGCGAAAGCCGTTGGACAACAAAACAATTAGTGTTTACATCAATGCAACACATAATCAATTCATCCAAATTGTCAACAATATCCCCTTTTGGCATTGATGGCAACACTAGATGTGAAAAAGATCCAAGTGCCAAGAAAATTCCAAACAAGTCTCCCCCAATGGAAGACATCCAAAAAACTCTCCAAGATTATATGACAATGAAGTTATAAACTAAAAACCAAACTCCCCCTAAGAATGATGTCACAATAAAGCTCTTTTTTTTCACATATATCTCTCCCCCTTTTACATCAATGCTAGAAATCTAACATAAACATCAAAGAAAAATCATAAAACCTTTAAACCACACAGCTAACTACTCTCCCTATGTAGTAGCATCAACACATCAATCTGGAATGAATGATGGCACTGATAAATGCATACTAGACTTATGCCAATCAACATCACTCATGTCTCTATCAGAGGGGCAAAAACTCTCAATCTATCTCTGAAGTACTCAAATGATTCCTTAGGAAAAGGTTTAGTGAAGAAATCTGCAGTCTTCTCTTTAGTGCTCACATAAACTAGTATGACTTCATTTGCTTCCACCTTCTCCTTCAGAAAATTATACTTAATAGAAATGTGCTTAGTCTTAGAATGAAATACTAGATTCTTTGATATATCAATAGGAATAGAGTTATCATAGTGAATCACTACTAGTTCATTACAATCAACCCTTATATCCTTCAACATTTTCTTCATCCATAAAACTTGTGTACAATTAGTAGCAACAACAACATACTAAGATTTAGCAGTAGATAAAGAAGTACATGATTGCTTCTTGCTGATCCATAAAACAAGTTTCTTTCCAAGAAAGAAAGCTTCACCGGATGTTCTCTTCTAGTCATCAACATCTCCAACCCAATCAGCATCTGTATATGCACATAGTGTAAAGTCATCATCTTTAGGATGTCACAAACCATACTCAGTTGTTCCTTGCAAATACCTGAAAAATCATGTTCACCGCACACTCATGATTCTCTCTAGGATCACTCTAATATCTTGATACAATACAAACAACATTCATTATATCTGGTCTAGTCCGAGTCAGATATAAAAAACCTCCAATCATAGACTTGTACCTTGTAGGATTTACCAAAGCTGATCCATCTTTCTTTATCAATTTCTCACTTGTAACCATAGGGGTACCAATTGGTTTAGAATTTTCCATACCAAATTTCCTCAACAACTCTCTATCATACTTAGTTTGACATATGAAATAACTTTATCATTTTGATTAATAAGAAAACCTAAGAAAATTTTCATCTCCCCAATCATAGACATATCAAATTCATTCTTCATATTTTTCATAGAATTCCATACATAATTTATCCTCACCTTCAAAAATGATATCATCAACAAATACTTCAACAATCAATATGTCATCATTAGTGATCTTATAATATAAGTTACTATTAGCATTACCTTTAGTGAAACCAAGCTTCAAAAGATATTTGTCCAATCTTCCATACCAAGATCTAGGGGCTTGTTTCAATCCATATAACACTTTCCTTAACCTGCAAACCATGTTTTTATCGTCTGAAAGTGAAAAACCGTCAGGTTGCTCAATATAAACTTCCTCTTCAAGGTCTTCATTCAAAAATGCACATTTAACATCCATCTAATAAGCCTTGTATTTCTTATGGGCAACATAAGTAAGAAATAATCTCATAGCTTCAATCCTATCTACTAGAGCAAAAATATCATCATAATGTATTCCTTCCTTCTAAGAATATCCTTTACATACCAATATATCCTTATTCCTCATAAATTGTCCATCCTCATTCAATTTATTCCTAAAAACCCATTTAGTTCCAATAACATTCTTATTTTTAAGTCGGGGAGCTAAAGTCCATGTGTTGTTCTTTTAAATATGATTTAATTCCTCTTCCATAGCTTTCATCGAACATTCATCTTTACAAGCTTCAATAACAGATGCTAGTTCAACTTGATAAATTAAACATACCTCATTATTTGCCAACCTTCTTCTTGTCATTACTCCTTTGTTCTTGTCTTCAATGATCTGATCTTCTGAAGGATTTAACCTTACATACTGAGAAGTCTTCTAAGATTTTGTTTCCTTGCTCTGATCTTTAGTCACTGTTGAATTTTTTGATACCGTTGGAGTAACTAATTCAACATTTTGTTCTAGTACATGTGCTACTAGTTCATTTATGATCATCTCCACTTCTGTTTCTCTCTCATAAGTTCTAATTTGACCTTTTTACAACTCATCCACCTTGATATTAGTGCTCTCCATAATTCTCTGCAATCTCTTGTTATAACATCTATATGCTTTTCTTTCATTATAACAACCAATAACTATCCCTTCATCACATCTAGGATCAAACTTTCCAATGGAATCATCTCTTTTGATATAGCATTTACTACCAAAGATTCTAAAATACTTAACTAAAGGTGTATAACCAAACCATAACTCATAAGGTGTCTTACCAGTATCTCCTTTGATATGAACTCTATTGAATGCGTATAGCATCATTCTCATAAATTCTCTCCAATAGATGTGAGGCAGATTAGCTTTCATCATCATTGTTCAAGCTACATCCAAGATAGTTTTTTTATTTCTTTCCACAACACCATTTTGCTGAGGTGTCTGGGGGGGCAGACAACTGTCTCCTTATCCCATGCTTCTCACAATAACTGTTAAATTCACCAGATGTGAATTCACCAACCTAATCTAACCTTAAGCATTTAATCTTCAACCCTATCTTTCTCTCAATTTTAACTTTAAAGATCTTAAAATTTTCAAAAGCTTCTGGTTTTTCCTTCAGAAAAGTAACCCACATTATTCTAGAATAGTCATCAATGATTAGCATAAAATATCTATCACCCTGAAAAATATTTATTCTAGCAGGAAGACATAAATCATTAGATTTATCTTGAATACTCTTGAAAGAAGTTCTAACTTTCTTTCCCAATTGATATTCCTTACATAACGGATTATAGGGCTTCACAATTTTAGGTATATCTATAATAGACTTAGTTGAACTAATATTTACAATGCAATCAAAATTAACATGACACAACCTCTTATTCCATAGCCAACTCTCATCAATTTGTGAAATCAAACATGTCTTCCCACCAGAGTTCAAATGAAAGATGTTACTTTTAGTCTGTGTACCAGTTGCAATCTCCAAACCAGATCTGTTAATTTTTTGCATTTTCCATCCTTGAACTATAATTGAAATCCCTTATCCATAAACTCTCCTACACTCAAAATATTATTCCTTAAACCTTCAACATAATAAACATTATCAGTATTATGCTTACCATCCAATGATATAGTTCATCTTCCTTTGATCATGCATGCTTTGTCATCTCCAAATCTAACTAGTCCACCATCAAATTCTTGCAAAGATAAAAACATCCTTTTATCTCCAGTCATATGATGTGAACAACTACTTCCTATCACCCATTCACCCTTGTCTTCAATTTTAGCAGCAAGGGCCTTCTCCTCATTTTGAATAACAGGTACTAGAGAATCTTCTTTAAAAGCAAAAAGTACCCATTCCTTACCATTACCAGATCCACTAGCTGAATCTTGTGGTGGTTCATCATCAAAATCAATTACACCTTCCTCATCTGTATAGTAACATGATTTGTCCTTTTTTTTCCTATACTTATGCTTGTTCTGGTAATCATGGTTAGGCCTAAAAGATCTTCTAGCTTTATCTTCAAATCTTAAATTCCTTTTAGGACATCTAGATGAAAAATGACCTATCTTATTACATGCAAAACATTTAAAGGGTGATTTTATTTCATACTTACTTCAGTGGGACCTTTAGATACTCTTCTAGAAAATAGGGCTTCCAGTTGCTCAAGCTCTTCATCTTCTTTCTTCATTTCATCCAGTTCCTTCACATATAAATATTTCCAATCACTCTTGCCAGCTGATGATGTAGGTGCATGAAAATTAGATTGAGTCTTTGCATCTCCTTGAGGACCAAATTCTTCAAGCTTAAAAGAAGATAATTTTCTAACCAAAGTATCCCAGTTAACATAAGTGTTAGCCATTATTCTTAGCTCATTAATTGTAATAGCCTTCATCTTGTAAGCTAGTGGAAAATCTCTCAAAACTTTAGAAATAATGTCATCTTCACTCAAAGATCCACTACAGCATTGAATTCCCATAACAATTTCATTATCTCTTTCCATGAAAGCAGTAATCCTTTCATCTTCTTCCATATTCAGGTTCTCATACCTTACCCAGTAACCATCAAGTTTAGCAATTTTAACAATAGGGTCACCTTTAGTCAAAGCTTCCAACTTATCCCATATAGCCTTCACACTAGATTGGTTAGTTAATCCCATAATTTATTGATCAGATAGTGTGTTCAAGAGTGCTTCTATAGCTCAACAATCATTTTCAATGTCCTTATCTAGGCTTGCCAGAGGAGGATTGCCAGATTTCGAATTATGAGGAGTATAGCCTTTCTCTGTGATCTCCCAAATTTCTTTCCCTATACATCTCAAATGATTCTCCATCGGAATCTTCCATACTCTATAATTTGTTGAATCAAGCTTGGGGGTTTCTCTTCGGAAAACAAAGGCAATTGAATTATTAATTGCCATAGGATTTTCCTCAAGCGGTTAGGCTTCTGCAAAAGAGAACTAGGATTTGATACCAATTGTTAGGATAATCGGTGGACAACTGAGAGGGGGTGGGGGGTGAATCAATTGTCAATAGATTATAAAAATTTAAGCTCACATAACCTTCCTTATACCAGATTAGCAGATGTAACAGTTAAGAATAAACATAAGTTATAAAATAATTAACCAACCATCCATAACACATGACACCAAGATTTGTATGTGGAAAACATGATAAAGGGAAAAACCACAGTGCGAAGCCTACCCATAGTCAGATAATACTTTTGTAGTATGTGGTTACAATAAGAGGGGCCTACAAATGCAAGAAGGTACACTACTCATCACAAAAGGAGCCTCACTGACTACAAAGAAATCCAGACCACAATCTGGAAATAAGAATGAACTACAAGAATAACATCTCCTATGCCTGAGTACAGTTCTAGTTAAGCTCAATATCAGAGGTCTTAAACCTCTTTCACAAACTTAATTCAATCACCAAATATTGACCAATACCTCTTCATATGATTACAACATTATTCACACACAGGTAATCCTATACCCATAAGACCATGATCTACAAAGAGATCTTACATCATATTTATACCAACCTGAGACCTAAACAATTAGGTTGCCCACCGAAAAGATAATACAATAGATCCGTTACATAATCTCACAAACCAATGATAAACCAAGTCAACCTAAGATAGAAACAACATAATCCAAACAATAAATCCAACCGATGATGCATCAGGAGCATCAATCAACACGTTACTCAAATCGGTTCATAACCCAACAGAATAAGATAGAATAGGTCCAGTCCTAAATGCAAACACAACCGATCAATTGGAACATGAACACGATAACCATCATCATCCTGATAACCTTCTAGAAGTTGCACCAACACCACTTATCAAATTTATCAAAATATCTTCATCAAAGCACTACAGGTAAAACCCTTACCGGTGAGCAAAAGGCTTACTAAAAATACTTGAAAAAATGTATAGAAAAGCATTAGCTATAGTCAAAAAAATGGGTTACAAAGGACATAGCTTGGGACTAGAGGATAAAGGAAGAAAATAACCATAAATCCTATCTCCTACAAGTACAACAGAGGCTTGGGGTACACTCCAATGCCTAAGATCACTATCACTGGTGCCCCTTCAAGTCCTTCTTTAGATATCAAAGACTCTGACAAAGAGGAGTTACTTGAAATGCCTTTTGAATAAGAAGACAACATCTTCTTTGACACTCACATCAACACAATCACTCTGAAAACCCCTCCCATTTCACACGAGCTACATATTGTCCATCTTGAACTCATAGATTAGGGCCAATGAGATAAACCCACTTTAGATATCTACACCGATGATAATGCTCTCATTAGTCTCCTGACTATGCAAAATTTGGAAGACTACAACATAATAGATGGGATTCAACTGCATGAAAAGGGATACTTTGGTAGTCATGTCAATTGCCTTAGCCACAAAAAAGATAATAAAAGGAAAAAACATGATTCCCTAGGTGAAAACCTCTCTGAGGCACCTTTAGATGAGGAAAAAGTAAAAACAAAGGGCGTATCCGAAAGTGAAAACCTAAAAAAGACACTTGAGAATGAGGGACTTGACCTCCTTATCATTGGTCATCTTCCATAGGATAGGTCAAATTTGTTAATAGAGGAAATATACAGTATCAATATGGGCACCGAAGACATTCCAAAAAATGTGCTCATTGCCAAGTCCCTCATAGATCAAGAGAAGCAATACTTCATCAATTCCCTCACAGAGACAAACATCAACTTCGCATGGTCCTATGCTAGCATGCTAGGTCTGGATCCTATTTTGGTGGTTCATAATCTTACTGTCCACCCGGATGCAAAACCCGTAAAATAGAAGTTGTGCAAAATGCATCCACATATTACACTCCTGGTCAAATCAGAACTCCAAAAGATGTTGGATGCAGAATTCATCAAACCAATAGACTACACTGAATGGGTATCCAACATTGTACTTGACAGAAAACTTGCTGGTGGCATCCACATCTGTATTAGTTTCCAAGATCTAAACAAGGGTTTCCCTAAAGATGATTTTCCACTCCCCAACATAGACATGATTGTGGACCTTACAATGGGACATGAGATGCTATCACTTATGTATGGATTTTATAGATATAATCAACTCAGGATCATAGAAGAAGATCAACACAAAAATGCGTTCACAACACCATGGCGAAATTTCTGTTACCAGGTCATGCCTTTTGGCCTCAAAAATGTCAGAGCCACATATCATCATGCAATGCCAACAATTTTTCATGACCTCTTACACAAAATTATGGAGGACTATGTGGACGATCTTCTAGGAAAATCAAAAAGAAGATAAGAGCACATCCCTATCTTAAGGAAGATCTTTGAAAGATTGAAAAAATACAAACTGTTCCTCAATCCTAAGAAGTGTGTTTTTGCGGTCACATTAGGAAAAAGACTAGGTTTCATTGTTTCTCAAATAGGCATCAAGGTCGATCTTGCAAAGCTGAAAGCCATAATGGAAATGCCTCCCCTAAAAACCCCCAGACAACTGGGCAGCCTCTAGGGGAAACTACAATCTGTTAGGCATTTTATTCCTCAACTTGCAGATAAATGCCATCCATTTTCACACCTATTGTGCAAAGACACTAAATTCAAATGGGACTTCTTGTGTCAAAAGTCCTTTGAAAAAATCAAAGAATATCTGGTGTCACCTCTAGTTCTTATGCCTCCTACTCTTGGAAAGCCTCTTATTTTGTACATATGTGCTACTACAGTCACATTGGGGGTATTACTAGCACAAACAGATGATCAAGGGAAGGAACATACCATATACTACATAAGTCAAACATTAGTGGGGTATGAACTCAATTATACCACCATTGAAAGAGTATGCTTGGAATTGATATTTAGTATGCATAAACTCTGACACTACATGCTAAACAACAAAACAAAACTGATTGCTAAGATTGACCCTCTCAAATATCTCTTCTCAAAAAATGCCCTCACTAGTAGAATCACTAAATGGGTCATGCTATTAAGGGAGTTTGACATTGAATATGTAGACAAAAAAGCAATCAAGGGAAAGGTTATCGTAGACCAACTGGTTGATGCTCCACTTCCAGGTGACCATCCGATCCTTATAGAACTGGAAGATGAATTCATAATGACTCTCACCACATCCTCCACATGGTAGTTTTACTTTGATGGCTCTTGTACCCAAAATAGATCGGGGGGAGAAATATTATTGATCACAACTCAGGGAGATTGCATCCCAAAGTCATACAAGATAGCTTTTTAATGTACCAACAATTGTTGGCATATGTGCAAAGCATGATGGCATGATGATATTGTATGTTGTCATTGATGTCAATATGCTGAAGTATGAACCGATATATTGTAGTAAGCTAACTAGAAATTGAACTGGTATGATGATGTAAACCGGTATATGTGAAAAAGTGAAGTGGTATGTTTGTTCAAGGTGAACCAGTATGTTGGAATGAGAACTGGTATATGGAATTTTTGTATCGAGGTTTCATTTGGCATGACTACCGGTTGGTAGTCTCAGGTTCAAGGTTTTCAGTTGATGCATTGCCTGTGTGATTCAACCGATGACATCTTGTGATGTGTTAGCATTGTAATGAAGATTAGATCATGTTGCCACATCAGCCTTGTGCGCATGAAGGATTTCCTTGAGGATCTTGCATGAAGAAGATCAATCCTATCTACCTCGAGAATGTGCGAAGTCTCTGTAAATGGTGGAGAGCATGTGATGGTTTATTAGCTTCCTGAAGTGGCAAAGAATGAACATTGGAGAACATCTTGAGATCTATTCAAGACTTTTGTATTCAATGTAGTGTGATTAACGGTCAGGATTGAATTGACTGAATTGCTAAACCTAAAAGTTTAGGGTTTAGGGTTTATGCTATCGATCTATCTGTTTCCTATAAGGTCGTTGATGTTTCTCATTTTGAAGTTGTTGGTAAATGTTATGTGTGTATCCAAGAGAAGAGATACTTGATTCTTGCCAGAGTGGAGGAGTGTGTTGATACCCACAGAATGTGATTGCAGAAGAAAAGAAGATAAAGTGGATCTGCCTTGGCATTGTGTGTTGTTATCAAATCAGTGTATTACCTATTGACTTCTAACCATTTTAGAAGTTGGAAAATCCCTTAACCGATTAGCTTTAATAGGATTTTGTGTAAATCCTTTAATAGGGTGATTAAATTCAATGAGTTCTTCAAATCATCTTGTGAGGTAGCCTCTAACAAGGTTTTAACCTTTAACTGGGTATTTAGCCATCTCTTAACCGGGTGATCCCTAGCACAATCGGTTCCTAGTAGAACCTATTGTAAAAGTCTTTAACTGGACAAGGCTCCTAATAGAGTGGACTTCAAAAGAGTTCAAAGAATAACTTGTGGGTATTGATCCCCACCATGGTTTTTCCCAGTTGGGTTTCCATGTGAAAAATCAGTGTGTCGTGTGTAATTCTTTTCATGTGATGGTTTTGTGTTTTATGTTAAGTGGTAATGCATGTTGAACCAGTAGTCTTTATACCTCTGATGTGTTACTTGTTTATGCATATGAGTGAAGTGGAAAGGAGATGTTAGGTGAGGTGAAGATCTAAGTGATAACTGGTTTATACTTGTCATAGTCATTCTTGGTTTTACCAGTTGTACCTTGTTTTGGATCAGTGTTACTATTTACCAGTTAAGTGAAGTCTTTGTAGTCAAATTGGTTGAGGGAAAGTTTTTGTCTGTACTAATTTACCCCCCCTTGCAGTATCAGTTTGGTACTAACTATTCATCATTATTCATCAATTGGTATCAAAGCTTCTTCTAGGTCCTTTGTGTTGTAAGCTTAACTACTTGAGGAAAATATCCTACTCTAATGATGAAGATGGAAGGTCCAACATTCAACAAAATAACTTTAAGATATGGAAGGATAGAATGAAGATCTACATTAGAAGCATGGGTGATCAACACTGGAGCTATGTTGAGAATGCTTATTTTATTCCTACTGGTACTCTCACTGATGATCAAAGAAGAGAGATTCAGGAGAATGGGAAAGTCATGGAAGCCCTAATCAACAGTTTATTTGACATTGAGTTTATTGACGTTTAGGATAAAGACAATCCCAAAGAAGTATGGGATGCTCTGGAGAATATCTATGGCAGTGATGAGAATGTGAAACAAGCTAAGGAAGAGAGCCTTAGGGGAAAGTTTGAAGACATGCGAATGGTTGAAGGAGAGACCATTCAACAATATGGAATGAGAATCAAAACTATTGTTGGAGACATCAAGAGTGCAGGAGGTAAAATTAAGGATTCCACTATTGTTAGCAAAGTCTTGAGATCCTTGTTACCAGACTATGCAATAAGGGTTGCTGCTATTCAGGAGTTGAGGTCTATAGATAAGATAAAGGTATCCCTAGACTCCATCATTGCAAAGTTGACCGTATATGAGCTAAATAATTATGATGGTAGTATTCAGAAGATTGAATCAGCCTTTAGAGAATCTATTGCATCATCTAGAAAGGGTAAAGAAGCTAGTACCAGTTGTGAACCAAGACAAAGCAGAGAAATAGATGATGAGGAGATCCTGATAGAATTTGAAGCTCTTCTTGCTAAGAGACTTCCTAAGGGAACTGGTAAATATAGAGGTAAGCTCCCTTTGAAATGATTCTCTTGCAATAGGATATGACACATTGTTGTAAACTATCCTAATGGTGATAATAAGGACAAACTGGAGAAGTTCAAGAAGTTCAAAAGAGGAAACAGGAGAAACTATTTTGTAGCAGTTGATGAAGGTGTCACTGATGAGGAATCAGAAGATGAAGAAAGTGAAGAAATTATGTTTGTAGCAGTTAAGGAAGATGTGTCAGACAAGAAAGCTCTTGTCTCTCGCTTTGATAATTCCAATGAGTGGATTATTGACAGTGGTTGTTCTCACCACATGACTGGTGACCAAATTAAGTTTCTATCCCTAGAAAAGTATGATGGTGGTGTGGTTTGATTTGGTAATGATGCACCATGTATGGTAAAAGGAAGAGGTTCCATCTCTTTGAATGGAAAAAGTAGTACTGATAATGTGTATTGGGTAGAAGGTCTTAGACACAACCTTTTGAGTGTTGCCTAGCTGAATGATAATGGACTCACTCTAGAATTCAAAGATGGAGTGTGCAAAATAAAAGGAAAGAGTGGTGAACTAATCACCACCGGTATGCAGACCAGAGGTAACTTATTTCAGTTGAATGCAAATATCAATACATGTCTAATGGCTAAGTTTGATGATAGCTAGATATGGCATAGGAGACTCTACCATGTAAAATTTGATAATATTGTGAAGGCCAGTAAGATTAGGGTAGTTAGAGGATTGCCTATGCTGAGAAAACTAGAGAATCCTTTGTGCAGAGAGTGTCAACTGGGGAAAATGTCTTCCTCAACCTTCAAAGGTAAATATTTTACTACAGACAATTTACTTTGATCTTGTCCATATTGATTTGTGTGGTCCTATGAAAACTAGGAGTGTGTAGGGAGATAGGTATTTTATGATTCTTACTCATGATTGCTCAAGAATGATGTGGGTCACATTCTTGAAAGACAAGTTTGAAGCTTTTGGAAAATTCAAAGCCTTCAGAGCATTGGTTGAAAAAGAAAGCGATAAGAGGATTAAGTGCCTAATAACTGATCAAGGAGGAGAATTCACTTCCTATGAATTCAACAAGTGCTATAAAGAGAACGACATCAAGAGGCAACTGTCTACCCCCTAGACTCGACAGCAGAATGGCCTAGCTGAGAGGAACAACTAGACTATAGTTGAAGTAGCCAAAATGATGCTGATTCAAGGGAAGTTTTCTCACACATTCTGGGGAGAAGCGGTGAGAACTACAGTCTACACTATGAACTAGGTACTCATCAAGAAAGGTAAGGATAAAACACCTTATGAGCATTGGACTGGTAAGACTCCTGTAGTAAGTTACTTTAGAGTGTTTGGTAGCAAATGTTATATCAAGAGGAGTGAACATCAGAGCAAGTTTGATGCAAAATGTGATGAGGGAATATTCCTAGGGTATTCCATAAAGAGAAAAGCTCTCAAATGTTTCAACAATAGGACTTAGAGAATTGTTGAAAGTATCAATGTTAGAGTTGATGAAAACTCTGAGAAACCTGAGGAAACCAGTAGCGAGCAAGTAGGAGATGAACTAGTAGTAACCTTCTGGGAATTGGTTGCAAATTAGCCTAGTACTAGCAACAGTGCTCCTACACCGGTAGATGTTGATGTTGATGAAGATGAGGATGAAGAAGAAAAGTAAGAGGAAACAACTAAGATCATTCCTAGGTATGTAAAGCTGAATCATGATCCAAAGCAGATCATAGGAGACAAGGATGCAGGAATTCTTACAAGAAGAAAGGTTAGAGAAAATTCTTGCATGATCTCTGAATTTGAGCCTAAAACATTTAAAGAGGCACATAAAGATGAAGATTGGATCAAGGAAATGGAAGAGGAACTTGACTAGGTATAAAAGAATGGTACATGGTCTTTGATACCCAGACCTAATGATAAAAATGTCATAGGCACCAAATGGGTTTTTTAGAAATAAGCTGAATGAAGATGGCACAATGGTAAGAAACAAATCCAGATTGGTGTGTAAAGGATATGCTCAAGAAGAAGGAGAAGACTATGGAGAAACTCTAGTTGCTAGATTGGAAGGAGTTCGTATGCTTCTTTCATATGCAGCTTTAAATGGATTCAAATTATATCAAGTAAATGTAAAATCTGCATTCCTAAATGGAATACTTGAAGAGGAGGTGTATATAGAGCAACCAAATGGGTTTGCCCCATCAGAAGACAATGACATGGTGTGTAGGCTACATAAAGCCTTGTATGGATTGAAGCAGACACCTAGAGCATTGCATGAATGCTTGCACTCCCATATTGTGAAGATTAGATTTGAAAGAACAAGTGAAGATAGCAATATCTATTTGAAGTCAGAAGGAGATCAGATTCTGATTTGTGAACTAGTTGTTGATGACATAATTTTTGGTGGAGATGACAAGATGAGTCACGATTTTGCAGATGAAATGAAGAAGGAATTTGAGATGTCACTTATAGGGGAGATTAAGTTCTTCATTGGACTATAGATTCAACAAATGAAAGATGGAATCTTTATCACTTAGTCCAAGTATGTCAATGAGGTGTTGAAGACCTTTGGAATGTAAGACAAAAAACTGGTTGGTACACCGATGGTGACCTATTGTAAATTATCAAAAGAGGATGACTTAGCATTGGTGAATGAGAAGGAATATTAGTCAATGATTGGTAAGTTGCACTATATAGTACATAGTAGACTGATTGCACATGCAGTAGGCATTACTGCACGGTTCCAGAAAAGTCCAAGAGAATCCCACTTGGTAGTAGTCAAGCAGATTCTTAGATATCTGAAGGGAACTATTGACCATGGATTGTGGTATCCATACAGTAATGATATCAACCTCAGAGTGTTTACAGATGTTGATTGGGCTGGTAATGTGGATGACCAAAAGAGCACAACCGGTGGTGCATTCTTTCTTCACTAATACATTTGGGGTCAAATTCCAACGGAGGTTTCCGATGGGCAAGGAGCATTGTGTGAAAATTTGATTTTTTTTTTTTTAAATTGCCCGTGTTCGTCAGAATTCCGACGACCTTAGGCATTTTATTAAAAAACAAAAACACAACGCATTTTCATTTTGAAAGAACCAAAGCAAGTGGCGATCATCTTACCTCCCTACACCCCCCCCCCCCCCGCTGGAGCGATCTCTGCACAAGCAAGGTAAGGTTTTTTTTTGCAATCAAAGGAACTCTTTGTTTTTCAATGAAGGGCAACTAATTTTTTTTTGCAATCAAGGGCAATTGGTTTTTTTTTGTGAATTAATCCATTTTGTGCATATCCTGCGATCTTAAAATTCCATAAAATGACATCTCTTTGAGGTATTCCATCATACAGTTCACATGCCGTGTGTATGCTACCCCATTTTGTGATTTTTGTTATTGGAGCATTTGCAACTAATTTTTGACAAAAAACCCCCTTCGATTATGCTTTGATGGATGTCCATACCTTGTTCCAAAGCTCCTATTTTGGCACACGCAGGGAGGATGCTGGAAAACATTGCATTGAGATAAACATGACTGTATTTCATGAGGATTTTAACTCAAAGCATTTGCACTATCACTTATGGCTATATTAGCTTTTTAAGACACTTTCATAGTGCACTTCACCTATCCTAATAATGGACTATCATGAGATTCTTAAGAATGGAAATACTCCAAACATTCATGCCCTCTATGTTGTCATTGTGGTTTTCAATCATTACAACTACATGCTTTTCAAGGACCAAGTAGTGTTCTTTTTTCATTGTTCTACTGTGCTTCTCAAGCTACACCAACATAGTTTTATTTAATGGCTTTTTTTTTGTAGTGATTTCTCAATGGCTTCCATTGTCTTTTTCTTGGCACATTCAATGCATTGTCATCTATCACTACTATTTATTGTCCTTTTTACCTTTATTGAGGTTGTTCTCATACATGTCATTCACTTTGTCTATGAGTATATCTCAACCAATTCACTGTTGTAAGTAGAAATAAAAGATTAGTCTCATCTCTTTTACTATTTTAGACCTTCATAGTAATCTTTGCAATATATCATTTCCTTCCAATTATATGGAATAATGATTTTCTTTTTATGGAATGTGATGAAGGCTTAAGTGTGTCTTCTTGAATTCACTTATTATCGACTCCTCTATGATTACCTTAGGTCTTTGTGGCTAAGAATTGTTCTTGATGAACTTATGCTCTTTATTGATTTCTTTTACTACCATTATATTATCCTAAAAAAGGCTTGTTCAATGCTCCCTTAGCATGCATGTGCTCTCTTTGTATTGATCTAGGGCTACTCATTAATGTATCTATGGATTTCCCTTATTCACTATGTTGTGACAGTCATTTGCAGATTTGGGACTATCATCTTTCATAATTTGATGTCTTTAAGATGTGGGTACATTGCTTGACAAGAAAAGCTCAAGCATTTGTGAAGCTCAAAGAGTTTAAACCCCTTGTTGAATGGTCATCTAGTTGTTCTGTAAATGCAAAATGCTCAAGTAAATGAGAAATTCGCTCAAAATGGTTTATCCACAACTAAAAGAAAACAACTAACCACTACATATATGCATCAACAAAATAGTGTTGTATAGAGACCTAATCATGCCTTCATGGATATGTAGATCAAGTTCCCACATTTTGGACAAAATCAATTCACACAATAATATATTTGTTGAACACACCCACCACAAAGATTTGGTTATGCAATAATATATTTATTGTTAACTTTATCATGGAGGATTTGGTTATGCTTGTTACAATCAAGGTTTGACCAAACTAATTCTTAAATATACAAATGAAGAGTGTGGTTGGTTGGTGACTAATTACTCTTTTTAACACCATTTATAAGATCATATCTAAATCAAGTGTCTCAAGAATTAAGCTACTACTAAGAAGACAGTTTGCCTAAAGCAAATGGGTTTCTTGGGTTGCTATTTATTGTAGATAACTTAGTTCCTTCATGAGAATCAATCAATTTGGAACATGTATAACTCACATTTGTGACATGTCACTAATGCAATTCCTTAGTACTTGTTTGAGTACTATCTCCTCTATTGTTTTCTATCCACTTTTGTGTCCTTCTTAGAACAAATAATAGATTAATGAGAAGGTGGAAAAGGTGGATTCACCTAAGAGGGAGTGGATTTTCCCAATAATATGTTAGATTCTCCCAAGGATGGATGGACTAAACACTTGAAAGGTAGATGATTAAGGATGATGACAAGGTGAATTTTCATTAGAATGATAGGGTTGATTTTCCTAAGAACAAGTAGATTCATGTAAACTAGAGCATACAAATTTGGACAAAATAATGGAAGGAGACTAAAACTTGATAGATTCACCTAAATGGGAGTGTAGTCATCTAAGGATAGGAAAAAATCACCATTTGCATAAGAAAGATGGATAAGATAAATGATTTATGTGAAATAGATACCTAAGAGAAAGTAGATTCACATAAGGATAGGTGGATTTTCCTAAAGATGAAGGGATAAGACTTAACAAAAAGTGGACTTAGGATGATAACGAGGAGGATTCATTTAAGGATATGGCATATTCACCTAAGGGATAGTGTATTCTCCCAAGAATATGGAAAAATTATTAATTGGTGGAATGACATACTAGATCAAGGAATGATACAAGGGTAGATTCACCTAAATATAGGGTAAATTCAGCTAAAAGGGTACCCATGAGATTGTGGTACTGAGTACCTATCTATGGATGGTGTATTTGGATACAAGTATGATGAAACCATGCTTGTGTATGATGAAACAAAGTCCAGATCTCTATTATAGGTCCAACATAATCTCTATTATTTGAGACACCATTTTATTAGCATATCCAATTAGGGTAATTTATGGGTTTAATTATGGATCATGTTGTCTATTTCCATGCACTATTGAACTTATTTGGATGTATTGTGATTATTTTAATTTTGAATTTATAAATAAATTATGTTTGTACCTTAGAAAGGGTAACTCCAATTGATGTTTGGGTAGTTTATTTGAAAACTTATGGTGATTATTGCCCTATGTTATGTAATGGAGTTATTTTTACACTAAGTAATTAACTAGAAAAATGAATTTGTATTGTTTTACAAGTATGATGAAACCATGCTTGTGTGTTTACATGTTTGTGCATCCTATTGAGAACCAACCTCGCTATTCAGGAACTCAATAAATGTGGTGTTAAGTAGAAGAATGGAAAGCTCAAGAAGCTATGTTAGTAGGCATATTTCAAAGATAGTATCCCCTAGTTCTCCTCATAGAATGGACCATTGGATGGCTCATAGTGGTATCCTATCCTACATTTATCTTGATGGCATTGCCGATAGTTGGTATGTGGTTCTTGGTACAGGTTTCCTCTTACCCTATTATCTTATTTATATCTTTGTTCCAACATGTGGAGATTGATTTTTGTCATGCTATGATGATTTTCATGTTTGCATGTGTTTTGACATTATGCAAATAGATATGATGTCACACCATACTTATGTTTTGATATAGTGTAGGTGATGGTTACATGTTGTTGATGGTAGTGATTTGGGTTCAAAGACACAATTCCACACACACACACAAATATTTGAAGATGCATTTTATATTATTCCCTCTTAGTGGTGATTAGTGTTGGAAGATTTGCATACATGTAGAGAGGAACTCATGTTAGATACAATAGGTTGTGTTTGATAACATATGAATGTGCCTCATGATGTATACATATAGCTTTGGTGTGTGACATGCATGCACATTTTTCCATAAGACACATTGCTATGTGGCATGTGCCCTATGCATGTCTTCTTTGTGAGGCACGTTGCTATGTGCAATGTGGCCCTAGGTGTTTCTTCTCTATGAGGTGTATTGCCATGATATGTTAGGATTTGTAGTGTGCAGGCCACAAATGCATGCATGAGGGACTATTATTATAGTCATGTTTTTTGGGCATGTAGCCTAGGCATGTCTTCTCCATTAGGTACATGGCCATGCCATGTGGGAGTTTTTGTGTTCATGCCATAAATGAACACATGAGGGACTATTATTGGAGTCATGTTTAATCTTCACTCTATTTAGCCACAATTTCTAGTCGTATAGTTATGTAATGTGCACTTTTAAGGATTGTTAAGTTTCCTTCAATTATTGATGATCTCTCATCTTTGTTGCATAGGCCAACAATTTTATTTTATCTTGTTTGAATTAGTTTAATCACTATTGTGAGTTTTATCTATTGTGTAATTATTGTGGCTATGTTTGATTTGCTATTGGAATTGAACACATTTATTTGACTTATTATTGGTACTATTTTTTCTTTCTTTCAATATTTATGATCTTTGGTAGTTTAGTGAAACTCTTGCTATTTTTAAATGTTGCCTTCTTTGTTGTGATGTGATTCCTCACCAAGATCGATGTAGATAACCTTGGATGAGTGTATATAAGGAATCAAACATTAGGAAAATTTGAGGATAGGGGTAAGTGTTTGTTGTATGGGTAGCTACGATCCACTTGTACATTCTTAGTGATTATTGACGGCTATGTCTTGGAGGCTAATCCCATTAAACAAACAAGGGGGAAGTCATACATAATCATATGGATCCTCCCTAGTTGTGTGTGGATTCAAGACCATCATTTCATATGGTTCTTGGCTACTTTGTGAGACCATGGCATCCTCTTAGACCAATATGTGAGCCTTGTATTGTTATCCCTGCAATGTGGATGAATAAGTGTATGTTAAAATAAATGCTTTGCATGCCATATAGTTGCATATGAGTTGTTCACATCATCAGATCATGATTTAGAATATGTGAATTCTTTTATCCATTTGAAGTTGAATGGTTGATTATGAAAATGCGTTATACATTGAAGCATAATCTGTAAGATGTTCTCTTCAAGAAAAAATATTTATGCTTTCATATTGAAATGTTGACGAAATGGGGTCCTAGTCTAGGAAAGTAAACTACAAACTTATACATTCACCATTTCAAAACATTTTATTGGGGAGTAGTCAATTTGGTTCAATTTAATTCCTCTAGGAGAGACTAGCAATATGATTAATTGTTCCATTTTGATGTGATTGGATATGATTAGATATAATTTCATTGAAGATGAGAGAACTAAGTAAAATTATGCAAAATTGACAAGATTAAGCATAAATAGGCAAATAATAAAACAAAAAGCTAACATAGAGGTACATATTTGGAAATAAGACTCTAAAATGAACCTAATCAGTTACCTGTAGGGAAAATGAGGTTAGAGATAATCTACCTATATGGAAAGTGGTTAAACTCTACCTCTAAGTGGCTCATCTTGAGCATTGTCAGTATATGGGCATTGATGGCATATTATATCTGGTTCTATCATTTTCGTGGGTGCAAAATTAACAAGGCAAAATAGTATTAGTGGGATCATGATCTCATCAAAATGGTTTTGGCTTTGCATTTATGATAGTACATTGATCACACCTTACAAAAGGTTCCAATCTGATACATAGCATCCCAAAGTAAGGTCAATAATGATGTAAATTAATGCTTAAACTGGAGTTTTGGGTAGTCATATACCGATCATTTCCAAGATTGATGCTTAAACTCAAGTTCTGGGTAGTCATATACCCATGGCATAGGGTAGGGGTGACCTGCAAACAATGCTAGTTCTATTTGCCTGTTTGCTTGGTGTATAACTTGTCAAAATTAGATTTATTAGCTATAGGTCTGCCATAAAGTTTCCAACTTATCACCAGTGAAAATACAAGAACCAAGGCTTAGAATACTCAAAAATGTCTCTCAAAAAGTCTACAATAGGCAAACTTTTAGTAAGAATTTGCAGACACAATGCTAAGAAATTCACACAATCAGCTACATTAAATACGTTCTCTATTAAGTTCAATGTTTTAAGATGAAAAAGAAGAGTTAAATGGTTTTGGTTCGATTTGCAATTTTTGTGAAGCTTTTGCATTGAAGTTTCCATAGCCTGATTTTTTTGCCTATGAAGAAAGACCATGTCAGATAATACCAGCGAAGAACAAAATAAGGAGACAATTGCTAGATTATTATCTAACTTGAAAAGAAAAGGTGATGGGAAATGTTATTGTCCCTGCAAAATTTGTAAGGGCTTAAAGACTAGAAGACTTCTAATCAAAACAGCTAAGAAATATTGTAGGTAGCATGGTCACATTGAAGGGGGACATGATTATCATCCACTGGTAAGTTGTTCATTATATCATTTTAACAATTTATATACATAAGAAATCACTTGATAATGAGATCATGATCATGGTTTATTTATGTTGATCATTTTTATATAGGTTGAGCACCCCAAGGCACATGATATGGACCAACACAACCCAAAGAATGTGGTTTTCGAAGTGGAGGAACATGGAGGTCTAAATATCGAAGCTGAAGATAATGATCTCATGGAAGATGACGATCATGCACCAGAAAAAACAATTGAAGATGATGGTACAAATACATTGATCCATGACACATTTAGTACTGGCACAGCTGATCATGATGATCAGGATGACCTTGATGTTCATGATTTACCTCTTCTTGAGAAGGCATATGAGCCCCTTCACAAAGGCTCCCAAACAATTCTTCTCTTTGCTGTATTGTTGTTGGTGAACTTGAAGGTTATGAATGGTTTATCCAACATAACAATCTCACGTATGTTAAGGTGTGTCATACATGTCATTACAGTTAATAAATGGTGAATCATGTACCATTAATATTCTTTATATTAACACCTCAAACTTTTTTTTTTTCTATAGATTGATAGGTGAGTTTTTCTTACCACCATCAAATATTCTACCTCGCTTATACCGAGAATTATCTGCCATTATGAAAGATATTGAAATGGAGTATCAAACAATAGATGCTTGTCCCAATGGTCATATTATATATCATAAACAACATGAATTTGGAATAGAATGCCCTGAATGTCATATCAGTAGATATCGAATAGATCAAATAACAAATATGGTGCCTCGCAAGGTTCTTCGTTATATTCCCATTATTCCACGTATGCAATGATTATTCAGGTGCACTAGCTTGGCACAATTTATGGATTACCATGCACGCAATAGAAGTCGATATGACATTATTTGAATGCCTACTGATGGTTTAGCATTTATGGACATAGAGGAAATGTGGCCACACTTTAAAGAAGAACCTCGTAATCTCAAGCTTTCATTGGCAGTGGACGATGTCAATCCATTTGGAGAGTTGAGATCTGTTTACTCGGTGTGGCCTATTTTTGTTATCAACAATAATATTCCTCCATGGATGTCAATAAAGAGGGAGTACATAATGTTGGCAATGATTGTTCTAGGTATTTTATCATTTAATAGTCATCTACATTTAATTATAAATATTGCAGTAAAATGGTCATAATAATTATGTAATGTTTTTGTTCATTCCACTAGGCAAGTACCAAGTTAAAGATATGAATGTATATATTGAGCCTCTTATCGACAAGTTGCTGGAGTTATGGAATGGTGTGACCATGTATGACATCTCTAGACCAATAGGACAAAGACAATTTCAATTCCATGCAATGCTTGTATGGACAATACATGATGCCCCGGGGCTAACACATTTTTGTGGTACGTTATAGTGTTCAAGTTGGGCATGATAATTATAATTATAAAAATTAACAGATTTAATAGAATTATGCATTATCTTGTAGGTCTTCAAACAAAGGGAAAATTTGCATGTCCAGTTTGTAGTCCAAAGATGAAATCCTGTCATTCAAAAAGTTTAGGAAAGCAGGTGTTTGATGGGTATAGGCACTTAGTTCACAAAAATCATAAGTACTGAAATACTAAAAAACATCTTTTCAATGGGAAAGAAGAGACTACATCAAAGCCACAAAGAATGACTCCTCACTTATGGAAGTTGGAATATAATAGAATTAATCGTCAAGGTAATGTCATTCCATCTAATGGTTTATGTTTGGAATTTGAATTTTTCTATCGTGTTTTGTTTACTGATGATGTAATTGATGATACTGAAGTCATCAAGGCATGGATGACCACCTTCCAAGGGGACTAAAAAGTTATCCCAGACAATTTAGTAGGTTGCCTTACTACGAGAAGCTACAAATTGTGCATTTTTTTGATACAATGCATATTGGAAAAAATATAATAGAGACATTATGGAAAATATTGGATGGAAGGCATGCCAAAGAAAAAATTGTCAAAATTTGTAGTGACATTGTGGAATCCAATCATGCAATGAAAAATGTCATTCAATCAAATAGCAATGGAGATCAAATTAATATAAGTGCCCTTCCTTGGTTATTAACGGAGCAACAAAGCAATTCTATAAAAGAAGTCATAGAAAAATTTGATTTCCCATAGGATTTGCTGCGAACATAAACAATCTCATATCAAAGAAGAGTTAATTTGGGCCAAGGATGAAAACACATGATTGGCATACCTTCATTAAGGTAATTCACGTTCTTGTGTATTTACTATATATTTGTATATTGTGCATGTACTTTTCATTGTATTATGCTAGAAAACAATGAAAAGATCATTTTATAATTGTTGCAGTACGTTCTACCTCTATCTCTCCTAGACCACTTCGACAATAATATCAAGCTAGTCATATATGATCTTGGAAAATACATGAGGTAAGTAGTGATGTTTGTTCAATTTGTTGTATAGATATTATATTTGCCATTTGTTTTACTTGTTATGCAATATATTGTATATTATTTTGTAAAGTCTCGTTTATATATTTTTGTGTCTTCAATCTCTTTTAGGTGGTTGTCATCTAAAGAAATCCACAAGGAAGATATAAAATATTGGAAGAGAAAAATCCCTCATCTAATGTGTGAAATGCAAAAGTGTCTACCTTCAACTTTTTTCAATGCACAAGAACACTACCTCATACACCAAGTTGAGGAGATCGAATTGTGTGGACATGTACACACTAGGTCAATGTGGATGGTTGAGAGGCACTTGAAATTTTTGAAGGCTTTGGTTTGAAAAAGAGCACATCCTGAGGGTTCTATGGTGGAGGGATATATGGTATACCAACTATGGTGTACATTACTAAATATCTTCCTAAGTTTGCAGTAAAAATCCACATAGATCACATTTGAGATCCCAACCCCATTAATAAATTCAAAGGGGAGCACTTGATGGGGAAAGGTAGATTGAAGAAAGTGAGAGGTAATTATAAGATGTTATTGTAGTAAATTAATTCTTCATCTTCTAAATAAATTAGTTGTAAGTGGTCTATTAATTATTTGTATAGTTGGTCAGGAGTGGGATGCGCTACATTTGTATATTGCAAACAATCTTGATTGGATGATGGTGTGGATTGAACGAGGTCAACATTCTGGTCGCACATTAACATGGGATGGTGTTGCTTCATTGGTTAAAGAAGCTTATTGTAATAGAGATTCCAATGTTACACAAAGGGAAATTGATTTAGCATATGGTTTAAGAGATCAATAGGTACATATAATTTTATTAATCACCCATATGTTTATCAACTCATGATGCAATAATTTTAATATGTTAGACATATTGCAAGTCAAACACCACAAGGCTATGTGCTGCAATGGTCATAAATTTCGCATCAAACAGTTGGATGACACGAAAAAAACTTGTGATTCTGGGATAACTGTAGTCTTTGAGGTGACCAATATTTCATCTAGAAATGACATACATCCTCAAGAGTCTCAAAATCGATACTATAGCATTTTGGATGATATACTTGAGTGTGACTTTAATTCCTTCAAATTAGTTCTGTTCATCGTCAAATGGTATAGGCTATGACTGAATAAAAATGATCTTGATAGAACTGTTATCGAACATGATAATGGATTTACAATGGTTAATACAAGGTCATTTGAATGAGTTGGGGATGAACCCTATGTTCTTCCAAGTCAATGTGAGCAGGTATTTTACTCGGAGGTTCCACATAAACCGGGTTGGTCATTTGTTGTTAGACATGATCCAAGAGGAAGGCCAATAATGTATAATGTGATAGAAGAAGAAGATACTGAAGAAGTAGAAGATGATATAGATGATGATCATGATTGATAGCTAGTTGATGATGTTCCTAATGGAAATGTACACGAAGAAGAAGAAGAAGATGATGATGATGCTACTACTGATGATGATGGTGATGGTGATGATGATGGTGATGACGATGACAATGATGAACACAATGACGATGATGATGATGATGATGATGACGATGACAATGATGATGATGACAATGATGATGATGATGATGATGATGATGATGATGATGATGATGATGATGATGATGATGATGACGGTCATGATGATGAGTTGGATGAAGAAGAAGATCAATGACATGAATGAAATGTATGAGATGCGATTATTATATTATCTATTTAATATTGATATCTTGATAGAAATTGATTTGACTTATATGGTTACACAAATAATTCATATGTTTTGAATTCTAATGCCATTACATAATTAATTCATGATGCACCTCTAGCTATCTGATAGATGGTGATTTAAAATACATATGTGATTGATTACATGCTTATGATGATACATGTGACATTAATTGAACTTTGTGTTTATTTATGGAATGTGGACTACTTATTAGCTATGTGATGGATGGTGATTTATGATACGTATGTGATGGATTACATGTTTATGATGATACATATGTGATTCTTATGATGCTCAATTACATATATGATGATACATATGTGATTCTTATGATGCTTATGATACTACAGTATTTATTGTTTATCAAATTACAAATGTAATGCTTATGATGCTCAATTGTTGGTGCAGGAACCTGAACCCCTTTGACGAGGATCCTACATAGTCTCATGGATCGACAGGTATAAGTCAATACACCTTATAGAAATAATATATTTTTAAAAAATTACAAGAAAAACAAACTTCCTCAGTTTTTCAAACCTCAACATTAGCAGCAAATCTAATACAGTTATCAACACTTGAGGCCCCAGTTGGACTTACTCAAATTTTAATCTCAACATCAACTTTATGGCTGACTTCTTCATCAATATTACCCTCATTTGCAAAATATCTCTCTCATTACCAACTAACTCTCTCTTTTGATGGTGCACAGGTATCACCAAATAGGTATTTGTCAGATGTGTCTTCCTCGAGTGAGGGAAATGTAGGAATAGAAGAGGAAAGTGAGACATGTAGTAGATCTCAAATAGGGAGATCAACTAGAGGTCAAAAGATTAGAAGAAAATTCAATAAACACATGGAATTTTTTCTTGCTCAAGCGGAGTCATGTTCTTATGATGATGAGACCAAAGGCGATGTTGAGGTGCCCTTGAGGTACAAACATCTACTGAAACAATGTGTACCCAAGGAACTTCCTCCAATAAACATTGATTTTTGTGTTAATGAGAGGATATATCACATAGCACCTTCATCGTTACATGGTTTGGGCATTATTTTCCATGGACAACATAAAGGTCTGTTACAACAAAGTTGCTGAATTGATGGAGTTTGTTGGACCTTGTTACAATTATAATGATTGGATGCAAATTGTTCGATATAAAAAAAGTATGCATAGGTATGCACTGTCAGCCAATTATATGCAACAAAAAGATAATGATCAAAGTAAACAAGTGGTTGTATACATTGATGGAAGGCCAAAAGTAACAGGGAATATTGTAGGTTTTATAAATAGTACACGACCTAGTTCAACTAATAAGCAACCCAATTGCATATTTGAGGCACGTGAGGGAAATTATATGTTTGTATGTGCGATAAAATGAATAAGTGTAGGGGAAGAGCTGCTAATCAATTACAATTTGAATTGTATAGATACAAACAAAGTTACTATCATGGGGGTGGTACGTACTATATATATACCATTTAAGCCAACTTCCAATTAATGAATCCAATAAACCATTGTATTATTAAGTTTTTTTGCTAAGTCTATTGGTTTCATTTCGCTAACATTTTTATATTTGTCACAGGGCCACATGGATCCACCGCATAGCACAGATAGGGGTGTAGGTCCCAACACTTCTATAGAGCAGGTAAACCTCATTGTAATTGTACAAATTAGATAGAAGCAAACTGTTACATTATGATCTTTTCTTGAGTGTTTTGAAGTAATTTTGATAGTGTTAATTATATTCTTATCACAGATGGATGTTTGGGATAAGGGAAAGGAACTTGCAGTACCTCAACACCTCCATAGGGATGTGGGGTGCTCGACAATGTTATGCGCTGATGACACCGCACTTAGCGCAAACCCTATACAATTGATACAAATGAATATTAGAAAAATTAGCCAAGAGATTGTTCATTTGGCAACCATAAGCCCTCAGACTGATGAGATAACAGAGAGGGTGCAACTATTGTTGTAGACAGTGGAAAACTTGCAAGTAAGCAGTAATGAAAGCTTTAATCATAACAAAAGTTCAATAATGGTTTATATTTTTTTCTCTTTTATGTCATTAACTAAAATATGTATGTGTTGTTTTTACAGAAATTTATAAGGGCTCATCATCTCGGTGATGATGATCAAGGTATTGTGGGTAGTTTAGGTTATGACCATGTTCTATATATTAAAACTACTCCTTTGGACTTGTGAACTTTCTTTTTTAATGTTTTATATATTTAATGTATTACTCTTTAGGTGCTGACATGGGTCCGAGGTCGACCCCAACTATATTGCCGACTACAATGTCGGCAACACGTAGCATGCAGACATCGTCTGTTGCAATGGCTTGTGTTTACCCACCCACTAGTGGTAGATCCCTCTTTTTCTCTCTCTTTCATTATGTGTTTATTACCCTTGAAGTGTTCTTTCTTGGAGGCATTTCATAGTGGATTCATTTACTATGCAATGAGATGCACATGAGGATGCACCAAAGGTGACTACTGGTGATAACATACCATCATTTCTTGGATCTTCCCATATTGCTAGTACGGGAATGTTGTAGGCCACATTGGTGGTGAGCGATGAAGAATTGGTTCCCTTGAAGATACAGAAGGTTCTAGGTACTTTAAAATTATTATTATATATAGTCTAATTGTAATTTACTTACTGATCACTCATTTTGGACTAATGATCCCATGTTTTTTTTGCAGGAAATGATATTTTTTATAAAAATCTTAATGACATTACATTGCAGATATTTGGGCCCACCGTACGTAAAAGGTGGAACATCATACGTGAACTAACCCTTATCCACTATTTTGATTTCATATCATTGCTAGAATAGTTTTCCTTTTATCCATTTCTTGAACTATATCAAAGGTAGCTTCAGTTTCTTTCTAAATCTAACAGGTTTGTTTTTGCTTTAAAGGTGGAATGACCAAGAAAAAAAGTTAAAAGATGAACTCACAAACCGTATGGTAGGGTTGTTTGGAAATGACACATTCGACAAGACTAAGCTCCTAGAAAAAGTTGGCACATATCTAAAGTATGTGAGGGACCAATATAGGACACTTTTAGAGAAGAACGTAAAGTATGAGCATCCCCCCATAATTCCAGAGAGGGAGTGGAAGGACCCGATTTTGGATGCAAAGGAGAGAATTGAAAGGAAAAAAGGAAATACACCACCAGATGCTAGAAGAAGGTATGTGATACTATTAAGAATGTGAATATGTACTAATTATTCATTATATTTATATAATCTAACATATTTCAAACTTTTCATAGATTGAGTGACACGTCAAAGGCAACCAAGGCAAGGCAAGAAAAGCATGGGCAACACAAACTCAGCTCTGGTGGTTATATGAAGCTTGCCACACGAATTGTAAGAATCAGTAAATTAAGTATCACATCAAAATATTTATAAATTGTAAACAATTTTTTTTGATCAAACAATACAAGCAAAATTTACAATACCAAGCAAAAATGCAGGGCTTTGAATTCAATAGAGTGCCCATAGAAGATGACAAGAGAATTGGCTACAAGCAAGGCTATATAGCCATGGTTGAACAGCTACAAGAATTGAGTGGGCAAACACGAGATTCTAATGCATCTGTCACAATGGTAAATAAGCTAAATGAAAATTATTTCAAATTGAATACTTAACCAATAATCTATTTGATGTTAAGTTTCAACATAAAGTGACTATATTTTTTTTAAATAAGCAAGCAATGATAACCCTGTGCGTGACATTGGAATGCAACATGATAATCATGGAACAGAACCTGTATATGAAGGTCCGGATGTGCATCCTAGTAGCGGAGGTATTCATTTGCTATTCAAAACTTTTTATGTAATTATTAATACAATTAAACATCTTAAATTGAAAATTAGTGTAGTAATTAATGTAACCTTTATTGTTAATATTTTAGAGCATGTAGTCGGTGGTGACCAAGTGGAGCATGATCTGGGTAGACAACATCAGGAACGTGATGTTCCCCAATCAAGTAAAGAGGACCACTGTTAGTCCTTTAAATAAATTTAATTGCAATTGGTGTATTGATTAATGTAATGTTTCGTATTTCAACTCTAGAGGATCTAGAAGGTGTTCAGCATGTCGAGGTTGAGGCTAGACAAAATGATGTGGAAGATGATGTGGCCAAGGTAAAGAGTGTAACGGTTGTGTTCTTTAAATTAATGAAATACTTGTAACAATAATAAAAAAATGTTTTGAATTTAACCCAATTCTTTGTTATTGCAGAGGACCCCCCTTTGGTTCAGCATCCTCATCCTTTGTATAGGACTAGGCATACATCAAGAGCACAAGAAGAGGGCAAAACATGCGAAGATGGGGGAAATGATGAAGAAGATGATGCTCCACTTAGACTTTACATAGCTTCAAAAAAAAAAACAAAGAAAGAAATGATTGTAATCTACCTTATTTGATAATGACTGATTTTTATGTGTTAATGAATGTAATTATGTGCTAATGAATGTTCATGAATGATATGTGTTGATGATTATTGATGAATGTTGTGTGTTAATGAAAGTTAATGAATTTTATGTGTTAATGAATGTTATGTGATAATGAAGGAATGTTGTATTTTAATAATGGATGAAAGAATGAATGGAAGAATGAATGAATGTTAGATGTTAATGGGGAATTTAGAGTGATGTTAGGGGGGGTCGGGAGGGGCCAAATGAGCTTCCACCTTCACTTGGTTGGCCCTATTAAGTAGAGAATATTAAACTATTCTCAAAACAAAGTGAAGCTCAATAAGATAACACACTTTTCAATATTTCATTATGTTGCACAGTTAATCTTATTGAATAATGTACGTATATTGAATCTTAATTGCAAGGTCCAACAGAGACAACACGAACAACACCATGGTGTGACTACAAAAGTTGTGAATATGCCTCATCATGAATAAAGTTGAATTAGCACATTCTTTGTAAAATCTCAAATGCTCTATACTTTGGAAGTTTTGAAATTTTTATGATCATATCGGTCCCTTGCCTAAAAGATTTTTTCCTTGATTTGTTTGTGATACACATTGAGAGATTTTTTTTTCCCTTTTATTTATGCATGTCTTAACCATTCTCCACATGCTTCCCATTCTTATTTAGATTGTTGTATTTTTACATATGTTGGAATCTATAGTTCCACATACATGTTTTCTATGTTCTTTGTAACTATATGAAAAGGTGTAAAATGTGGGTATAGTCCAAAATCTTGATTACCAACAAGCTATTATTGTTTAATAGTTCCAATGTTTGTATTAATTGAAACAGTTTAACCCTTTTAACATGTTTCATAGCAAACCCACACTTTGTATGCAATCTTATTGTTATAGTTCAATTACTGAGGTGATGTGATTTTCAAAAGTATTCCGACGAAAACAAAATTGGTTTTCATTTATGTATTTTATTAAAATTTTAGAGTTTCCTCATGAACATTTAAACTTAGAAGGATTTAAAAATTCAATACAAGAGTACTGGACATAATTTCTGGATATAGAACTGAAACTCTCTCCCATGACTTTAGATTGTTTCCATGCTCTCTAAGCTAGTAGTTTTCAGACACAAAACATAGGTCTTCTAAATTTTGTCCCAACATTAATTAGTTCCTTTCTCTTCTTTTTCATCCTTTTGGAAAAAGAATTGGAAATTGTTAGGAACGAACATCTTCCTAGGTGATTTGTTAAAATACAATGGGGAACTCAATCAAATTTTAATTCACTTCATTTTAAGTTATTATCACAATTCATTGAATTATACTTAAAAAAGACTTATATTTCCAAGGTAAAATATCAGTATCTTTCTTGGGTGATATTAGATAGTAGGGTCTCTTGGCTTAGACAAAATCACCCTCTCATTGTATTCAAAGTAGATGCATAGCAAAGCTAGATGCATCAATCGTTAAATCATAAACAAACACAAGCTCAAAAATTGTGTTACCAAGTATGCTTGGAACCTACCCTGTAACTAACTAGTTCATACTAGATATTGTTTGGGTATGGTATTCAATTCTATTAGAATCTACAAAATAAATATTAACCTAGAAATTAATGTAAGTGATAACATTTTTAAAATTGTTAAATATAAATGATAATAAAATCAAAATGGCATAACATAGTTGATTTCATAAGAGAGAAAATGAAAAAGTTCACAATATCTTCACTCGATATCCAAGATTTTTAATCCATGAGGATGAAGATGAGGATGAGATAGAAAACCAAAAGACAAGGAATTGTTTATCCAAGTTTCCAAATTTTTGAGGATAAGGAAAAAAACATAATCCTATGAAAGAAGGAGAATGTGCAAGTCATTATCTCAAGTTAAAAGAAATTACTTAAGTAAACTAAAAAAACAAATGCAATATCATACTTATGATAAAACATATCCACTTGGTGAATAAAATGGTACATTGGCACACCCCCTTAATTGCAATTGAGGTAAGAAGAAATGGGTCACAAGGTTAGGTATCCATGTAAAATATGAAATAACCCCAAATTATAAAGAGAGTGTACCCTCTCGAAGTAGAGACTAGAAAATCCATAGGACAAAACTCCATCCCAAGTGACATATGTGAAGGATAATATAGACCCACTCCATCCCCTAAAGTTGGTGCCTCCACAAAGAAGAGAGAAAAGCAATGCAAAATGTTGTAGTAGGTTCATTTGCAACAAATGATGCACCTTCCTTTCACAATATGGAAATATTGAGTTGTCAAATTGTTGAATTCCCATTCAAGTGGAATGTAGAAAGGAATTTAGATGTATGGTTTTTGAAGCGACTCATGTGTCTTGATGTTGGTGTTAAGCTATGATTGTTCCATAGAAGATTCAGGGACTACAATCATTGAAGTGTGAGACCTTAATTAATGTGAAATAGAATGTGTCATGTTGAATGATATGGTGGGGATAGAACAAGTGAATTTACAATGGGAGACGATGTAACTCAATGGGCATTGTCATCAATGAGAAGACAAATATTCTCAATTGTTTCATCAATATTTGAAAGGTGAGATTCCACAAATAGATGTGAAATGTTTAAGTAGGCCTCCCAATGAAGTGGATCTCATAGACATGAAGAATCCTATATAGAGAATCATTGAGAGCCCTTGAAGAAGAAAATTTGAACTTGGATGAAGCAATACATGATGGAGGAATATCTTGCAAGAGGAAATCAAAGTCATTCTGGTGTCATCTAGATATGAAATGTGGTCTACTTTTCAAAAAAGTAAAGATGCTTGATACGAATGTGTCCTAGGGGGGTGAATCTAGAAGACATATACTCCTATTGCAAAGAATCATGGAAAGTTCTAGAAGAAGCAACTTTTAATTCTGAAGTAGCAACGTGTATAAGAGATGTTCTCATTTGTAGATGGAGTATCAAGAGGAGGATCACTAGTCCATGGACCATGCCATTGTTGTTAAATACCTATGCTTTTGTTCATAGTCACTTGGTGTAGGAATGAATTCAATGAGATAGGGTAGGAGATCCTACATAATGTAATTTTTCACTATGCCTTGTTTCGAGTACAAATGGTTCTCTGAATTTATCTTGACAATAGAATGTTAGAATTTAATACCATAATCCATGATGAAAACTGCCAAAAATGGAAATTTATCTTAGTTCGCAATTACAAAATGCTTTTGTATAGGCCTCTCAAAGATTAAGTACATCAAATTGAGACTTTATAAATTAAGTGTATGTATTAGCAATCTCCCAAATTGTTCAATGGTCTCCAAACCTTGTCAATTTTTTATTTTTATTTTAAGTCAAATATGTATGGTATTGGCATATCATTGGTTGTGTGATTTTTTTTTTCCTTAAATGCTTCTATGACCAAAAGAGACAAGTTTTAGATGAAAATGGGGTCTTATGGGCCTTTTTGACACAATGGTAGGTTCTTTAGACCTGAAATTGCCCCAAAAACTAGTCGATTGCCTTAAGTTAAAAACAAATCCTTGTTTGTGAGCATGCTTCTTGATCTCCAATTTTGGTGGAATGAAAGATAATATTGAATTTATCAAGCCTTTTGGATGCTTTGAAACCACCAAAAAAAAGCTACTTTGATCATTGAAATGTTGTAGTGACTTGGATAAACAAAGAAAACTAAGTCTAAACTTTAGAAGTTAGTTTTTTCTTGTCAAATTGTTTTCAATTTTCAAATCATCCAAGGATGCAAGAGGAGTATATTTTGTTATGACAAGATAAAAAAAGAACTTAGAATATTTTGAAACCATTGAAACATGGGGACCCCTTCCCCCCCTCCAAAATCCCTATTTTTTTAGGATGCAATACTTAGGGGAAACATCCCCTTGCCGCACCACTTAGGGACATCCTAGGGACACCAAGGAGTCTCTTGACCATCTCGAGGATGCCTATGAGTCTCCCATGGCCCCCAATTAGAAACTCCAATTATAAACAAAAATGGTGAAATTATTGTGAAAATGTCATCTGTATTAAAGGTTTGGCAATGCCCCCTAACCTTGATGAGGGCTCTGCCCCAAACCCCCCACAAGGGGCACTACCCATTGACCCCAAACCTCTACCCACCATTCTTATTGTTAATGCAATCGTTTCCATTTTTTTTATGTTGACTAATTTAAACACTTAGTATGCCAAAGTTTCATCTACAATTCTTATACTTATTCTTAGTTTGTTCCCAAAGTTCCAAAACTCTACCACCATTGTTAATGTTCAAATTTCAATACAATCATTGACATATTTTTAATGTTTATTGTAAAATTTACATAGTGTGGCAAATTTTTATTTACAGTTGTTATACTTATTCTATACACATCCTTTTATAATTAATTTTTTAAGTTGTGTATATATTTGCATCCCACCCCGCCCCCTTCGTCATCCCCCTATCGTCCCCAAACTTAAGCCCTTGGTATGTTAAGATATGAAAGCTCACAATAGTTTCATTTGATATGTTAATCAAGGAAAAACCTACAATATATAGCTTCCAAGATTACAAATCCATGAGGATCATGAAGAGGTAGAAAACCAAAAAAAGAAATTGCTTATCCAAGTTTCCAAATTTGTGACAAGGAAAAAGTAGAATCTCAATCAAAGAAGGAGAATGTGCAACTCATTATCTTATTCTACCTAAGTAAAAATATTGCCTAATTAAGCTTTTTAATAGTGGAATATCACACTTAGGATAAAACATATCCAAGGTAAATAAAATATTACATTGATAGGCTTCTTTGGTTGCTCTAAAAGTGGTGCCTTATGAATTATGTTCTTGGATACTAAAGTTTCCAAATTTCTGGGCACTCTTGATAGCTTCTCATAGAGATTGTGATTTGAAGGCTTTAACCAAAACTTTCAATGGTTTTTGTTGATGTGGTTTTTATGCACTATGCAACACAAAATAAAATACTAAGTATTGTATCCTCTCTTGAACAAAATCCTCCCAAGTGCTAAACTACGTGATCAAATGGGATGACTCCAAGATTCCAATAGTTAGGTCTTGACCTTATACTGTAGATAGACTCAATTATTGTGATGTGATATCTACTGGAATCACAAGGAGGACTTACGTTGCTTGGGTCAAGACCTATCCATTCTCATGTTTCATGATTGATTTACACTCCATGATTTAGGTCATCCTTGAGCAACATCTTGACTTAGCCAAATTTTGTTTTTTGTACCCTAATTCTTTAATTTTGACCCCTTACTAGCATTACCTTAGGTTTTATTGGGTTTCTTGCTTCTCTAGCATGGGAACATTTCTAGGGTTCATTCACACAAATTGCTCTTGATGAGCAAGCTAGTATCATGACCATGACTTAAACAAAATTTTAACTTAGTCAAATTATCTCCTCCAAACTTCTATGAGTTCATCACCTTCATTCTTCATCATTTAGATGTCTTTTGTCATTGGAAGGTAATTCTTGACCACCATACCTCAATCTTGACCTATGCTACCCTAAAACCCTAGAACCTAGTCATGTTTACAATTAAGATCTTGGTGACTTGATCACTTAATACAGCTTAATCATGTAGGTCTCATCTAACTCCGACTCCAACACTTATGCAAATCAACCCTAGTAACCAAGTACTTTGGGAAATATCTTGCAACTTGACAACATGGGTAGTAATGGAGGAATGAAAGGTGAGACCTATAGAGGTGAGAGAGAGAGAGGGTGAGAGGAAGAGATAATGACCTGGAGAGGGTAGAGAAAGAGAAGTAGAGAGGGAGAGAAGAAGAGAGGGATGGAGAAAGAGACCTAGAGAGGGGAGAGAGAATAGAGATAGTAGAGAGGGATAGAGAAGAGAGATAGAAGAGAGATACCAATGTCAATCTTTTTCTATAATTTTTTTTTTTCCAAAAAATCAGCCTATCATTAGAATTGCGACTCCTAAGGGTAAAATTTTGACAGAGGAGTGTCGTTGGATGCACAAAATCCTCATCAGAACTCTCCTAGAGGCCATTACAATAGCCTCCAAGAGAGTTCTGATGAGTATTCTATGCATCCGATGACACTCCTCTATCAGAATTTTACCCTTTCGAGTCAGAATTCCGACGATAGGCCGAGATCGCGATGGTATTCTTTCAGGGTATGAGTATCCATGGTGGCCATCGGAAAGGTTGGAGCTGATGTCGGAATTGCGATGACCACAAGGATAGTGAAAAATTTTGACACAAAGTTTTCGATGACTTTTTTTATCGGTAGTGCGATGAAATTGTGTCGGGATCTCGACGATTTGCCATCAAAATTTTGACCTGAATGTACTAGTGCTTTGTGGTAGACTAGTCTCATGGATGAGTAAGAAGATGAGTTGTATCTCTCAATCTATAGCGGAAGCAAAATATGTTGCAACATTTATGAATTGCACCCAAACAATATGGATGAAGCATGTATTAAGTGGCTTCAAAGTTCCTGTATCTAAACTGGTAAGTATATTTTGTGACAACATAAGTGCAATTAACATTTCCAAGAATCCGGTTTTACATGCTAGAACCAAGCACTTCAAGCTCAAGTATCATTTCTTGAGGGAGAAGGTTCAGAACAAAGAGGTTGTACTAGAACATGTTTCCAGTAAGGAGTAGTTAGCAGACATATTCACAAAGCCTCTACTGAAGGCTACCTTTACCTATTTGAGAGGTGAATTAGGGGTGCTGCCCCTTCAGGAGGTGAACTAAAGGTGTGTGCTCCACATCAGTTAGGTATTGCATTGATAAATATTTTTTAGGATTGGTGTGTTGAAGGATGCTACTCCTTAGGGGGAGCAACATAGTGGGACACAGTTGTTTGTGCCTCCACTTTGGCATTGTTGTCAAAGGGGGAGAATATGTGAAGTGAAGAAGATATCTGCAATATTGGGGAGAAGAAGATATGAAGAAGATAGATATCTTTGTATATTGCCATCAATGCCAAAGGGGGAGATTGTTGGCATATGTACAGAGCATGATGACATGATGATATTGTATGTTGTCATTGATGTCAATATGCTGAAGTATGAACTGGTATATTGTAGTAAGCTAACTGGCAATAGAACCGGTATGATGATGTAAACCTGTATATGTGAAAAAGTGAAGCGATATGTTTGTTCAAGGTGAACCAGTATGTTGGAATGAGAACTGGTAAATGGAAGTTTTGTATCAGGGTTTCATTTGGCATGACTACCGGTTGGTAGTCTCAACTTTAGGGTTTCCAGTTGATGTATTGCCTATGTGATTCAACTGATGACATCTTGTGATATGTTAGCATTGTAATGAAGATCAAATCATGTTGTCACCCTTGTGCACGTGAAGGATTTCCTTGAGGATATTGCATGAATATCGATCCTATCTACCTTGAGAATGTGCGAAGTCTCTATAAATAGTGGAGAGCATGTGATGGGTTATCAACTTCTTGAAGAGGCAAAGAATGAACATTGGAGAATGTCTTGAGATCTGTTAAAGATTGTTGTATTCAATGCATTGTCATTAACAGCTAGGATTGAACCGATTGAATTGCTAAACCTAAAAGTTTAGGGTTTAGGGTTTATGCTACCGACCTATCTATTTTCTATAATGTCATTGATGTTTTTCATTTTGAAGTTGTTGGAAAATGTTATGTGTGTATCCAAGTGAAGAGATACTTGATTCTTGCCAGACCGAAGAAGTGTGTTGATACCTGCAGAGTGTGATTAAAGAAGCAAAAGAGCTAAAGTGGATCTGCCTTGGCATTGCATGTGGTTATCAGATCAACGTATTACTTGTTGACTTCTAACCATTTCAATAGTTGGAAAATCCCTTAACCGGGTAGCTTTAATAGGCTTTTGTGTAAATCCTTTAACAGGGTGACTCAATTCAATGAGTTCTTAAAATCCTCTTGTAATGTAACCTCTAATAGGGTTTTAACATTTAACTGGGTATTTAGACATCCCTTAACTGGGTGATCCCTAGAAGGATTGGTTCCTAGCAGAACCTATTGTAAAATTATTTAACCAAACAAGGCTCCTAACAGAGTAGACTTCAAAAGAGTTCAAAGAATAGCTTGTGGGTATTGATCCCCACCATGGTTTTTCCCAGTTGGGTTTCCACATGAAAAATCAGTGTGTCATGTGTAATGCTTTTCATGTGATGGTTTAGTATTTTATATTAAGTGGTAATGCATGTTGAACCAGTAGTCTTTATACCTCTGATGTACTACCTGTTTATGCATATGAGTGAAGTGGAAAGGAGACGTTAGGTGAGGTGAAGATCTAAATGATAACTGGTTTATACTTGTCATAGTCATTCTTGGTTTTACCAATTGCACCCTATTTTGGATCAGTGTCACTGTTTACCAGTTAAGTGCAGTCTTTGCAGTCAAACTGGTTGAAGGAAAGTTTTTGTCTGTACTGATTCATCCCCCGTCCCAGTACCATTTTGGTACTAACTATTCATCATTATTAATCAACAACATCATAGAATATGAGGCACTCATTACCAAGCTACACTTGGCTATCCAATGGAAGATAAGGGAATTACAAGTCTATGGTGATTCCCAACTTGTCTTAAAACAAGTCAATGATGAATACCAAACAAAAGATGACAAACTTCTTCCCTATTGTAGCACGGTTGAAGATCTTAAGTAGCATTTCACAACAATCAAGTTTGATCAAGTCTCACAAACAAACAATAGAGCTGTAGATGCAATGGCCACCATTGGCTCCCTCCTTTAGATGCCAACACATAGTCAAAAGTGTGATTTATTGGTTGAGCAATTATTCATACCTGCATACGATCTACTAGAATCTGAAATGGTGTGTGTACTTGTTGGTCCCAAATCCCCCTGGTATCAATATACCTTCGCTTTCCTAAAAGATAACACCACTCCCCCACTCCTTACCAAAATCCAACAACAGACCTTCATCCACTGATGTTCTCATTACACTATCCTTGGAAACACCATACTCAGAAGGCGTTTTGATGGTTCCCTCATAAGGTGTTTAGATAAACAAGAGGCTGAATGGGCACTATGTGAAGTGCACAAAGGCATCTGTGGGACACACTTAAGTGGGCTCACCTTGGCTAAAAAGATCTTGAGAATAGGATATTACTGGCCTAAAATGGAAGTAGATGCATATAACTATGTGAAGAAATACATCCCTTGCCAGCAACATGGTGACAAGATCCATGTGCCATCATAATAATTGCAGTTGTTCATTACACCCTGGCCCTTCTCACTGTTGGGGCTCGATCTCATTGGGAAAATCCACCCTACATCCTCCAACAAGCATAAATTCACTATCACCGCTACCAAATATTTCACCAAGTGGGTAAAGGCCATCCCTCTTACCTTCACCACTAGTAAGCAGATATCCAAATTTATCCTAAACTACTTGATTTGTCCATATGGGATCCCAAAAGATATCATTATAGATAATGATAGACAATTCAAAAACCAGGATGTTAAGGAACTTTGCTAGAAATTTGACAACCAACATCGCTTCTCCACCCCATATTACCCACAAGGTAATGGTCAAGCTGAGGCTTCTAGCAAAACCCTAATCAAAATCCTCAAAAATACGGTTAATGAAGCTGGTCATGATTGGCACCTCCAACTCCACACTGATTTGTGAGCCTACTACATTTCTATCTACACACCCATAGGAGCCACCCCCTCTTCTCTTGTCATTAGCTCTAAAGTCATTCTCCCACTTGAGATCAAGATCCCCTCTCTAAGGGTGTCGCTGTAGAATATCCTACCAGACGAAGAATACAGAATTGCTAGACTACAAGAGCTAGAACTGCTGGATGAAAGGTTCCTCAAGGCCTTGAACCATCTCCGAGTATATCAGAATCACCTATGCATGAGTTACCATAAGAAGGTCAGAAACTAAGAATTTGAAATTGGTGATCTTGTCCTCATGGAAAATCATAAAAACCTTCAAGAAAGAGAAAAGAAAGGCAAGTTCGAGCCTAATTGGCTTGGACCATATGTAATCACAACAAAATATGGATCAAGGGCCTATAAGTTGGCTACTCCTAAAGGTGATCCTTTGAATGATCCAATGAATATCATGCACCTTAAAAGATTCTATGTCTAGTCCTCAGAAAGTCATCAATTGTCAAAAAATTCAAAAAATTCAAAAAATCAAAAAAATCAAAAAAAAAAAAAAATCATGAAAAAAGATCATCACTCTAGTGAAAACATGGTAAACAGGTGCCTTGTGACACCCAAAGAAAATAAAAACAAAAATAATTCATCCATCAGTGAAAACCACTTTGTGGCGCTATGGGCAAGTACATTGGTGAAAAGTTGCATGTAGGTTCCAAGGTAAATAATCTAGATCCATTGTCTAACAGGTCAATACTCCATCACCCTCACTATCCAATTCACCCATCATGACATCCCCCCCCACCAACCCACCTTGGAATAAATCATGCATATGATGATGAGTCTTCACCTAAATCATGAATAAAGAGTGTCCCATCAAATTGAGCTTTTGTGCCTTTGTGCAAGCTCCATCAAGTCTTGAGGTTAGTCTAAAGTCTACAAGTTAATCTTCAAGGTCATCTGATCACTTGCCTAATCCAAAATTCACCCACTCTATCCTTTTCCCTAGGGATGAATCCTTCGCTTGCCTGGCAGTTTAATCCTCCATCCTAATCCTACTCTTGGCAAGAGGTGTTAGTTGGTCATGAATGAGTGACTTGTTTGATTTCTTGGATTTTCATTTAGACTTGCATCTTTTTCCCTATGACTGCATCTATCTATGGCTGCCCGGATCTTCCATATCCATGTATGTTTACAATAGGTGCATACTGGGGCATATTTTCATAGCATGATGTGTTTTGGATCTCTCTTGTATGAACCAACAACCTGGTACTAGTGTTTATCAATACTTACCTTCTCATGTACAAGAGGTATCAATGTGTTTGAGGGTTTCCTTGCATGTACCCCCAACTTTGTATTAGTGTTCCTCAACACTTGCATAGTTGTGTGTAAGGAATTCTTGTTTGACTATGAGTTAGTCCATGCCTTGGGTTTCTCATGGCATCCTAGTTCCTATAATCAGTGGTACAGGTTACCTAGGGCAATATCAAACTAGGTTGGCTCTCCACATCTTTTGTGTGCAACTCTCACCATCATTCCATAAAGTCCTAATCTAATAACCCCATGGAGTCCTCAATTCCCTGCCCCCCTACTATTCCATATTCTTCTATTTTCTATCTAAGACCATTGTATTACTATAGGCATATTTTCTCATTGTATTATCCATTCATTTTATCTACTTGGGTGGAATTATTCATATAGATTCCATTGTCTATCCATTTAGGTTACACTACCTATTCATTTCATGACACTACTCATTTAGATTATCTTTTTTCACAAGCATTTACCACATAGATTGCATTTAGATTTCATTGCATACATCATTTAAGTTGCATTATCCATTCATATTAGGTGGCATTAATTTATTCACTTAGATTACATTACATTACTCATTCATTTCATCATTCATTTAGATCACATCATTTCTATACCATTGATGATTTACATTGCAATATCTATGTAAGTGGCATTACATTCATCATCCATTCCTCATGTAGACTGCATCTAGGCAAATTAATCATTCATCACAAATAATTTGCATCTACATCTACTATTTCATTGCATATACAACATATATACATATCATAAACATGATCACTCATCTTGCATCCATAAACATGTTAGCAAAATATCACAAGCATACATATATAAGCTTCCACACTGCATCACAAATAGTTCAGCACAATATATCCATAATCATCATCCATTCATCACATCACAAAATAATAAATAGAGTCCATCATAATAAAGTACACACATCATCCATTGCTGCAAATCATATATATGCATATAAAAAGATGAATGTGTCTGTCATAATACAATGATCACCCTGAAGGGTCAAAATATGATACATAAGCCAAAATTGAGTTACCTCTCCCCTCCTATCTCTCTGACCCCCTCCTCCGCACCTCCTCTCCCTGATCCTCCTACTCCCCCTCCTCTAGGTGGCCTAAAACCCACTGATCCACCTATTTGCTAGCTCTATGTAGGCTGTTGGCTCTGTGTCCTGTGTGATCACACACTCTCAGTATATGAGGCTTCTCATTGCGCCCTAGGTACTACTTCGTGGTATAGCCCCCTATAGTAGCCTTCCTCCCAAACTACCCTCTCTGCTCTATCGCCCTGCTGCATCATGTCATAATACATCTATCCAAGCGCTGCAAGAACCAATATCTAACAGGCTGCATCCTTCTCCCCTTGCAGTCATGTCACATCTACCTCTACCCTCTATGATCGGCCTCGCAACTCCTCTAACTCTTCATCCTCTTGGTGGAGAGAATCCTATAAAGCCTCAATGGAAGTCCTAGTCTGTGCCTCCTCTAGCATCCGATCAGACTCCTCTCTATGCTCTCTCAGAGCATCTACCTTTGTCCTCACTGTATGGAGGCTCTTTGTAAAATCTGCTATCTCTCACTGCAACTGCTCCACCTCTACCTCCAGGATTTGCCTCCTATATCTCTCTATCTATATCTCATCCTCAATGGAGTGAAACCTCACTTGGGTCACATCCTTCTCATCCTAGACTCTATCAAGATCAGCCAATGATACTCCTCCCCTACCCTCCACCTGTGCCTCAGGAATATCCATGGTACAACATCCCCTCCCCCATCAAACCCTCCACCCATGGCCTCTCCTAATGGTACTTCTCCTGCCTACCCCTCCCCTGCCTTAGGACCTCTCCTCCATACCACCCTAACCATCCTCTGATGTTCACCAACACCCCGCCCTACTGCGACCACAACTCTCTCACCTAGTCCATCATTGTCTCTGCTGACTATCTGATCTACTCCCAACTATAGTTCATCCTCCACCAGAACCCCAAGAATGGTAAGGCACACTAGAAAGTGTCCCTCCCACCAAATCATGTATCCTCCTGTCATCCTTGGATCCTCTCCTGCCCCAAGCTGCTCATCCCAAACCAAGTATGACACTATCTGAAAATTGGTCCTACCCTCCAATGGACTCACTGTCGGGCCCAAAGATCTCACCTCTCGTGTTATTCGAGGATATAATGGTATATCTCCAGCTATATCTTGGACCAGGTAGAACTCTCTCGCTACTCTGTATGGCGCATACTACTCCATGATATATACAGACCCACTGAATATCCACATCTCCACTCCAACCTAGTGTAGCTGCCAATCTGCCCTCCAAGTCTCACAACCCAAAAATGACCACTGTGTAAACTACATAAGCTCATCAATGATGTGGTGCCAAAACCATATGAATCCTATCTGGGTATAATCTAGTAGGCCCCTATACCTATCTATATATGGCTGACAGCCCCACCTATCCTGTACACCTAGTGGCTGAGTAACCACAATATATTTCCAGGCCTAGATATGGAGAAGTGCCACTCCTGTAGATAAGCTAGCATACTCCTTGTACACCACCAGATGCATATAGTGATATAACTGAGCCAACATCGTGACTCCCTAGACATACTACGTGCAATCATGTACCATGAAATAAAGGCACCTACTCCATCTAGTAGGAAACTCATGCCCTTTGAGATCCGGTATAATTTGTCTGTTCAAAAATCCACAAATCACAAGTACCACATGAGGAATATGTCAGATACCTATCACCCTACCCAAATGCATCCTACTCCTATCTAGCATCAGTAGGGTCTCATACTCTCAAACCTCCCGCAGGAAAAAATCTGTTGCATCTAAATGGTACTTTGGGATGATGTCATGAATGGGAATCTTCAAGATCCTCCATACATCTAGAAGAGTCACCATTGCCTCACTAGTAGGTAGATGGAAGGTGTTATATCTACCATCCTGCCTCTCAAATAAAGCCATCATCATCACGGTATGAGCTCGAATCCTCCACCACCTGCCCACAAAATTCAACCCTACATTAGCTAAGATGTCCAACTCATCCGACCACAACCGTCGGTATAATCTCATGGTAGTGGGCCAATGATCCCTTAATACCAACGACCCCAACTCAACCAGCATCCAACAATCCAATTCATCATTCCACATGCTTGAGTCCTATTATACCCTCGGGTACACCCATAGCTTCACCCACCTTAAAAATTCTAAAGTCTATTTCTAATCCTTCCCTTCCCTAGTGCAAGCGCTGATTCACTTAGCGCTTGCACCAAAACTGTGGCACTCATTCCATTCTATAGGCACATGCGCTAATAGATCCCCCTTAGAGACCCTGAAAGGAGACTACTGCAATCACTCACGCTAGTTGACTTTTTCCCCTACCCTAACCTACCCTAGTGTGACCCCCTGCATTGCACCACCTTTGCCTAACCCTAACCCTAGACCTAAAACTCCTACATCACGAGCATGAGCGTAGTAGCACGAGCGCACACGCTAAACACCAATGACCCCCCCAAACCTCTGATTCTCACCTTCTACTTGCGAGCGCACATGCTACCCTATAGGTGCACATGTCAAAACGGCAATTAGTGCACCTGCCTCGCCAAAATTTGGCCCTAAACTAAGCCTTAATTCTACCCTAAACCTAAAAATTCACAAAGGATTATGGTCCTACATATCAGTGGTCCATAGCTTGTGGGTCTCTCTTACCTTCGGATCCTCTTGGCATGGTGCTCACATATGGGGACAAGATCCATCTCTTCTTTTATGCTTTGATTGGCTCCAAGGCTTGTGTGTAATAGTGACTCCTCATTAGGCCCTTTGTGGCTTATATGGACCCCCTTGTGGGCCCATTCCCTTCGCAATCTCCCCCTTTCTATTTCCTCTTCTATTTTTCTTCATCTTCCCTCTCTTTCTTTTTCGTTCATCTCTTCCACTTTAATTCTTCCTTCTTCAATCTAAGAATTTTTCATCAATTTTTGTACAAATTTTAGAAAAAATTCTCAAGGGGGCATACACCACCCACGCTTTACGCAGGAGCATCTATTTCTTTTTTCTTCTATCTTTTACCCACCACCAAATTTTCCACTACGTAAAAGAGGGGCAAAATGTAGACACTTAAAAAATAATTATTTTAATTATTTTAATTTCTTTGCATAATTAATTTTTTAATTGTGCCTATTCCTATCCCCCCTCAATATTAATTAGATATAATTAATGTTGTCACTATGGTCTATTGATTGATTTATTTAATAAATCCATCCACCTTTATTCTTGTAAAAAACCCTAATATTAAGTCTCCTCAAATTCCTTCTTTTAATTAATTAATTTCAACTAATTAATTAATCTAGGTGATTCCTACAAATCACCTTTTTCCTAATCCATCATTAACCTAATGAATTCTTCTAGAAGCTCCCTAGACTCACTTATCATTATTCTTCTAAATTTTAATTCCCTCCACTCATTCTCTCTCCTAGTCAAATCCTCCTACAAATTCTATCTACCTTGATCCCACCTAATCATTCTTCTAATTTGTCTCCTAATGAGTTGCTAGTGGCTAATAATCATGATTAGCCACAAAGTCAACTCCTTGTCCCTTCCATCCAACCACCTTCCTTGAATACTCTTTTTCTAGGTGAATGTGAGATTTTCAAAATCTCACATTCCTCTAGGCAGCCCATCCTCCAAGGAATTTTTAATTCCTCATTCCTCTGATCCCCATGATCATCCCTTTTAAGGAATTTTTAATTCCTCATCCCCATCCCTCAAGGAATATTTTATTCCATTCTCTTCCCTAGGAACATTGGGAAGTCTTCCCAATGAGTCTTGAGGAGTGTGGAGACAAGAAATGCCTTTAAGGCATATCTCTTGGTCTCCACACTTGTTTTTCACCTCCCCTTGGGCCATGCTTGGGCTGACAAGAAATCACAACCCTTCATATTGGGTCATTCCTAGCCCTCCATTTATCATCTCCTCCTCCTATAAGTTGAGGACTCCATCTCCTTGTTTATCATTTCCAAGTTAAGTAAATTTATGCTGCTATTTTGTGCTCAAGAAATCACCCTCATGCCCTTATTATGCCAAAATTTGCATTCACCCATACTTAGCCAATTCATTGTCACAACCCTCCTTTATCACTTTTGATTTGATACAATTCTATTATATAATTTTTTAGTTGAGCTATTGGAAATGATTGAATAAATAATATACAAGAATAATAATAAGCACACACACACACACACTTGGAGAATACAATTCAAAAAGCTTTATTTATTTTTATTTTTACTCCCAATTATGGCACATGTTGTAGGAGGAATTAGAAGCTTCTAGAGGAATCTCCATCACCTTGCATGTAACTCCCCCACTAAGTTTTTAATCAATTTGCATGAGTCCAATATTGGAAAAGAATCTCTTTTTTTTAATTAAATTCTTTAGATAGTGGAATTGAGGGTTTTTTCTTATAAAATTGTATGGAAGTTTCAAAGAAGGGAGTTGATTATGTTTTGAAGAAAATTTCCCAAGTTTTTAGTAGTAGGATCTTCTTTGGTAGTCTCTTTTTTTGTTGTAGGATTTTTAAGTTGTTGTTTGAAAGATTTCTCTCAAGTTGCAAGGAAGGATCAAAAGGATAGCTAGAGGATTCAACATCAAGCTTTGATAAGCCAGGTTCTCTTCTTGTTATTTCACATTCACATATGAGAAATGGTATTATCCAAAATATGGTTTGTAAATCTTCCCTTATTGTAAATCTTTTCTTCTTATTTAGGAATAAATATTGATAAATTACTTTCACATAATGCATGTAAACGATAGTTTTTATTTTATTTTCCTTAAGAAATATGCAGATGATCTTGCTTTTTGCTTTTCCAAAGATTTTAGATCTATCCAAAAATCATGTTTCCCTTATTTTAAAATTCTTTTTCTTCTGAGATTAAAAACTCTTCCCTGTGTGATTTGAATCTTAATCTTTGTTTCTTCCCTCAAATTCATTTCTCTGGCTCTTCGAATGGAAATCTGAAAGAAAATCTCTCTGTGAATATCAGTTGAAATTGAGGAATATATTTCCTTATGAATAGTCCTCTATGTTTTTCATCCCTATAAAGAAGTCTTTCTTCTCATTTGATTACATAATTATATATATATATATATATATATATATAGTTATATATTCTCTCTATGAATATTAGTTGAAATTGAAGAATATATCTCCCTATGAATAATCCTCTATGTTATTCATCCCTGTGAATGTTGGAAATAAATTCTTTCCCTGTGAATGCTAGAAATAAATTCTTTCCCTGTGAATGTTGGAATAAACTCTCTCTCTCTCTCTATATATAAATATTAATCTTCTATTTACTATAAAATCAATCTAAAACAATTGCGATAACTTGATTATCTATTTTATTCATGTTCTTGTTTTCATAGATACTCTTTTTTTTATATATATACCCTCAAATAATCTGGGAATGTAACCATATATATATATATATATATATTTGTATACATATATATATTAAATTTATCCCAATGAAAATAAATTTTAATGTTGCAAGTGATTTTAATATTAATCACGTCCTTCAGAATTTATTCTGAATGAGTTTCAAGCAGCGTGCATGGGGAGGTGGAGTAACTACTGAGACGACAGTATCGGTAACCGCCAGGGGTAGTGGTACCCTCCACTACCCCTGCGGTCACTATCACGGTAGTGGCTGCAAATGGAGTGGAGGGGCTCGCAGTGTCCCCTCAACCCTACGGGCCTGTACATGCAGGACCGCAGGGGTGATGGGACCCGTGGTCCCCACTCCCCCCTACATACTATTAAAACAAAAATTTCGATTATATAATTTTTTTTGTATTTAGATTTTTATTTTTATATTTTAAAATTTATAAATTGGAATTTTTTAGTAATTACTCTAGTTTAAATTTTTAGTTTAATTGTTAATAATTTTTAAGTTAGTAAATTAAACATAGGAGAATTTATAATTAGGATTATTGTGTAATATATTTGCAAATTTAAATTAAGGTGTATAATTGGAATCTCTCAACCCATTTGAGATTTATTGGGTTACTTCATTGGTAATTTTAGGTTCTTTAAAACATTTAAGTCTTATCACCAAAAGTATAAACTAATTGTTCATTTTGAATCAGTAACTCTATAATTAATTATTCTCACGATAGAAGTAAACACTTCTTTTTGTATGTAAATGACACTATTTTTTCATTACTTATATATTAATTTGCATTCATCGATAAGCAAGTTACATTTCCATCATCTTCATGCAAGTTGCACATGAGTTCATAATTGCCATTATCATACCAATACATGTATTAATTTGTTTAGTTGTAGAAGAATGGTATTTCTCTTTATCAAATGCTATTGGAATGCCATCAAAGTAGTTGTTCAATTAATTAAACTTCATAATGTCTAGTTATGTACATTCATTTCATGATTATATTTCAAGCATGATGTTTTCATAAGCTCTTAGTTAAGAAAACTAAACAAAGGAAGTTGGAAAACCAAAACCTAGCAGTGTTTGGTATAAACAGTGCCTCTAGGTCATGCTTGTGGGTAATGCCATCATGTTGAACTACTGCACTTAATGCCTAATAAAGCTGCATCAATGACATCTATGGCATTGTCCCTATAAATCATTGGGGAGTAATAAGGGACACTTGGAAGTTAAAATCCAAGGGGCGGGTAATCCCTCTTGGATCGATAATCTAACAAGATAATCCTTAAATGATTTTACATCCATTGATTTAAACCATAGTAAACCCCCTTTAGGGTTGATTAAGTAAAATGCTTTTATGAAATTGATTTAATCTTGAAGAGATGTTGATGATTGACAATTTGGTCAAGGGTGACGCCTATGATAGGTGATAGGATGTAGTTGTTTTAGGCCACAAACAATAGGCCATCTTGAGCCTTTGTTTAAGTGCTAACATTGTGGGTAGCAACCACAGAGAAACTATTTGGGACATTGACCCTAGAAAGGGTTGCATACCCACTAATCAGTTTACATCAAACCATAGAGTAGAAAATAGAACTACATACTTTACGCCTTGATCCCGTGCCAAAGCGGGTATGTAGGCAGTCTTGGGATGGAGTTAGCCCTTATACTCAGGTGTTTGTGGGTGGGGTCTAGGCTTGGTAAGGAAGGATTGAGTGGAACCCTAATTTGAAAGATAATTAAAATGGAAAAAGTAATTCAATGCATACTCGGAAGGAATCTCGTATGGATTCGCTTGACTTCCTGAGGCTTTAAGCCAAATTCCAAGGTTGAATTCAAGCTTGTATTATGTTATTTAATTTCTCCTAAGGATGGTGACCTTGGTGCACTTCTATTAGAAGAGTGTAGTACTTAGTGAGTGGCTCAGGACCCAAATGGTCCCAATGAGTCTAAGTCTCTGACTAGAGCACCTCCTATCTCAATTGGATAGATGCCTATCCCGTATTGGATAGATGAAATCTTATGTCCATAGAGTGTAGTACTTAGTGAGTGGCTCAGAACCCAAATGGTCCTGATGAATCTAAGTCTCTGGCTAGAGCACCTCCTATCTCAATTGGATAGATGCCTATCCCATATTGGATAGATGAAATCTTATGTCCCATATGGACAGATGCCTAACCCGTATGGTTAGATGCTCATCCTGGATGGATGAATGCCTAATCCAAATGGATGGATGCCCAGAGTATGTGATTGAATCAAACACAATGATTAAATTAAACAAAAAAAAAAAAGAGGTCGCATTTTGTTGAGTTAAGTATTGTGGGTTGTTATATGTGGTATCAGAGCAAAGGTTCAAATCTATTCCTTGTGCTCACTTTAATTTACATAGCTAAGGGAATGTTTTGCAATGGTAGAAATTTAATTTTAAAATCCTAAATCAAAAACTAACTACATTATTTAACTTTCAGGTAAAACCCTAGAATGGCTAGAGGAAGAGGAAGAGGAAGAGGAAGAGGAAGAGGAAGGGGTAATGGAAGGAGTACTACCACTAGGAGTCAAAGGGAAGAAAACCATGAGGAAAACCATGAAGAAAACCATGAGGAAAACCATGAAGAAAACCATGAGGAAGACCATGAAGGGGATCAGCATAACCCAGGAAATAACAAAGATGGGGTTGAGGCTATAATCAACCTTCTAACCGAACAAAGAGATAAAATCAACTTCTTGGAACAAACAATGCAGGACCTTAGGGAAAGGCAGAATGACTTTGAAAATTGAAGTGGTACCAAAAATAGAAACCCTGGTAGCAATCAAGGGAATATGGTGGGTAATATAGAAAAGAAAATAACATATTGGAACTCTCCAAGGACTTAAAGAAAATCACCCCTCCTAAGTTTGATGGGAGGCTAATTGGTGAAGGAGCTGAGAATTGGTTAAATGAAATGGAAAAGTATTTTGAACTAAGAGATTTTAGCGAAAAAACCAAGGCCTTATGGGGTTCCGATCAACTCACTGGGGAGGCGGCTAGTTGGTGGACCAACACTAAGGAGCAAAATGGGTATAGCAGGGATACGATCACATGGGATCAATTTGTTCATCACTTCCAAAAAAGGTGGCTCCCTCAATTGTTCTTTGATGTGAAGGTGATAGAATTACATAATCTATGTCAAGGACCCCTATCAGTCCAACAATATTGGCATAAGTTCACCAAATTGCTTAAGTATGTAACTATCTACCAGAAAGATGAAGAAGGCCAAGCGAAGAAGTTCATTTTAGGACTAAATACCAACATAGGGGTAGAGGTTGACATGCATGGACCCAAAAACATGAATGCATTACTTGAAAAGTCCCTAAGGCAAGAGAGGAAGATTCAAACACTAGCAGGGCAGAACTATAATGGGAACCACTCTTTTAAAAGGAAGCAGGAATTCAAGGGGAACACTAATTTCAACAAGGGTCAAAGGAATAATTCTTTCAAAAGAAGGCCACCTCCTAATCAATATCAGAGGAATGGAAATAATAATAATAGAGGCAATAATAACAGAGGCAACTATAACAGGAATGACCAATAGAACAGGACAACTTATCCACCCAGGGCCCATGAAACAAGGAATGATCGCCCTAGGAATCAAGACAGGAGGGGTCCTCCAAGTCGATGCTTTATGTGTGGGGGAAACCATTTTTCTAGAGAGTGTCCCAGGATTCAAGGTTAGATTATGGCAAATCAACCCCAACAAGGGCCCCGACAAAGGATTCATGCAGTAGTTAGGAACCGAAGAGGAAGATACTAGAATGTTCCCATGGAAACTACAAGTACACTATTTGAACAACCAATTTCAATTCTAATTGACACTAGGTCATCTGAATGTTTCATCTCACCTGAATTAGTAAGCAAATATGCATTAAAAGTTAATCAAATGGAGTCATCATAGACGGTTCGATATGGGGATAAGGTAGCTAGGGAAGTAACTAAGTGTTTACCGAGGGCAAGGGTACAATTTCTTGAGTTTGAAACAAGGGTAGATCTCTATGTGGCACCCCTAGGATTATATGATGTAATTATTGGAATGAGTTGGTTAACAGACCATCAAGCTAATGTAGATTTCTATAACAAAGTTGTTGAATGCTTGGATGATGGAGGGAAAAGAGTCAAAATCCAAGGGAAATTTAATCCCATTAATATAGAAACCATATCAGCCATGCAATTAAAGAAGGAAAGAAGAAGAGGAGGCCTAATCTATATGGTTGAAATTGATGAAGGAAAAGAGGAAAATACCCCAACCTTTAAAAATACCCCTTTCTTAAAGGAATTCAAGGATGTATTTCTAGAAGAGTTACCCAGCTTACCCCCTAAAAGGAAGTTTGACTTTTCTATCGACGTACTACCAGGAGCTGAACCAATATCAAGGGTACCTTACCGAATGAACACAACTAAATTACAAGAGCTCAAAATGCAACTAGAGGAACTCTTAGCTAAGGGATTAATAAGGCCAAGTGTATCACCATGGGGAGTGCCAGTCTTGTTTGTTAAAAAGAATGATGGAACCTTAAGACTATGCATCGACTATAGGATGTTGAACAAGGTCACAATAAAGAATAGGTATCCCTTACCTCGAATAGAGGATTTTTTTTGACCAAATGAAAGGAGCAGCAGTTTCCTTGAAGATAGACCTCCAATCAGGATACCATCAGCTCAGAATTAAGGAGGAAGACATTCCGAAGACAACTTTCAAGACTAGATATTGACGTTATGAATTCATAGTAGTTCCTTTTGGTGTAACCAACGCCCCAGCTGCATTTATGAATCTAATGAATAGTGTAATCCATGATTACTTGGATAAATTTGTTTTGGTATTTCTGGATGACATATTGATTTACTCTAGGAATAAGGAGGAACATTTAGTGCACCTACAAATTGTTTTGCAAAGGTTGAGGGAACATAAGTTATATGGGAAATTGTCAAAATGTGCCTTCTTCGAGGAAAAGATTCACTACCTTGGGCATATAATATCAAAGGAAGGAATAGCAGTTGATCCAGATAAGATAAAGGCAATAGTAGAATGGCTGATCCCTAAAAATGTTTCAGAGGTAAGAAGCTTTATGGGGCTAGCAGGGTACTATAGGAGGTTTGTGGAAGGATTCTCTAAGATAGCAAACCCCATCACCTCATTACAAAGGAAGGGTAAAAGGTTCACATGGACAGAACAAAGTGATAAGGCATTCTAGATCTTGAAGGGAAAACTAACTTCAGCACCCATTCTAAAGGTACCAGATCCAAATGGACAATTCACTGTCATAACTGATGCTTCTATTGAAGGTTTAGGAGGAGTACTTGTCCAAGATGAAGGGGTAGTAGCTTATGAATCCAGGAAGCTGAAGACTCATGAATTTAATTATGCACCCCACAACTTAGAGTTGGCAGCGATTGTGCATGCCCTACAAAAATGGAGACACTTCTTACTAGGGAAGCCCTTTGAGTTCAAGCCAGATAACCAAGGACTAAAGTACATCTTTACCCAACCCCACTTAAATGCTAGACAAAGAAGGTGGTTAGAGTTTCTAATTGAATATGATTTTGAAATTGAATATATTAAGGGGAAGGAAAATAAGGTGGTAGATGCCTTAAGTAGGAGGAGACACTTGATGACCATAGCAACATTCAAAACTTCTTTCAAAAGGCAAGTAATGAATGAACAGGGACATGACTCATGGTATGAGCAAGTCAAATTGACTTTAGAATATGATCCAACCGATCCTAAGGTTGAAGGGTATACTTTGGATGAGGATGGGTTGCTCAGATACAATAATAAAATCTATATTCCTAATTCAAGAGACTTAAGGGAAGTAGTCTTGTCGGAGGCTCACAATGCCCCTTATTCAAGGCACCCGAGAGTTAACAAACTTTATGGAGATCTAAAGAAGTTATACATTTGGCAAGGGATGAAGAATGACATAGTCAAGTATGTGGCTAAATGTTTGGAGTGTCAAAGAGTAAAGGCATAACATAGACATCCAGCTAGATTATTATAGTTACATGATGTACCTCAACACAAGTGACAAGTTATTAGCATGGATTTTGTGCAAGGGTTACCCATGTCACCTTCTAGGCATGATACAATAATGGTGGTAATTGACAAACTCACTAAGGTGGCACACTTTATACCAGGGAACTTGACGGATGATGCACCTACCTTGGATAGGCATTTTGCTAAGGAAATATTTAGGTTGCATGGAATACCAGAGAAAATCATATCAGATAGAGATGCTAGATACACTTCAAGGTTTTGGACCACTCTTCAATCAGCTCTAGGAACTCAACTAAATTTTAGCACTACATATCATCCCAAAACCGACGGTCAAACAGAAAGGACAAATTAGATTTTGGAAGACCTACTTCGCATGCACTGGATCAACCAACAAAAGAAATGGGAAGAGTACCTACCTCTGGTAGAGTTTGCTTACAATAATACATATCAAACATCCTTGGGAATGGCACCTTTCAAATCATTGTATGGTAGACCATGTCGAACACCTTTGAGTTGGGATAGTCTTGAAGATAGAGTAATTATTGGGCTAGATATGTTGAAGGAGATGGAAAGGAAAAATAAGGAAATTAGGTAGAGATTGAAGGAAGCCTCAGATAGGCAGAAATGTTATGCAGACAAAAATAGGACTCCAAGGGAGTTTGAGGTAGGAGAGAAAGTCTTCTTGAGGGTTAGGCCACACAAGAGTTCCATAAGGTTTGGGAAAAAGACCAAGCTTGCACCTCATTATGTTGGAACCTTTGAAATATTGGAAAGGACTAATCCAATTGCTTACTGGTTGGCCTTACCTCCCCAGTTGAGCCGAATCCATGATGTCTTCCATGTATCTCTTCTTAAAAAGTATGTACCTGATCAGAAACATATTTTGAATTGGGATGCTTTACAGGTCTAGGAAATGGGAGGAATAATGATAGAGCCATTCAAAATCTTGGAGAGGCACTAGTGCCAATTCCACAACTGAGAGGTTGATCAATGCAAGTACAATGGAACCAGTATGATGAAAATAATGCCACATGGGAAGATACTAAGGAAATGCAACAATTGTTCCCTTTTTTGTTTTAAACTAATCATGAACTATAGACTCTTTTGGATTCATTCAATAAGTGCATCAGGATGATGCACAAATTAAGGTGGGGAGGATGTCACAACCCTCCTTTATCACTTTTGATTTGATACAATTCTATTATATAATTTTTTAGTTGAGCTATTGGAAATGATTGAATAAATAATATAAAAGAATAATAATAAGTGCACACACACACTTGGAGAATATAATTCAAAAAGCTTTATTTATTTTTATTTTTACTCCCAATTATGGCACATGTTGTAGGAGGAATTAGAAACTTCTAGAGGAATCTCCACCACCTTGCATGTAACTCCCCCACTAAGTTTTTAATCAATTTGCATGAGTCCAATATTGGAAAAGAATCTTTTTTTTTTAATTAAATTCTTTAGATAGTGGAATTGAGGGTTTTTTCTTATAAAATTGTATGCAAGTTTCAAAAAAGAGATTTGATTATGTTATGAAGAAAATTTCCCAAGTTTTTAGTAGTAGGATCTTCTTTGGTAGTCTCTTTTTTTGTTGCAGGATTTTTAAGTTGTTGTTTGAAAGATATCTCTCAAGTTGCAAGGAAGGATCAAAAGGATAGCTAGAGGATTCAACATCAAGCTTTGATAAGCCAAGTTCTCTTCTTATTATTTCACATTCACATATGAGAAATGGTATTATCCAAAATATGGTTTGTAAATCTTCCCTTATTGTAAATCTTTTCTTCTTATTTAGGAATAAATATTGATAAATTACTTTCACATAATGCATGTAAAAGATAGTTTTTATTTTATTTTCCTTAAAAAACATGCACATGATCTTGCTTTTTACTTTTCCAAAGATTTTAGATCTATCCAAAAATCATGTTTCCCTTATTTAAAAATTCTTTTTCTTCAGAGATTAAAAACTCTTCCCTGTGTGATTTGAATCTTAATCTTTATTTCTTCCCTCAAATTCATTTCTATGGCTCTTCGAATGGAAATCTGAAAGAAAATCTCTCTGTGAATATCAGTTGAAATTGAGGAATATATTTCCCTGTGAATAGTCCTCTATGTTATTCATCCTTGTAAATAAATCTTTGTTCTCATTTGATTACATAATTATTTTTATATATATATATCTAGTTATATATTCTCTCTGTGAATATTAGTTGAGATTTATTGGGTTACTTGTGTAAGGAAGTAAAGTAGCGGAAATAACTTCCTACACTAACCTTGAGAGGAGGGTAATGCAAAACTTTTTCAGATTGTTACAACAGTTACAGAAAATAGAAATAGACATAATAGCATTCAACCACAACACAGTGATTTACGTGGGGAAAACCCTTTCGGGAGAAAAACCCCACCCTCCAAAAGCAGCTCAATATTTTATTCAGCAATCAAAAATAGATTACAACATACTTGTAGAGCAAGCTCTTCGCAGGAGTAGCACTAATCAGAGATTCAGAGGCAACTCAATAGCCATGAGACTTTTACACACAACCTCTATCTCACACACCTCATAAATAGGAGATACAATACAAGAAACCGTCAAACGGTATTACAAAACCATGGGCTAAAACCACCCAATAAGGTGTAGCCGACCTTATCTCCCTTCTATGACATGTTAAAGCACACATCAACACGTGTCGCTCCCTTTTACAGCTCATTTATGTATCCGATACAAATTATTTTTCCTATTTCAGGAGTACAAACTTCCGGAGGCCATAACTTGAGAACCGGGTGTCCGATTGACGAACCGTTTGAAGTGCCGAAAAGCTCGCGAAGTGCTCTATCACCTCGTAACCCACTTTGCCGGTTATGGCAAATTTTCAGGGCGTTTCGAAGCCTCTAAAGTCCCCAAAATTAAGTTTAAACATTTTATTGCACCCCTCCAAGACGAAAACATTAATATCTTCAAAACTAGCTGTGACCTTGCGACGCAACTTTACCGGAATGCTTATCTAGCCAACCAGAAGCTTCAGGGAGAGTTTCGCACCATTTCGTGCTCAAATGAAAACTTACTATAAATAGTAACCTCGCATAAATGCAAGGTTGAGACACCATTTTTCCCAACAAATCTCCAACTTTTCGAACACCTTGCATGAGCGGAAGGGAATGTCAACACAATGAATCAATTGCTAGGGGCCATAAGGCCCATAGACTCTGAACACCATCTGAACTTCTCTGTGCTCACAGCCTTAGTTAAAGCATCTACAACATTCATCAAAGTTTCCACCTTAACCAGCTTCACCCTACCATCTTCGACCATATCTCTAACAAAATGATACTGAACATCAATATGTTTGGTCCGGGCATGAAATGTCGGGTTCTTAGCTAGGCTAATTGCACTCTGACTGTCACAGTAAACTATCACTGTACCTTGTTTTATTCCAATATCCGAACACAGTCTCTTAAGCCAAATGGCCTCTTTACAAGCATGAGTAGCTGCCATATACTCTGCTTCAGTAGTGGATAAAGCAACCACAGCTTGTCGCTTACTCATCCAACTAATTGCACCACCAAACAAAGTAAACACATAAGCACTGGTGGATCTTCTGCTATCAATATCACCTGCCCAATCTGAATCCACATAACCATGGATATCAAGGGAAGTCATGTCTCCAACTGAATTACCATGATAACACAAAGAATAATCTGAAGTACCCTTCAAATATCTAAAGACTCTTTTGACTGCATCCCAATGAACTCTACCAGGATTAGACATATATCTAGAAAGTACTCCCACTGCTTGGGCAATATCTAGTCTAGTACAGACCATAGCATACATCAAGCTTCCAACTGCACTCTGGTAAGGCACTCTGCTCATGTCTTCCATCTCCAATGGGGATGTAGGACAATCTGAAACAGATAGTTTCATTCCAACTGTAAAAGGAACACTCAATGGTCTACAATTCTGCATGTTGAACCTCTATAACACTGAATTCACATACTTACTCTGGCCTAGCCATAGCTTTCTGTTCACCCTATCTCTTCTAATTTCCATCCCAAGAATGTGCTTTGCTGCACCAAGATCTTTCATTTCAAATTTAGCAGCGAGCTGAGACTTCAGTTCTGAAATCATACCTTTCCCTTTACCAATGAATAACATATCATCAACATACAATGCAATGAATAAGAAATGATCACCATAAGATTTATAATAAACACAGTGATCTGATTTAGAACGTTCAAATCCCAAACTCAACACATATGTATCAAATTTCTGGTACCACATCCTAGGACTTTGTTTGAGGCCATACAAAGATTTCTTCAATTTACAGACCAAATTACTTTTGCCTTTCACCACATAGTGCTCCGACTGTGTCATATAAATATCTTCCTCCAAATCACCATGAAGGAAAGCAGTTTTCACATCCATTTGCTCAACCTCTAAATCATAAGCAGTAGCAATAGAAAGCAAAAATCTAATGGACGTCATTTTTGCAACAGGAGAAAATATCTCACCATAATCAACACCCTCAACCTGAGAGTAGCCTTTTGCAACCAACCTTGCTTTATACTTCTCAATGCTTCCATCTGAACCAATCTTTTTCTTGAACACCCATTTACAACCAACAGGTTTTCATCCTTCGAGCAATGGTACAAGATCCCATGTATCATTCTTTTTCAAAGCTGCCATTTCTTCTTCCATAGCAATCTTCCAGGATTCTGCATCATTCATACCTAATGCCTCTTCTACAGATTTCGGTTCATCCACACTAGTATTCAGAGCAAAAATACATGTCCAATCATCAGGTGAATACCTTTCAGGTGGTTGTCTATGTCTTGTAGACCTTCGAACAAGCTGAGTTGGAGGTTCTTCCTCCTCTTCTGAAGATTCAGAGCTAGACGAGCTCTCCTCAAATTCTTTCCTATCTAGGGGTCTCGATTCAACTCTTTCAGGTGTAGAAGGAAGTTGAATCACATCTTCTTTTTTAGTCTGTTCTGGCTGCAATGCAACAGAAGGAGACTTAATTTCTCTAAAAATAACACTTCTACTATGAATTACCTTTTGTGCAACAGGGTCCCAAAGCTTGTATCCTTTCACACCATAACTATACCCGATGAAGATACATTTCACAGCCTTGTTCTCCAACTTTGTTCGCTTCTCCTTTGGCACATGTGCATATGCCTCGCAACCAAAAACTCTAAGATGTCTCAATGAAGGCTTGTGACCTGACCATGCTTCCATAGGCGTTTTATCAACAAGAGCTGATGTAGGAGACCTGTTAATCAGGTAGCAAGCAGTGGCAACAGCTTCGGCCCAAAACTTTTGTTCGAGACCAGCACCACTCAACATACTCCTAGCCTTCTCCATCAGTGTCCTGTTCATTCTTTCTGCAACTCCATTCTGCTGTGGAGAATACGGAGTTGTCTTCTGCCTGTTAATTCCACAGTCTTTACAGAATCTATCAAAATCATTAGAGCAAAACTCACCACCATTATCAGTTCTCAAACATTTTATTTTCTTTCCAGTCTGCAACTCAACCATTGCTTTAAATTCTTTAAAATGACTAAAAACTTCAGATTTACTCTTTAGAAAATAAACCCATGTCCTTCTACTAAAATCATCAATAAATGAAACATAATATGTGGATTTTCCAATCGAAGAGACATCTACTGGACCAAACACATCAGAATGGATAAGATCCAAAACACCACAAGTTTTATGAGAACTCGAGTAAAACTGAACGCGGTTTTGTTTTCCATAAATGCAATGCTCACAGAAATCAAAGTCAAGATTACAGTCATTCAAACCTTCAACAAGTTTTTTATTTTTCAAGGTCCTTAGACCCTTTTCTCCAATGTGGCCAAGTCTCTGGTGCCATAACATAGTCTTCTCTACAGGTAACTTTGCTTCAGACGAAGGAGCACCCTTAGGTACCCAAAAACCATTTCCATTTGCTGAAGGTGAAACCTTCAAATCTTCCAGTGAAGTATCCACAGATTTACTTTTTACAGAAGTGCTATTACACTCAACAGTGTATGCTTCAAGCTTATACAAAGTGCCAAACCTGACACCTCTAGCAACTACCATAGCACCCTTAATCATCTTACATCCTGCTTCAGAAAAGACTACCTGCACACCTGCATCTATCAGTTTGCTCACAGATAACAAGTTTTGTTTTAATCCAGGGATATGCAACACACCATTAATCCTTTTTATTCTACCATCAAAAAACCTGATTCTAACTTTACCTCGACCAACAATGTCTAGATGTGAGTCATCACCCAAGTACACCTTCCCTCCATTAAATCCTTCATATTTAGAAAACTAATCTCTATTAGAAGTCATATGAAAAGATGCACCTGAGTCAATTAGCCAGGCATCATTACCTGCATGAGTCGCCAAAGCCGCAATAAAGGGATCGCCATCTTCCTTGTCGGACTCAGAATCAGAATCGAACTTTTTCTTTTTCTTCTTCTTTTCTTCTTTGCAGTCCTTACGGATGTGACCCGGTTTACCGCAATTCCAGCAAATGACTTTGGACTTTCCAGGAGATTTCGATCTCCCTTTGGATTTGGACTTGCCATGCTTCTCATTCTTCTTGCCTTTCTCCTTAGGTCTTCCACGAACAGTTAGGGCTTCCTTTGAACTGATGGATACCTTCCTTCACATCTCTTCACCGAGTAGGGCACCCACCACGTCTTCAGATTTCAAAACAACAGAAGTACTACCGATAGCCATAACAAGAGAATCCCACGAATCAGGCAAAGAGCAAAGCAAGATCTGACATTTTTCCTCCTCGTCCATCTTAACACCGACGGATACTAATTGAGCCACAATCATATTGAATTCTTCTAGGTGGTCTGCAATTCGTCCACCCTCTTCCATCTTTAAGGAATACAATTTCTTTCTTAAGAAAATTTGATTTAATAAAGATTTCACTTGATACATCTCACCAAGCTTAGTCCATAGCTTCTTTGCAGAGTTCTCTTCATGGACATTGATTAGAACAGAGTCTGCCAGGCACAGTCTGATTAGACCCTTGGCTTTTCGGTCCATAACATCATACTGAGCTGCCGCAGTAGGATCTGAGGGCCTTTGGACATTCGCATCAACAGCATCCCAAAGATCTCGATCTATTAGCAGATCTTCCATCTTCAACTTCCACATCTCAAAATTACTTCCATTAAATTTCTCCACCTCTATTCTCCCTGATGAACTCGCCATCTGAATATTCCTGCAACAAGATCAGAAAGTGTCTTCTGCACAAGCTCCCACTCAAATCTGGATTAGTTCAAAAAACCCAACTGCCCACAATTGAAACCAAAGGTGATCAGGCTCTAATACCACTTGTAAAGAAGTAAAGTAGCAGAAATAACTTCCTACACTAACCTTGAGAGGAGGGTAATGCAAAACTTTTTCAGACTGTTACAACAGTTACAGAAAATAGAAATAGACATAATAGCATTCATACCACAACACAGTGATTTACGTGGGGAAAACCCTTTCGGGAGAAAAACCCCACCCTCCAAAAGCAGCTCAATATTTTATTCAGCAATCAAAAACAGATTACAACATACTTGCAGAGCAAGCTCTTCGCAGGAGTAGCACTAATCAGAGATTTAGAGGCAACTCAATAGCCATGAGACTTTTACACACAACCTCTATCTCACACACCTCATAAATAGGAGATACAATACAAGAAACCGTCAAACGGTATTACAAAACCATGGGCTAAAACCACCCAATAAGGTGTAGCCGACCTTATCTCCCTTCTATAACATGTTAAAGCACACATCAACACGTGTCGCTCCCTTTTACAGCTCATTTATGTATCCGATACAAATTATTTTTCCTATTTCAGGAGTACAAACTTCCGGAGGCCATAACTTGAGAACCGGGTGTCCGATTGACGAACCGTTTGAAGCGCCGAAAAGCTCGCAAAGTTCTCTATCACCTCGTAACCCGCTTTGCCGGTTACAGCAAATTTTCAGGGCGTTTTGAAGCCTCTAAAGTCCCCAAAATTAAGTTTAAACATTTTATTGCACCCCTCCAAGACGAAAACATTAATATCTTCAAAACTAGCTGTGACCTTGCGACGCAACTTTACCGGAATGCTTATCTAGCCAACCAGAAGCTTCAGGGAGAGTTTCGCACCATTTCGTGCTCAAATGAAAACTTACTATAAATAGTAACCTCGCATAAATGCAAGGTTGAGACACCATTTTTCCCAACAACTTGATTGGTAATTTTAGGTTCTTTAAAACATTTAAGTCTTATTATTGTGATTGATCCAAAATCGCCAAAAGTATAAACTAATTGTTCATTTTGAACTAGTAACTCTATAATTAATTATTCTCACGATAGAAGTAAACACTTCTTCTTTTTGTATGTAAATGACACTATTTTTGCATTACTTATATATTAATTTGCATTGATTGATGATCAAGTTACATTTCCATCATCTTCATGCAAGTTGCACGTGAGTTCATAATTGCCATTATCATACCAATACATGTATTAATTTGTTTATTTGTAGAAGAATGGTATTTCTCTTTATCAAATGGTATTGGAATGCCATCAAAGTAGTTGTTCAATTAATTAAACTTCACAATGTCTAGTTATGTACATTCATTTCATGATTAAATTTCAAGCATGATTTTTTCATAAGCTCTTAGTTAAGAAAACTAAACAAAGGAAGTTGGAAAACCAAAACCTAGTAGCGTTCGGTATATACAGTGCCTCTGGGTCACGCTTATGGGTAATGTCATCATGTTGAACTACTGCACTTAATGCCTAATAAAGGTGCATCAATGATGTCTGTGGCGTCATCCCTATAAATCATCGGGGAGTAATAAGGGACACTTGGAAATTAAAATCCAAGGGGCGGGTAATCCCTCTTGGATCAATAATCTAACAAGATAATCCTTAAATGATTTTACATCCATTGAGTTAAACCATAGTAGACCCCCTTTAGGGTTGATTAAGTAAAATGCTTTTATGAAAGTGATTTAATCTTGAAGAGATATTGATGATTGGCAATTTGGTCAAGGGTGACGCTTATGATAGGTGATAGGATGTAGTTGTTTTAGGCCACAAACAATAGGCCATCTTGAGCCTTTGTTTAAGTGCTACCACCATGTGTTGCAATTGTAGAGAAACTATCTAGGACATTGACCCTAGAAAGGGTTCCATACCCACTAATCAACTTACATCAAACCATAGAGTAGAGAATAGAACTACATACTTTATGCCTTGATCCTGTACTGAAGCAGGTACGTAGGCAATCTTGGGATGGAGTTGTCCCTCGTACTCAGGCATTCATGGGTGGGGTCTAGGATTGGTAAGGAAGGATTGAATGGAACCCTAATTTGAAAGATAATTAAAATGGAAAAAGTAATTCAATGCATACTCGGAAGGAATCTCGTATGGATTCGCTTGACTTCCTGAGGCTTTAAGCCAAATTCTGAGGTGGAATTCAAGCTTGTATTATGTTATTTAATTACTCCTAAGGACAATGACCTCGGTGCACTTCTGTTAGAAGAGTGTAGTAATTAGTGAGTGGCTTAGGACCCGAATGGTCCTGATGAGTCTAAGTCTCTAGCCAGAGCACCTCCTATCTCGAGTGGATAGATGCCTATCCCATATTGGATAGATGAAATCTTATGTCCCGTATGGACAGATGCCTAACCCGCATGGTTAGATGCTCATCCCAGATGGATGAATGCCTAATCCAAATAGATGGATGCCCAAAGTATGTGATTGAATCAATGATTAAATTAAACAAAAAAAAAAGAGTTCATATTTTGTTGAGTTAAGTATGGTGGGTTATTACATTCATACCTCCTTGCTCATCAATCCACCCTCTATCCATTGTAAACAATATTGGAGATACAACTACATTATCCATATTGGACCAATCAGGTCAAGCTAGGAATGGGCGTGTTCTTGGCTTCAACAAGAGTCCAAATTGGAGGAACAAGAGAACTCTCTTGGCAAGGTATAAAGAAATTGCTTTTCGTGATGTCATTTGAATGTTATTGTATCTATTATGCTTTTGATTAGAGTTAACAATCTAACCTTGTATCAAGACTTTTCCCTTGGTTCACTAACAATAACAACAATCAATTCATTTATAAACCTTAAATCGGAGCACAACACAATGAAAGATATATCATGAAAGCACAATGCACATAACACCAATATTTTGATGTGGAAAACACAGAAAGGGAAAAAACACGATGGGAAACCCTATGCACAATCAAATGAATACTCCACAGTAGTATTATGAATAATTATAATGGGGTCTGCACTTATAGAAAGGCAAAATAGCCTAGAGCGCACTATTCATCAAAAAGGGAAGTCTCACTAACTTACATAAACATCATACTACAATCTAGAAAGAAATGAACTGTGAAAGTAGCATCTACTAATTTGCCTGATACAGTTCCAATTAAGCATTGATATCTTCTCTGCAATAAAAAACCTTTCCAACCTTCTTCTGAATGATATGACTTTATTCACACATAATACTTTTTCTGATAACTCACACTTAACCAACCATAACCATTGATATTGAATTACATGAATAAGTCACCTATAAATACAAATCATCAACCTTATTGACAAGGTCGACTAAACCCTAAACCCATAAACCCATAATTACAAAAATTACATCACACGATACCACCGAAACAATATTATGTTTTAGATTACATAGCATTGACCTAAATCAAATAACCAAACAATTATATCCACCAAAAATTTTGATAAGACTAAAATCCAACACGCTTCACTTGTCGGTAGAAACCCTGAGTGAAAGTTTAACTAGATCCAAATAGGACCACCATAATAGCATGCCATCCAATGAAAAGTCATCAAATGCTTAGGATATGATCAAGAAACACCTTCAGCATGAGAGAAACCAATTCCATAAGCCAAAATCAAAATCCACTGATGAAGTCACCAAATAATGCATATCGATAAAGCTAACTTGGAACGCCAGAAGCCGGTAAAGCCAAAAGCTAGTCGAGAAAGCCAAGAATAAGCCAGTAAAGGCACAAAGCAACTAGTAACCGAAAATACCAAAAGAGATAACCAAATTATGAAACCATCAGAATAAGCATCCAAAACCGATTCGAGAGATTTGATCATACTGGATCAAAATCACAGCCAAGACCAATATGACCACCAAGACTAATCGAGATAGATCTATAAACACCTAAAATTGTCCCGTCTAATTAAATAAATATTTTTATTTATTTAATTATTTAAGCCTCATTCTTCTATTGACTAAATAAATCTTTATTTATTTAATTAATTCATTTGTCCTCTTCTAGCCTTTTTCCTCATTTAAATAAATAATTTTATTTATTTAAATTATCCTTTTCCTAAATTAAATAAATACTTTTATTTATTTATTTTTTTGAAATAATGCCTGGTATACTTTTTAATGTGACCAGTGACACTGGCATGACATGCCCTCTGGCTCCACGTGAAACACTTTTGACCCGGAGCTATGAACCGATGAGGCCATAACTAGGGGACCTCATCCCCACACTTCACTTGCTCAAACCCACGAGCACAACAACCCAACGAAGACACAAGGCCTACAGGCACAATGGCCCAACAGGGGTTTGAACCTTGGTGGTTGCTTCACCAATGAAGTGTTTTAACTGCAACACTACATGTCCTTAGATAATAGTTTTATTTATTTAATTGATCCCATTCTTCTATTAGTTAAATAAATCTTTATTTATTTAATTAATTCATTAACCTTTGTACCCATGACACATGTCATTCATCTCTTAAATTCTACACTACCTACCCTCTCATTATTTTCTTATTTCTTCTACCTACCCTTTAATCCTAGCTGACCATTTATCTTTTACACCTCTTAATATTATCCCTCCATTTCCTATAGTGTCTTCTATACAAGGAGATTCTTTTCTCATTATCAACCCTCCCAAGCATTCTAGCATTCAAAATTTCATATGCGATCAAGCTATCAACCACATTTCCGTTCTTTGTTGAGATCTTGTGCACACATAAAATGTGAGAGAAAATATATCAAGCAAGATCAATGGAGATAGGAAGAATGGAGATTCAAACCCTATTAGACATGTGATGGTATCATAATTGTGATTTTGTTGATTTATATTATCCTACGTAATCTTCATATGTTATGGTGGATTTTTGTTGTTGTTACGCTAGGGTTTTGTGGTTGAATCTATTTAGTCTTTCAATATTGTTATTTTCATTTTCCATAAACAAGATCCCATTGAGATAGTCTCTAATTGGAATACAGTGTTGACATCAATGACAACACTTAACCAAATCCATCATATTTCCAACAATCTCCCCCTTTGGCATTGATGACAACACTAATTGTGAAAAATAACCAAGTGCCAAAGAATGCCAATAATCTCCAAAACACCGTCAAAAGATCTAGAAATTTTTCACATGAATACCTCTCTCCCCCTTTGATATTAATAACAAAGGATGGATAGTAAACCAAGAATACTGAACCAAATAACTGACTACTCTCCCTGAGTAGTATCACCATCTTCATCAACCCTGATCAGAAAAGTATGTCTGATAAGCTCACCGGATTGATGCATCTATGCATCTCTAAGTCTCTTACATAGGGTTGGCAACCCCCAACTGATCTCTGAGATATTCAAAGGTGTCTTTAGGCAATGATTTCATTAGAATATCTACAATATGTTCCTTAGTAGGCACATAAACCAATCTAACTTCCTTTGCTTCAACCTTTTCCTTCAAGAAATTATACCTTATAGAAATATGTTTTGATTTGGAATGAAATACTAGATTCTTTGACATATCAATAGAAGCAGTATTATCATAGTGAATAAAAATAGGCTCATCATAACTTACCCTTATATCCTTTAACATATGTTTCATCCATAAAATCTAAGTACAGTTGGTAGCAGTTGCAACATATTATGGTTTAGTTGTAGACAATGAAGTGCATGATTGTTTCTCACTAAGCTATGAAACCAACTTCTTCCGGAGAAAGACTGCATTGCCAGTAGTTCTCTTCCGGTCATCCACATCTCCTGCCCAATCAGAATCTGTATATGCACATAATGTGAAGTCATCATTCTGTGGATACCATAACCCAAAGTCTATTGTATCTGCCAAATATCTAAATATCCTCTTGAGAGCAACATCATGAGTTTCTCTAGGATCTACCTAAAATCTAGAAGCAATATAAACAACATTCATTATATCAGGTTTTGTTTGAGTTAGGTACAACAAATCACCAATCATTAATTTGTATTTGCTCGGATTCACTTTAGGTGATTCATCATCCTTTGACAATTTGCAATCAATTATCATAGGAATACTGATAGGTTTAGAATTTTCACATAATTATTTTGACAAATGAAATTACCTTTATCAATCTGAGTAATCTACAAAACTAACAAAAATTTCATCTCACCAATCATAGACATTTCAAATTTATTCTTCATATTATTTGCAAATTTCAAGCATAGACCTTCTTCTCCTCCAAAAATGATATCATCCACAAAGATTTCAATAATCAATATGTCATCATGTTCAATTTTGTAATATAAGTTACTATCAGCATTACCTTTACTGAAACCAAGCTTTGAAAGATACTTATCCAATTTAGCATACCATGCTCTAGGGGCTTGTTTTAGTCCATATAAAGATTTCTTCAATCTCCAAACCATGTCCTTGTCTTTTGATAAAGAAAATCCATCAGGCTGTTCAATGTAAACTTCCTCTTTAAGATCTCCATTCAGAAATGCACATTTAACATCCATCTGATATACTTTGTAGTTCTTGTGCGCAACATAAGCAAGAAAAGGTCTTACTACTTCAATTCTAGCAATTGGGTTATAAGTTTCCCCATAATCAATTCCTTCTCCTGTGAATAACCTTTGCAAACCAATCTAGCCTTGTTCCTTACAACTTGACCTTCCTCATTCAATTTGTTCCTGAAAACCCATTTAGTTCCAATAATGTTCTTGTGTTTAGGTCTAGGTACTAGTTCCCATGTCCTATTCTTTTCAATCTAATCTAATTCCTCTTCCATTTCTTTTATCCAATTTTCATCCTTACTTACCTCAATAGATGATTCTGGTTCATTTTGAGAAATTAAAAATACCTCTTCAACAGCTAACCTTCTCCTAGTCATCGAACCTTTCCTTTTATCTCCAATGATCTGATCTTCAAAATTATTTAGCTTTACATACCTCGGAGTCTTTGAATTTTCTTGATTTGCTGACTCATTTTGTTGTTCCTATGTCGTTGGTTCACTATTCTGAACTGATTCTTGTATTACTAGTTCAGGTCTGATAAATTCATCTTTCGGTCCATAATCATGTGCTCTACTCTAATTACTGTCATGCTCATCCACCTTGACATTTATGCTTTCCATTATCCTATTCAATCTTTTGTGATAACATCTTTATGATTTTCTCTTAGTAGAGTAACCTAAAAATATTCCTGCATCACTTCTAGGATGAAATTTTCCTAATGCATCATCTCTTCTAATGTAATATTTGCTTCCAAAAATTCTGAAATATCTAGCAGTAGGAGTATGACCAAACCATAGTTCATAAGGAGTCTTACCACTATCACCTTTTAGGTGTACTCTATTGGAACTATATACAATGGTATTTAAAGCCTCTCTCCAATAGATATCAGGTAATTTAGCTTCAGTCATCATAGACCTTGTTGCATCCAAAATTGTTTTGTTCTTCCTTTCCACCAATCCATTCTATTGCGGTCTCCCAATACCATTCCTTTCACAAAAGTTGTTGAATTCACCGGGTGTAAACTCACCGCCATGATTGGATCTTAAGCACTTTATCTTCAATCTTGTCTCAGTCTCAACCATAGCTTTAAAGATTTTGAATTTCTCAAAAGCTTTAGATTTCTCTTTAAAAATGCTACCCACATTATTCTAGAATAGTCATCAATAAGTAACATAAAATATCTATCACCTTGAAAGCTTTTAGTCCTTGCCGGTCCACACAAATCAATATGAATAAGATCAAGAATTTCATTAGATTTATCATGTACACTTCTGAAACAAGTTCTAACTTGCTTGCCCATTTGACATTCTCTACAAATCGTATTATGAGGTTTAACAATTTTGGGAAAACCTCTGACAGCCGATATTGAAGTGATCTTTACTATGCACTCAAAATTCGCATGACACATCCTTTTATGCCATTACCAACTTTCATCAATCTGAGCAATCAAGCAAGCCTTCTCACAGGAGTTCAAATGAAACATATACCTTTAGTCTGAGTTCCGGAAGAAATCTCCAATCCAGATTTATTAATGATCTTGCATTTTCCATCCTTGAATTAAAAATTAAATCCTCTATCCACAATCTGACCTACACTTAAAAGATTATTCTTTAAGCCTTCAACATAATAAACATTATCAATATTAGTCTTACCATCCATTGATATTGTTCCTTTGCCTTTGATCCCACATACATTGTTGTCTCCAAATCTGACCAATCCACCATCAAATTCTTGCAATGATAAGAAATTTCTTCTGTCACCAGTCATGTGATGTGAGAAACCACTGTCTATAACCCATTCATCCCTTTCTTCAATTTTTGCAGCTAAAACCTTTTCTTTAGTATGTGTTGCTTCAATGACAAATTTTAGAGAATAATCCTTAATAGCAATAAAGACCCAATCTTTTTCGGATGAGGCACCATTATTGGATCCACTCACAGGTTTATCATCATCATAAAAAATAATAAAATCACCATCACCAACATAATAACATGATTTATCCTTATTTCTTCTGAATCTAGGTCTGCTCTGATATCCAGGATTAGGCTTATAATTCCTCACAAATCTTTCATGATTCCTAGCAGCTCTTTTAGGACATTGCAAAAAGACCAATCTTATTGCATGAAAAATATTTAAAAGGGACTTTTCCTTCATACTTCCAGGTGGTCCTTTAGGAATTCTTCTAGCAATCAGGGCTTCTAGCTCTTCAACCTCTCTTTCTTATTTCTCAATTTCCTCCATATCCTTAGCATACATCTCTTTCCAATCTACCTTCTGTTTACCAGAGGTAGATGCTTTAAATACAGTCTCAGTTTTAGTAGCACTCTTATCTCCAAGTTCTTCAAGTTCAAAAGTAGTCAATTTCCCAAGTAGTGTATCTCTGGTTATAGGGGTACTTGACATTGTCTGGAGTTCATTTATAGGAGTAGCCTTCATTTTGTAAGCCAAAGGTAGAACTCTCAGAACTTTTGACACAATCTCATCCTCACTAACTGATCTGCCACAATATTTGATACCCATGATAATCTCATTGACTCTATCCATGAAATAACTTATCTTCTCATCTTCTTCAATCTTTAAATTTTCATATCTTACCCAGAAACCTTCAAGTTTTGCAATTTTCATAGCTTGGTCACCTTCATAAAGAGTTTCAATCTTTCTCTAGATTAGCTTAGCATCCTCCAACACTATGACAGTCAATAGATTTTCATCAGATAGGGCACTTAACGATGCTTCTTTTCCTCTCACATCATTTTCAACTCGCTTCTGTTCATCAATAGGTGCCAATTTTCTAAAATTAGGATCATGAGGTATATACCATTTCTCCACTATCTCCCAAAATTCATCTCCAAGACATCTGAGATGAATCTTCATTCACTCCTTCCATATTTTATAATTTGTACCATCAAATCTGGGACTCTCCTTTTGTTAAGGATTGAATGTGGAACTAGATGCAGTTGCCATTGGATCTCCTCAAGCGGTTAAGATTCAATACAAAGGACCTTGCTCTAAAATCAATTGTTGGAATGCATTGATACCGACAATAAACTGAGAGGGAGGGGGGTGAATTAGTTTACTAACAATAACAACAATCAATTCAATTATAAACCTTAAACCGGAGCACAACACAATGAAAGATATATCATGAAAGCACAACACACATAACACCAATATTTTGATGTGGAAAACTGAGAAAGGGAAAAACCACAGTGGGAAACCCTACCCATAATCAGATGAATACTCTGCAGTAGTATTATGAATAATTTCAATGGGGTCTGCACTTGTAGAAAGGCCAACAACCTAGAGTGCACTACTCATCACAAAGGGAAGTCTCACCAACTTACATAAACATCAAACTACAATCTGGAAAGAAATGAAATCTGAAATTAGCATCTATTAATGCCTGATACAGTTCTGATTAAGCACTAATGTCTTCTTTGCAATAGAAAACCTTTCCAACCTTCTTCTGAATGATATGACTTTATTGACACATAATCCTTTCTCTGATAATGCAAACTTAACCAACCATAACCATCGATATCAAACTACATGAATAAGTCACCTATAAATACAAACCATCAACGTTATTGACAAGGACGGATAAACCCTAAACCCATAAACCCATAATTACAAAAATTACATCACACGATACCACTAGACCAATATTATGATTTATATTACATAGCATGGACCTAAATCAAATAACCAAACAATTATATCCACCACAAATTCTGCTAAGACCAAAATCTAACATGCTTCATTTGCTGGTAGAAATCCTCAATGAAAGTTTAACCGGATCAAGTAGGACCACCATAATAGCATGCCATCCAATGCAAAGTCATCAAATGATATTCCATAAGCCAGACCCATCATTATCTTCTTCCTATGCCCACTGCATGAATTCTTATGGAGAAACCTATTCCATAAGCCGGACCCAAAATCCACTTATGAAGTCACCAAATAATGCATACAGGTAAAGCTAACCAAGAACGCCATAAGCCGGTAAAGCCAAAACTAGCTGGGAAAGCTAAGAAAAAGTTGGTAAAGGAACAAACCAACCAGTAACCATAAATACCAAAAGCGATAACCAAATTATGAAACCATCAGAATATAGGAAGCATATAACCATCAGAATAAGCATCCAAAACCGATTCCAGAGATATGATCATACCGGATCAGAATCACAACCAAGACCAATAAGATCACCAAGACTAACCGAGATACAGTGTTGACATCAATGAAAACACTTAATGAAATCCAACATATTGCCAACATTTATAGGATACATTAATTCAATTCCTCATTCGATTTCTTTGGGCAATAATGTAACTGATATACATCCTTCATTTTAACTGTGCATACTAACTCCATCTTGTGGCCACTTTATTTCTTGTAGATAAAAGCATTCAATTATAATATCATCATAAATTAAATTAAATCATGTGAATCCAACACCCATCTCTACATATCATAAATTATCATTAAAATAAAGAATTTCAGTGTGAACTCAAGATTATTTTGGTTCAAGAACAAGAAAAAACCGAGTGTCAGATCTTGAGTTTTTTTGGGATGTGACACATGGTATGACTATAGGGACTCTTGATGATGCAAACTATCAATTTCAATAGGGTGCACATGAGAATGACAAGTGACAAATGCAGAGACTAGAATAAAATTGAAAAGAAGCAACATAACGTAGTTTTCTGGAGCATGAAAAGACATTTTATTGGTGGATGATTTGAGAATATCTCAATGACTGATATAATAATATCTCATTTGTAATAGGATTGATACGGAAACATTTTAAAAATATTATGATGATTCATTATTCAAGAAGAGAAGATAAAATGAGTGCATTCACTATTCAAAGTCATGACAAGAAATTTGGAGAAACCTACCAAATAAATATTTCCTTTAACAAAAATCCACATGAGTGTAGAATGTCATGCCATAGAACCCAAAACTCCAATCATTTTGGTATCTGCACAATATTTCATTGTATATTATTTATCATGTATTAAGATATATGCTACCTTTTCATTAAGCTATGTGACTAGAATCATTCCTCATAGCCAATTGGGATAGAGCCTTGTTGCTATATTGGTACTTATAGCTCAAACAAGGATATCACTTTGATTTCTACCAAACATAGGTATACTACCAGCTGATCATCTATAGCTCTAGTATAGTTGCTCATGTCACCCAAAGACAAATATTTAGAATATATTTTTGTTTAAAAAATTTTCACTTTTTGTATTTTCATATTGAAACCTTGTTAAATGAATTAAGGCTTTCAAAGTTGGAAATCAAAGTGGTAGCAAGGGTAACCTTAATATATTTCATTTAATCAACATTGCATGCTTTTGTCATATTTCCTCCTAGAATAACATTACTATTTATTATTATTGTTGGATTTTATAGAGGTCACTACTAGCTTATGACATGACATCCTGCTATACAAGAATTCTTGAAAAGAAAGACAAAATTATAGCTAATATAAGACCAAATCTTATGTCATAAATTAGAATATTAATGCATTAATTTCTTACTTAACTGGAAAGGTAAAACATTCTTCATATTAACCTTGTTGTCATCAAAGGGACATTCAAAATTAATTATTGTTCAGTACAAATAATTACACACACCACACTAATACCTCAAAATTGCTTCCCATGACATGATTACTTACCTCAACTTTCAAGTGAATGATTTCTCGCTCATGTGACAAGAACTTGAATTGTCTATAAAAGTGAGGTATTATACTAAACACCATATTCCAAATTTAGAAATTAAGTATAACATTGTAGACATAGCCTTAGTGAAACTTAGAGTAAATTAGGTTCAAAATGGATACTGGACCATCAGGCTTACCTTTACGAAAACTCGACAAGTTTTTCTAATTTTAACTATAACTTGTGCCTTGGGTGTATGCTAATCATAGAGAATGACCTGGTAATTACTATTGTAAAATGGGTCTTGAGCAAAGATTTCCTAGGTTATGAGTAATGACACCAAGTGAATATTGACATAGTTTCTCATTTTGAGGCCTCCCTTTTGGATTTAGGAGAGACAAAACTTGATATTGAAAACTTATGAAGGATTTGTTTGGAAATGATTTTACTAGTGGTTTGGAGGAGGTCTTTAATGTTGCTCAATTTTGAGTAGGCAGAATTCCAACTACCACTTACCTAAGAGCATATATGAAAATATATTCTATAGTTCCATGGCTTTGCTTCCTTTCCACTTTCAAAACAACCATAGTCAAGAAGCACCAGGAGGGTTCAGTCCCTACTTGTGAGTTCCTATGGAAGGTGATGGGAATTGATCCCATCAATGGCATGGATTGGTGGGAGGAACTCTAAGATGCGATTGCTATTGTAGAGGGTATAGAATACTTACATACTAAAGAGAGCATATAGAGAAAAGGATCCCTCGAGGACATAGAAGATGATGAAATTGAGGAAGATAGTCTAGGCTTTGAATGATTGACATTTCTACCTCCTTTTTGCCATTTCACCTTTTTGTCTTCTTTTTTACAATAGTTTTTGCTAAAGCTAAGATCCATTTTGAAATTTTCCTATACGAAAGGGTCAATTATACATACTGTAAAATATTTTTAAAATAATCAAATATATATAAGACTTATAGAACTTTGATTTTTTTGCAAAAAGTTCAGCACTAGCTATGCATGAATGTACATGGTGTTCTTTTTTTTGTATTTTTATAGGTATTCCCTTTCACTTTATGTATGCACATAATGTATGATACATAATGATCTAATTTTTCATCTAATAAGGCTTGTAAATGAAACAAATATGTTTCTAATATTAAAAGAAAAATTAGATCAAGCTAAAACATATAAGAAAATATCTATCTCAGTAGTGCATGTCTCAGGCAAGAGTTTTTGTCCACCGCATACAATAGTCAATGACTGGTAAAGATTAGTTGTAACCAAATGATAGAATATGCATGTCTTTACCTAAATTGTGGGTTGTGAAAGTGTGAGTGGACATCCTTCTTTTGTGACTATTTTTCGATGAATGTAGTGATGCCTTGTATTGTGGGGCATGTTCATAAATATTTGCCAAATTTTTCGTATGGGTACTTTCAATCAGCCTTTTGCTTAGATAATTCATTTTTGTTTATGCATCATGGGAAGGGATTTTTCCTTAAAAACAAGTATCCAACTAGCAAATGAGCATGGAGTAACCTTGAAAGAGGAGGGTCCATAAAACATGTGAACAGCTGCACTCTTAAAAAAGAGAGAAACTAAAACATACAATCCTCTTAAGGAGGATTCAACTGGTACAACAATTCTTCTTAGAAGAAAACTACAACTAATCTATCATAACCTAGACTAATCTTATAGAAAAGGGTAAGGACTAAATAAAACCATTGACTATTTTTAAAAATAACTCATGCTTCTACTTAGCATTTGAGGTTTTACACATTCTTGAAAAAATTACCAAAAAAGGGAAAACAACATATAATGAGTGTGTTACAAGAATTTCTCCCAAGTATTAGGTAGAATAATGGTTACCCACTTGAAAATATTGTCTTTATGCAATCAATAGGTAAGTAATTCATGATTTTCTTAGAACCGTTTTTCTTGGTAAAGAACATGCATCACTTGGGGTGTCACATGAACTTCTTGTCAATCTAGATGCTTGATAGGGTATCCTTTTAAAATATCAAATGTTTAATGATAAAACCACAACCTTTTTTTTCTTCTTTGGTGACTTCCTGACCTATAGGTATTGGCCTTGATGATTCTTTTGATACTATAGAAGTTTTGTCCCCTTTTTATTTCTCATGATTTCTCATTATAAGAGATTATCCTTTGATTTTAATAGGTAAACAAAAAGCTTTTGAATCATCCCAATCTAGACTTTGTTAGTCTCTTCTTTGCTAATTTCCTGAACAAGAAATGCCTTTTTATAAAAATTGTCATCAACCTCAAGACTAGTTTTAAGCCTAGGTTTCTCATAGAGCTTTGTAACTTTATCTGGTTGCATGAAGATCAACACCAAAGTCGATGTGGGTACTGACTTTTAATCTATTTCAAAGATAAGGAAAGATCATTAAAAAAGAAGCATGAACCATCTTCTTTGTTGTCTTCTCTTCCATTGCCAACACATTACTTATGAATTTTCCCACCCTGATTTTCTTGTCTAAATGACCAATTATCTTTCCAAACCACATGTCCCCCTTTAAAAAGTCAAATCGTATTAGGATATGAAGACTAAGAGATTTTTTTTTACAAATAGGACCAAGGAAACTATCCCTCTTAAGTGGGAATAGATCTTTGATGAACATGTTCTCGTGGTGTAATAAGGTGAATGTCTTTAATAGTTGTGATGATATGTTTAGGTGATTGATTAAAAGTTGTATCACATTTGGAACTTAGGATAACTCTTTTGAAGGTCTCAAGGAACATTTCTTTCATTAGTATGCATTGTTTTTCTTCTTAAACAACAACTCATAATACAAGTAGACACTCCTATCGTTGTCTCTAAGACACCCCTTGTGGTTTCAAATAATCTTGTTAAGCAAGATAAATTTTATATTCTCATTCTTTTTCTTTAATTGACCTCAATTCTTCATAAAAAATTCACATTATCTCTCTGGCATTGACATTTCTTGATTCTCTCATATTTTGAAGTTGAGTAAGTTTATAAGTATGCACATAGGGGGAAAGATAAGCCTCTTAGATTTGCAAGTATGTGCAACTAGGCTATGATGAAGATTGTGTGAGAGTTGATGAGGGAAAAATATCTAGGTATTGCTCGAGATTTGGGATAGAATCAATACTATTGCAATCCTGATAATGTGGGTAGGGAATTGATAGGAAGATATCCTCACAAAAAGGAGGAAGGAGCTCCTAACATTATTATAGCCTCTTTCCATACTAAAGCATGAGGGGAGGGGAGGATTTATATAGTATATTTTAAATGGACATAATACAATATGCTTAAGATAGAGATTTTGGGCATGCAATAGTAGGTTCATGTAAATATTTGATGCCACAAAGTCACCAAGTGCTTGTAGAATACCTCTTTAAAGCATAATATGTTGAAGAACACACCAAATATCTTGTGGTGAAATTTGTGTTCAATAGTTCCACTAGGTGTAGTAGGAAAATTATTAACCTCCAAGGCTTTCACTTGTTATGAGGGCAGTCTATAAATCTCACAAACGTGGAACATGGTTATGATCTATGAATAAACCTCCAAATGTTTAGAAGGCAACTCTTCTTTGTTATGAGGAGTTTGGAAAGGGAAACCTGACTAAACATGAACTTAGATAAACTAAGGTAATACACTAATGTAGATGTTTTACAAGACTTCAAACCATTTTTCACAAAAGGCAAAGAAGTGTCAATTTCTAAGAATGAGCACAACACACAAGATACCCTTTATTGTTATAAGGAGAATGAAGTTCATGAGGTTGTATAGACATAGGATATAACATTCAAAACCTTCCATGGAAATAACTTGCATAGGATCAGGGAAATAGGCATATCCATTTATCTTTTCTAATAATTAACCATTAATGGATTCAGCCTACCAAAAGCCATAGTCTAATTTCTTAATTGAAAAAAAATGGAAGAATAAAATATCCTTACATAATCCATAATTCACAAAATAAGCTATAAATCATAAAATACAAGACTTGGTATTATTAGTAGTATGTCCCTTGTTAATGACATGAAACATTATAGAACATTCAAAAATGGAAAAAATGCATTGAGAGACAAAATTAGCATATTAATCTATTGTATTTTATTCAATTGAGGAAGATTATTATACAATGTTAAGGTTTGGACCAATTACAACTAATATTTTGATATCAATATTGGTGGATTGGTTAGTTCATCAGTAGGCAACATTTTCTGAATGGAACAAAGGAACCCCTTATTTTTTTAATTTTTAAGCTTAAATAGAAACATCCCACCTCTTGGGAATAGTGCCTATAACTGAATGAACGTTTGTATATCTACCGTGTGATATCTACCGTGTGTGCTCATCATCATGGAAGCTATTGCAACTACCTCCACACTAGAGATTCACACATCATTATCTTCTTCCTATGCCCACTGCATGAATGCCACTTAGAATACCCTTTAAATTTTTGTTAAAATTGCTCGAGTGGGAAGGGTTCTCGAATCATGTAGATATTTTGCATGGGTTTTTAATTTATGCCCTCGATTTATCTATGCAAGGCATTCTTCTCATAGTGTGAGTTCCTCCTCTCTCGATTCAAGAGGTTGCACACTTTTGAAACATGATGGGCCAAGGCAAGGATTAATCAAGTCTCCTTTCTTTGTATTTCCCAAACCTTGCAGTGCCAACAAATGTCAAGCTCCATGGTGAGTGATTGTAAGGGAGAAGCCTCTACTTGACTCGCATAAGAATGCCGCCTGGCGAGTCCACACGTCCACACTTCTTTTAAATAGTGATTAGGAAAGATTCAAAGAGAAATAATAAATGAGTAGCACATGGAAACTCCATGAGATATTTGAATTAAACAAATAGAACCACCTATGTGTCCACATGAAGCCTCACCACAGGGTGAGATTATGACATTGTTTCTATCGATGACTTACGCATAATTTATCCCATGATCATAAATTTGGAAGACTCTAGATTTATCTATAGTACCAATTCAATTTCAAGAAAGACCTTAATTTATAAATGGTTTTGAGAATAGGTCATTCCATTATAGTCTTAATTATTTTAGGATCCAACTTTACTGCATTTAAAACTATGTGTCCCAAGTACACCACCTCTCTAAGACCAAAACTAGATTTGGAGGTCTTAGCATAGAGCTAGTGATCATTGAAAATTTCCAATGTTTGATCTATACCTATGTTACTTTTCTTTGTGACCTAAGATGAATGTCGACTCATGTAGGTACAAATTTTCATGTCCCTATGAATTTTGAAATGTCAAACATAATCATGTTTATGGATGAGAATCACATTATTATTTTTTGCACTATGCCATATTGAAATTGTAGATTTAAATTTGAGTCATGGTTGTTAACCTATTTTACAACTATCAACTTGACCAATAATGTTTTTTGGATTATACTTTATGGATTATTAGAAAAGTGGACTTCTAGACAACTATATTATTTACTATATTTTAGAGGCTTCTATCAAGTTGCTAGTGTTTAAAAGTATCATGATAGATAACATTAATCAAACTTATGCATGAATTTTAGAATTTCAGATAAGTGATTGACATGTGCTAAGACAAATGTTCATGATATACTAGATTTGAATGATTATTCTATCATTTCTTGAATTGCATATAGGAGTGCACATAATAGCTTTTGGATAAATGATTAAATTGTTCTCTAAGTTTAGCTGATTGAATAAATGTAATTAATATGTTTTTTTATTAAACAACATAAAAAATAAAGTTTTTTGTTTAAAGTTATCCTAGAAATAGAGTATAATATGAGGCTAGTTGATTAAATATCTAGTTCTAATTTTAAAATTGAAATGTTCAAGATTTTGGATGTAACAACAATCAAGCACTAGGGGTCATGACCTAAGTGAGAGAGATATGTTGGATTAATAATCATGATGGATATGATTGTGTAATGATTGGATAAAAAATCAAGGAATGATAGATGGATTAGGATTGGATGAGTGTAAGCATAGAGATCATAAATAAACATATGGCTAGGTACAATCAACACTATATTTGTGCACCTAATAATGCATAAAAATATTTCATTGGTACCTATACATTTTTTTGAGTTATTTCCCCATCTAGTTAATAAACTAACTAGAAAATACTATAAGGGCATATTTTTTACCAATACAATATTTACATAACATGTACACATATGTGTATGTGTATCAGTGTGTTATTCATGTAGATTCATATACAAATAATACTTTAATGATTAAGTTTAAATAATGTTCTATATTTTATTACTATCTCAAATCTACTAAGTATCTAAATTAAAATAAAATAATATTGCTTCTCTATTTATAATCACAATTTTAATCATAGAATGAAGATATATTATCTAATTTGGGTATGTGTAGGATCACGGTGGGCCAAACAGGCTTTTAAGTGGCAATGAAAATCAGACAATAGAGTTAGGAAACTTGATGTAAAATTTTGAATAAGTTATCAACATTATTTCAAAAATATGTAAGAATAGAATCTATAGCAAATTAAATGTAGCTACTAGTTTCTTTTTTGAAAAAAAAAATCTATTTGACAAAAAATTGAAATTTCAATGTAGTAGTACTTAAATTTTAGGAAAAAAATAAGAACCATGTGTCTGTCTGACCACCCTAATCACATTCAAATCATAATAATTTTTCATAAGATTTTATCTATAAGTAGAAGACTCATGGCCAGATGTGAGACACACATTTTTATATTTTTCTTTTAAATAAATAATTAATTAAGATTTTTTTACTGTAGCTTTTTAAAAATATTAAAAACTCGTATGTCTGACCACTATAACTTGGTCAAAACTTTATGAAATTCAATTTTTCTTTTTTTTAATCCTATAGTATATGAAACATAGAATGTTATGCATGTTTCAGATTCAAAAAATGTGATACCATTTGAAAGTTATAGATATTTTTCAATCAGCCTATCATCATAACTTTAGTCAGAATATCGCCACCGTTTGGCCCCTCATGATCCTGCACATACAAAAGAAAAAAAGACATTAAAAAATATATTTAAATTATGTTAATTGTTTCATGATGATTGAGATGGTTTAATTGAGAGCTATGAGGACTCACATTAAAAGGTGTACAGGTTAAAAACACATTAATATCACTTATCCTCACTCATTTTGGACTCACTTTTACCCTTTGACTCTAGTTATCTATTATTCAAATGTGATATTTTTGCATAAGATTTGGCATTCACCTTCAAAGCTATTTCAACATGAGCTATCATTCTCTAGCGGTCTAAACCTAACCATAGATATTTTTATTTTCAATCATAGGCCAAGACTACTTAGGAAACCTTTAATGTAAGTTAGGTACACATGTGGCCTAAACAAATCAATTATAATAATAGCTTGTAGACAAATTGAGTCCAACAATCCATTATGTTCTACATCAAGGACAAAATATCAGATTTTCAATGTTAAGGGTGTTGTATAAAAGGACAAATCATTAGATCATTTTGACAATGACATACATCCACCACCAAGATCTCCTATCATAATGTTCTATAAATATTTCATCTTTAGACAATGTTACATCAAAATATGCAATCGTAAGGGCATATATAGGGATTTGTATTCTATATGGTTTATCTTTTAACTTATTCAATTAGTGTGGGATCAATATACAAGACCTAATTGCCACCAAGATGATAAACAATTTTTAATTGTTGTTATCATTCTCTACCAATACTTTAAAAAACCATCCAGTATGCATACAAAAAGTTGGACAATATTTTGAAGACCATAAATATTAAGTTCAAGATGAAAAATATAAGTTTGAGAGCACAAAGAAAGTTCAAAGATGTGGTTTTCTATATTAGAAATACACATATAATTTTGAACCCTAATAAAATAAAAAACAATTTTCTAATATTTGAAGTTCTATTATCACAAATCTAATGACATGATTAAATTAAATTATAAAATTACACTATTTATTAAACCATTTATTATCATACAAACAAAACATCTATTTCACTTTTTTAATTCTAAATTAAATATGCCTTAACACTTTATCTAAATTCAACTCATTTATCTAGATCAATTACATAATTGTGCATCTCCTTGGATGATATAATTGTCTCTTAAAAATAGATTAATCAACATAGCTGCATTCTTAAGATCTCAAATCAAACTCCCTTCAAACCAATAAAGTCTAGCCACTTGTCGACATGGACGACATTTCTTAGCACACAAGATCTTTTGAGACCACAGACATGTGACATGGGACTGGAGGTTTCCCCTCGACAAGAACTTCAAGTTGACAACTAATGATAAATCGATTTGACAGGCTTGTACAAATGCAATGGATGATGATTTTAAGAGCACTAAGTAACGAATTGGACCCACTTTAATAGTTTATTAAGATGCGTTTTGAGATTTAGATGCATGAATGAAACCACAAAACTTGATCAAAAGGTGAATTCTAGATAAACTATAAGGGTGTTTTCTTTCTTCACCTTTCTTCATCCATACCATTATAACTATTATTATATCTAGTGATTACAGATTGAGAAGATCTTATGATCCAGTTTACAATTTTGTTTTGTTGTATTGGTGCTTTACAGAGTTCGGTATGTCCTCTGGTATATTCCACTGTGATCATATATTGGGAAGAGATTTTGGGATTTTTTTTTGGATTGTCTTGTGTATCTTCATTTCATATGGATCATGATTTGGTGCTCTACAAGTTATCCTTCTTTGTGACAGTTGTTGATTGGTTGTGTTCTTGAGGTTCAGACGTTGACAAATGAAGATTTGATAATTGGTGTTGGTGTAGCCGAATGATTCTAAAGTTCTTGTTGGTGTTTCCTAATCATGTCCTATTTTTTTTTATGATCTGTATTGATTGATTGTGCGATTTATTGGTAGTTTTCATGAACCAGTGATGATCTTCATGTTATGCGATATTTTTGGCAGTGTAGCGTGTTGCAACTGATCTTGGCATGATTTCCCATGAAGTTGAGCATTTGGGAATTTGAATTAGGTCCATGTTATGTTATGTAAATCAATATATTGGTCTGGTGGTTGATCTTTGTATCATTTTATGTAATTTTATAATTATGAGTTGAGGGTTTAGCCGACCTTGTTGTCAAGGTTGATGATTTGTATATATAGGTGATATTGATATGTAATTTGGTGATAGAGGTTTTGTCTACATTATTAGAGAGTGGTGTATGTGAGAACAATTATTCATCCTTTGGCATTATGATTGAGCAAAGATTGGTGTTGCATAGTAGACATCTAAGCTTACCCAAAACTATAATCAAGCGTTTGGAGATGCTATTCTTTCACTTCATTTCTTCCAAATTGTAGTCCAAATCTTGTTGTAACTCAATGAGACTTCCCTGATGGTTGTAGCCTTACGAGTCATTATCTTTTGAGTAGTGAGATCTAGGTAGTGTGCAATAATGCATGTGCATTCCCCATTGTAATATTTTCACATACTACTGCAAAGTATCATCTTATTGTGGGTAGGTTCCCACCATGTTTTTTCCCTTAACTGGGGTTTCCACATCAAAAATCTTGGTGTTGTGTGTTATTCTTTCAATTTGTTTATCTTTATTATTGCAACAGTTTATCAGATCTATAATTGTAGTTAAGTTTGTAGATCCGGTGAAGACTTGTTCACCCCTCCCGCCCCCTCTCCCCTTCTTAGTCTTCCTTCATTTTTGTTGCCAACACTTTACTCCATTTGAAACTATGTATCCCAAATAATCTGCCTATCTAAAACAAACATTAGTCTTGGAGGTTTTAGTATAGAGCTAGTAGTCATTGAAATTTTCCATTGTTTGATCTACATGCTTCCTATGCTACTTAGCTTTGTGACCTAAGATGAATGTCCGTTGATGTAGGTAAAATTTTTTATGTCCCTATGAAATTTGAAATGTCAAATATGGTCATGTTTATGGATGAGAATCACATTATTATTTTTTGTACTATACCATATTGAATTTGTAGATATAAACTTGAGTCATGGTTGTTAACCTATTTTACAACTATGAACTTGACCAATAATGCTTTTTGGATTCTACTTTATGGATTATTAGAAAAGTGGACTTCTCGACAACTATATTATTTACTATATTCTAGGGGCTTCTATCAAGTTGCTAGTGTTTAAAAGTACCATGATAGATAACATTAATCAAACTTATACATGAATTTTAGAATTTTGGCTAAGTGATTGACATGTGCTAAGATGAATGTTCATGATCTACTAGATTTGAATGATTATTATATCATTTCTTCAATTGTACATAGGAGTGCACATAATAATTTATGGATAAATGATTAAATTGTTCTCTAATTTTAGATGAATGAATAAATGTAATAAATATGTTTTTTTAATAGAAAATGTAAAAATATTTTTTTTGTTTAAAGTTATTCTAAAATTAGAGTGTAATATGAGGCTAGTTGATTAAATATTTAGTTCTAATTTTAAAATTGAAATATTCAAGATTTTGGATGTAACAACAATCAAGCACTAGGGGTCGTGACCTAAGTTAGAGAGATATGTTGGACTAATAATCATGATGGATTTGATTGTATAATGATTAGATAAAAAATCAAGGTAAGATAGATGGACTAGAATTGGATGAGAGTAAGCATGGAGATAAGAAACAAAAATATGGCTAGGGTACAATAAACACTATATTTGTGCACCTAATAATGCATAAAAATATTCCATTGGTACTTGTATAATTTTTTTGAGTTATTTTCCCCATGTAGTTAATAAACTAACTAAAAAATTCTATAAGGGCATGTTTTTTACCAATAGAATATTTAAATATACATGTACACATATGTGTATGTGTATCTGTGTATTCTTCGTGTAGATTCATATGCAAATAATACTTTAATTATTAAGTTAAAAATGTTTTATTTCATTACTATCTCAAATCTACTAAATATCTAAATTAAAATAAAATAATATTGCTTCTATATTTCTAATCACAATTTTAATCACAAAATAAAGATATATTATCTAATTAAGAAAAAAAGATACTAAAAAATATATTTAAATTATATTAATTGTTTTCTGATGATTAAGATGGTTCAATTGAGAGCTATGAGGACTTACATTATAAGGTGTACAAGTAAAAATCACTTTACAAGAACTTATCCTCACTCATTAAGAACTTACTTTTACCCTTTGTCCCTAGTTATCTATTATTCAAATGTGATATTTTTGCATAAGAGTTGGCATTCACGTTCAAACCTATTTCAACATGAGCTATCATTGTCTAGTGGTCTAAATCTAACCATAGATATTTTTATTTTCAATCATAGGCCAAGACTACTTAGGAAACCTTTAAAGTAAGTTAGGTACACATGTGACCTTAACTAATCAATTATAATAATAGTTTATAGATAAATTGAGTCGAACAAGCCATTATTTTCTACATCAAGGACAAAATACCGAATTTTGAATGTTAAGGGTGTTGTATAAAAGGATAAATCATTAGGTCATTTTTACAATTACCTCTATCCAACACCAAGATCTCCTATCACAATGTTCTATACATCATTTCATCTTTAGACAATGTTACATCAAAATATGCAATTGTAAGGGCATATATAGGGATTTGTATTCTATATGGTTTATCTTTTAACTTATTCAATTAGTGTGGGATGAATATACAAGACCTAATCGCCACCAAGATGATAAACAATTTTTAATTGTTGTTATCATTCTATACCAATACTTTAAAATACAATCTAGTATGCATACAAAAAGCTGGACAATATTTTGAAGACCGTAAATATTAAGTTCAAGATGACAAATATAGATTTGAGACCACAAAGAAAGTTCAAAGATGTGGTTTTCTATATTAGAACTACACATATAATTTTGAACCCTAATAAAATACAACAATTTTTAAATATTTTAAATTCTATTATGACAAATCTAATGACATGATTAAATTAAATTAAATTATAAAATTACACTATTTATTAAACCATTTATTATCACACCAACGAAACATCTATTTCACTTTTTTAATTCTAAATTAAATATACTTTAACACTTTATCTAATTTCAACTCATTTATCTAGATCAATTACACAATTATGCATCTCCTTGGATGATATAATTGTCTCTTAAAAACAGATTAATCAACATAGCTGTATTCTTAGGATCTCAAATCAAATTCCCTTCAAACCAATAAAGTCTAGCCACTTGTCGACATGGACGACATTTCTTAGCACCCAGGATCTTTTGAGACCACAGACATGTGACATGGGACTGCAGGTTTCCCCTCGACAAGAAGTTCAAGTTGACATCTGGCTTGTACAAATGCAATGGATGATGATTTTAAGAGCACTAAGTAGCGAATTGGACCCACTTTAATAATTTATTAAGATGCCTTTCCGAGATTTAGATGCATGAATGAAACCACAAAAGTTCATCAAAAGGTGAATTCTAGATAAACTATAAGGGCGTTTGCTTTCTTCACCTTTCTTCATCCATACCTTTATAACTATTATACTGCTTTCAGCTCTCTCCATGGCCACCAACATCTTGATCTATGTTATTCTGGTTTTTTCCTGCGTAAGAAATAATGGGGATGGTAGCCAAATCACTTGTACGGAAACCCTAATAGTGCTTACTGATCAAAATACAACAGCTAAATGTAATAGATTTCTTGTGCTTAGCTCATCAGTCAAAACGAATGAAGTCAGTGCTTCTTTTGGGTTTCCAACATATCCAGTGTAAGAACTAATTTCCTTGCTCTACCATAAAATCTTGAATGCTTGGGTATCTTACATTCTTTCTGCTCTTCTTAAACATTTTAATAGCCAGTTCTATGTTTATTTTTGTATAAGATGTATGCATTTGTTTTCTTTATTTTTCCTGGTTTCCCTAACGCTGATATTCATGTTGGTTTTCTTATATTACATTCTTTATGATATAATGGATATGTTCCTGACAAAAGCCTTGTTGTTGTTTTTAGTTTAGTGAGGAATGGTGTTGAATGGAAAACATACATTGATTTGGATAAAAGAGGTCAGTCCCATGGACTGCTTTTAAATGTTGCGATATTCCTCTTCAAGCAGATTGTCTGCCTAAGAATGGTAAATATGAATAATTTTATGAAGATTGTTGTTACAAAGATATAACTTAGAGAAGTTAATATCTTAATTTATATTGTTGTCTTAAATTCAAGATTAATGTACTCATAGTCTAACTTTGTGTGAAAAACATGACAGCTACTACATATGTATCTGTTCATAATTATGGTGGCACCCAAATCCAAATCGACAGTTTGAAGGAAAAGAAGACAGATGCTGGTTACCAAAATAGAAAAATTACCAGGGAAGATTTCACCATTTTGGTAAAGATTTTCAGTGGAGATTCTCTTGGGTTATACATTTGTAAAGTTACTTTCATGTTGGCTTAATTGTTCCTTAGTTGTTTCAATTACCTGTTTATGTATAATTCTCTTGGATGATAATTATACTTTCATGTTGGCTTAATTTTTCCTTAGTTGTTTCAATTACCTGTTTATGTATAATTCTCTTGGATGATAATTATATAGAAATTGGTACCATGTTGAGTTAGTTGTATTCTTATTTGTTTGAAATTTTCTATAATTCTTTCAGATGATAATTATATAAATGTTAATTTCATGTTAGTGTAATTGGATTTTTAATTGTTTGAAATGTTAAGTGTATGTTTATGTATACTCATTTTCAGTGATGGTTTAATTGCATTCTTAATTGTTTGGAGTTAGTTTCATATTGACTCAATTACACTCTTAGTTGTTTGAAGTTCTTTAAATGTTCTGATTAATAAAAAGAAAGATAGGACTGGACCTTTATATAAGCACTAAACAACAAAACCTAGGACACATGAGGAATGTGTACCCCTAGATAAAAACTAGAGACAAAACCAGAGAACAAGAACCAATAAGCCACTTGCCAAAGACACACACGGATAGTCTATTGGGCAAAGGTGTTTCCCTCTTTCCAATCTTAGCATCCAATTTATAGCAACCTCAAAACTCCTTCAACGGGCTTGAAAAATCTCTTAAATTCATCCTTATAGGACCCTTTTGGCTTCATTAGAAAATTTATTCCCTCTTGTGGTAAACCAGTAATAGTAGTGGTGGTGTCAAGCGAGATTTTGAAAGCAACTCCCCCAATGTTCACCTCATCCTTCTCCCATGACCCAAAAAACTTTTTGAATAGCTCAAGTGTTGAACACTATTGGATGTTGTGGGGGGAGGGGGGCGGGGGGGAGGTCGGTGGGATGGGGCAATGAATCAACATATACTAAAAATTGATTAAATCAAACTACTTACACCACAACATCCATCTGAACCAATGTGCATGAAATTAAATAATAAAAACAACAAATGAATCCATACAAGAACACACTTGATTTTTACATGTAGAAAACCCAAAATTGGAAAAATCATTGTGAGAATCAAACACACAATATATATTAATTATTTATAATATTTTAGGCTATAGGCTAGGGAGCTCACTACTTTGTACTCGTGGGCTAAGATGCACTACCTTAGGGAAAGATACAGTAGAGGGACTGGCTTGATTGAAGATCACTTCTTCAAGGAAAGATACAAAGTAATTATCTACATAAAATATGAAAAAGAGATTCAATTGCATACAAAAGAACATCTATCAACATGCAGATAATAGTTCATTAATCAATACCCATCTAACTACTTCACAATATTTCTGGAAAACTTATTTGCTTCACATTCACACCATACATCTTAGTATCTCACATATTCATCCATCATACATCTCTACTACTCAAACACAACTAATATATCCATTGTATATCAAACAAATTGACAATAATCTCTTTAGGTTGGCCAAAAAGGAAATGTAACATGTACATAACATCGACCCAAAAACAATTGATACACCAAATGCAAAATGCACAAAATCATTTAAGGACCTACACCATGTCAACTCACCCTCTAAAAATAATTTTATACACATTATGCACAACCACGTGAACCCAAAATGGTACAAACAATTCTTACATAAGATATCTTAATTTGGACCCAACAATAGAATAAACACAACTCCTTAGGAATATTAACAACTAATCCATAACATTCTTGAAATGATACTGAGAAGAAGAAAGTAGTGCATAAATTCACACACTCCTGAAACAATACCAAAACTAATCATAGGCAACAATGTCACCCAAGAACACTTTATCCAATCAACTAGGAATCTGAAATCAAGCTACCAAAAATAATTTTGCAATAATCGACATAGTCATCTGAAACATATCTAGTGCAAACACACATTCCAAACTATGATCCTCTTCACCAGAACAACCAATAGAACTAACACCACTACTTTGAAACCAAACAAGGAATAGTACTCCTCTAAAAATACCTTATGTCATCATCCTAATCGATCCATAAAGCACAACATCAATCCATAAATAACTCCGTAGAATATAACCAGTCAGATAGACATTCAGACAAGAAATTGGATACAATTAGTCATCAAGAACATAAAACTACCAAGTAAAATACTGCTATACATCATTTTCGTACCACAAACCATCAACACCAACATCAAACTACTACCGAACCATAATACATTTAATCAATACTATCATCACAGTACATCTAGACCAAACCAATAGCCATAAAAGCTACCAACAATTGGACCATCAACAATCATCAATTATAGGTTTGACATTAATGACAATAAAGACACAAATGTGTAACAATATCCCCCTTTAACATTGATGGAAAAACAAAACTATTTCTCCTTAGAAACTTCTCCCCCTATCACCAAGATCTCTTCCCCTTTGACATCAAAGACAAAGGGTAACTTTTTACCAAAACATACCAATTAAAATTGAAACTCCCCAAGCAAACAATAGATAGAAACAAACTAAATACAAGTACCTCCATACAAATTATCATGCACTACCCAACCAAAAATATTTGAACTAATTCTTCAAACATAAGAGAGAAGAGTTTCATGGTGATTAGTGGCTGAAAGAATCCTACTCTGACATTCACACTCAAGACTTAAATGGACTATAATGAAAAATATTTGCATTAATCACACTTCATGCTACCTTTTCGGCTTCTGCTAATAATATGATAAATGCAGACAATCACAAATTCATCACATCCTGAAGACCAAAGAATAATTTTATATACTCCTCTCTCTATCACTGTCTTTGGTGCAACTAAGAGTGAAGATTCCAAGCTCGAATGTGGTGAAAATAAGGGTTTCCACCACTAAATGTATTATAACCACTAATTTTTTTAGGGACCACTGTATTAGAGAAATATAGGAATTTGATAAATCTAAACCTAATAGATCTAGATTTTGACCTAATTCCAAGCTCTTTTGACAGGGCTCTTCTTTCCCTTGAATTTTATAGAATTTGTTGAATGTGCTAAAATTAGGGTAAATGCATGGATATCGAAGAGATCAGACATAAATAGTGAGCTAAGATCATCACATGGAGCCACAAATGTAGATTTGATAACTAAATAAAGGTTCAGATCTATTCCGAGAAGGTTGACATGAATTTTTGGGATTGGAGTGGTGGTCACTCTAGTCTCCAAACATTCTACCATCCAAAAGGGAACGTATTCACTTCTGTGAATAATTTTGATCCTGAAACATTATAGCTCCATACCTGTATCGAGTACATAGAAAGAAAGGAGAAATTTTTGGAAATAGGGGCTTGCTTAGGTCAAAGCTTGGTTAAGGAAATAACCTTGAATGAAATAATGTAAATACTGAAATAAATGCTGGAAAGATATACCTTAGATCTGCAATTGTTGATGATGACGCTTTTCTTCTTGAATGTAATCACACATGTTATATGAAATGGCATGAACATGACAAAACCCTAATCACACACATTCTTACATATGAATGATGTAATTTTTCTCCACAATGGTTGAATGAAGAATATGCAACCTTCAAGATCTTTGAAAATATTTGATGATGAATACTTCTTGGATGCATGGAATTGATTGTTTGATGTCCTAGAATTGATATATTGGATAGGTGAAATTAGGTTGATTAAATCTCTTTATATAGGGGCATCTAGATCATTTATTGATCACGCTAGCCTCCAGTAGTCATGTAGAGCCACAAAAGTTGAATTCTCACTAGAGAGATAAGACCCTTGCCCCATTTCAAAATTGGGCCCAACCAAGAGGGACCAGGGCATTGGGCACCCTGATCCTTCTTAGAAAGGGACCACAATTAATCCCTAAGGAGAAGGGTACTCCTCTAAAAAGTCTATCAATGGGTGTAAATGACATCAAAATTGGAGATTGGGCACAAAATGGGTCTAGATAGGAGATAAGAATAGGACATGATAAAGAAGGAGAACAACCATGAGGTGTAAATTGGCTCAGTGATAATTTACGATGCTACAATTAGCTCCCACTTTAAGGGGAGTATTATCCTATGCAAATACTCATGGTAAAGTAGACAAATGAGATGAAAGAGAAGAGGAATTAGTTGCATAATCACAAGGAATATAAGACATCACTAATTTTGAGGAACCAATCCCCCATTATTAGGATCTTAATTCACTCAATCGCTTGCAAGGGCACATAAAATAGGACAAAAAGAAAAAGAAAAATAAAGACAAAAAAAAAACAAATGGAAAAAGACACACCACACAAAATCTAGAAACCAAAACCAATACCTCAAGTCAACTAGCCAAAGAGACCTCGATATCAAAATGTCTTAATCACTAATATCATTCTTGAAAATGCCATCTAAAGAAAACAACTGATCACATAAAAAGAGCAAGAGATCACATCATTCATAAACTACAAATAGAAAATCCACGAGCTCATGAGAATAAATAGATAAAGCATGGATACACATTCTAGATATGTTTTTCTATGTGATCTATGAGAAGAAGAAAGAGTGAAAGACATGGATACACATCATAGATGTGTTTATCTAGGTGATCCATGCTGGGGAGGAGAGTAGGAATGGTCTAGTTTTGTTTTGCTAGTTCCACTCATCCTCATGCATGTGTGCAAGTGATGTCTAATATGAGGTGTTAAGCATTCCATATAAGAGTTTAATTTCTCTTGTTTGGAGCATGCAACAACTTGTGTAAGATATGAAATGGAAATGAAAATGTGGGTCTGGTATCAGGAACATATCATGTAAGAGTTTTTTCTCTTTGGTTTTGAGAATGTGTAACCCTGATTAAGTTCAATATATGTCTAGATTCGACAACATCTCATATAAGAGTTTGTTTTCTCTGGTTTTGAGAATGTGCACCTCGTACAAGACATATATAAATACTACATCTAGTTTTGGGTATGAAGCATCTCATGTAAGAGATTGTTTTCTCTAGTTTCAAGAATGAACACCTCATTTAAGACATGCAAAAATATAGTACGAAGAGGAGGATATGCATGGCCCCCCTTAAGATGTCAACACAACCCTATGTTGATGTCTTAAGGAAGATAGAAACAAGGTTACCCACCTTCAATACCAAGGAGGTATCCTTTAGGAAACAATGTTTGTAAATCTAAGCTAGAGAGGCAATACTCATACAAGAAAGGATACTTGATGGCTGGCCTAAAGCACATTGTTGTGTCGCACTTGAGGCCAACTGAATAAGTTTGATCAAACTATGTTTTGCCAGACCTATGTGATAGTTGTGTGGCACCTAACTACCATAATATTTTTGACCAAAATTAGTTTGGGTGAACCTATTTTGAAAGCAATATGTTCAGCCAAACCTAGTTCAACCAAGCTTAGTTCGGCTAAACTTGTGTATGTGTCATGTGATGTGGTAGTCAAATCACCATTTCCTCTGCATTTCCAAAATTTTCCACTTCTTCTATTCAAGTAGAATATTTTTTACAAAAATTGAAAAATACCCTTTTGTAGAGCTTGAAGTCAAGAATCTAGACATATAATTTTTTAATGTTTTGATTAATTTTAAATATTTAATTTTTTAAACATTGCAAGTAGGTAAATTTTATTTATTAATTAAATTAAAAAATAAATATTAAATGATATTAAAAAAATTTACAAAATATATTTTTTACTAGATGATAGAATCTTCTCCAAAAGTGTATAATTTTAGTTTTGATAATGGTAAATTTAATAGACAAAAGGTGACATTGAATGAAAACTACCAAATTAAGCTATGTTGAACTTAAAAAAATTAGTACGAGAAATATATACATAAAAATTTAATTTTTCTTTTCTTTAGCACTGCATATATGTGTCATCTATTTGGAAAATTAAAATGAGGAAAAAATAAGTTTATTTCATTTTTTTTGTGATGCTAACTAGAACCCCTAATTTTCAACAATTTTCAACAATAAAAAATCAATCTTTGAATATATAAAAATAATATCGATTTTTAAAAAAACATAAATTTCATTAATATTTTTGCATTTCATCAGTTTACATATTTTTAAATTTAATTAATAAATTATATAACTTTTATGTGTTTGAAGATAAATAGTTTTAGTTGTGTTGGCCACTTCCTTTATAAAAGTATGACACATGTTTGTCCTTCTACCTAGTTGAAAAAGAGATATATTGCAACAAGTGTAAAAAGTATCATTGGAGGAGAAGGGATCCTCACTCAAAATCATCTACCTCCAAGAGGAGTTCCTGAATAGGGAAGGAGAACAAGAATGTCTACCTTCCTCCTATTGTTAGGTGAAAGAGATTCTTGATGAAGTATGCATACTTTTAACCCAGTGCAAGGTGTATGTTTATGATATATACATTGACAAGTGTAAAAGAGGTTGTAGGCAAGGATACACACCTCTTGCATAAGAGATAGTCCCTAAGAAAACAACAACTTCACACAAGGAATGACATCAAATTAGTCGAATTGGATTGTCATTCATGTCAACTTGGTGTAGATGTGATTGTTACAGAGAAGAAAAGGCAGAGTAGATGAGAAGGGTTTGAGCAAATTGTAAAAAGCTTGTAGGTTATATTAAGCAAAGAAGACATTTAGAAGATCGACCATTTCTTGGAGTTCTCATTACAGAGAAAAATCACAAAAAGAGGATGAAGGAAATCAAGTTGGTAGAATAGAGAGATCAAGCATTCAAATGGATATAATTGTGGGTGCATAATTTGGTCTTAATCATTTATCCCACATCAATTGTGTGGGGGTGGTTTCAGGTCCTTTTATAGACTGATGCATAGAGGCTAAGTGAGTAATAGCTCACATGCTTTTCCCATCCATCTTGAAGCGTGCATTGAGGTGAAATAAACCGACAGGTGCAAGATTGTAGCAGTTTGGGTGTTAGACAACTCAGATAACTGGTGAACAACTTAGAGGGGGGGGCTGGGCAAATCAGTTGTTAATAGATTATAGATCTTTAAGCATTAAAACCTTATTACTAGAACAACAGATATAATAGTTATGCACAAATATAAACCATAGAACATTTACCAACCATCCACAAAAGATAACACCAAGATTTGTACGTGGAAAACCTAGTAAAGGAAAAAACCATGATGGGAAGCCTACCCACAATCAGATAATAGTTTTGCAATAAATATGTGATTGGATAAAGAGGGGCCTTCACATGCAGGAAGGCCAACAGCCTAGAGCTCATTGTTCATCACTAAAGGAGCCTCACTAACTAAAAAATAAATCCAGACTACTATCCAGAAAGAAGAGTGAACTGCAAGAATAGTATCTCCTATGCTTGAAGATAGTTGCGGTTAAGCTTAGTACTGAAGGTCTTAAACCTCTTTTACCAACCCAATTTGATCACCTATGATCAACCAAAAACTATCCATATGATTACAAGCTTATTTGCACAAAGATATCCTATATCCCAAAAACCCACAAATATGCCCATGATCTACAAAGAGATATTACATCATTTTTATACCAACCTGGGACCTAAAAAATTAGGTCAGTCACCTAAAAGATAATATAATAAATTCATAACATAAACCTACAATCCAATGATGAACCAAGTCAGCCTAAGACCAAAATAAGATAATCCAATCAATAGATCCAACTTGTAACGCATTGGGATCATCCACCAACACATTACATAAACTAGTCCATAACCTATCCAAATAAGATAGCTTTAGGTCCGGACCCAAATCCAACACCACTGATCAATAGGAACATGAAAATGAACAAGATAACCAACAACATCCTAAAATCCATCTAGAAGTCGTGCCAACACCACTTATCACGTGCATCAAAAGATCTTCAACAAAGCTCTGTCGGTAAAACCCTTACCAGTGACCAAAAGACTTAATAGAACAAATGATAGCTCCTGAGTCATCAGATCCTGAACCAATTGATCGTGATACACATCTGAATAGTAATAATGATAGATCCAAACCAATTCCACAAATCGAAGCATGCCAGAGCATACTAGATCAATATCATAATCCAACCACTCTACCAGAACCTATCAGAAACCGATAAACAACCAAAATAGCTGGTGTTTCCATCAATGAAAAAAAATCAATAAAACACATAATCAATTCCTCCAATTTTCCAACATAGGGTTGATTGCTAGAGGAGGTTGCAATGCTTTGATCAACTGTCAAACATGACATTAAGTGCTTGGGTGCAAATTCGTAATAGTTAACATAGGGTGTCAAGAAAGACTACGAAGTGGCAATGAAACCGTCACTGATAACATAATCTAATAAACATAGGATCACAACTGACAAAGACTAACCACCATAACAAGCTGTGACTTTGTGATCTAACCATAAATGATAATAGGAGCTGCTCATCGTAACTTCATGGCTTGGACGTAACAATGGAAGTTTTTTCTACGATATGGCAAGAGTACTACATGTTGTGATGGGGCCCATGAAGCTAGGATATTAGAAGAAAGTACCAATTCACATAGAGAGATGATGACATCACGAATGACTTGTGATGAAGTGACCAACTTTCATGTATCATGTTGAGGGCCCATAAACAAGAAATGAATAAATCGCAAGTTTGCAAGGTTTGATGATGTAAGAAACTGTCAGGTTGCAATGATGCAACCAATTGCCATATGTCATGTTAGGGCTAGTGAACCTAGAAGAAGTGAATAAAGTACAACCTCACAGGGTTGGGTGAGGTAAGATGATATAAGGTTGCAATGTTATGAGCTAACACCACGTGTCCAGGGAGAAGCATTGTATGTCACTTTGATAGTCTAATAGGAATGTTGACCAAGGTTGACCAGTTGACCAAGATGAACTTGCAAACATGTCAAGTATGTGCTAAGGTTTCTTAGCAAAGAGAATTCTTTTTGTCTGTTTGACCAACTAAGGAAAATTAAATTAATGCTAACAGAGAGCAGTTGTAAGATAATATCAAAATGGCAGTTGGACACCTGAACAAATCTGATTGCGAAGAGTGAAAATAAGAGAACGTAAGGATGCATTTAATGTTGACAGTTGCAAAATAGATGGAAGATCATTTTGTAGCTCAAGAAGGTTTTAAATCTATAGTCGATGGGTAATCAAATACAATTTACAGGTGAAATTACTATAAATAGTAATATGGACACAAAGAATAATATCTCAAGAAGGAAAGGGTGCATTTAATGTTGGCAGCAAACAGTCTGAAAGGTAGATAGAAGATCTAATCCTTTTTACAGCTCGAGAAAAGAAATGAAAGGAGATTTATTGAGGAATAAATAGACCATCATTCATATAGACTGATTGATGGTACAAAGTAAAATATCAAAAAGAAGGTGTAGAAGATCAAATCCTTATGTATCCTAAGAAGTGAAATTAATTGATGTATGGCAAAAAGTTGCCTGTGCCAAAGTAAGAGACCACAAAAAGATGATTTGAAAATCTATTTTAGGGAGTTCTATGAAGTGAATACGTAAAAATAATAGAGAAGAGATTTCATAGAGATTTGGATGCATATCCGAAAGAAGGTGAAAAACAATGAGTGTGTGTTGTAGAGAGAAGAATAGAGAGTATAGAGAAGAGTTTGCACATAGGATTGGATGAATATCTGAGGGAAGGTGTAGAATAATGTGTGTGTGTGTTCATAACAAAAGGGGAGAGCACACAAAGTAAAGTAGCAAGGAGAAGAGTGTGAAGAAGAGAGCAGAGATAAAGAGGAAAGAGTTGTAGACAAAGAGAGCAATAGAGGAAGAGGTGCAAAATATGTATCAGAGTTATAAAACATCATTTGTAGCAAGGTACTTCATTGGAATTGAAATTCATTGTAAATCATCTAAGTGGGTGCTCAGATTAGGGCTTGGTGCTCCTTTAGGTCCGTGCCCATAAATTCTAGGGGTTGGTGCTCCTTTGGGTTGGTTCTTCCTTGGGTTGGTGGCCATAAAATTTGTAACTAAAGTATTTCCATTGTGATGCTAGATTAGATCAGTAGAATCTAGTAGTATTTCTCACCAAATTTTTTTCCCACCATGGGTTTTTCTTGTATACCTTGTGTTTCATGTGTATTATTTTTGTGTGAATTTTTTTATTTCAGTTATTTATGGTTGAGTGATTAGGAAGTAATTTTATAATTACCATTTTTTCAGCCCCTCTCTCATTGGTCTATTTGTATTCCTTCAATTGGTATTAGATCCCTAGGTTCCCTATTAGATAAGCTTTCTCTAGCTTGGGTGGATTTTGGTCTGTGAACACAAATGGATGAGAAAGAATTCTCTTCTATGAGAGTACCAATGTTTGATGCCATTAACTATACCTTTTAGAGAATAAGAATGGAAACCTATTTGTCCTCTTTAGGTTGTGATGTTTGGATGGCTGTCCAAAATGGTTATAATATTCCAACCAACTCGTCCTAATCTTGATGCTAAAAGTAAATAGGAATATAATGGTAAAGAAAATAATGTTATTCTTAGTGAGTAGTCAGATATAGAGTCTTTGAAAGTTTTAAACTATAAGTCTACAAAAGATATATGGGACAAGTTGAGAAACATCTATGAAAGTTTGTGTCTGGTGTTGTCGAAGAAAGGTTTGTGAGGGAGATGAAGAAAGGATCTGGTAAATATAAACATGATGAAAGTGTTAATCCTATGAGGATCTGGTTAATACTAAGAGGATGGAGGGTGAATTGGTATTAATACCAATTGAAACTTTAAACCAAAAACAAACTTATATCAGATCTAGCAACCTCTTTATTAGATTTGCTAACACATTAATCAAATCATTTACCACATCTATCAATTCTTTCACCGCTTAAGAAATCCTATAAATTTGACCATTTACAAACTTATTATCCTTATCTATCAAATCAAATACTTTCTCTAACAACTCTTATCATTACTGCTAACCTTTGATAAACCTCTGATAAAACATCATAACTAGTGTACTCAAAAATAGTGCATGAAATGTAACATAAACAAGAACATCACATGAAAATCATTCCACACATGAACAACATAATTTTTGGTGTGGAAACCAAAATAGGGAAAAACCACAGTGGGAGTTGGCACCAACAAATTTTTGTACTCTTTTGAAGTATGCCCTATTAGGAGCTTACAATACACTCTGTTAGGAGAAGACCTTGTTAGGAGTCACCCGGTTAAGGGATTTGCCTATTAGCCTAGTTAGGATCTTGATGATCTATTAGGATCAACCTCGTGAGAGGATTTAACTTGTTGCAACTATTAGGGAACAACAATGAAAAAGTGATATGTTACTTGTAGTTCTCTGCTTTGCTAAATAAGATCTAGTTATGCACAACACTCTGCAACTCTCAGGAAAATCTCATACTTCGCTTGGATGGATTAACACATTCTCTCAAGACTACCGACATGATAAACATCAACTATGTCATCTAAATAGCCATCTCAACTAGGTCAACCACTAAACCCTAATTACATCTTAAAAATACAATACAAATCATAAGAGATCATCTTAGATGAATATACAGAACATTACATCAAATTACAATGCAATATCAATAGTTGGTTGATCTTAACCCATCACAAAAATCTGATCTATACCAAAGTCAAACCCTCAAAACACTCCACTAAGCGTTTCACTAATTCCCAAGAAATTCTTCCTTGAATCAAGCCATAACAGCAATCAAATCAATTCACATGGGTTGTGCCATGTTACCACCTTCATGTAGACTCACCCACGATCACCGTCATAACAAAAATCACTACCGGTTTAATGATTTCTTCACCAGTCTTAAACCCTACTAAAACCTTAGAAAAACTTCATCAGAAATTTGAAACACACCTTCCGGTAATCATCACAAGTTTCTTTTTTAGTCAGATACTCCTTTCCATGATACAATCTCACCATCCAAACCACAAATTACCAATCATTAACGATCGTCCAATTCAACCTAAACATCTCTGCTTTATTGATTAAAGTCCTATTTCACTTACTTCAATTCTCTGTTGGTAAACCCTGTCTTCCGGTAAACCAAATCACTTAGATGACAAAAAAATATATCAGGAACATCAGTAATCATCATTTCAAATTAGTTTCCATCAATGACAACACAAATAACTGATCAGGTCATCTAATCACAAAAGCTCAATCTCTTCATCACAAATAGACTTCTATCCTCTATTGGTGCAGTCATCCATCTTCAACCACATCACCTCATCTACATTAGTTATACCAAATGCCAGCAATCTCCCCCTTTGGCATTGATAGCAACACCAATCAGAGTAACATCACCATCTACAAATTATTCAACTTGTTTAACGGTATCACATCATCTATCGATTCTCCTTCTTTTATCTTCTCCCCCTTAACCAATGCTTCTCTCAATCTAATCTTCAACTTCTCTCATATCTTTTCTTCTCCCATATCCAATTTTATTTCTTATCCCCCTTTGATAGCAATTCCAAAGTTATAAATGCACCACTTGTCTTCAATTCAGCTACCGCCTCTTCCATCATCTCAAAAAAATTATATCAGAGCATTAAATCAGAACTTTACATCAGACTTGCTCCCCCAAAGGAGTATCCTGCACCTTCATCAATCCTTAGTGAAAGATAAACATGAAATCCAAAGGATTGATGCATCTCCATCATTCTAGTTCTTCTGGTGTAGGGGTTTAACCCCTAGTTTACCTCTAAGAAACTTAAAGGTAGCCTTTGGTAAGGGCTTAGTACAGATATCAGCTAACTGATCTTTACTCTTCACATATTCCATCTTCACCTATTTTTCTTGAACTTTCCCTTAGGAAATGATACTTCAATTCAATGTGCTTGGTTCTAGAATGAAGTACTAGATTCTTAGAAATATGTATTGCACTTGTATTATCACAATAGATAGTTGCTGGTTCAGACATATCTATCTTGAATCCTTCTAGCACATGTCTTATCCAGATTGTTTGCATGTAATTCATGGATGCAACTACATACTTATCTTCAGCTCCAGATTGAGAAACACATGTTTGTTTCTTGCTCATGCATACCACTAATCTTCCACCAAGTAGAAATGCTCCACCGGTTGTGCTTTTCTGATCATCCACCTTACCTGTCAATCAGCATTGGTAAAGACATCCAAAGTAAAATATCCTTTATAGGGATACCATAAACCATAGTCTATTGTGCCTTTGAGATACCAAAAAATTCTCTTCACAGCCACCATGTGATTCTCCTTAGGCTCTTTTTGAAATCTGGCCACTAATCCAATAGCATGAGCAATGCCTGGTCTACTATGAACAACATAGTGTATCTTACCAATCATAGATTAGTACTTTTTTCACTAAAAATAGGGTAATCATCTTGTTTGGACAACTTGTAGCCTATCACCATCAGTGTTGCTACTGGTTTGTAATCTTCCATGCTGAATTTCTTCAACACCTCTTTGATATACTTGGTCTGACAAATAAAAACACCACCATCCAGTTGTTGGACTTGTAAGCCAATAAAGAACTTTATTTCATTGATTAGAGAAATTTCAAATTCCCTTTTCATTATATTAGCAAAATCCATACACATATCATCATTTCCCCCAAATATTATGTCATCTACAAACACTTTTGCGATCAGCATAGATTGTCTCCAACAATCTTTAAATAAATGTTGTTGTCCTCACTGGTATGTTGGAATCCAATTTTGATCAAATGTGCACGTAATCTCTCATACCATGCTCTTGGTATCTTCTTTAGACCATATAGTGCTTTATGCAATTTACACACCATGTCCTTATCATCAGTCAAGGAAATCCATCTAGTTGTTCAATGTACACTTCTTCTAGAATTGCATTTAGAAAGGCTTATTCAACATCCATTTGGTAAACTTTGAATTCCTTATATGCAGAAAATGCCAGTAGCATCCTTACACCTTCTAATCTAGCAACCAGTGCAAATGTTTCACCATAATCCTCACCTTCTTCTTAAGCATACGCACCTTGTTTCTTATAATTTTTCCTTCATCCATTTTATTCCTAAAGACCCATTTTGTTCCAAATACATTCTTATCCCCTAGTCTAGGAACAAGTGAACATGTTTGATTCTTCTCAATTTGATCCAATTGTTCATTCATTGCATTCACCCAATCGTCATCCTTTAGTGCTTCCTTAATTATCTTGGATTCTATTATAGAAATCAAACATGAGTTCTCTCAGATTTTTCTCTTGGTTTGCACACTTGCATTCTTATCACCAATTATCTTCTCTTGTGAATGGTGCAATTTGACATATCTAGGTATTGCCTCTGCCAGTTTTGCATCTTCTGCATTAGGTTCTTCATTTTCTTCCTCACAGTCATCGCTTACTGGTTGAGCATCTAATTCTGCATTTTCCAGTTCTTCATTATTCTTTGTCTTCGATTCAATGATCACAAGTTTTTCTTCATTATAAACCTTTTCAGGTTCTGATCTGCTTGTACCTTCAGACTTATTAGATAGATCATCAACTTTTACATTATCACTTTCAACAATGTTCTTAGTTCTCTTATTGTAACATTTATATGCCTTACTCTTAGAAGAGTAACCAAGAAAAAATCCTTCATCAGATTTTGCATCAAATTTCTTTGTCTAGTTATCTCTCTTAATCAAAAATTGGCTTCCAAAAAATTTAAAATAGCTTACACAAGAAATTTTTCCATACCATAGCTCATAAGGTGTCTTATTGTTACCTCTCTTTACTAGTACCCGGTTTAAAGTGTATACAATAGTACTGGCCGCTTCTCTCCAAAACATTTTGGATACATCACCCTGTAATAACATGGTTCTTGCAGCTTCAACTATTGATTTTTTCATCCTTTCTACTATGCCATTCTATTGTGGCATCCTCAGAGCAAACATCCATCTCTTGATACCCTATTCATCACAATACTTAACAAATTCATCAAATGTGAATTCACCTCCCCAGTCTGATCTTAAACACTTCAGGTTCTTACCAGTTTCATTCTCAACCGGAGCTTTAAATGATTCAAATTTACTAAATGCTTCTGATTTCTCCTTAAAAAATGTCACCCACATCATTTTAGAATAGTCATCAGTGAAAATCATGAAATACCAATCACCCTAATAACTCTTTGCTCTCATAGGTCCATAGAGATCAGTATGTACTAAATCTAAAATACTCTCAAAAGTACAATTCTTTCTCTTGAAATAAATAGAGGTCATCTTACCGATTGACAATCTTCGCATATCACACTATCCTGTTTGACAATTTGTGGCAATCCTCTTACAACACTTGACTTGCTTATCTTAACCAAATAATCAAAATTAACATGACATCTTTTATGCCATAACCAATTGTCTTCCATTCTTGCAATCAGACAATTATTAATATTACTATTCCAATGGAATAAGTTACCTCTAGTTTGCTTTTTGGTAGCAATCATTTCACCATTACCACCAAGAATTTTGCAGAATCCACTTTTAAACTCAAACAAATAACCTTTATCATTGAGATGACCAACACTTAATATATTATTCTTTAGACCATCAACCCAAAGCACATCATCAGCATTACTCTCCCCATTTAGAGAGTTTGAACCTTTACCTTTCACCATGCAAGGAGAGTTATTTACAAATCTAACAAAAACTCCATCAAATTCATTAAGGGTTATGAACTTACTTTTATCTTCGGTAATGTGGTGTGAGAAACCACTATCTATAATCCATACATCACTATTCTCCATGTGAGATACTAGTGCCTTTTCACCTGATAGTTCCTCCTTCACGGCCACAAACACAATTTCCTCATTGTCATCTTCATCTTCAAACTCTTCATCGGTCACATCTTCATCTACTACAACGTAAAAATGATTCTTGCCCTTTCCTTTGAATCTCCTAAACTTCTCTTTCTTATTAGTGTTAGGGCAATTAGAAGCAATATGACCAATTTTACTACAAGAGAAACACTTCAAAGGTAGCTTTCCTTTATGCTTACTAGTGCCTCTTGGAAATATTTTTGCTAAGAGTTCCTCACGTTCCATCACTTGATCTTCATTGTCTTCATTTCCCCAGTTACTTCCATCACTTGACCTGCACTCATGATTTTGACATATATTTTTTCCTTTTCTAGCAGATGAACTAGTAACAAAAGCTTTAAAGGAATATTTATTATATTTTGTCACACTATTGTCAAAACTATTTAACTCAAAAGTTGTAAGATTTCCAATCAATGAATAAACAATAACCTTATCCTTTGAAATAGATCTAAGTTCTTGGATTGCAGATACTCTTATAGCATACTGAGGTTGAATAGTTCTAAGCATTTTACTTACTATTGCATCGTCTTCCATTTTATCTCCAACACTCTTTATGCCACCAAAAAATTCTTTGATTCTTTGACCATACTGTGTAATATTTTGTCCTTCAATAATTTTGATGTCATCAAACTTTCCTCTCAAGCTTTCCTCTTTGCATCTTTGAACATGCTCATCTCCTCCATAGATTAAATTTAACATTTCCCAAACCTCACCTGTAGTTTCCAATCCTTGAACATCAATATATTCTGAATTAGATAAAGTACTTGCAATAGCTTCTAGGGCTTGCATGTTATCTTTCCACTCTCTGAGTTCATTTGGTGTCAAGGGAGTAGTAGGAGGAGAAACATATGTTGTTTCAACTTGCTTCCAATATTGTGCACCAAGGCCTTTGATGTAGATCTTCATTCAGTCCTTCCAGATCTTGTATTTATCCTTGTTGAGCTTAGGACCCTCTATCTACATCATCTTGACTTCCTCAGAATCTTTTCCTCAAGCAGTTAGGCTTTCTGCACAGAGAGGACCAAATCTCTAATACCAATTGTTAATCCTATTAGGATCTAGTTAATACTGAGAAGGGGGGGTGAATCAGTATTAAAACCAATTTAAACTTTAAACTGAAAACAAACTTATATGAGGTCTGAAATCATTTATCAGAATATCTCAACTTCTTTTATCAGATCTAGCAACCTTTTTCTCAGATTTGCTAACACATTAATTAAATCATTTACCACATATATCAATTCTTTCACCACTTAAGCAATCATATAAATTTGATCATTTACCAACTTATTATCCTTATCTATCAGATCAAACACTTTCTCTAACAACTCTTATCAATATTGGTAACCTTTGATAAACCTCTCATAAAACATCATAACCGGTGTACTCAGAAATAGTGCATGAAATGTAACATAAATAAGAACATCACATGAAAAGCATTTCACACATGAACACCATATTTTTTAACATGGTAACCCAAATAGGGAAAAACCACAGTGGGAGTTGGCACCCACAAATATTTTCTCTTTTGAAGTATGTCCTGTTAGGAGTTGTTGACTCTAACTTTTACTTTCAAAACAAACAACCTTATCGGAAATTCAGTGACGAGGGACCTATTGCGCTAAATTCACTGAATGACCTCCGGATTTGAGAAGATGACTCTTCCTTTTGATTGGGGAAAAAGGTGAAGAATAAACTTAAAGCAAAATGATCTAGACTATTTAAGAAATGCACCAGAGCATTTTAGGAAAAACATAAACAACATATAAAACCTAGAAACATCCATTTTTAAAGCCCATTCAACAATCTTATAAATAAGACACAACCAAGATTCCTTTTAACATAAAGAAACATACATCATGCATCCACTAGATAACAAGTGCAACACATAGTTTAATTGACAGAGTATTAGACATATATTTCCAAAGTCATCAGAATTATAAGAATGCATAGAAAACTATTACAGCATATTGAAAAATAGACATCGGAGAGGTTGTAAGCATAATTTGATTATCCTTTCCTCAGAAAACAACAATAGCTAAAAGGCCTAATTGCTATCTAGAATACTTAATTGCTCTTTTTCATAAAATTTTTGAACCCCTAAAATAGGAAAGAAAACCACATAAATAGAGCCCCCGACTCGGCTAACATTCCAAAGCATCCACCATCCTCCCACAACAACTTCTAAGTATAAAAATCACCATGGCATCCTATAGGAACACACCCAACAAAATTACTTCCGAGGTTGTTGCCTCCACCTTGTCATATCATCTCCATACCTACCTGAACAAAAAATATTTTGATGCAAATCATAGCTAGAGAGACAGGCCACCACGGGTAACACACGACAACTTTGAGGACATCCAAAAAGGAGCATCTAAATAGAAATAGGACATGCATCGCGGATGTTCCATGTGTCCCTATCTTCGCATGATGAAGAGTGGGGTCCAACAGGATACACAATCATCAAAATCCAAGCCATTTGGCAAATTTGTGTTTCCCCTAACCTCAGATAGAAAAAGAAGGCCATCAGGAACAACTCCAAAAAGACACCTAGCCTGTACAACAAGCATAGCTGAGAAGTCAAAAGAAAGGGGTGCCACTTGATTAAAATGCCACCTATGGACAATCCCAAAATAATGTTTACATTTCTTGGCGACTAAAAGGGGGCATTTTGCCTATGGAATGCTAGAACCCAAAAAGTGTTGGTTTGGAGACCAGACTTCATGTCAGAATAGGTCAGAGCAGATCAAAGACTTGCTGCAATGGAGTCCATTCTTCCTCGGAGGGAAGTGTTTGTGCTTCCAGACTCTGGTAATTCTGATCGAGATAGATTATCTCATCGAACGACAAGCCTACTAGTTCATCATGGACCAGTTTTAGGAGCATGTAGAGTTGGGTGAGGGGGTGAAGGAGATGCTCGACCTCTTCTGCAAAGATGGGATTGTTCAGGCGCTGGAGGAAAGTTTTTATCTAGTTGCAATTGCTCGACCTGATCTAAAATCTGCTCAAATTCCATAACAGAACCATTCGTAGGGAAAGGAGAAGCCAGGCCTAATGAAACAAACCTCTCTATGTGCTTCTTAATGTCCAAGATGGAGATCTACAATGGCTCCAACATCACTGATACATGCATGATCACTCTATGGTGATTGATGAAGGTATTGGTTTTCTTGATAAATTGTCAGTGGTTTTCTATTCCCTTTGATGAATAATGATGAACAACGCATACCCTAACTGGTACTGAGAGGGGGGGTGAATCAATACAGACAAAAACTTTTCAGCAACTTATCAAGTTAAAACAATGATAACCAGTTGTCTTCATTGCTGGACTTAACCATGGCAATACTGGTTAAACACAATAAGACTTCAAACATCTAAATCAGTAAACTAAATACTACAAATATCATTCAATACTTGATAACTACACTAATAAACATATTTATGTGTTGTATCAGTAATACCATAACTATTAGCTCTGCATGCATAACCATCTAAACAAAGACTGCTAAATCATCACATAAAAAATTGCAGAACTCATGACACAGATTTTTCATGTGGAAACCCAAATGGGAAAAACCATAGTGGGGATGAATACCCACAAGCTTGTTTTGAACTCTTTTGAATCTCACTCTGTTAGGAGCCTAGTCCGGTTAAAGACTTTACAATGAGGTTCTTCTAGGAACTGGTCCTATTAAAGACCACCCGGTTAAGGGATGGCTATATACCCTATTAAAGGTTACCTTGCTGGAGAATTTAAAGAACTCAATGAACTTGAGTCACCTAGTTAGAGGATTTATAGTAAGCTTTTTGAAGCTACTCGGCAGATGGATTTTCCTTCTATTGAAATGGTTAGAAGACAACAAGTAAAACTCTGATCTGATAGTAGCACTATATGCTAAGGTAGATCCTTTTCAGTTCCTCTACTCGGCAATCACACTCTGTAGTTTTTTCTCACTGGTCTGGCAAGTATCTCATCACTCAGATACATACACAACTTTTTACAACCACTTACAATAACAAACATCATCGACCTTATAGACAACAATTAGGTCGGTAGCATAAACCCTAAACCCTAAACATTTAGGTTTATAATTACAGGCGGTCCAATCCTAACCAACCAAACACATTTCATAGAATGAAACAATCTCAAATAGATGACAAGTCATTCTACATCGTCCATTTTTCACTACACATAGAAATCAGTAACCCATCATGCTTTCTTCTCCCTCTAAGAAGAATGTTCATTCCCGAGGTAGACAATAAATACAATCGATCTTCACATGCAAGATCCTCAAGGAAATATTTCACATGCACAAAATTGATGTGGAATCTCGATCTCATCCTCATTTCTTAGCTAACTCATCATAGAATATCATTGGTTGCATAGCACAAGCTAGATTGCCAAACTGGAAACCCTAAAACTAAGACTACCAACTGATAGTCACACTTAGTGAAACCCCGACACTAGTTCACTCCATCTCTTCATACCAGTTCTCCAACTTGATCACCAATAACAACTTCTTCCAATCTTCATACCGGTTGAACTATACTTATTGACATCAATGACAACATACATTATTATCATATCATCATATGCCAACATACCAGTTCATCACATGCCAACATATCGGTTCATCAAATGCCAACAATCTCCCCCTTTGGCATTGATGGCAATACTCAGTGTAGCATTGCAACTAAAAACATCATAGACTAGTGCAGCTATAATATATATCTTCTCCCATATCATGTATCTTCTCCCATATCATATATATTCATCAACATATATCTTCTCACCTATCATTATATATATTGTCCCCCTTTGACAACAATGCCAAAGCAGAGGCACAAGCTCCCATACTCCACAATGCTGCTCCCCCTATGGAGTAGCACCCTTCAACACATCAATACAGAAAGATTTTTCATTGTAATACCTTACTGATGTGGAGTGCACATCTTTAGTTTACTTCATGAAGGGGCTAAACCCCTAATTCACCTCTCAAATAGGTAAATGTAGTCTTCAGTAAGGGCTTAGTGAATATGTCTGCTAGCTACTCCTTACTGGAAACATATTGTAATACGACCTCTCTATTTTGAACCTTCTCTCTCAAGAAATGATACTTGAGCTCAATGTGCTTAGTTCTAGCATGCAATAATAGATTCTTGGAAATATTGATTGCACTAGTATTGTCACAAAATATACTCACTAGTTCAAATATAGGTACTTTGAAACCATCCAATACATGTTTCATCTAGATTACCTAAGTGCAGTTCATAAATGCTGCCACATATTTTTCTTCAGCTATAGACTGAGAAATAGAGCTCCACTTCTTACTCATCCATGAGACTAGTCTTCCACCAAGAAAGAATGCTCCACCAGTTGTGCTTTTCTGGTCATCCACATTACTTCCCCAATCTACATCGGTAAATACTCTGAGATTAAAATCACCATTGTATGGATACCACAATCCATAGTCAATGGTCCCTTTTAGGTATCTAAGAATCCTCTTGACTCCTACCAAGTAAGATTCTCTTAGACTTTTCTGAAAATGAGCTACTATGCCTACTACATGAGCAATATCTGGTATACTATGTACCACATAGTGCAGCTTATCGAGCATTGACTGATACTCCTTCTCATTCACCAATGTTGAATCATCTTCCTTAGTAAGTTTACAACTGGTCACCATCGGTGTACCAACTGGTTCTCTCTCCTCCATACAAAAGGTCTTCAATACCTCTTTGATATACTTGGACTGGGTAATAAAGATACCCTCTTTCATTTGTTGAATCTGTAAACCAATGAAGAACTTTATCTCTCCAATCAGAGACTTCTCAAAATCTTTCTTCATTTCATCTACAAAAGCATGACTCATTTCAACATCCCCTCCAAAGATTATGTCATCTACAAATACTTGATAGATCAGAATCTGATCACCTTCATATTTTAGGTATATGTTACTATCCTCACTTGTTTTCTGAAATCCTATTTTCACAAGATGAGAGTGTAACCATTCATACCATGCCCTTGGTGCTTGTTTGAATCCATACAGGGCCTTGTGTAATCTACACACCATGTTACTATCTTTTGATAAGGCAAACCCATCTGGTTGCTCAATATACACTTCCTCTTCTAGGATTCTATTTAAGAACACAAACTTCACATCCATCTGGTAAACCTTAAATCCCTTGAATGTTGTAAATGCAAGTAGAATTCAGACACATTCCACTCTAGCCATAGGAGAAAATGTTTCTCCATAGTCTTCTCCCTCTTTGTGAGCCTATCCCTTGCATAAAAGTCTTGCCTTATTCCTCACAATTGTGCCTTCTTCATTTAGCTTATTCCTAAAAACCCATTTGGTGCCTATGACATTCTTGTGTTCTGGTTTGGGTACCAAGGACCATGTTGCATTATTTTCTATCTGGTCTACCTCCTCTTCCATCGCCTTAACCCAGTCTTCATCTATAAGTGCTTCTCTAGAAGTCTTGGGCTCCAATTCAAAAATCATGCAAGAGTTTTCTTTCACCTTTCTTCTTTTGAGTATCCTTGCATCTTTATCTCCTATGATCTTCTTTGAATCATGATGTAGTTTCACATATCTAGGAATGACTCTAGCTAGTTTTGCTAGCTTTTCCTCTTCTTCTTCACTTACTTCTTCTTCTTCACCTACTGCAGCTTCTACCGGTACAGGAACACTAAAGTCTTTACTTGTTTCTTTCTTAACCGGTTCCTAGAAGGCTATGCCCAGTTCATCTTCTACTTTCTTTCTGCAAGTTTCCTCAAGTTCCTCAGGGGATTCATCAACCCTAACATTGATACTCTCAATAATTTTTTGTGTTCTATTGTTGTAGCACCTGAGAGCTTTACTCTTAGTGGAATATCCCATAAATATTCCTTCATCATATTTAGCATCAAACTTTCTCAGATGCTCACCTCTCCTGATATAACACTTACTACCAAATACTTTAAAATAAGTCACAATGGGAGTCTTCCCAAGCTAAGACTCATAAGGGGTTTTATTTTTACCTTTCTTGATGAGTACCCTCTTCATAGTATAGACTGTAGTGCTCATCGCTTCTCTCCAAAAAGTGTGAGCAACCTTTCCTTGGATCAACATTGTTCTGGCTTCTTCAACTACAGTCCTGTTATTCCTTTGTACTATGCCATTTTTTTGTGGTTTCCTTGGAGCAGACAACTGCCTCTTGATACTGCTATCTTCATACTACTTGTTGAATTCATCATAAGTGAATTCACCTCCTTGATTAGTTATTAGGCATTTTATCTTTTGACCACTTTCCTTCTCTACTAATTCTCTGAAGGCTTTGAAATTTCCAAATGCCTCAGACTTGTCTTTCTAGAATGTGACTAACATCATTCTTGAGCAGTCATTAGTAAGAATCATGAAATATCTATCTCCCTGAATACTTCTAGTTTTCATAGGACCACACAAATCAGTATGCACAAGATCAAGTAAGTTTTCTGCTGAAAAAGACACCTTTAAAAGTTGAGGAAGACATTTTCCCAAGTTGACATTCTCTGCATAAAGAATTCTCTAGTTTGTTCAGCAAAGGAAATCCTCTTACTACCTTGATCTTACTATCCTTTACAATATTATCAAAGTTCATATGATAAAGTCTCCTATGCCATATCCAACTGTCATCGAACTTTGCCTTTAGACACCAACTTATCTTGGCATTCAACTGAAACAAGTTACCTCTGGTCTGCTTACTGGTGACAATAAGTTCACCACTCTTTCCAATTATATTGCAGACTCCACCTTTGAACTCCAGAATGAGTCTTTTATCATTTAGCTGAGAAAAACTTAACAAGTTGTGCTTAAGAGCTTCTACCCAGTAGACATCATCCATATTGCTCTTTCCATTCATAGAGATGGATCCTTTTACCAAGAAAGGTGAATCATTTCCAAATCTGACACCTCCATCATATTCTTCTAGAGACAAAAACTTTCTCCGATCACCAATCATGTGGTGAGAACAACCACTATCATTAATCTACTAATTAGAATTGTCAATGCGAGAGACAAGTACTTTCTTGTCAGACACTTCTTCCTTTACAGCTGCAAACACTATGTCCTCATTCTCTTCATCCTCTGATTCTTCATCAGTAACACCTTCATCCACTGCAACAAGACAATTTCTTCTATTTCCTCCTTTATACTTTCTAAACCTCTCTGGTTTATCGTTATTGTCATTGTTAGGATAGTTAACAGCTATATGTCCTGTTGTCCTCAAAATTTGATTCCCTTCTATGTCCTTAAGATAATATGGTCTAAACTGGGTGCAGAGAAAACATCAAAGATAAGGAAATTCCAGAGACAACATATGACAAGGTTTGATTAAAACCTTCTACACTACGGGCTTCCTTAGAGCCCAGGTGGGTATACCTTTGTGAATTAACTTCACACTTTTAAACAGCAAACCCACAGCAAACCAGTCCAAAAAAACCAGTGGGTTCACTCACCTTGAAATCAACTGAAAACAATGAATAGAAACTGTACTTAACTTCAGCATTTTTGATCAACAAAGTATGCAATAAACAACCTCGATTAACACCAGTGCCTTATCCAAGGTTATAGAGTCACTTAAATTCAAATAACACTTCTGAAACAATATATCCTTATGTTTCCCGTCGGCTTGGTTTCCACTAATCCTGATATATGCCTGGCACATACAAGAATTCAATCATTCTAGACTAAGCTATGGTCCTCAAAATTCATAGTTCCCTCCAAAGAATTTACTGGTATGAGTGATCCCGCGTATTTAATTTCCCTTCTAAAGAGAAAAGAAAACTAACACTTATACTGAGATTGCTTTGCAATTCCTTTCAAACTAAACAACCCTGGATTATTTAGAATAAAGACAGTAAATAAATTTGTGAACAAATGTGAAGACAACACATAACTTTTACTCAAAACCGATGGCCTGTATATTGATATTCATTTCAAAGAGTATTACAATAAATTCTGATTCTCCATTAGACTTAGAAAAGCTCAGATAAATTTCTGCAGCATTTTCTTACAAAATTTTGTGATCCCTTCCCCTCTAGTCCTGGTATCCATTTACAACAACATGGATGCACAAAGCTTCGGACTTCTCGAGGAGAGTTTGTTACAATTATTTCCAAAATTGATGAGGTTACAATTTTTACGTGAAACAGTTATGCGCTCTTTTCAGCCTCTGCAGTCTGTTCAACAGGTTGTTCAGTTGCAACCTCTTCTGGCTTTTCAGGGGTGCTCTCCAACTACTCCGGATCATGGGTGGAATATTTAACTCCCCACTCATTATATGTCTCTTTTGTCGGCCATGAAAAACTAATCACATCATTTTTAACTTTAGTCAACCTTTTCCAAGAATTTCTCAGTTTGTTGACTTCTGAGTTAAGAAAACTATAATGTGATTTAATTCTTTCTATTTCCTGTATAGTTATAACAAAGAAAGAGGTATCATCAAGATCAATGATTCCCTTTACCCTTGCTGACAATTTGACTTCTATCTCTTTAAGCCATATTTGCTTATCTTTCAACTGATCCGGATTGGCAAAAATTCCTAGGAGCAACTCACAAACTTGATCAGTGTATTCCTTCTTAAGCAATTTAACCCTTCTTTCCACATTATCCACTTCTGTTGCCAATTGCAATAAGATCTTAGTGATATCAGAAGTGGATTTGATAATGGGGTTAGCTCTTGTTTCATCACAGGAAACACACATGAACTCTAAGTCTTGCTCCCTAGGCCTCCATCTGTCAAAAATGGGTGTCAAAATGGCCTTATCTCTCCTTAATTCATTCCATATCTCCATGATCTTTCCCACACTATTGTGAAGCAGTGAGGCATTTATAGTGTCTGCAAAACTGGAGATTGTGGCTTTTATTTTCTCCTCATACTTCCCCGCATAAAAGGCCTGAGTTTGCTTTAGGTTCTCCAATTCTTGGGGAGTTATCTCAATCATTTGAGAGCTGGAAGGCACAGGAGATGGTGGGAGCTCAATAATGGGGCTAGTAGGTGGGGATCTTGCAGGAGAAGAGGCGATCATCAATGTTGAAGACTCACCTTGTTGGGATTGTCCCATCATCTGGCTCTGCAATATGGCAATGATGCTATCTTTGCCTCTTACCTCCTGCTTGACACTGTCATAGGCCTTCAAAACTATTTCCAATTTAATCTGGAGGGCCTCCTTTTCTTTGGCTTCCTTTTCAGCCACTACAACACTGAATTTGGCAATCTCTAACACAGTGCTAGAAGCCTCTACTACCCCTGTACTCTCTACTCTTTTAATCATCAATTCACCAAGGTGACTTGTCCTTGAGGTGTCTTTACATTTCTTGTCCTCATTTCTTTTGAGGGACCACATGACTAGTGCAGCATTGTCCTTACTGAATGTAACCCCTTCCATAGGTTTAGTCTCTTTTCTTACTGCATCTAGCACCAGAGCATCACCAATATTCCATTCTGGTAAAATGAGCACTCCAGCTTGTGCTACTAGATCCCTTCCCTGTTCAGGAGTGATGGTTTTGAATTCTTCCATCATCTCCTATTTTATTTCTTCCTCCACTGAGGCTGGATCTTTATTAGGCTGCTCTGCCTTTTTTGCTTCACATCTAGCATTATATTTATCTATATGCTACTTCTAGATAAATTGCATGAATGCTTCAGATGTGACAAAGCTATCATCAGCTAAAAAGGCACTACTGGCCTTCTTTATCTCAGGATCCCACTCCTGGCCTTTATGTTCAGTTGAGGTGATATCCATTTGTGCTTCAGTGGGCTCTTCTGGCATCCCTTCTTCCACCTCATCATAAGTGTATGCAATCTCTCCCAAGCTGCCCAACTGAGAGAGGTATTTAGTTGCTGCTTGTTCATCTCCTATGTGGATAGGGGATTGGGATGGGGAATACAAGGGTGTATCTGATTGCACTTCCTTCCCCACCCTTTTCTTCTTTGGGCTATCCTGGATGTCAATGACATCTTGTACCTTCCTCTTTCCTTTGGATGAAGAGGGCTCCCCTGTTGTAGACACCAGCACACTGTAACCTGATTTCTTATGCAGGGTGTAGTCACCAGGAGGGATTGCTTTAGTGGAAGATGACTTGCCTAAAATCATTCTTGCCTTTTCAGGGTTATTCCTAATTACAGCTTCCCTCTTCTCCTTTAGTGTTTGCATCACATCTTCAAAGCACACTATCAAAATTTTTATTTTCTCTTCCAATGGGAAGAAGCTAGACAATGGGTCATAGCTTGCATCAAATTGATGCACAAAATCCAGGGCTTTCTTGTAAGCCACCCATTTTTCTTTCCTCAACTCCTATTCATCTAAATCAAATTCATTCCTGATGAGGTCTTCAGGAAAGTGGAATTGATGAGGCCTACCTCTGCATGCTACCTTCTTTCGGAACACACCATTGTAAAAGTCCTCTGGATCAGCACATCTGGACACTGCAGTGGATAAATGGTAGGGTTTGAGGAAATCCTCAAAACAATTCTAGCCTCCCTTTGTAATTACAAATTGGTGGGCTACTGTAGCTGCAGGGAAAATTGTCCCTTTACCTCTGCCTATTAGCTCTGCCTCTTGTAGACCACCAATTTGTCTAAGGATCTCAGGTGTTCCCACTTTGAGGGGGACCTGGTAGGGTAACAAAAATGGGGTGCCTCTGAAACCAAAAACTCTGAAAACTGTGGAGACTGGATATAAGTACATATCACCCCAGTTATGAACTATCTTGATATTCTCTGTGAATTCTTTTGGCCTTGAAAATTCTAGAAGAACCTTGGGGACTCTTGGGTTATCAGAGCAAAGGAGAGTCCTTATTTTGGATGCAAAATATTTATCGAATTTTAGAAAACTAGCATCCTCTCTGTCCCATGACAACACAGTACTCCATAGTTGTACTGGCATCTTCTCTCCTTCCTTCTCTTTTACCAGGTCCATTCCAATGGCGAAATAATCACCACCTTTGAAGAGAAAAAGGTGCATCAAGAGTGAGTACCATCCGAATGGCCTATCCACCTTCCCATTTTTTATTCCTATCAACCCACCATGGATAGCATTGGCAACATAAGAAGCATAATCAAATGTAATACAAGAGAAGGATTCAAAATTTGAACAATCATTAACAAGTAATGGTTTGGCATATTTGATTCAGCATCCTCTCCTAGAACTTGGCAAAGTGCCCAATACATCCCTTTCGCCCTCAAGGTAAACATACTCAATGAAAAAGGCTCTTGCGTGTTGGGCCCTACAACTGCTAACCCTCCTATTTTCAGAAAAAGTTCTTTAAGAGGCCCATTCCTAAGATGACTCCTCTGTGCACTGTACACCTGGGCTAATTGTGTGAAGTTTATGGGTTCCAAGAAGTTTGTAAACTCACTGAGCCCAAACGATGTTCTCAGTTCTTCTGCATTGATTTCCACGAGGGTTTTCCCATTTACATCCCAGATGCACCTTGTGATTGAATCATAATTTAATGCCATTTGGGTTAGCAAGTCTATATCCATGAATACTCCTGGGACTACTAATTTCCCAACATCTAGTTCCCAAACACTGTTTTGAGGAGCAGGAGAATTTCTCATTCCAAATCCGACTCTAAACAGTCCGAACCCGGACATTCCAACCTGTGGGTCTCTCAACCAATTACCTTTGTCATATAATCCTTCTCCAATCTTAAAACGGGGAGCCCTGGGTACTAACTCTTTGGCCTTAGATGCCTGGTTAGTTGACAGCGTCAACTACTCTAAAAAGTCATCACACACACTTCTTTCTAAATAATCAACCTTGCCAGAAAATTCCCTTTTAGGAGCCATTTGAAAATGCAACAAGATGAATATCACTTCTTAAACACTCTTGTAACACGAGAATAATTTCACTTATTACACCACACAAGAATAGCTGCAAAATAAGAAAGAACCTGATGCTTGATCGAAGGAATTCGCTCTTCAACTGATTCACCTTCTCTGTATTTGAAAAAGATAACTCTGCGTTATTCTTCTACAAAATCTTTTAAAAGATATCTACACTTGGTTGTTAGGAAATCAAATGCTCGTACTCTGGGCCTTAACTATGACATTGATTCCGCATGCTTCAGCCGTCCTTTTAAAATCGAATTCATATGAGAATTCATATTTTAGCTCCAACGGGTCGCAGCCTTCCTGCAAGTGTCTCACTGTTAATTTCATTTTGATGGCTTTGTCTTTAGTCTGGGTCATGTCTTTCTATTGGCTACATAATACCACGTGGCATCCGACCATTGGCTTAGAAAATCCCTTCGCATTCTGTTTTGATACTGGCCGAATGTCTCCCTTTATACCGTGGCGGGCCCATATTTTCCCTTTTTGGCCATGTCATCATCATGACACGTGGATGGCCCTTGTTAACTCTCGCTATTTCACGGGTTTAAGAAGTGAGCACCTCACCCTTGCAAAATAGCGTCGACCGTCGGATCATCCTTCAAGTTGATCACCTTTTAATCCTTCGAAAAGGTCCTCAGGAATGGTGGGCCCGCTGAGTTGTCACTAACACCTGGCACCTAGTCACCTGCTGTGCTGATTTGTCGCTCTGTCACTGGCCAGAAGAAGAACAATGGGGCGTCCCACTTTTATCTCAAATGGTCTGTCTCTTATGTCATCATCAAGACACGTGGACGGCTGATATTGATTCTCGCTATTTCGCGGGTTTAAAGGGTGAGCACTTTACCCTTGCGAAATAGCACCGACTGTCAGATCATCTCTATAGTCGATCAGTATTTAACCCCTCAGGAAGGCTCTCAGAGATGGTGGGCCCACAGACACGTCATGGACACTTGGCGCCTTGTCACTTTCGGAGCTGACTTGTCAATTTTTCATTTGCTGGAAGGAGCCACGGGGTCTCAATAAATTGTAAGAGTTGTCTCTGCCAGGTCATCTCCACCTGTGAGCTGACTCATCTTTGGGGCCCACTTTTGAACCCTTGGTCCTGACCCGCTGACTGTGGTGACTTGTGCCACGTGCTACCTTTTAATATGCCAGAAGAAAGCCATGGGGCTCCAACTACCTCTGACAGCTATACCTTTTACTTCCTCCGTCATGACACATGGACGGCTGATATTCATTCTCGCTATTTCGCGAGTTTAAAGGGTGAGCACTTTACCCTTGTGAAATAGCGCTGATCGTCGGATCCTTTCTCAAGTTGATCAGCGTTTACTGGGCCCGACACTTTAGAATGAAATAATACAAGGCGAAATTTTTTCAAATAATCAACATAACCGCCTAGGTAAATAACAAGGGGGGACACTTCCTATGACCCCACGACCCATGACTTAAGTGAAATAAAGTAATGGCAGAATAGAAACCAGAGGGCTTAACAAGGAAAGAGTCTAAAAAATTAAAGCCCTTAAACACCTAAGGTTTAGAACAAAGCTGAAGCACTTAGGATTACACCTCATTCGGAAAATTTTCAAGGTACCATAGCCAATTATGGGGAAAGAAGAACCCAATTTTAAAAATAGTGATAACAGCAGCTCTGACTGGGGATGGTTGATGGCGAGATCAACACAAGAAAACTCAGAAACTCTGGAGAAACAGACCAAAACACAGACCAAAACCAGGAAAGCAGGAAAGAAAACAAAATATATACAAACAAAGGACCTACCGTGCATGGACATTAAGAGAAATAATGCTTCAGGAATTGTCCATGCACTGGAAATTCCTGCATCTCATCATTCATATTCTTCAAAAAATATGAATCCTTACCATTCAGGTCACAAACTATAAAAGGGCCAATCCATAATGATTCAAATTTTTTATGTTTTCCCTTATCCTACCCTTTTGCATTACATTGAAGAACCATGTCATCAATTTGAAACTTCCTTAATGATGTCCTTTTATCAAAAAGATATTTTGACTGTAACTGGAGCTTCTGATTTTTCTTATGGGCAGAAGTTCTAAGCTCCTCCACTTCTACAATTTGGATCATTCTGTTCTCCATTGGTTCAGATATTTCCATGTTCTCTTCCTGCAAAAACTTATACACTGGAAGAAGGTTATTTACTGGTAATCTGGCTTGGGTACCATAAACCAACTCAAAAGGTGACATTCCAATGGATTTTTTAGCTGTTATTCTATCTGCCCACAGAGCTAACTTCAACTTTTGATCCCAAGACCTCTTGTTTTCTTCTAGGATCTTCTTGATGATATTTAACAAGCTTTTGTTGCTAGATTCTGCTTGTCCATTCCCCTGAGGGTGATAAGGCGATGAGTATGACATGAGTATACCATGACTATTGCAGAAACCTACAAATTCTTCAGATCTAAAACACAAAGCATTATCCATTACCAATTTTGCAGGTGTTCCAAATCTAGTCACAATATTATCCATCAGGAAATCAATGACAATTTTACTAGTAGCTCTTCTTGTGGGAATAGCTTCTATCCATTTGGTAAAATAATCTGTGGCCACTATAATCCATCCATGACCCCTTCCTGACTTCTCAGCAATTTCTCCAATAAAATCAATGCCCCATTGGACAAAAGGAGCTTCTACAGAGACTGGGTTCAGGGGTAAGGCTCCTTCATACTTGAGCTTAGAAGAAAATCTCTGACATGAATCAGATCTTTGAACATATGCATGGGTATCTTTAAACAAGGTAGGCCAATAATACCCATTCCGTATTATCTTACCAGCAGTAGTCTTAGCAGAATAGTGATCTCCACATACTCCATCATGCATTTCAACTAACACTTGTTTAGCTTGAAATTCATCCAAACACATTAGTAACTCCCCATCTCTTTTTCTCCAGAAAAGATCACCCTGAATGAGCACATACTTTTGAGACTTGATCTTTAAAGTTCTCTTCTGATTTTGTGTCATTTCCTCTGACAGCATATTACCTTTCAATACTTGGATTATCTCTGTGTACCATGGTTGTCTCTCAATACTAGTAACCAAAGTATCTTTAACCTCAACATTGTACACTTCTACATTCATGAGATTTGACTCAGTCATGAGCTTAGCCAAACCTAACCCTCTCACTAATTTAGTGATCTTTATTTCCAAATTGAACTCTTGAATTCTATTGATCCACCTACATCTCTTCCCAGTAACCTCGGACTGAGACAAAATATCTTTAACTACAGCATGTGGAACATATGCAATGATGTTTGCATTCACCAGATATGGCCTAAAGGCTTTAACAGCTTTAACCAAGGCATAAGCTTGTTTCTCCATGGTTTCGTATTTTAATTATGCCGCTTGCAAAGATTTACTATAGAAAGCTATGGGATGTTCATATCCTTCATTGTCCTTTTGTAGTAATACTGCAGCCAGTGTGTGATATGAAGCAAAAGAAAACAGAGAAAAAGGCTTACCATAATCCGAGGATTTCAACACTGGTGCTTCTTGGATTGCCTTCTTAATCTCATTAAAAGCTTTTGAGGCTTCTTGATCCCAATGAAACTTTGCGTCCTTCTTGAGCAACTTGACAATAGGCTTCACTATCTCAGCAAAGTTTGCAATAAACCTCCTGACAAAATTCACTTTGCCTAAAAAAGACTGGATTCCTTTCATATTTCTAGGTTCAGACACTCTGTTGATTGCTTCAATTCTTTCAGGTTCTATTCTTATCCCTTCCTTAGAAACTATGTGGCCCAACAACTTTCCTTCGGTGACTCCAAAATGACATTTCTTAGAATTCAATGATACACCAAATTCCAAAGCTTTATCAAACACCTTCTCTAGATGTCCACAATGATCATCAGCTTTCTTTGAGAAACAGGTTAGATCATCTTGGTAAACCACCATGATGATAGCTCTCTGAAATGTAGCTCCTGCATTTTTTAATCCAAATGGCATTCTTACATATACATAGGTTCCCCATGGAGTGGTGAAAGCTGTTTTAAACTGTTCAGACTCCTTTACTAACACTTGATTGTATCCTGAGAAACCATCCATCATGGATAAAAGATCACATCCTGTCACTCTTTGTAGCATTGCTTCCATATTTGGGGATGAGTAATTATCTTTTAAAGAAGCAACATTAAGATTCCTAAAATCAACACACAATCTGATGTCTCCATTTTTCTTTCTTACTAGGACCAGATTAGAGACCCATGAAGAATGTCTGATTGGTTTGATAATTCCCCCTTCTCTCAATTTAGTCAACTCTTGTTGCATTTTATTTTCTAATAAGGGGTTAATAGGTCTCTGTTTCTGTCTAAAAGGCTTAGCATCTGGAAGTAAGGGAACTTCATGCTGAAAAAGATCTTGTCTATACGCCTTTAGGTCTTCATAAGACCAAGCAAAAACATGCTTATACCTTTTCAGTAAATTGATAAGATTAGTCCTAACATGAGGGGGTAGCTTCTTTCCAATATATACCAACTTGGGGGATGATTCTGTCCCCAGGTTGACCTCCTCCAACTCTTCTAACTTGGTGGTAGATTGCTGGTGTAAATGACTATCATTATAACTAAACATACTTTCTAACTCCACCAACCCTTTAGGTATCTCGTTGGTTACCAACTAGACAATATCATTTCCAAACACTATCTCTCTGTCATCCACCACTTCCACCAATGCATTGCAATCAATTTTTTGTCCATCATAATCATCAACACATTGGATGAACCTAAGAATATTTCATCATCAGTAAAAACTTGCCAATTATATACATTATCAAGGATAGCAGGCCTAGCTTTTATTTCCACAATGGAAATACCAGTTAGTGTTGCATCATCATTTTTTAAAGCAACATTAGCTAGGAAATCTGCCATAATATTTTTTGTTCGCTCTATCCAATTGATAGAAAATGCATCAAAATATTCAATAACATCCCAGACAGCATGCTTATATTGCTTCAATTTATCATTCTTGGATGCATATTTAGATCTTACCTGAGAGACAACCAGCTCTGAATCGCCCATCACTTTCAACAGTCGGATTCCATTCCTTTTTGCAACCTCAAGTCCTAATAACAGGGCTTCATACTCTGCAGTATTATTTGTGCACTGGAATGCCAATAAGAATGAATATTTAAAGGTTATACCTGATGGGGATACAAAAAGAACCCCTGCTCCAGATCCTTCTTTGGAGCAAGCTCCATCAAAATACATCTGCCACAACCCATACTACTGTGCTTGTAACTCAACTACAATTGGGTCAGTGTTCTTCAATTGAAGTGATACTGGCTGAATTCTGAAGTTATCTAAATCCACATCAATCATACAATTAAGTATACTAGGGTCCACATTTTCAATTACCTTAGGAGCTCGTGGCTCCCTGTATAGTTTGACCTTATTGCCGCCAACAAGAATAGTAGCATAAGACAAGTCCAATTGAACATTTCCTCCCACTGCTGCTGCCCACTGCCTAGAAAGTAACATGCCATAGTGGGGTTTAGTATCTGTGACAATAACATCCATTTTATAAGTAGCTTCAGGAAATGTAGCTATTTTTACTTCTACATCTTTCATTGTACCTATCACAGGCACTTCTCTGTTATCCATGGCATAACATTTCCCATACACGGTAGTTACTGACAATCCTAATTCTTTCATAACACCATAGGGCATTACATTAGCAGGTGCTCCTGAATCTATCATGCAATTTTTAATTAACCGGTTATTGACTAGCAGAGTAACATAGAAGGGGTCCACCTGAGAAGGCTCCTTAGTGTTAGTGGTTCCAACATATACCTCTAGGGTTTGGAGCTCTTGATCCTTTCCAACTTTATCCGAGCCAGTGGGTAATACCGAGTCACTATCAGATATACTAGAGAATAAAGACAAAGCTGCATCCTTATGTTCTTTAATCTTTAGTAATTCTATTAATGGAACAGTGACTTTCATTTGAGTTAAAGCTTGGGCCATATCAAATGTAGAATTATTACATTTCTCAGTATTTACCTTAACCTTTTCTATTTTAAATTGACTGGCCTTTTTCACCATTTCCGCCTTTTGTACATCACCAGGATTTTTGGCATCTGTGGTTCTTAGTAAGTCTTTAACTTGTTCCTCTTTTTCTTGACTGGCCTTAAAAGTAGCAGTAACACTGCTTGATGCCCCTTTCTTTGTGACTTCTTTTACAAACATAGAACCAGGCTCACCTTGATCAGTATCTCTCTTGGTGCTTCTCAGGTTGTAGTTATGTTTTGCTTTGGCAATTGCAGCCTTGGTGAGATTTTTAACTTCTTCTTCACTAGGCCTCCTAAGATGAACTTCTTCATCTTCAATTGTTACCACATTCAATGTGGGATGCCAACCTAAGGCTAACTGTCCTTGCACTAACCTTTCATTATCTAGCACATCACTGTATTCACTTTGCATAGATTCCTCATCACTTTTTATGATAGTTTCAAACATATTAATGTCAAGCTCTGCTTCTGGTCTCATAGATTCTTCCAGAGCTTGAGCCACTGCACACTGATGAGGAGAATGTGGTCCATCACAAGCAATACACCAGGGAGTATTTTCTATATTATTAACTGTTTTTCCTTTTAAAGGATCTAGTGTATCTTGACTTTGGGCGATTTTAGGCTTCTCAACTTGGGGCTTACCATCCTTCCAATTTGTATTGTATGGCATATCATGTAACCTAGGAGGTCTATCTTGCCAGTTTTAATGAGGCTTATCATTTTTGTTGACCTTAGCAGTCAAATCTTTCATAGCAGTAACTAGTTTTTCTATTTTATCCTCCTCTCTAGCAACTTTGTTAGGTTGCTATTTGGTTTCATGCCATAATCTTCCATTTGTCCTTCTTCCTAATTTTCCAGATGCCTTTCTATTACTTTCTACATTTATGGCAATTCTAAAGGCATCCCTCAGGTTATGAGGATTTTTATCTCTCAAGATATAAGCCATCTTAGAATCAAATGCATTGTAATATGTATTAAGGCACATATTGTCATCTAGTCTCATTATTTGATACAATCTATGCATAGCTTTTTGGAACCTAGCATTGAAATTAGTGACTATTTCATTTTCAGATTTTCTAATATTATTGAACTCATTCAGCATGAAACTCACATTAGTCTTATCACCGTACTATTCTTGAAAGCAATTTTTGAACTCTTCCCATGAACCTATGCTAGCTACTGGAAGACCTCTGTACCAATCTCTTGCATCATCAACCAGGGATTGAACAAACAGTTTCATAATGACATCTTCATCTGCTATCTCATAATCATTTATCAGATCCCCAAAAGATTTCAGATGTTCCTCAGCACTGACTGCATTGTTCCCAGCAAACTTATGGACTTTATCTCTTAGCTCAGTGGGAACATGATTTGGATATCCTGGGATCCCATCAAAAAACAATTGCCTATATTGTTCTAGATTAATTGGCCTTTTTTGGAAAGGGGAAACAGTACTATTATTCCCCACGATCATTTTAGCTTTTGGGATTGGGGATTGAGATGTTTGGGTGTACTGTTTATTTGAAGGTATCTGGCTTGCTGAGGCAATGTTAGTATGTACTACAGGTTGAGTATTGACCTGAGGAAAAGAGATGTGTTGGGGATTAGGCTTGCTAAGATCTTCCGATGGGAATGTAATAGGAGGAGCTTTTAAGTAGTTAATCTTTCTTTTAACCTCCTGATTTGCTGCTTCTAACTCAGCCTTTTCCAGTTCCATTTGGAGGTCTTCCTTTTCCTTTCTCATCCTTTCCATCTCTCTCTCATGTGCTATGATCCTATGAGAAATCCCTTCTGCAGTTTTAGACTCTACTTCATCATCTACCCATATCTGTTTCCCTTTGTCTAAATTGACTTTAGGAAGCTGGGAGTCATTAGATACTTCCTTACTTGGCTAGGCTACTGACTTAGAAACTGGTCTAATCTTAGGGATTAAGATCTCCCTAATCACTAGGTCCTCTTCATCACCTTTTTCCTTTTCCTTAGCAAGCACTTCAAGATCAGCTATCTATCTAAGAAGCCTATCTCTCTCTATTATTTTGTCTTTAACTTCCTTTTCCTTGTTTGCCTCCTTTTGGGCTCTTAGGGAAATTAAATGATGAACTCTTTTGTTTAACTCTTCAATCTCTTGAGACATTTTATCCTCATCAGGATAATTTTCTTCAGAGTCTGATGCATTAATTTGATCTATGTCAATCAGACTAATGTTCCCATCTATTGTCCTAGGAACAGAGTGCCTAATTGCATTTGAACTAGTTCTATCTTTTGCAGAAACACTAACATGAGATAGGTCTCGACTTAAAATAGGTACATCATCAATATTTCCAAACAATCCTGAATGGAAACCTAAAACATCATGCTCTGAATCTCTAGAAGATGAATTTGACTTTGCATAGATAGGTCGATCAGGCATCTTACCAGTATTGTTGCTTTTCTGCACCCACGCAGCATTTGATGGCTCATGCATCACAGATCTCTTCTGGCCTCTTCGTGACTGCTCTGGCAGACTTTCTTGCAAGGTTTCACGAGGATGTTTCTTCATGAATGATCTTGTGTTCTTATTTCCTTGCATCTTGCTTGTCTTTCTTTTAGAAAATTCATATTCTCACAAGGACTGGTTCAATAGTAACAAAGTCGCCACCCACAAAACTATGGGAAAGATAAAAAACAAGCAGTCTTACTCACAAACACAACAATACTCTCCACAAGTCTCATCACAGATCTATGTCCATATCTTTGTGATAACTCTCCCCAGCAGAGTCGCCACTTTTGTTGTCCTCAAAATTTGATTCCCTTCTATGTCCTTAAGATAATATGGTCTAAACTAGGTGCAGAGAAAACATCAAAGATAAGGAAATTCCAGAGACAACATATGACAAGGTTTGGTTAAAACCTTCTACACTTCGGGCTTCCTTAGAACCCAGGTGGGTATACCTTTGTGAATTAACTTCACACTTTTAAACAGTAAACCCACAGCAATCCAGTCCAAAAAAACCAGTGGGTTCACTCACCTTGAAATCAATTGAAAACAATAAATAGAAACTGTACTTAACTTCAGCATTTTTGATCAACAAAGTATGCAATAAACAACCTCGATTAACACCAGTGCCTTATCCAAGGTTACAAAGTCACTTAAATTCAAATAACACTTCTGAAACAATATATCCTTATGTTTCCCGTCGGCTTGGTTTCCACTAATCCTGATATATGCCTGGCACATACAAGAATTCAATCATTCTAGACTAAGCTATGGTCCTCAAAATTCACAGTTCCCTCCAAAGAATTTACTGGTATGAGTGATCCCGCGTATTTAATTTCCCTTCTAAAGAGAAAAGAAAACTAACACTTATACTGAGATTGCTTTGCAATTCCTTTCAAACTAAACAACCCTGGATTATTTAGAATAAAGACAGTAAATAAATTTGTGAACAAATGTGAAGACAACACATAACTTTTACTCAAAACCGATGGCCTGTATATTGATATTCATTTCAAAGAGTATTACAATAAATTCTGATTCTCCATTAGACTTAGAAAAGCTCAGATAAATTTCTGTAGCGTTTTCTTACAAAATTTTGTGATCCCTTCCCCTCTAGTCCTGGTATCCATTTATAACAACATGGATGCACAAAGCTTCGGACTTCTCGAGGAGAGTTTGTTACAATTATTTCCAAAATTGATGAGGTTACAATTTTTACGTAAAACAGTTATGCGCTCTTTTTAGCCTCTACAGTTTGTTCAATAGGTTGTTCAGTTGCAACCTCTTCTGGCTTTTCAGGGGCGCTCTCCAACTGCTCCGGATCATGGGTGGAATATTTAACTCCCCACTCATTATATGTCTCTTCTGTCGGCCATGAAAAACTAATCACATCATTTTTAACTTTAGTCAACCTTTTCCAAGAATTTCTCAGTTTGTTGACTTTTGAGTTAAGAAAACTATAATGTGATTTAATTCTTTCTATTTCCTGTATAGTTATAATAAAGAAAGAGGTATCATCAAGATCAATGATTCCCTTTACCCTTGCTGACAATTTGACTTCTATCTCTTTAAGCCATATTTGCTTATCTTTCAACTGATCTGGATTGGCAAAAATTCCTGGGAGCAACTCACAAACTTGATCAGTGTATTCCTTCTTAAGCAATTTAACCCTTCTTTCCACATTATCCACTTCTGTTGCCAATTGCAATAAGATCTTAGTGATATCAGAAGTGGATTTGATAATGGGGTTAGCTCTTGTTTCATCACAGGAAACACACATGAACTCTAAGTCTTGCTCCCTAGGCCTCCATCTATCAAAAATGGGTGTCAAAATGGCCTTATCTCTCCTTAATTCATTCCATATCTCCATGATCTTTCCCACACTATTGTGAAGCAGTGAGGCATTTATAGTGTCTGCAAAACTGGAGATTGTGGCTTTTATTTTCTCCTCATACTTCCCCGCATAAAAGGCCTGAGTTTGCTTTAGGTTCTCCAATTCTTGGGGAGTTATCTCAATCATTTGAGAGCTGGAAGGCGCAGGAGATGGTGGGAGCTCAATAATGGGGCTAGTAGGTGGGGGTCTTGCAGGAGAAGAGGCGATCATCAATGTTGAAGACTCACCTTGTTGGCGTTGTCCCATCAGCTGGCTCTGCAATTTGGCAATGATGCTATCTTTGCCTCTTACCTCCTCCTTGACACTGTCATAGGCCTTCAAAACTGTTTCCAATTTAATCTGGAGGGCCTCCTTTTCTTTGGCTTCCTTTTCAGCCACTGCAACACTGAATTTGGCAGTCTCTAACACAGTGCTAGCAGCCTCTACTACCCCTGTACTCTCTACTCTTTTAATCATCAATTCACCAAGGTGACTTGTCCCTGAGGTGTCTTTACCTTTCTTGTCCTCATTTCTTTTGAGGGACCACATGACTAGTGCAACATTGTCCTTACGGAATGTAACCCCTTCCATGGGTTTAGTCTCTTTTCTTACTGCATCTAGCACTAGAGCATCAGCAATATTCCATTCTCGTAAAATGAGCACTCCAGCTTGTGCTACTAGATCCCTTCCCTGTTCAGGAGTGATGGTTTTGAATTCTTCCATCATCTCTTGTTTTATTTCTTCCTCCACTGAGGCTGGATCTTTATTAGGCTGCTCTGCCTTTTTTGCTTCACATCTAGCATTATATTTATCTATATGCTGCTTCCAGATAAATTGCATGAATGCTTCAGATGTGACAAAGCTATCATCAGCTAAAAAGGCACTACTGGCCTTCTTTATCTCAGGATCCCACTCCTGGCCTTTAAGTTCAGTTGAGGTGATATCCATTTGTTCTTCAGTGGGCTTTTCTAGCATCCCTTCTTCCACCTCATCATAAGTGTATGCAATCTCTCCCAAGCTGCCCAACTGAGATAGGTATTCAGTTGTTGCTTGTTCATCTACTATGTGGATAGGGGATTGGGATGGGGAATACAAGGGTGTATCTGATTGCACTTCCTTCCCCACCCTTTGCTTCTTTGGGTTGTCTTGGATGTCAATGACATCTTGTACCTTCCTCTTTCCTTTGGATAAAGAGGGCTCCCCTGTTGTAGACACCAGCACACTGTAACCTGATTTCTTATGCAGGGTGTAGTCACCAGGAGGGATTGCTTTAGTGGAAGCTGACTTGCCTAAAATCATTCTTGCCTTTTTAGGGTTATTCTTAATTACAGCTTCCCTCTTCTCCTTTAGTGTTTGCATCACATCTTCAAAGCACACTATCAAAAATTTAATTTTCTCTTTCAATGGGAAGAAGTTAGACAATGGGTCATAGCTTGCATCAAATTGATGCACAAAATCTAGGGCTTTCTTGTAAGCCACCCATTTTTCTTTCCTCAACTCCTGTTCATCTAAATCAAATTCATTCCTGATGAGGTCTTCAGGAAAGTGGAATTGATGAGGCCTACCTCTGCATGCTACCTTCTTCTGGAACACACCATTGTAAAAGTCCTCTGGATCAGCACATCTGGACACTGCAGTGGATAAATGGTAGGGTTTGAGGAAATCCTCAAAACAATTCCAGCCTCCCTTTGTAATTACAAATTGGTGGGCTACTGTAGCTGTAGGGAAAATTGTCCCTTTACCTCTGCCTATTAGCTCTGCCTCTTGTAGGCCACCAATTTTTCTAAGGATCTCAGTTGTTCCCACTTTGAGGGGGACCTGGTAGGGTAACAAAAATGGGGTGCCTCTGAAACCAAAAATTCCAAAAACTGTGGAGACAGGATATAAGTACATATCACCCCAGTTATGAACTATCTTGATATTCTCTGCGAATTCTTTTGGCCTTAACAATTCCAGAAGAACCTTGGGGGACTCTTGGGTTATCAGAGCAAAGGAGAGTCCTTATTTTGGATGAAAAATATTTATCGAATTTTAGAAAACTAGCATCCTCTCTGTCCCATGACAACATAGTACTCCATAGTTGTACTGGCATCTTCTCTCCTTCCTTCTCTTTTACCAGGTCCATTCCACTGGCGAAATAATCACCACCTTTGAAGAGAAAAAGGTGCATCAAGATTGAGTACCATCTGAATGGCCTATCCACCTTCCCATTTTTTATTCCTATCAACCCACCATGGATAGCATTGGCAACATAAGAAGCATAATCAAATGTAATAGCAAGAGAAGGATTCAAAATTTGAACAATCATTAACAAGTAATGGTTTGGCATATTTGATTCAGCATCCTCTCCTAGAACTTGGCAAAGTGCCCAATACATCCCTTTCGCCCTCAAGGTAAACATACTCAATGAAAAAGGCTCTTGCGTGTTGGGCCCTACAACTGCTAACCCTCCTATTTTCAGAAAAAGTTCTTTAAGAGGCCCATTCCTAAGATGACTACTCTATGCACTGTACACCTGGGCTAATTGTGTGAAGTTTATGGGTTCCAAGAAGTTTGTAAACTCACTGAGCCCAAACGCTGTTCTCAGTTCTTCTGCATTGATTTCCACGAGGGTTTTCCCATTTACATCCCAGATGCACCTTGTGATTGAATCATAATTTAATGCCATTTGGGTTAGCAAGTCTGTATCCATGAATACTCCTGGGACTACTAATTTCCCAACATCTAGTTCCCAAACACTGTTTTGAGGAGCAGGAGAATTTCTCATTCCAAATCCGACTCTAAACAGTCCCAACCCGGACATTCCAACCTGTGGGTCTCTCAACCAATTACCTTTGTCATATAATCCTTCTCCAATCTTAAAACGGGGAGCCCTGGGTACTAACTCTTTGGCCTTAGATGCCTGGTTAGTTGACAGTGTCAACTGCTCTAAAAAGTCATCACACACACTTCTTTCTAAATAATCAACCTTGCCAGAAAATTCCCTTTTAGGAGCCATTTGAAAATGCAACAAGATGAATATCACTTCTTAAACACTCCTGTAACACGAGAATAATTTCACTTATTACACCACACAAGAATAGCTGCAAAATAAGAAAGAACCTGATGCTTGCTTGAAGGAATTAGCTCTGCAACTGATTCACCTTCTTTGTATTTGAAAAAGATAACTCTGTGTTATTCTTCTGCAAAATCTTTTAAAAGATATCTACACTTGGTTGTTAGGAAATCAAATGCTCATACTCTGGGCCTTAACTATGACATTGATTCCACATGCTTCGACCATCCTTTTAAAATAGAATTCATACGAGAATTCATATTTTAGCTCCAACGGGTCGCAGCCTTCCTGCAAGTGTCTCACTGTTGATTTCATTTTGATGGCTTTGTCTTTAGTCTAGGTCCTGTCTTTCTACTGGCTACATAATACCACGCAGCATCTGACCATTGGCTTAGAAAATCCCTTCGCATTCTGTTTTGATACTGGCCGAATGTCTCCCTTTATACTGTGGCGAGCCCATATTTTCCCTTTTTGGCCATGTCATCATCATGACACGTGGATGGCCCTCATTAACTCTCGCTATTTCGCGGGTTTAAGAAGTGAGCACCTCACCCTTGCGAAATAGCGCCGACCGTCAGATCATCCTTCAAGTTGATCACCTTTTAATCCTTCGAAAAGGTCCTCAGGAATGGTGGGCCCGTTGAGTCGTCACTAACACCTGGCACCTAGTCACCTGCTGTGTTGATTTGTCACTCTGTCACTAGCCAGAAGAAGAACCATGGGGGGTCCCACTTTCGTCTCAACAGGTCTGTCTCTTATGCCATCATCAAGACATGTGGATGGCTGATATTCATTCTTGCTATTTCGCGGGTTTAAAGGGTGAGCACTTTACCCTTGCGAAATAGCACCGACCATCTGATCATCTCTACAGTCGATCGATATTTAACCCCTCAGGAAGGCTCTCAGAGATGGTGGGCCCAGGGACACATCATGGACACCTGGCGCCTTGTCACTTTTGGAGCTGACTTGTCAATTTCTCATTTGTTGGAAGGAGCCACGGGGTCTCAATAAATTGTAAGAGCTGTCCCTGCCAGGTCATCTCCACCTGTGAGCCAACTCATCTTTGGGGCCCACTTTTGAACCCTTGGTCCTGACCCGCTGACTATGGTGACTTGTGCCACGTGCTACCTTTTAATACGCCAGAAGAAAGCCACGGGGCTCCAACTACCTCTGACAGCTATACCTTTTACTTCCTCCGTCATGACACATGGACGACTGATATTCATTCTCGCTATTTCACGAGTTTAAAGGGTGAGCACTTTACCCTTGCGAAATAGCTCTAACCGTCGGATCCTTTCTCAACTTGATCAGCGTTTAGTGGGCCCGACACTTTAGAATGAAATAATACAAGGCGAAAAATTTTCAAATAATCAACATAACTGCCTAGGTAAATAACAAGGGGGGACACTTCCTACGACCCCACGACCCATGACTTAAGTGAAATAAAGTAACGGCAGAATAGAAACCAGAGGGCTTAACAAGGAAAGAGTCTAAAAAATTAAAGCCCTTAAACCCCTAAGGTTTAGAACAAAGCTGAAGCACTTAGGATTACACCTCATTCGGAAAATTTTCAAGGTACCATAGCCAATTATGGGGAAAGAAGAACCCAATTTTAAAAATAGTGATAACATGTCCTATCTTATTGGAGGAAAAACATTTTAAAGGAAGCTTAGCTCTGTATTTTACCGTGCCTTTTGGAAGTCTTTTGGAAAGAAGAGCCTCAAACTCCATCAGAATCTCTTCATCATCCATACCTCTACTTTGAATGGATTCATAACTAGTACTTACTTCTTTTCCTTTTCTGGTTGGTGCATTAGATGCTCTAAAGGCTGACTTGGTCTTCTGAACACTGCCATCATAGCTATTCAACTCATATGAAGTCAATTTTGCAATGATAGAGTCTAAGGATACCTTGGTTTTTTCAATAGACCTTAGCTCCTGAATAGCAGCAACTCTGATTGCATAGAGCGGGAACAATAATCTTAAAACTTTACTGATAACGGTGGCCTCTTCAGTTGTTCCACCAGTGCTCTTGATATCTCCAACAACAATCTTGATCCTTATGCCATATTGTTGAATGGTCTCACCTTCAACCATCCTCATGTCTTCAAATTTTCTTCTAAGGCTCTCTTCCTTATCTTGCTTGACATGCTCATCACTGCCATAAATATTTTCCAATGTGTCCCATACATCTTTAGGAGTGTCCTTATCTTATACATCAATGAACTCAATATCAGACAAACTACTGATAAGGGCTTCCATGACTTACCCATTTTCTTGAATCTCTCTTTTTTGATCATCGATTAAAGTGCTAGTGGGAATTACATAGGTATTCTCAACTAAGCTCCATTTTTGAGCACCCAAACTCTTGATATAGATATTCATTTTGTCCTTCCATATTTTGAAGTTATCTCTAATTAACTTAGGACCTTCCCTCTTCATCATTAATACAAGATCTTTTACCTCAAGCGGTTAATCTTATATCACCGAGGACCTGGAGTTGCTCTAATACCATTTGATGAATAATGATGAACAAAAAATACCCTAACTGGTACTGAGAGGGGGGGGGGTTAACCAGTACAGAAAAAAATTCTCAGCAACTTATCAAGTTAAAACAATGATAACTGGTTGTCTTCATTGCTGGACTTAACCATGGCAATACCAGTTAAATATAGGAAGAATTCAAACATCTAAACTAGTAAACTGAATACTACAAATATCATTCAACACTTGATAACTACTTCACCAATAAACATATGCATGTGTTGTATTAGTAATACCATAACTATTAGCTTTGCATGCATAATCACCTAAATAAAGACTGCTAAGTGCTAAATCATCACATAAAAAATTGCACAACTCATGACACACAAATTTTTTATGTGGAAACCCAAATGGGAAAAACCATGGTGGGGATGAATACCCACAAGCTTGTTTTGAACTCTTTTGAGGCTCACTATGTTAGGAGCCTAGTCCAGTTAAAGACTTTACAATGAGGTTCTATTAGGAAGCGATCCTGTTACAGATCACCCAATTAAGGGATGGCTATATACCTTGTTAAAGGTTAAAACCCTGTTAAAGGTTACCTTGCTAGAGGATTTAAAGAACTCAATGAAATTGAGTCACCTGGTTAGAGGATTTACATAAAGCCTATTAAAGCTACCCAACAAAGGGATTTTCCTTCTGTTGAAATGGTTAGAAGACAACAGGTAAAACTCTTATCTGATAACATCACTATATGCTAAGGTAGATCCTTTTCAGTTCCTCTAATCTGCAATAACACTCTGCTATTTTGTCTCACTAGTCTAGAAAGTATCTCATCACTCGAATACATACACAACTTTTGCCAACCACTTACAATAACTAACATAATTGACTTTATAGACAACAATTAGGTCAGTAGCATAAACCCTAAACCCTAAACCCTAAACATTTAGGTTTACAATTACATGAGGTCCAATCTTGACCATCCAAACACATTTCATAGAATGAAACAATCACAAATAGATCACAAGTCATTCTACATCATCCATTTTTCACTGCACATAGAAATCAGTAACCCAACACACTTTCTTCTCATACCGCTAAGAAGAATGTTCATTCCCGAGGTAGACAATAAATGGAGTCGATCTTCACATGCAAGACCCTCAAGGAAATCCTTCACATGAACAAAAATAAAGTGGCATCTTGATCTCATCCTCATTTCTTAGCTAGCTCATCACATAATATCATCAGTTGCATCACACAAGCTAGATTGCCAAACCGGAAACCCTAAAACTGAGACTACCAACCAGTAGTCACACTTAGTGAAACCCTGACACCAGTACATTCCATCTCTTCATACCGGTTCTCCAACTTTATCACCATTAACAACTTCTTCCAATCTTCATACTGGTTGACCTATACTTATTGACATCAATGACAACGTATATTATTATCATATCATCATATGCCAACATACCAGTTTATCAAATGTCAACACCTTTCACTCTCAACTCTTCATCTTGAGCCACATACATCATCTGGATTAGGTCCTGAGCCACGGGGATCTTTGGACCAATGACAACCATTGAACTATTGATGAGGGCTCCCACCTTGCCACATAGGCATTGCACTTCTCTAATGAACCTCAGCACGAGCTACAACGAGGGGTTGCACTGCTTAATTATTTCCCAATGGGAAACATACAATTTAACAGGATCAGAGAAAAGTCTTGAGAAATGTGCATGGGGGGAGGAACACTTAGCAATTGTGAGACTTCCTCACTCTTTGTCATTATTTCATGTTGTAGCTCCCTGTACCTATCTTTCTTAATGACCAATTAGCTTTCTAGAGTGAGAATCCTGGCACTTCCATCTTGCATAGTTTGTTAGAGTTACGATATACGATCTTGCCCCTAATGTAGCAAAACTTTAATGTCTAGAAATTTTCTCTTAACTCTCTCTATGTCATTGTCTTTTTTACACAAATATATTTCAAATCTTTCTTTCTCCTCCAAAATCTTGACCTATGCGTCTCTCTATTGTCATGCGTACTCTTCTTTCAGACGAATCTCCTCATGCGGCAACGCTTGCACTTGCGTGGCATTTCTAGAAGCTTCATTTAGCTACTGGATCTCTTGGTCCTTTTCCTATAGTTCCTTCAAAGCTACATTTCTCATTATCTCTAGGCCCTTCAACTAAGAACTCATATTATTCAAGGCATCCTGCAACTTTCCTTTCTCTAAATTAGCCTGTGTCAGTAATTCTTGTAGGTGATTGATCTCGGTATTCTAAGCTTTATCTTCTTTTCTTTGTTGGGCTAGAGATTCTCAAAGGTTCACATTCTTCATTTGCAGCTTCTCCAGGCGACGACTCTTTCTAATGACATCCAAAGACATGGCCTTTGAAGTTTCCTCCATCATTCCAACTTTGCCAGAAGTTGTAGAATTTAGGAGGTTGACGCCAATAACATGTAGAGTGTAATCATTGGGTCTCATTTGGGCTTCCAGATTATCAACCTTAGGGAACATATTTGAAAAGAAAAGACAATATTTTTCCTTGTTGAAATGTATCTATAGGTGTGGATAGGATGGCCTGGCACCTTCCTTTTCTTTCTGTTTGCCAATCTTGCCAATATGGACACTCTTGGAATAGGAAACCTATTGCTGGAAATCATCTAGGTTGGTAATAACCTGGCCTGCAAAAGTTGTGCCAGGGGGAACTGCAAAGGGAAATTGGGAAATGGGGCCACCAGAAGCGATCTGGATAGGTTGTGCAAGCGTGGCTGGAGAAAACAATGGGACAAAGGGAGAGGCTCGTAAGAGGAACAGATCAGCGGATGCTCCCCCAACATTCTAGGGAGGAGTGGACTCTCCAAAACCAAGCCTACATGAGATGGAGGCTGCTTCAGACATCTATGAGGAAAATGCTATGGGGACAAAATAGAGGTCAGGAATGGAATAGAGGTTGGTGGAAATGCTTCTTGGGGATCAACCAGTGCTCCAGCGGGTGCTAGCATAAGAGCGGTAGGAATCTTGGTTTGCATTGCAATAAGAGGGGCAGCAGAAGAAACAACTTGAGTAGAAGAAAATGACAAAGAAGTGCGTACCTGAATTGTGGAAGTCACCAACCACTGAGGATCTAAGGGAAACATCAAGGCTTGAGGAGTTGAAGTCTTCTTTGTGGAACTTAGATACTGCCTTTTACTAGGAGGGAAGTCATGCACCTATTTCTAGGCTTGTCTCTTGCCAATTTGGGAATGGGGCCTGTGAGCAGAACCAACAAGAGGAAGAAGAATATGGGGCTCAGGCTCTGGCTCTTTGATACTTATAACCTCTACGTCCTTCCGCTGGGCCACCTCGGGAGACGAGTACCCACGTGGGGAACTATCACCTATCTCTTCATCAGATTTATTGTGTTGATGCCATTGTAGCTCAAAACATTCGTCGAAGGGGGTGTTCCTGATGTTATCCCTAGGCTGACATACTTCTTGCTGGTAGATACAAAAATCCTCCCTCTTCTTTCTGGGCCACGAATCTACAGTCATGGCTTCGAGCATTGCCCAAGGAATGGGCTCTGTTGTGTTATACTTCTGCATGGCTATGTAGAAGCTCAACCATGGGGTCACTTTCCAATGGGAGAATCATTGAGACCCACATACAAATTTGGGTCATCCACTAGTGGATTTGTATGTCCTTCCCATGAGCTCCGAGGCTTGTGCTTCACTACGTTCTTCCTTCTGCTAAGACACCCATCTGGGTTGTAACTCCAATGATCATTAATCACCACTAGGCCGAGTTGCACCAGCTTGGATGTCAGGACTTTCTAACTCTTGTTTCTATGGACTAGATTAATGGGAGCAATTGCCTTGTGATCTTTAGTGATGGAGGTGTCATGCTTTCCTTCCTCGATGACTCTCTCGATTCTTACTAATTATTGCACAATTTCTAGAGCAAGGGTTCTCTTAGTCACATAGGTAGGTAAGAAGAATGGCTCCTCAAAGAAACCATGCATCTAAACAAAAGAGAAATCACTACCTATGAACCAGACATAGGGGGGCCATTCATTACATATCTAGTTCATTTTAATTTGAGAGAAGCGGGCAAGTGCTTCATTAGGGATTGAACTGAAATCCCTAAGGATGAGAGTTAAGAAAATGTCAAAAAATTGATATGCATTGTAGGAAGATAGTAGAATGGGTGTCCAAGATGACACTGACATTTGGTTCCCTAACTCATCGTAGATAGCCAACTGCATGTGTTGGTTGAAGAAGGCCTCATTCTAGTGCAAGAATAGATGGACCAAGACTGAGGTGAATTTGAACAACCACAACTGCTGAAACTCTGATAGCTGCCTTATCATGGCCCTAGCTATGAAAATAGAGAAATCAAAATGAAAAGACTCCCTCTATTTATGTAATTTGATAAGGAAACCCATCATAGTGGCCATGAGTTCCTGGTCATTTTTGTGACCGCATAGCCATGCAAGAGTACATGAGATATCTTTAAGTTCATCATGCTTTAGGTCACTATAGGAGAGAGGGAGCCTCAAAAGCTTAGAGGACAAATTATGATTAAGGACACTCTGGCAAAAAGATAAGGCATCCCTTCTGGTGTTCCAAAATTCTTCCATAGTATTCTCAGAGAACACCTTTGTTTTGTCAAAAATGGGACAACACATCATAGCCCTTATGGCTTCCAGGGAGATCACTACTCTTAAGGACGAGTCATTGATCGAGTAGGAAATGGGGTCAAAGTCGTTGGCCTATGCATCCACAAACTCTAGTTAGTAAGGAACCATAAGGACCACAAATTGGGGTGCCCCACTTCTCCGAAATTGAGCTGCCATAAATTGTGGCTTTGCTTTGTGATGCAACATTCTACTGCATGCAGCCTCCCTGAGGCTTTTGGGTTGTTTGTCGAGCTCGAGCTCGACAACATTTTCAAAAGAATGAATTACATCTAACATATTGTGGGTAACTATCTTTGGCCTAACCTTTGTTTTCGGATAATCCGCTCTAGACGGTATGGCGTGGGAAGAATAGGAGAGCTCTCTGAAAACATCAACCCATAGTCTCCCTTGAGTAGCACCTGAGGAAGAAGCCTCGAATTCCATTTTCTGCAAGAGGGCTTTTCTCTGTCAACCTTTCAAAAGAAAATGGACACTTAGGTTACAAAAAGAGCCATAAGATAATCATCGGGTGACCTCCTTTCTTTAATGCACTACGTGCCTAGATTTTTGTCACAGGGGATGTTTAAAAGCAAATGTCTATTTACACGCATGCCAACTGATTTTGTAGTTGCAATAACCCTAAAAATGATGAGCACTGCTATTCATGATTTCTAAAGGAAACTTATTTAGCTGATTGTTAATTAAAGCTACTTGAGATGAAAATATCGATCAAAAGGATCTCCTCTCTTAGCAAGAAAATCGACAGCTAGCGAGGTTCGCACAAGCTAAGACAGTCCTACAGGAGTTATGTTTTAAAATGTGATGTACCTACACATATGCATGGCGTCTATTTGCATCACCTCTTTCTTCAAGGTACCAGGTAGGACATTGCCAATTCTTAATCAAACCTCACTCTATCATGCAAATTAATGAAGCATGACAGGGGAATTGGAAATCAGGAGCATTGGTGTATTTGTCACTTGTCACCATGAGCTAAGAATTTGTTATAAATAGGTCTTTTCAGACATTCTTTTGTGTAGGTTTTGCTTCAATGACACAGAGTTTCTTTAGGATATGGATACTCCTTTTAGACTCATCAGCAACAAAGCTCAGATCGCTTTCCTTGGGAACATTTTTGACTAGAGGTTGCAGATGATGACAAGGTGGTGTAGCGTCCTAAAATTGTGACACTTGCAATTTCGACTGCATTTGGGTCTTCACGATGGCAATGCAACACGAAACCTGAATGGAGACCCCGAAACTTGTTCATGACATCAAAAACTGCATTTTTCAGCACCCTGGCCTGATCCTCCTTGCACCCTGCTGTCCCAGGAGGTGGGACCATGGTGCCCAGCGCCCTAGTCCTTCTGGACTAGGGTGCCTAGCGCCCTGGTCCCCCAGGACCATGGAACCCAGCACCCTGGTCCCTGGCCCTATTTTGGGCCCGGTCTCTTTTGGGGCTTCGGGTCTTTAAGTTTGCAAATTGGAAAATAATGTTTCCTGGTCAGCCTAAGGTCGAGAAAATCAGTCTATCAGCCCTAATTGACAAGTATATAAACTACATTTCCTCTACCATTTTAGGAGGTGAGAAAAAGGAAAACATATACAAGCAAAAAGACGAAAGCGACATTCAAGCATTCAAGCATTCAAGCATTCCTTCAAGCAATTGAGCGTTCTAAGTCTCCATTCAAGGCTAAGTGTTGCATTCAAGACAAGGATTCAACCATTGAAGAGGAGATCACATACAACATACAACATACTACATACATTACACCTTCACATGTAAGAATACAAACATTCTTATAACAAGGTATCAGTACTTGTTTACATTACAAACATTTACATTTATAGCATTCTCATTTCTTGGTTAATTCCAAAATCGAGGTTTGGCCTAAAGGAAAACCCCTCATCCCTAACCCCCCAATCATCCTCTCTTTTCTATGTGTAGGTTGCAGGTACGTGGCTGTAATTGAAGATCTGGAACCCTTGTGCAGAGATGAACAGATCCCCCTTCGTTTCGCGGATTTTTTGGAGGACCGTGTGCACGCCGGGCGCCATCGTCCCGTCAACTTTCGCTCAAATTTGTAGAACAGCACCGTCTCAACATTTTACTGCTAATTCCAGGTCCGCAGCTTCATCCCATATGCCTATCTCTATTTATAAGTGAATCTTTCCTACTTTGCATGCATTCCTAGTTCAATCTTTCTATCTACATTCTTTACAAAAGAGGGTATCCTTGATGTCTTAACCCTTGAAACTCATATAGAATCCAATCTTGCATTGCGTGGGATTGGATCTTGTGGGTTTCAACCCCTCTTTTGAATGTAAAGTCTCCCCTAAGTGAAAACCATCAACCCTAGTGACTCTCCCTTCTCTCTCCTTGGAGTTGGGGAGGGGAGAACGACTAGGGTTCGATTTTTCCGCTTTACATTTTGGTGAACCTGGCGTGAACATCCTCATTCTGATTATTCATGGTTAGATCTGAAAATTTTGTTTTCCTAATTACATTTCCATGTTTGATCTTTTGCAAATTTTAGAGGTTAATTGCATAAAAACCCTAAAATTTTCTTTTTAAGTAATTAAACTTGTAAAATGTTTAATTGTTAATGCTTGTTTCACATCTACCCTTCTATTGCAAATTGTCAATTCATATTTGTGCTTTAATTCTGAAAATTAAGTGGTAAAATGTCAAAACCCTAATTTTTAAGACCTTCTTGATTCAACCTTTGACTGATAATTTCACTAATCAAAACACCTCCAAATCGGCTGTAACTTTGGATTCCTCAATAAAATCACAATATCTTTCATCCCTGAAAATTTGGAAAAAAGTTGCGAGGACCGCGTGCACCCTGAGCACCATCGTCCCCGACATTTTTTTCGAAATTTCGGGAGCTAGATCTTACTGTATTTTTCTGCTAAAATCCAGAATTTTGGCTGATTTTATCAATTTTAACACTCTCAAAATTAAAGTCAAAGTAGGTCTAGCGATTGCTTGGATTGAGGCTTCTAATCATTCAAAAATTGTTGAAATTGAAATTTGTATCAAAATTGTGTTCCTTACTGTACTAAATCTGAAAAGTGTGTTAGCATTCATTCGAAATTTCAGTGCTTTATTCAAATTTCTGCAGTTTGTGACTTTTGAAATTAAGTGTTTAATTGTAACAACTTTGATTTCCACTTTCAAATTCAAATTTTGCATGAAATTGAGTCAATTTTTAAATTTCAACACTTGCATTGCTTTTAGTATTCTCTCTAAAATCATAAAATTCAAAATTTCAGTTTCCCCCTCTTTTTCAAAATTCAAATTTTGCATTTTTCAACAATCTTGGTAGGGTTCAATTTTGAGATTGCAACTTTAATTTGGCCTATCTACAGATCGTAAAATCACTCAATTTTTTCAGATTAGCTTTAAAATCATCATAACTTTCATCCCTGAAAATTTTGAAAAAAGTTGCGAGGACTGTGTGCACTCCGTTCGCCACGGTCCCAGACATTTTTTTCAAAATTTCGGGAGATTGTCCTGATTGCATTTAACAGCTTAAATCTAGGAGATTGGCTGGTTTTATTGAAATTTGCTACCTCTAAAATTCAAAATCTTCTCTCTCTCTTTAGTGCATGAGTTTTACAACAATAAGCCCTACTTACACTATTCCCGTTAGACGAAGCCTTAGAATTAAGTCTTTCCAAGGTGTAATTACCGAGGAGATGGAACCTAATTTGAATGGCCTTTTTAACGAGGACATGGGTAATTCCTCTAATCCTCTTAATGATGAAGAAGCTCTCCATGAGGTTTCTGTAGAACAACTTTCAAAATTGGATAACCAATTTGATGATTTTCGACAATGGATGTCTCAGGAGTACCTCGATAGTCAAGCTCTTTCATTAATTGAGGGTCTAAAATGTATGGTTCAAAGTGATAAGAATGGAATTGATATTTTGTGTGGTATTGCACACATTGTGGATTCGAATGTGATGCCTATGAAGAGTTGTGCTGAAACCTTAGGTTATACACAACCTCCTACTCAAGTCAATCATTCTATCCCTTTGACGACTCCTATTGCTAGTATACCTACTTTTACATCAAACATAATGACTACTTAAATACAAGACATTCGTCCTATGATCACCAGTCATGGGGGCAATCCCTCTTCTTCAATCAACCCTCTTCCTTCATTCAATCCAAATTCTTCATTCATTCCTTCAATGAGTGTTCCTATTATATCTCCACAAATGAACATGACGCAAGGGGGCAATTCATTTAACTCTTCCATTCCTCCTTGTAGTGTTCCTCCTTTCCAATCATCTCCTATGACTAACTATCATAGTGTCCCACCACCTTACTCTATACTTTCTTTCAATAACATAACACCTCCATCACAATCTAACACATCTAATATGAATTCTTCGACTGAAGCGACCATTAACAAACTTGCACAAACTATCTCTTCTTTACAGCAACAAATTGCCTCTATGAATCAATCTAAGTTTAGTGTGCCCACATTTGATGTTGCGAGCCCACTTTCTCTTGACATTGTTCGAGCTATCCCCCCTAAACATGTTGAAATTCCGCATTTGGAGCTTTATAATGGTAAGGGTGATCCTCTAACACATGTTAAGACCTTTCAAACAATATGTACTAATTTTTCTTATGACCAAAGGTTGCTTGCAAAATTGTTTACTAGAACATTAAGAGATAAAGCCCTACAATGGTATTGCTCGTTGCCTTCTTATTCTATTACTTCTTTCGAACAACTTGCAAATTCTTTCATTCAACAATTTCAAAACAATATAAGTCCTAAAGTTACTTTGGTTGATTTAACGCATTGAAAACAAGGTGTTAAAGAAAAAGTGACTGATTTCATTGGTAGATATAAGCATTTATATGCTCAAATTTCTTTTCCAGTGCCTAACAATGATATTAAAAGAATCTTTATTTCTAATTTACAAAAAGACATTAAAGAAAAACTCCTGTTTTCTGAGTTTACTTCTTTCCAACAGTTGTGTGCAACTCTTCACAATTATCAACTGACTGTGAGTCAAATGGAACAAGAAAATCCTATGACTCCGAGTGATAAGGGTGATAGTAGTCAACAACCATTTGGGAAGTTTAAACCGAACAGAGAGTCCATTAAATTTAATGAAAACATCATCAACAACAATGTGAATGCGGCATCAGGTGTGCCTCCTATTTCTAAGTTTTTCAGGAAAGAAAGAAAGTTCACTCCTTTGAATGAATCATTGCATAGTATTATGAATAAGTTATTGGAACAAAATGTGCTTACTCTTCCTCCTATAAGGCAAATAGATCCTGCAAAGATTAATTCACCCTATTTTGATAACAAATCGTTTTGTCATTTTCATCGTCATCCTGGGCATGATACTGAAAAATGTTTTGCTTTAAAGGGTAAAATTCAAGATTTGATTGATAATAATACTATCTCTATTTCTGGAGTGAATGATAAAGGCAACACATCTGTAGCTCCTCCTAACCAAAATCTTTAGATTTTTACTGATCCATTGCCTTCTCATACCTCTAATGCGATTGATACTAATGATTCCTTTGTCTCACCTGATGATCTTGTGTCTATGACTCCAAATGTGATTAACTTTGTAGAGCAACAAAAAATCCCTAAAGAACCTTCCATCACCTTTGATTCTAGTGAAACTATCAGGGCACCTGATGGTCCTTTATATATAGTTGCAAAAGTCAAGAATACACCTTGCCGTGGAGTGCTTATTGATCCTTCTTGTATGGTTAATGTCATTACTGAAGAATTTATTTTTACTTTGCAATTAAATCAAGTGATCTATGATGAAACAAATGTGGTTGTGAAATTATTTGATGCATTTTCTTCTCCTGCAATTGGTTATATTACATTACCTATTGAGGTCCATAACAAATCCCTTGATGTGGACTTTGCTATTATTCCATCATCCGAACAATTTCGTGTGAAGCTAAGCTATCCTTGGCTATCTTCCATGAAAGCTATTGCTTCTCCTATTCATAAGTGTTTGAAATTTCCCCACAATGGTGAAGTTGTTACTGTCAATCATAGTCTCTTTAACCCAGCTGAAAGAACTTCTAGCGTTCCTATTGATTACTTTTGGCCTAAACAATTTCAATCTCTTCCTCTGCGAAGTGATCATCTTTTCAAATCTTATCAAAAGTGGAAAAAAGATATGATCCTATCTCTAAGTGAACCTAGAACACCCAAACTTGACATTCCTATCGTTCTTGAGAAGGAAGTTCTTCCTTTGAAAGATAAAACTAATGTCTTTCCTCAAGAAGATTCCCAACCCATCCCTATGAATGTGACTATCCTTATGATTAATAAACTTCCTAAAAGTAGACCTATCCCTCCTCATCATGATGGACTTGGTCTCCTTCCTAAACCAAATATTCCTCCCTTATATGGAGCAGTTCCTCCTCCTTCCTCTTATGGAGAGAAGAGACCTTCCTCTTCTCCTATTATTCAACCTAAGAGACCACAACCTAAACACCCAAGTGATAAGGATGAGAATATTCCTCCTCCTCAATCTCCTCAACTTCCTACTAAGACTAGACGGAATCGTTCTGCACGTCAATGCTGACGAAAGCGTCGTCTTAGAGCTCAGGCAGCTGCTTAAACTTTGCAATCCCCAAAAACACCTTCAACTAATATTATTCCATTTTCTCCTTAGCTGACGATTGAGATGAAATCTCTTGAACATAAGATGCATGATGGTCTTGATCCTGTGTGAGTTAAAGATCCTATTTTTATAAATCTTGATGATGATATAGATGAAAATGTTATTCATGATGAAAATGTTACTCCTATTCATTCTAATAGTGAATATGAATATGTTGATAACTATTTATCTAACGCATTTTCTAAAGCACTTATCCTAGCTCCTAGATAAGAACAACGTGGCTCGGAACATGAACATAGCCCTTGTTTGGATCTTGTGATAGCTCCATCTGCTATGTTGGATGTTCCTCCTCTAGCATGTTTCCTACCTTCCCGAAATATTGATCAGCAAGATCGGGGGGTAGATGACGTGCTAGACTAGTTCATTAGCATAGCAGACTCTCTCCTCCTCTCTTGTGTTACTTCTTCTATGTGTTATTCTCATTCTTCTATTTGTTGTCCTTAGTGTTGTCTACTTGAGGACGATGCAAAACATTGAGATCTCTTTTGGTCTCTCTCATGTTGACTCAAAAGACACATGTGTTCCCTTCTTCTAGGTGACCTTCCTTGATTGGGAAATGAAGAACAATTATGCATACATACATATGATATACATGAATTATCATACCGCATACTGACCCCGAGGAAAGCGAAGTCACCTTGTGCTTTGTGTTTTGTGTCTATTATCCTTGGGCTTATCTCACACTTGGGGGATAAATCCTTGTGATAATGTGCTCCTTTCTCATTTCTTATATGTATCACTACCTTAAAGAAATCACCCCTGGTGAGGCATGTGCGATCGCTTTAACGTAGGGGGGCATACATCCCATTCATATCTTTTCAAGATACTTGAAAATTTCTTGGCAAATTGAGTTTTGCCTTGGAAATTTTTGATATCTTTCTTGCATGACTCATAGTGAGGGAACCTTACTACTGACAGTCATGGTTCTCCCTCGTCATCTTCCCTTTTACTTTTTCAATCAAAGTCGTAAGATCCTTAGTCCACTGGGGGCTTGGTGTATCTTGCCTTCTTGACGTGGTGAAAGTCTTTCAATGTTGTTTCCTTGTACTTTACCAGAAGTATTGGTGTGCGCTTATACTCCTGCTAAAGTGGGGGCTAAATGTAGTGTCCTAAAATTGTGACACTTGCAATTTCGACTGCATTTGGGTCTTCACAATGGCGATGCAACACGGAGCCTGAATGGAGACCCCGAAACTTGTTCATGACATCAAAAACTGCATTTTTTAGCACCCTGGCCTGATCCTCCTTGCACCCTGCTGTCCCGGGAGGTGGGACCATGGCACCTAGTGCCCTGGTCCTTTTGGACTAGGGTGCCCAGCGCCCTGGTCCCCCAGGACCATGGCGCCCAGTGCCCTGGTCCCTGGCCCTATTTTGCGCCCAGTCTCTTTTGGGGCTTCGGGTCTTTAAGTTTACAAATTGGAAAATAATGTTTCCTGGTCGGCCTAAGGTCAGGAAAATCAGTCTATCAGCCCTAATTGACAAGTATATAAACTACATTTCCTCTCCCATTTGAGGAGGTGAGAAAAAGGAAAACATATACAAGCAAAAAGGCAAAAGCGATATTCAAGCATTCAAGCATTCAAGCACTCCTTCAAGCAATTGAGCATTCTAAGTCTCCATTCAAGGCTAAGTGTTGCATTCAAGACAAGGATTCAACCATTGAAGAGGAGATCACATACAACATACAACATACTACATACATTACACCTTCGCATGTAAGAATACAAACATTCTTACAACAAGGTATCAGTACTTGTTTACATTACAAACATTTACATTTACAGCATTCTCATTTCTTGGTTAATTCCAAAACTGGGGTTTGACCTAAAGGAAAACCCCTCATCCCTAACCCCCCAATCGTCCTCTCTTTTTTGTGTGTAGGTTGCAGGTATGCGGCTGTAATTGAAGATCTGGAACCCTTGTGCAGAGACGAACAGATCCCCCTTCATTTCGCGGATTTTTCGGAGGACCGTGTGCACGCCGAGCGCCATCGTCCCGTCAACTTTTGCTCAAATTTGTAGAATAGCACTGTCACGACATTTTACTACTAATTCCAGGTCCGCAACTTCATCCCATATGCCTATCTCTGTTTATAAGTGAATCTTTCCTACTTTGCATGCATTCCTAGTTCAATCTTTCTATCTACATTCTTTACAAAAGAGGGTATCCTTGATGTCTTAACCCTTGAAACTCATATAGAATCCAATCTTGCATTGCATGGGATTGGATCTTATGGGTTTAAACCCCTCTTTTGAATGTAAAGTCTCCCCTAAGTGAAAACCATCAACCCTAGTGACTCTCCCTTCTCTCTCCTTGGAGTTGGGGAGGGGAGAATGACTAGGGTTCGATTTTTCCGCTTTATAGGTGGAAGAATCCCTTGATTGTTGCTGATATCAAATGGATGTTTGGTGAGGATTTTATGGATAATGTGGACCAATAACATGTGAACATGGACATTTGTTCACATTTTGTCACTTCACTACTAGATTCCAAATTGGCTGGGCTATTGACCTTCTAGCTTACCAAGGCACTCTTCTCCCAAGACTATTTAGGAGGGTTGTGAGATGTGGTGGCATACTACATCCCTTTCAAGGGCCTTCCTCAAGCATCAGATCTAAGATGCTTCATTACTTCCAACGAGGAGGTGACTTGGCACCTGCTTATTGATAGTCTAAGGATGATGATGCTGTCAGCCCACCATTTTTTAGCAGAGTTTTTTGCAGAGTTCCTCCTCCGTGTCCATCTCATAATTCCTGCTCTGGATGATATCGAATGGTACTTCAACTTCTGTGATTATATTTTCCAATGGGTCTTAATGTCGCACATTCAACCAAATCTGGTCGTTATCTCCATGGTTGGGGTGCCTGGTGGCTCTTTTGACTATGAGTGGTCAAAGGGAGAGGATACTTTAGATGATAGTGGAGACCCTGACTTTCAAATGGAGGACGATGAAGATGGAGAAGGTATTTGAGAAAATGGCAGCCTGTTGTTTAGGGCTTCATCTTGCAACTTTTGTAAAAAGAAAGGCCAAGGGCTTGTCCATGAATTGTATAACAACAAAACACCCATAATATAATGATTTTTCTTTTCTCTTTCTTAATTATGGCATATCTTGTAATTTCATTTTTCCTACTTGGGAATATGACTGGGAATAATTAAATAAATAAGGCACACAAAAAGCATTATTTACATTATATACATTTAGAGAGAAACTACTACTAAAAAGGCTTAAGATGGAGCCCGTTGACTGGGATCTGGAGAGAGTCCCCTTGCATATCCTCAAGGTCAAACAAATTGAAACCTATGCAACTGACAATGCAGAAAGGTCCCTCCCATAATCCATCAACCATAGCATGTTGACCGAGCTTGGTCACTCTTTCATTATACTTTAACACAAGGTCGCCTTGTTTGAATCCTGGGTCAGAACTCTTTTTTCTATCAAACCACCTCTTGATGCTTTGCTAATGGTTCTAGAGAGACACAAAAGCCACTTCTCTAGCCTTTTCTAGTTCCATAAATCTCCACCAATCTTACCTTCATAGGAGCATTTTTTGCTACTTCGATGGACTTGAGTAACTGCAAGGCTGGTATTTCCAAGGAAATAGGAAAAGGTGTGTCCTTACCATAGACCAGCTGGTATGGGGACTTCTTTAAGACCTACTTGGATGTTATCTGGTCAGCCCATAATGTACTCCTCAAGTGGTGGTGCCACTCCCTCTTGTACTTCTATCCTATGCTTTTAATGAGTCTAATAAGGTTTTTATTAGTGGACTCGGTGAGCCCATTTCCTTGAGGATAGTAGTGAGAGGAGTTTTTTAGGTAAATACCTTTGCTGAGGGAAAATTGTGTGATTTGTGAGCCCATGAATGCATGTGTGTTATCTAATATTATAGTCTTTGGTGGACCATATTGGCACACCAGGTCCTCTAGGAATGTCAGCACCTTAGTCTCTGATGAATTCTTTAAGGGAACAACTTCGGACCATCTGGTGAAGTATTCGGTAGTGGTCAAGATCCACTTATGTCTGGCCGAGCTCAGGGGGTTTATCATCCTTATAAAGTCAAGTCCCCATTGAGCAAAGGGTTCCTCCACCATTAAGGGTCTAAGTGGCATTTCCGCCTTTTTACACCTGCTAGTGTAATACTGGCATTCTTTGTACTCCCTCACCAAGGTGTGCACATCTTTGAACATAGAGGGCCAAAAATATCCAGCATGAGTGATCTTAATGAGGTTGTTTGTGTCAAAAATTGACCTCTTGATGAGCTATAGTGAAACTCCTATAAGATCTTGCCATCCTGGCATTGACTCACACAATGGAGTAGGAATCCATCAAAATTTCCTTTGCAAAGTATGTCATCCACCAAGAGGAAACCATTGTTTTGGAGCCTATAGAATCACTTCTTTTCAAGGGGAAGACCTTCAGGGAAGCTCCCTGTCTTCATGAAATTTTTTTGGGCCTCTATCCAACATGTCTCTAATATTTTAGAGGTAACCATCACAACTCCTTTTGTGGTCGTCTTCATTTCTCTGGGTTTGCACTCCTGGGCTATATATCTGCACAAATATTTGCCACAGATTATTTTGGTGGGCCTGATGCCAATATCATACTCTAGGATTTTAGTGATCTAGTTTGCCCTTTTCTCAGTGATGTCACCTTCCATGATGTATTCTCTGACCACTGGATGAGCAACATACACTATAGTCTTATTGTAAGCGATGAAGTGCCTAATTTTTTTTAGACCCTTGACCATGGCCAAAGCTTGTTTTTCAATGAAAATTATACTTTGCCTCGTATTCCTTTAGGGTCTTTGAATGGAAGGCTATACAGTTCTCACTCCCCTTTTCTACATATTTCTGGGTCAGGACCATAGCAATTCTATAGTGACCAGAGAAAACATACATTATGAAGTCTTTAGACATATCTGGGTTGGATAGCATGAGGGCTAAACAGATAGCCTCTTTGATCTTCTCAAAAGCTTCCTTGGCTTCGAGAGTCCATTTGAAATGTGTTTCCTTCTTGAGCATCAAGTTGATAGGCCTTACCATCCCCACAAAATCAGAAATAAAGTGCTTGACAAAGTTAATCTTTCGTAGGAAAGACTGGATCCCCTTTTTATTGAGAGGGAGGGGAAGCTCTTTTATTGCTTTAACTCAGTTGGGGTTGATGGAGACCCCTTCCTTTGACACTATATGTCCTAGTAGTTTCCCTTGAGGGACTCCGAAGATACATTTTTTGGGGTTTAAAGAGATCCCTAATTCTAGAAATTTTTGGAACACCAGCTTGAGATGATCAAAATGATCTTCTCTATGATTTGAAAACACCATTAAGTCATCCAAATATATGAGGATGATCTTGTTGATGAGCTCCTTGAAGGCCAATTCCATAGCTCTTTGAAAATTTGTGCCAACATTTGACAACCCAAAATGCATTTTTTGGTAGGTGAATGTTCCCCATTTGGTTGTGAAGGTCATCTTGTGTTGATCCTCTGGCTTCACCAAGACTTGATTGTAACCCAAGAAACCATCCAGCATTGAGAACATCTTTGATCCTGCCACCATGCTTAGAAATTGTTCCATTTATGGAAAAGGATAGTGATCTTTTAAAGATGCTTGGTTTAAGTATCTGAAGTCCACGCAAAGACAAATATCTTTGTTCTTCTTCCTGACTGGTACCAGGTTGGATACCCAGGTGTTGTGCTTGATGGGGTAGATAATTTTGAATTCTATCATCTTTTTCAACTCTTGGGCCATGAGGGATTTGATCTTCGGATTGACTGGTCTCTCCTTTTGTCAAACCGGTTTGTCTCCATCAGTGAGCTTGATGGTGTGTTGAATGATGTTAGGATTATAACCTTTCAAATCTTCATAAGACCATGCCAGTACACTCATATATTCATCACAACATCAGGTCAATCTTTTTTGGTCTTCTACAGGAATCTCCTTCCTGACCTTGAGCATTCTTCCACCTCCTACTGACATTTCGGTATAGTCTCCTTTATCAATTGTAAGATTTCACTTATCATTTTTGGTGTCATCATGGTTGAACAAATTCTTTAGGGTGATCAACCCATTAGGAAGCTTGTTGGATCTCAGCTAGATGATTTGGTTCCCATAAGCCTCTTTCACCTTAGGTTGTAGCTGATCTGCAAACTTCCCTAAGTTTTGAATGAACAAGGCAATCTAATCATCACTTTTGAAGACTTGCCAATGAGTGTCGTTATCAGGAATAGTTGGCCGAACAAACACACAGATTGTTTGGGAATTGGCGAGCAAGTCTGCTGCAGGGTCAAATTGCGATCTAATGGTGGCCATCTAGTCAACCGCAACATTTTCTTTTCGAGCAACTCTTTGGTTATTGAAAGAATCCAAGCTTTCAATCAGATCCCATGTTCTATGATGGTAGGATCTCATGTGAACATGTTTGGCACTAGAGATTCCTTGGACCTAGTCCACCACCAGCTTAGAATCACCCAAAACTTTCAATTTTTTGATACCCATCCTCTCCACCAGGATCAAACCCTGGATTAGTCCTTCATAGTCTTCTTCATCATTCAAGCATGAGAATTGTAGATGAAAAGACTTTAGATTCAGTTCACTTGAGGGTGAACTAAGGAAAATCCTATCTCTCGAACCTACTTTGCATCTCACACCATCGAAGTGCAGGGTCTAGAGTGCGGAGGACAATTCCTCTTTAGAAAATGATTCCTTGATAAGTTTCAAGATGACCTCGATTTCATCAAAGATGTAGTAAGTACCTAGGTCGGTGGCATGGTAGTTGGAGTATGGATCAGAGTCTATGAATTCATTTAAGAAAATCTCTTGATAAGGTAGAATATCCCTCGACACTTCTTCATCCTCTAGGAGGTCTATAGTTTTCCTTTCTTTGTTTGAGATGGAAGTGTGAGTGGGTTCAAAATTGAGCATGGCCTGATCTGCTATGTGTTCAACATGAAGGGGTTCTAAATGAATTTTGAGTTTGGCACTGCACTGAGTAAGGAGGATAAGGTGGGACCAGCCTAAGGACAAGTATCCTCCTATTTTTGTGGTAAAATCTTGGGAAAGATAGAGCCCAAAAAAAGGCAGGATGTCAATGACTACCACTTCTTGGGGCACAGTGACACTAGGAAATGTGAATAATGTTAGCGGAAGGTTCTTGATAAGACCTATGGTCTGGACTTTATTCCCATCTAACTACATAACACACCTATTTAAAGGCTCATATTTGATATTCAAGACCTCAGCAATTTGCTTAGGCACGATAGTGGTGCTGGCACCAAAATCTATCATAGAATTATGTAAGAGCTTATCCCCGACTATGAGGGTTAGGTAGAAAGGTATTGGTTTGTTCTTACCTTCTGTTTGAGACTTAGGAGGTGTGAATTCACTAGTTAACATAGTTGGAGGGCATGATCTATTCATAGAGGGTGGAAACCTTTCTTTGTTGATATACAAAGCTTTGGTGGCATTCCCTCTTGCACTTTTCCCGATATCGGATAGGGCCTCTTTCAGTCGATCCTTTTGCTCAGGGATACTAAGGAGATCCCATAAAGAGATGTTGGCTAGATATTTCTTGAGTTGTTCTACCATGTCTAGTATTGTTGGCACTGACACTTTTGGCTCTCTTGGCTTATAGGGGATAAACTCTTTCCTTGGGTACATGGAAGTAACCGAGAGTTGTTCAGGAAATTTATCTATAGACATTCTTCCTAGGGCATTTTTGTTTTCCCTGGTGAAGTTCCTTTTTGAGCAGAGGTTATAATTTGATTGCACAAGGGGGGGTCTTCCCTTGAGGTAGTTGTGCCATTGGTGAGTATGGCATCTTTGTCCTCCATCCAAGAAAATAGTGTGTGGTCTAGAGCTATCTCTGCCTCTTTTTCCAATGACATACCCTATGTTTGGGCAATGAGAGATGCATTATCCATGCCAGGAGACACATAGACCAAATCATTTGGTGTCATGCCTAAACTTCATTGCTCTATGAACTTTTTCAGCAAATTACCTCTTGGACAATTTCTTGGAGCGTGAGCATTATTACATGGAAAACACCAAGAGTTATTGTTGTCCGCTAGATTATTTGGCCCCACTGTCAACTCCTTACTAGTGCTGGGGTAAATGATCTGCAAAGGATTGGGGTTCGGGACTATTTTACCATTTGGTTGGGTGGATTTATCAGCACAGTTGTTTGCATATTGGTTTTGCTGGTACGAGGGTCTATTCCCTTGGAATTTTTTTTGGAAAGGGGGTCTAGAAGGTAAGATTTAAGCCCTTTTTGAATTGACAATCTCATTGGAGAAGGTTCTCAACAAATTCTTTATGTCGCTAAATTTCATGATGAAAGACAACTGTGGAGGGTCATATTCTTGCAAGGGTCCAGGGTATATATACATGGATTGAGGAGAAAATGTGCTGGGTGTAGCCTCTTCAGAGGCTTGGTTAGACAACTCGGGAAAGACTGGCATGAGGGGGAATGGTGCAAGCTTCCCTATATGGATTAGGTTATTCTTTTCTTGGGCCGCTATCTCAAAAGCTTATAGGAGGGTATTGCCTCCTGGTGACATGATCATTACTAATATGTCAAAATTGAAGGCCTTCAGGTAAAAGATGAACACCATATCTCCAGGAGGGCGGGTGGACAGAGGTATTCTTTGCCAAGTCCTCTAGAATCTTAATTTGAATTCTATCACTGCTTCCTAAGGGGATCTCTTTATTGTAATCAACCGGTGCATCAACAATGATCTATAAGCTTTGTTAGAGAACCTCTAAAAGAAATGGTAGCCTACCTGGTCCTAGTCTGCTATAGTATTCGAACCTAGGGAACTGTACCAATCTAAAGTTCTTCCTTTGAAAGAGACCATGAGAAGTCTCAATGCTACATGTTTCTCGGTGATACCGTGGATGGTGTAGGCATTGGTTATGTCTTGTAGGTGTTCCCTGGGGTTTTTGTGATATTCCCCTGTAAATTTTAGGATAGCTTTGAGCATGACAGAGGGAATTGGTCCCCATACAACATGTGGAGTGGGGGGAATAAGAGGGCTTTCGTTATTCCATGTCACAAAGTTTGTAGGAGGAACATGTGCCATTTCTATATGAACAACTACGGGAAAGGTAGGCAAGCTTTGGGAAGAAGAGGCTGCAGCCGAATGGATGTTTACCAGGGGTGGTAGAAGTAGACTGAGATTTAGGGTTGTTTGAATCCTAGTAACAGGCCTATGACTCATAAATTAGCTCAGGCTTCTCAAAATTAAGGTCCCACCGGGCGTGCTAGAAAAAGAACTATTGACTCTAAATTTTACTTTTGAAACAAACAATCTTATGGGAAATTCAGTGATGAGGGACCTATTGCGCTAAATCTACTAAATGACCTCCAGATTTGAGAAGCCGACTCTTCCTTGTGATTGGGGGAAAAGGGGAAGAAGAAACTTAAAGCAAAATGATATAGACTATTTAGGTGATGCACCAGAGCATTTAGAGAAAAACATAAACAACATATAAAACCTAGAAACATCTGGTTTTAAAGCCCATTCAACAATCTATATATTTGAACAAAACCATAAACAAGACATAACCAAGATTTCTTTTAACATAAAGAAACATACATCACGCATCCACCAGATAACAAGTACAACAAATAGTTTAATCGACAAATTATTAGACATATATTTCCAAAGTCATCAGAATTATAAGAATGAATAGAAAACTATTACAGCATACTGAAAAACAAACATTTCAGAGGCCGTAGGCACAATTTCATTATCCTTTCCTCATAAAACAATAACAGCTAAAAGGCTTAATTGCTATCTAGAATACTTAATTGTTCTTTTCCATAAAAGTTCTGAACCCCTAAAATAGGAAAGAAGACTACATAAATAGAGCCCCTAGCTCGGCTAACAATATAAAGCATCTGCCATCCTCCCGCAACCACTTCTGAGCAAAAAAAACCATCGTGGCATCCTGCAGGAACACACCCAACAAAACCACTTCCGAGGTTGTTATCTCCACCTTGTCATATCATCTCCATACCTGCCCAAACAAAAATTATTTTGATGTGAATCGCAGCTAGAGAGACAGGTCACCACGGGTAACACACGACAACTCCGAGAACATCCAAAAAGGAGTGTCTAAAAAGAAATAGGATGAGAAGTGCGGAGGCACCATGTGTCCCTATCTTCGCACAATGTAGAGTGGGGTCCAATAGGATGCATAGTCATCAAAATGTGAGCCATTTGGCAAATCTATGTTTCCCCGAACCTCTCACAGAAAAAGAAGGCCATCATGAACAATGCTGAAAAGACACTTGGCCTATACGATGAGCGCAGCTAGGAAGTCAAAAGAAAGGGGTGCCACCCAATTATAATGCTGCCTACGGACAATCCCAAAATAATGTTAACAGGAGCTTACAATACGCCCTATTAGGAGAAGACCTTGTTAGGAGTCACCTTGTTAAGGGATTTTCCTAGCAACCCGATTAGGAGCTTGATGATCTATTAGGATCAACCTCGTGAGAGAATTTAACACTCTTGTGAGAGAAGCCTTGTTAGGGGACTTAAATGATTAAGGCATGTTAGGACCTACCCAGTTAAGGAATTTAACCTACTACAACTGTTAGCAAACAATAGTGAAAAAGTAATTTGTTACTTGCACTTATTTTCTTTCTAAATTAGATCCAATTATGCACAACACTCTGTAACTCTCAGGCAGATCTCACACTTTACTTGGATGACTTAACACATTCTTGCAAGACCATCGGCATGATAAACATCAACTATTCCATCTAAATAGCCATCTCAACTAGGTCGGCCACTAAACCCTAATTACATCTTTAAAAAATAATATAAATCATAAGAGATCATCTTAGTTTAATATACAGATCATTACATCAAACTACAATGCAATATCAACCGTTAGTTGATCGTAACCCATCACAAAAATCTGATATGTACAAAAGTCAAACCCTCAAAACACTCCACTAAGCATTTCGCTGATTCCCAAGAAATTCTTCCTTGAATTGTATGAAAACAACAATCAAATCATTTCACGTGGGCTGTGTTGTGTTACCACCTTCATGTAGACTTGCCGTCGATCACCATCATAACAAAAATCATTACTGATTTGATGATTTCTTCACCGGTCTTAATCCCTACTAAAATCTTACCAAACTTCATCAGAAATTTGAAATATCCCTTTTGGTAATCATCATAAGTTCCATGATATAATCCCACCATCCAAACTACAAATCACCAATCATCACCAATTGTCCAATTCAATCTAAACATCTCTGCTTTACCGGTTAAAGTCCTATTTCCTAAACTTCAGTTCTCTGCCGGTAAACTCTGTCTTTTGGTAAACAAATCACTTAGATGACAAAACAAAACATCAGGAACATCAATAATGACAATTTGACATCAATTGCCATCAATGACAACACAAATAACTGATCAGGTCATCTAATCACAAAACCTCAACCTCTTCATCAAAAATAGACTTCTATCCTCTACTGGTGTAGTCATCCATCTTCAACTGCATCACCTCATTTGCATCAATTATGCCAAATGCCAACAATTGGATCAGATAAAAGTTGTAGTAAATATGAAAAATTAAATAATTTATTCATGGCTCAAGAGGTCTAAAGTGAGGAAAAAACATATAGGTATAATGGTGGAGCTTAATCCAAAAATTAGAACTTATTTGGTAGTGATGAAGAAGGTGAAGAGGATGCTAAGGTGAATCTAGAAGAAGAGTTAATTTGTGCTCTTGAAGAAATCAAGATACTAAAAAAATAGCATTCCAAGTACAAGAACTCAACCATAAAAGAAAAACATTGATTGAGAGATAAACTTGAAGAGTCTAATAAGAACATCACTACCTTGACAACTTAGTAAGGAGAACCTAGAAGGAGTAGCGATGTGCTAAAGTTTGAGACTAAAGCAAAACAAAAGGAGTTATAGAAGCTAAAATATTAAGCGGAAAATATTAAGAAATAGCTTGTGAGATGCAAGGAAGATCTCAAGCTAAGGATTAAGTGTGAAAGAAACACCAATGCACTAAATGACATGCTGAACTGATCATAGACAATAATGTCACCTGCAAATAACCATCCAATCAATTATAAATATGAAATAAAGATACCAAAGACATTCTACAGTAATCAACACAACCATCTAAAACATATCTAGTGAAAACACACATTCTTGAATATGATATTATTCAATAGAACAATTAGCAAAGTTAACAACACTTCTTTCAGACCAATGAAGGAAAATTACTCTTACAGAATACCTCATATCATCATCCTAATCCATAAAAAAAGAACAACATCAATTTGTAAATAACTCTATAGCATATAACCAATCAGATAGACATGTAGACCAAAAACCGGATTCAATTATACATTAGGAACAAAAAACTATTAGGCAAAATACTACACCATACACTATTATGATACACTTTCAAACCATGAACCATTAATAGTAACATCATAGTAATACTAAACCCTAATACATCCATACTATCATCATAGTACATTCAAACCAAACCAATAGCCAAACAAACCACCATCAACCAAGCCATAAATAATAGGTTTAACATCAATGACAAAAAAGACACATATGTGCAACAAGGGGCATACCCCTAAAAAACCTAGCTCCTCTGTTAAGAAAAAAGGAAATAAAGTTGAAAATCCTTGCATGTAGGTGGAGGAAGTTGAACTCCTCCAGTTGACCCTAGGAAAAATAAAATATATAGGCCCTAAACCTAGGGAGTCTAAAACTAGAAAGATAGATATACATTCTAAAGCTAAAAGTGTTATTATTAACCTGGGTACTACTATGAAAGAGATTAATGTTGAGGAGATTCTCAAAAAATACATTGTCAAAGAGGAATTTGTGCAGGGGGGTTGAAGGTCTACAAGAATCAAAGAGAAATATATAAAAATTAAAGCAAGACCTAAAGAAGATGAGGATTTAGAGACATCTTTTGAAGAGGAATTTCTCTTGGAGTTTGATGAAGACAATGAAGAGTTGGGCTACAATGATGAGGAAATAGATTTAGAGGAAATTAAAGATATCATTGTTGTTTAGGAGGAAGAAGAGGAGGTCAAGGATGATGTTGTGGTTTAGGAGATGGGCATGTTGAACGTACAACATATGTAAGATAGTACTCTTGAGCATAGGATAATCCCCCTTTGGCTACAAATGGCATGATGAATAATCTTAAAGTCCAAGTTGGCAATATGCAGTTGAGACTAAAGGACATGGAAGCTATAGTTGAGAACCTTAGAGTTGATCAAAAGTTCCCATTGAAGGTGTCCAAATCCCTTACCTTGATTAAATTTAAAATTTTATGGAACGCAGTGATGGGTGTGGTCTTGGGACAAAGAAAGTTGAAGAAACAACGGAAGAAATGGAAAGATCCTAAAGATTGTGTTTTAGATGCCGATGATTAGAAGAAGAATCTATAAATTTTGGAAGAGAACTTGGGACTTATCAAAGACCAAAATAAATAGCTAGTTGTTCTAGGGTTTGATTTCTTTTATCATTGTGAATAGTTATTGTTTGCGTGAAATCTAGAATCTATATGTGCAATACAAACACTCAATAGATCATTACATACATGGTTAGTTGATCAAAATCAATAAATGTAAAACCATGAAAAATTGACCTATTGCCTCCTAAAATATGTGAGTATAGATTTTCTCTCAGATTTGCTAAGCAATACCAGTGATTTGACTACACCAAGACAAAGAATTTAATATATATGAATAGAAACTAGATGAATGCAATATTAAAAAATTAAGCTAGATTAATCCAAAATGACATGAGATACATGATTTTATGCATGATTAATCTAAGATTATAATTATGCTAGATGATTGAGATAAAAAATGACTATAGTAATGATGCTAAAATCTAGGATGAAAGGGATCTTTATTACTCCAAAATGAGGGGTATTTATAGGAGTTCCAAGGCCAAAGCTATGGTGGCAGGTTGTTGACAGTCCAGATTTGATGTGAAGATATCAATGGCTAAGATTGGGGAAGTTGGAGAAGAGGTTGGAGGAAGGGACACTTGTCATCTTTGTGGTGACAAGTGTCAATGAACCTTTCTCATGACAAGGCAAGTGTCCAAGGGAGGAGACATGTGGTAAAAGTGCCATGTATCTCAAGGAGAGAATATCCAACCCATAAGAGGTTAGGGTGTGCAAGATAGGATAGGGTTAGTTAAACCCAGGGTTAGATAGAATGAGTTAGGTTAGAGGGTGGTTAGGCTAGGTGGTTAGAACTTAGGATCCATGTGCTCATTTGAAGTTAGAAATTCAAATATTAGGAAAATGGATAATTAATCTCAACAAATTTTAGTTTGTTAATCTTAATTAGGAATTAGAAGAATTTATTAAAATGAGGGGAATTAATTAATTTTGGAATTAATTAATCAAAGGGGGATTATTGAAATGAACTTAATGAATAAATCCTTAGATTTTTTTATAAGTAGACTGAATGGGTAAATAAATCAAATTATTTGTGAATTCAATTAATTGGGAAGAGTTATTAATTAAATAACTACGTATTTGACCCGCTATAATCCCCCCCACCCTGATTAGTTATCTTCAGACCATTTTTAGTTGTATACATCTTGCTCCACTTTGAAGTGATGTGTGGCAACGTGTTGGTTCAAAGAAAAATCTCAATTTGATGTGGATATGATTTTGATATGATGCCCCTGACACTGATTGATGGATTATGATGTGAGGATGCCCCTTCAGGAGATCAATTGAGAGAATGGATGATTGAATTGTTTGGATTTGGGTGAAATTGGTTTCCTGATAAAATTTACTTGATTTCTATAGCTTTGGTTGACTAAAGTGTCAGTTCTCTAATTACTTTGATGTTTTTCTTGAATTGATGATTGATAGAGTTTCATTAACCTCATGATCAATGAGGGTCAATGATATAATTTCAAGATTTGATGATCTGACAGATTAGTTTGATTGACTTCATGATTGATAAGAGTCAATGATGTAAACTTTGTTAGAATTATGGATGAATTTATTATGTGTTGCATTGATGTTTTGTCATTCATGTGAACACTAGTTGTTATGGTTGGTTACCGATAGACAGGTTTTGGTTATCAACAGACAAGTTTTGGTTACCGGTAGAAGACCTAGTGTTACTGATAGAAGAGACTATATGTTTGATTTTATGTGTTACATGTTCATAGAGCATGTTTTGGTCAGTTGGTATTGACTTGGTAATCAGATGCTATCATACACTCTTGTAAACCCATACCAACATTGGCTTAAGGTTTAACTGACAAAGCTTTCACTGAGGAATCTTGACAAGATGCATAAGTGATGTTGGTGCAGCTTCTAGATGGATTTTAGGATGATGAATATGTTCTTTGATCATGCTTCAACTTCTTGAAGACATTGCTTTGGTGTGGTGGAACTAGAATAGGTTCGGTACCTATCTAGATTATGGGTCGGTATCATGTTAACATGTACTCTACACGTTATCGGGATGTTTTGAGATGTTCTATGGATTGGTTATTATTGTTTTGGTCTTAAGCCGACATGACATATCATTGTAATATGAATTTATGTAATGATCTTATTGTAATATCTTTTAGGTGGCCGACCTAATTGGTTTACACCTTAGGGTTGGTATAAAATGATGCAAGATCTCATTGTAGATCATGGGGAATATGTGTTGTGGTATTGAAATTTAATATCATATGTGAAGGATATTTGGTCAATCATAGGTTATCAAATTGGGATTAAGGAAGAGGTTAAAGACCTCTGGTATTGAGCTTAACCAGGACTATATTCACGCATGGTAGATACTATCTCTGGCAGTTCATTATTCTGGATTGTTGTCCATTTATCTTGAGGTGGTTATAACCTCTCTTTAGTCAATGAGACTCTTTTGTAATGAGCAGTACGCTCTAGGCAGTGCCCCTTCCTGCATGTGCAGGCCCCTCTTTGTATCACATACATTCTACAAAAGTATCATCTGACTGTGGGTAGGCTTCCCACTATGGCTTTTCCCTTTCCAGGTTTTCCACATACAAATCATGGTGTTATGTGGTATGGCTGCATTGTGTTGATTATCTGCTTTATTGTTAAGTTTCATTGCTTACTGATATCTATTTCTGCTATTCTGGTATTTAATGTTTATATGCTCTGGTTTAAGGTTATTAAGTGGATTAATTGATATAATATGTTAACAACTGATTCACCCCCCCTCTCAGTTGTTCATCATTTATCCAAAAAATTGTTATCAGAGCTTTGGTCCTCTTTTGTAGAAGGTTAACCGCTTGAGGTAGATCCTATGACAACTAACACTTCAAATCCACCGACAACTATTTTTGGAAGAGAAATCCCTAAGCTTGATGGAACAAATTATGGGATATGGAAAATTCGAATGGAGACTCATCTTATATGTCTTGGGAAGGGTATTTAGGAGATCACTAAGAAAGGATACACACCTTATGATCCACCATCCAACAATCCTTCTCCTATAGACCTGGACAAGAATATTGAAAATGATTGCAGAGCTAGAGAAGTCCTCTTGTGTGCACTTTCTAATCAGAAAATCATGGGATTGATTGATAAATCATCGACAAAGGTTATGTGGGATAAATTGCAAACTCTAAATGAAGGTGATTGTACTATCAAAATTGCTAAACTTGATGGTTACCGAGTAAGATATGAAAACTTGAAGATGGAAGATAATGAAAGAATTGTTGTTTTTATGGAAAGAGTAAATGAGATTGTTATGGGAATTCAATATTGTGGAGGATTTCATAGTGAAGATGAAAATAGTTTCCAAATTATTGAGAGCCCTTCCACTGGCTTACAAGATGAAGGAAACTACAATTACTGAGTTGAGAACAATGGAAAACACTTCAGTTAATAGAGACATTCTGATTGGGAAATTATCTTCTTTTGAGCTTGAAGTATTTGGATCTTGTGGAGCTGTAAAGTCTGAACCTTCTTTTCATGCATCATCATCTACTGGCAAAAGTGATTGGAAAGCCTTATATGAAGAATAATTGGAAGATATGAGGAAATAAGATGAAGAATTTGAGAAACTTGAAGCCTTATTTGCTAGAAGAGTACCTAAAGGACTGACAGGAAGTAAGTATGAAGGAAAAGAACCTTTTAAATGTTTTACATGTAATAAGATTAGTCATTTTGCATCTAGATGTCCTGAAAAGAATGCAAGATTTGAGCAAAGAGTTAAGAAATCATTTAAGTCTAACATAGCAGATGAGGAAGGAGTAAGTGATGACTTAGGGGATGAATCGACAGAAGAATCTACTAGTGGATCTGACAATGGAAAGGAATGGGTGTTCTATGCTATAAAGGAAGATGAATCAGAACTGGATATCATAGAAAAGGTCCTGGCAGAAAAAGTTAAAGATAAGGATGAATGGGTAGTTGATAGTGGATGCTCACATCATATGACTGGAGATAAAATAAAATTGCTATCCCTGTAAAAATACAATGGCGGTAAGTCAGATTTAGAGATGACAAAGCATGTATGATCAAAGGTAAAGGTATTATTTCTCTGGATGGAAAGCATAATACTGATAATGTCTATTATGTAGAAGGTTTAAAGCATAATCTTTTCAATGTTGGTCAATTGGTGGACAAGGGTTTCCAACATCAGTTTAAAGATAAAAATGCAAAATCATTAACAAGACTGGTTTGGAGATTGCAATTGGTATTGAGACTAGAGGTACTATCTTTCACTTGAATACTGGTAATAAGAAATGTTTGATTTTTCATATTGATGAGAGTTGTCTATGGCATAAGAGGTTGTGTCATGTTAATTTTGATTGTATTGTTAAGATCAGTTCAACTAAGGAAGTTAGAGATATACCTAAGATTATGAAGCCTCATAATCCGATATGTAAGGAATGTCAATTGGGAGAGCAAATTAGAACTTATTTTAATAGAATGCATGATAAATCTAATGATTTTCTTGATTTGATTCACACTAACTTATGTGGTCCTACAAGGACTAGAAGCTTTCAAGGTGATAGGTATTTCATGCTGATAATTGATGACTATTCTAGGATGATGTTGGTGAATTTTCTTAGGGAGAAATCTGAAGCCTTTGATAAATTGAAGATCTTTCAAGCAAAGGTTGAAACAAAAACTGGATTGAAAATCAAATGTCTAAGATCAAATCAAGGTGGTGAGTTCACTTCTCATGAATTTAACAGTTATTGTGAGACAAATGGAATTACAAGATAGTTATCTACACCTCAGCCTCCTCAACAGAATGGAGTAGTGGAGAGAAATAACAAAACCACTTTGGATGCAACAAGATCTATGATGATGGAAGCCAAATTTCCTCACATCTACTAGACAGAAGCAGTGACTACAATAGTCTACACATTCAACAAAGTTCACATCAAAGGTGAAACCGGTAAGAACCCTTATGAGTTATGGTTTGGACATACGCCTACTATTAAATATTCTAGAATTTTTAGAAGTAAATGCTATATCAAAAGAGATGATTCAATTTGGAAGTTTCATCCTAGATGTGATGAAGGGATATTTCTTGGTTATTAAATTTAAAGAAAATCATATAGATGTTATAACAAAAGATTGCAGAAAATTGTGGAGAGCACTACTATGAAAGTGGATGAGAAATACATAAATTAATATATATCATATGATAGGGAATTGGTAGTGGAAAAGATCATATCTGAACCGGCAATGCCTCAACCGGTACAGGAAACTGAGATAGTTACACCGACACAATCAGAAAATTCAACTGTGACTAATGATTAGAGAAGTGAACCTGAAGTTCAAAAGACACAGATTAAATCATTCTGAAGATCAAATCATTGGAGATAGGAACAAGGGAGTTATGACACAAAGAAGACTGGCAAATGAAGAGGCATGTCTTATTTCTCAAATTGAATCGGCATCTGTTATTGAAGCTTGTAAAGATGAACATTGGTCAAAGGCTATGGAAGATGAATTAGATCAGATAGAGAAAAATGAAACTTGGACTTTAGTTCCCCGGCCTAAAAATAAGAATCTTATTGGACCTAAATGGGTTTTTAGGAATAAACTGAATGAGGATGGTCAAGTTGTAAGAAACAAGGATAGATTGGTTTGTAAAGGATATTCTCAAATGGAAGGAATTGATTAGGGTGAGACATTTGCAACTGTAGCTAGAATTGAAGCTGTTAGACTATTTCTTGCCTGTGCAGCTTATAAGAACTATAAGGTTTATCAAATGGATGTTAAATGTGCATTTTTGAATGGTGAACTTGAGGAAGAATTATACATTGAGCAACCTGATGGATTTTCACTGATAGATGATAAAGATATGGTTTGCAGATTGAAGAAAGCTTTATATGGATTGAAACAGGCTCTTAGAGCTTGGTATGCAAGGTTGGATAAATATCTTTTGAAGATGGGTTTTACTAAAGGCAGTGATGATAGTAATTTATATTATAAGACCACTAATAATGATATTCTGATTATTGAAGTATTTTTTGATGATATTATTTTTGGAGGAGAAGATAAATTGTGCATTGAATTTTCTAATAATATGAAAAATAAATTTGAAATGTCCATGATTGGTGAGATGATATTTTTCTTAAGTTTACAGATTACTCAAACTGACAAAGGCATTTTTATATGTCAAACTAAGTATCTAAGGGAATTGTTGAAGAAGTTTGGTATGGTTAATTCCAAACTGGTAAGTACTCCTATTGTAACAAATGAGAAATTATTTATCAAGGATACTTCTACACTGGTAAATCTGACAAGGTATAAGTCTATGATTGGTGGCTTTCTATATTTAACTTAGACTACAATGGATATTATGAATGTAGTAGGTATTGTTTCAAGATATCAAAGTAATCCTAAAGAAAATCATGAATGTGCAGTAAAGAGGATATTCTGGTATTTGCAAGGAACAACAAAAAATGTCTTATGGTATTCTAAAGATGATGATTTCACTTTATGTGCATATACTAACTCAGATTGGGCAAGAGATACTGATGACAAGAAGAGAACTTCTGGTAGAAATTTCTTTCTTGGAAAGAAATTGGTTTCATGGATCAACACAAAATAGTCATGCATTTCTTTATCTACTGTAGAAGTTGAATATGTTGCCACAACAACTAAGTGCACTCAGTTCTTGTGGATGAAGCAAATGTTGAAGGATATCAAGGTAAATTATAGTGAACTGGTAGTTATCTATTGTGATAACTCCATAGCTATTTACATGTCTAAGAATCCGGTATTTCACTCTAAGACTAAGCATATATCAATAAAGTATAACTTTCTGAAGGACAAGGTAGAAGGAAAGGAAGTCAAATTGGTTTATGTGAACACTATAGAACAAATTATAGATATATTCACTAAACCACTATCTAAGGAATCATTTGAGTATTTGAGAGACAAGTTAGGGAATTCTTCCCCTCCGACAGAGACTTGATTGATGCAATTGTTCATCAGTCTGACATGCATTATCAGATATATTATTCATTCTAGCATTGATGAGTGGTGCTACTACTCGGGGGGAGTAGTCAGCTTTGTGATTCAGGGGTTTATATTATTTCTTTGATATTTGTGTCATATTTCTAGCATTGATGTCAAAGGGGGAGAGATAGTGATGTGAAAAATAAATTCAGAACTTTATAGAGATATTATTCATACGAGGAGAGTTATTGATATTCAGGAGATTATTGGTCATCTTCCATAGGGGGAGACTTGTTTGACATTTTTTGGTACTTAGATATTTTTCACATCTAGTGTTTCTATCAATGCCAAAGGGGGAGATTGTTGGCATTATGGATGAATTGATTATGTGTTGTATTGATATTTTGTCATTGATGTCAACATTAGTTGTTATGGTTGGTTACTGATAGGCATGTTTTGGTTACCGGTAGAAGATCTAGTGTTATCGGTAGAAGAGACTATCTGTTGGACACCTCCAACATGTTTGGATCAATGGAGTATGTTTAATTTTATGTGTTACATGTTCCCGGAGCATTTTTTGGTCAGTTGGTAGAGACTATCTGTTACTCTTGTAAACCCATACCGGCATTGGTTTAAGGTTTAACCGACAGAGCTTTCACTGAGGAATCTTGAAAGCATGCATAAGTGATGTTGGTGCAACTTCTAGATGGATTTTGGGATGCTAAAGATGTTCTTTGATTGTGATTCAACTGCTTGAAGATATTGCTTTGGCATGGTGGACCCAGAATAAGTCTAGTACTTATTTAGGTTATGGATCGGTATCATCTTAAACATGTATTCTACACATTACTGGGATGTTTTGGGATGTTCTATGGATTGGTTATTATTTTTTTGGTCTTAAGCTGACATGGTATATCATTGTAATATGGATTTATGTAATGATCTTATTATAATATATTTTAGGTGGCTGACCTAATTGGTTTAGGCCTTAGGGTTGGTATAAAATAATGTAAGATCTCATTGTAGATCATGGGAAATATGTGTCATGGTCTTGAAATGAAATATCATATCCGAAGGAGATTTGGTCGATCATAGGTGATCGAATTGGGATTAAGGAAGAGGGTAAAGACCTCCAGTATTGAGCTTAACTGGGACTGTAATCAGGCATGGTAGATGTTGTTTGTGGTAGTTCATTATTCTGGATTGTTGTCCATTTATCTTGAGGTGGTTATAACCTCTCTGTAGTGAGTGATACTCTTTTGTAATGAGCAGTACGCTCTAGGCAGTGTGCCTTCCTGCATGTGCACGCCCCTCTTCGTATCACATACTTTCTGCAGATGTATCATCTGACTGTGGGTAGGCTTCTCACCGTGGTTTTTCCATTTCCAGGTTTTTCATGTACAAATCATGGTCTTATGTGGTATTGTTGCATTGTGTTGATTATTTGCTTTATTATTAAGTTTCATTGCTTACTGGTATCTATTTCTATTATTCCAGTACTTAATGTTTATATGTTTCAGTTTAAGGTTGTTAAGTGGATTAATTGATATAATGTGTTAACAACTGATTCACCCCCCTCCCTCTTAGTTGTTCACCGGTTATACTAACAAACTCAAGATTGAAAAAAACTAGATACATGACCTCATGATGAATGAGAGTCACCGATGGGTGCTCAAAGAGATTGATGGAAATCTCCAATGAGCAGATAGGATAGCAGATAATATGATCAAAGAGATTTATTGGATAAAGAATTGAGATTTTGTTAATATCCCATTGTAGGAAGATTTAGATGTGCTGATGTTGGTGAATTTGGGGGAGTAGCATGAGATTCATTTAGGTTGACATAATCTAGAGAAAGTTTTTGTCATCGTCCTAGTGGACATTGATATGGGAGATTGATCATTGATCTGATTTTGTATACACCCTTGATGAGACATTGATGATGCCTATGATATATTCTGACTTTTTTGTGATATCATTTTACATTGGACCTTGATTATTTAGAATGATATGATATGTAGTCAATCCTATTTTCCTTATATGGTCTATGAGATTATGGATGCATTCTACTTACTATATGATTATGGACCCTAGATGATGTATGCATGCCTCTTATATGATGATGTAAGATGATGCTATATGTACTATGCAAATATGTATGGTGATGCATGTGCAATCAAATGTTTCCTATTTGTCTAATGCTTTTCCGACTTTTCCCATGCATGTTGATATGAGATGGATACAACATAATGCAATGATGATGTTTTTTGACATGATTGATATTTATGAAGGAATGAAATATTGAATGATCTATATGGATGATGGATCTATATGAATGATGTCTTATTATGCAATGCTCACATGTGATGAAATAAACTAATTATTATGCAATGCTCACATGTGATGAAATAAACTAACTTATCATGTTGAATGAATGAATTGATTAATTTTTGTTAATGTCCAATGTACTCAATCACATAATAAGAGAGATAACACCTATTGAAGCATTTGGCCTTGGAAAAAAGATGAGATTTTGTGATCCCATGCAAAATGAAATGCAATCTACTTTAAATGCAAATTAGATACAACGTTGTGATTGGATCAGTCACTTGGTCATTTCTTTTTGTCATCGTCGAGAACTTAATATGTGGGAAATTGCAAAAATCGATGGTATAATTTAACCATGATGACCTGAGCACTACTTTCTCAGTTTTGATATTGCAAGTTAGCACAAGAATCAAGGTATAATTAAACCAAGATGACCTAAGTGTTGCTTGCATAAAATAGGCAGTATTAACTGTTTCTATATGAAAATTTGAAATGTCTTCGATGATACTCCGATGCTCATGTCCTAGGACAATTTTACACATATAAACGATTAATTTACAAATAGCAGACAAGAAAATATCATGTTCCATCCTTGTTTCTCTAGTCAGAGACATACTTGAATCACTCAAAATCATGATAGCAAAAATCAAGATAATATAGTTGAACCATTATTATCAAAGTGTTAAAATCATTAGTCAAAAGATATCATCCATTCATATGTGTTTGTCATGTTTGGACTGATAGTGGCTAGTTGATGGTTGATAATTTGATCTTGTGTTCAATGTTGGATGTGTCTTAAGTTTCACTTGACAAGTGTTGCCTAAATTTTGTTTGACCTGTCTGATTAAGCCCAAGGAAATTTTGCCCCTAGCTAGGTTCAGGATTTTGCCCCCAGTCTAGAAACAAAATTTATTATGGTATATACAATGATTCAAACCATGGTAAGAAATCACCTATGAAGCCTGTGCATGTATAAAGGCTTTATTATGGATATGAACAACGTTGATGAAAATGAATGCAAGTGGAAGGATGCATGAACTAATAGATGGAAGAGCTAGCTGACAGATAGTGCTTGTTGCTAGGTTTTCACCATCTGTTTTTATTGTTCTTTTTTCTCATATTTTATTTTTGTTTTTGTTTATGATTTTTCACTATTTTCATTGTTTTTGTATTTTTTTCTTTTTCCACTATTTTTGGATTTTTTCGCTTTTTCACTATTTTTGGATTTTCTACTTTTAGACATAAAAAATTTCAGATACATGCTATTGATGGGTTCCTCAAGCTGATCCCTGTCTAGCATTGATAGCTGATAGGCTCTTGATCTAAATGTTGTTGTGACAACAAACGGACCCAACCAGTTTGTTTCAAACTTCCCTTTCTTTTCTCCATCTAGTTGGTTGTGTGGAGTTTCCTTTAGCACTAGTTCCCCAACTTGAAAGGCTCTTAGTTTGACCTTGTGATTATAACTCTGACACATTCTTTGCTAGTACACTATCAAATGATCAAAGGCATTTTATCATCATTCATGGATCAATTCTAGCTCTTGTAGTCTAGATACTCGTTGTTCTTCATCTCAGATAAGACCTTTTAATGATACTTGTAGAGAAGGTATCTCTACTTCTATTGGAAGTATTTCTTTTGACCCATAGACAAGAGAGAAAGATGTGGTTCTTTCTGGTGTGTAGATATTGGTATGGTAGTCCCATAGAGAAGGGTTCAATTGAATATGCCAATCTCTACTAGCATCATTCATTGTCTTTTTGAGGATTTTCAAAATTGTTTTGTTTGATGCTTCTTTTTGTCCATTCCCTTGTGCATCTGAAATTTCTCATAAAGCTCTTGTACATCCTGGTTCTTGAATGGTCACACATTATCAATGAAAATGGTCATGGGTATGAAATATTGACATATGATGTAGTTCAAGATAAATGCAACAATTTGTTTTCCTATGATATTTGTGAGAGGTAACGCCTCAATCCATTTTGTAAAATATTCTATAGCTACAAGGATGAATTTGTGACCACTGGATGAAAGAGGATTGATCTTTCCTACTAGATCAAGACCCCATCAAAAAAAAGTCCAAGAGGTTGCTAAAGAATGAATCTCTTGTGCTGGTGCATGAATCAAACTACCATGGATCTGACATTGTTTGCATGTTTTAGCTATCTGGAAAGAATCGTGTTCCATAGTTGGCCAATATTAGCCCAAGCGTATGACTTTTTTTGAAAGGGTAAGACCACTTGAATGAGTGCCACAAATGTCATTATGGACTTCATTTAAGGCCTTCTCAAATTCTTCTATCTTAAGACATCTTAAGAGAGTACCATCCAAACCTCGTTTAAAAAGGGTATCCGCGATAAGAGTACAATGGGAAGATTGGCGAATGAAATTTCTCTTTTGGTTTTTTAACAAGTCAGGAGGGAGGGTGCTATCTTTCAAGTATGTATAAATTTGGCCATAGTGGGAGGAATAATGCCCAACATGGTGACATATAATTTGGGAATCAAGACATTTATGTGCAGGTTAAAACAATTCTTCCACCAAGAATTCATAACACTCTTGATTTTCCTATGTCTGTAGTACAGAAGCAAGTGTTAGCATGGCATCTGCTACTTTGTTGTCATTTCTCAGAATCTACTCAAAAGTGATTTCTACAAAATACTTCTTGAAATCATCTACCATATTTTTATAAAACATTATTTTGTCATCCTTTATTTGATAATCGTCATTAATTTGATTGATGATGAGCTGAGAGTCTCCAAAATCCTATAATTGTGTGATGTTCCATTCTATGGCCATCTTGATCCCTATGACCAAATCTTCACATTTTTTTTTATTGTTGGTGAATGAAAAACTCAATTTATATTCCTTTGGAATTGTGTGACGTTATGGTGTGATGAATAAAATTCCTACTCCTGATCCATGTTGGGTATATGAACCATCAAAGTACGACTGCCATGTCTGTTTGGTGAATGTGAGGGTATCGGCATCTGGAAATTCAATGTTTAAGGGATGATCATCTTGAAGTGGTGCTTCGACAAGTTGGTCTACAATAACTTGTACCTTGATAGATTTTATGTCCACATATTCAATATTAGCTTCGCTCAGGATCATGACCCATTTTGCTAATCTTCCTGTTAATGTCTCCTTACCGAGAAAATACTTTAATGGATATATTTTAGCAATCAAATTGATGGAGTGAGAGAGTAGATAGTGTAACAAATTTTAAGAAGAGAATACTACCGCTAAGCATGCTTATATCCCACTAATGTTATCTTGATGTAGTAAATAGCTCATTCTTTTCCTTCATTATCCCATTGTGTGAGCAAAACTCCTAATGATACTCATGTGGCTGATACATATAGTAACAATGACTTTCCTTGAATTGGTGACATTAGACATGTTGGTTACGATAGTCCTTGATTTTGTTGAATTCTTCTTCACATTGATTGTCCCATTTGAAATGAACATTCTTATGAAATAGATGTGTAAATGGTTGACACTTATCTCTAACTAAGCAACAAATCTTCTAATTGGCCGCGATCTTCCTTGAAGTGATGTGAGTTGACTAATATTCTTGGGAGATGCCATTTCCATGATTGCTTTAACTTTAGCTGGATCTACTTCTATACCTCTATCTGAAACAATGTATCCCAATAGCTTACTTGAAATGACACCAAAGGCACATTTCTTAGGATTGAACCTTAGCTTGTATTGTTCTAACTGATCAAACATCTTTTCTAGTATTTATACATGTTCCTCTTTATTGTATGATTTTGTCAATATGTCATCTACATAGTCTTCCATGAATGTATGCATCATGTGATGAAATATTTTTGTCATGGCTCTTTGATAAGTAGCACCTGCATTGTTTAGTCCAAATGGCATGATGTTCCAGCAGGAAGTACCCCATGGACATGTGGCAGTTGTCTATTCTTGATCTTCTGGAGCTATTTTAATCTAATTATATCCTAATAAACCATTCATTAGAGAAACACATGGAACGTCCAGCAGTTAAATTGATAATGATGTCAATATTAGGTAAAGGAAAGTCATCCTTTGGATATGCATTATTGAGATCTCTTAAGTCTATGCATACTCTAATACATTTATCTGGTTTAGAAATAGGAACTATGTTTGATAACCATTAGGGGTATGCCACAGGTTTGATGAATCCCATGTCCAGTAATTTCTTCAATTCTACTTTGACAAAGAGAGCTATATGAGGATGCATCTTCCTCAATTTTTTTTTTACTAGTTTAGTTCCTAGAGTGACATTTAGGTGATGCCTTATAAGATCTAGATCCAACCCTAGCATGTTTGCATATGACCAGGCAAAATTGATTTGTCGTCTTTTAAAAAATTTCAAATATTTATGCTTTTCTTGTTCTGATAGAGAGGTTGTTGGATGTAGAATCTTTGGTTTATCCATTGTTCCAATGTTGACTGCCTCTGTTGGTTCAATCAATATAGATGATCTCTCTTGATAATATTCAGGCAATGTGTCAAATCTCCCATCTTCCAACACCTCAAGGAGGTTTTCACTATTAGATGCATCCTTTCTTTTTACTTTTCTTTTGTCTAATGTTGCCAATAAATTGTTTTCAGGATTAGACCTAATGTTTGTTTCTTTATTTTTTACTTTTGCGGCTGGGAGATTTGGAACCCACTTGATTGGAAGATGCATTAGTGAAATCCCTAGTGGAATTTGTTTTAGGCTCAATTGCATTGAGGTATAAGGCTATAGCGTGGTCATTAGGAAAGGTATCAATTTGAGTATGTCCTTCATTATCCCAGTCAATAAGTTCAGGATTTATTAAAGGTAAGGGATCTTCAGGTTGAGATGTTTTAAAGGCATTAAGGGTCATGATAGAAACATTAAAGTCTTAAATATCTATTTCAATGTCTAGGATGATACTCTCATCAGAATGAACTCTCACAATTAGTTCCTGATCGTCCTCGATTAAATCCAAGTTGATTGAATGTGATTCTAATTCAAGTGATCTAGTTCCTAATATTTGTCCTACATATGCATGGACTACATTGACACCCACATCTTCTTCATAGCAAGTTTCTTCAACTAATTATTTAGAATGATAGGAATCCCATTCCCATTCATTGGAATCTATCTCATTGGTAGCCTACAATCTGCATATTTGTTCATATAGCTTTTGGTTTGTTTCTTTATTTTCCTCGTTATCTCTTTTCTTCTCTCATATTCTGCTTCCCTTGGACTAATATTTAGTTATGTTAGTATTTCTATTATTCTCCTTTCTTTATACCATCTTATTGTTTGTTTTGATTGGGAGTTGACTTTGCTTGGGAAATGCCTTTAATTTTTCTTTCTTGCTGATTAGAATCTCTCTCTTTTTGTGATCTTATATTTGCTTGTTCTTGTTGTTTGGTAGAGGCTTCTTCTCTTTCGATTGCAAGTTTCTTGGTGTTAGGAATCGAAAGGACAACTAAGAGGGGGGGTAAATCAGTTGCCAATGAATTTCAATCCAATTATAAATTAATTCAACTTAATACTTAATACCAGTATACTTAATACCAGTAAACCAATCTTAATATCAATTAAATAGATTAACAATGTATATCAATATCGGTGAAACTTAATGCATGAAACAAAAAGAGAAACAATATCCACAACACATAAAACAAATATTTTTGATGTGGAAACCCTATAAGGGAAAAAAACATGGTGGGAAACCTTACCCAAAATTAGATGATACTACTGCAGATAGTATGTGTATACAAATGGGGTCTGCACATGTAGAGAGGCCAACTGCCTAGAGCACACTGCTCAATAATGGAAGTCACACTGACTACAGTAGGATGGTTAAATCCTAGAATAATGTACTACTTCAAAGTGCATCTGCAACACCAGATTCAGTACTGGTTTAAGTTCTGATAAACACCTTTAAACCTTCCTTTAACCTTCAAATAATGTCTTCTTGATTCCCTCTATGATCTTCTCATATGATCTTCAAAATTTGCACATACCATGTTACAATACCATACCATGACCATGCATTCATCTCACAAATGAGATCTTACATTTATACAAAATCTAAGACCAAATACTAAGGTCAAATCACTAAGAATATTGCATTCAAATCAATTGCAAAATAAGTTTTGAAAAGATGTCAGCCTCAATAGAGTAACCAATAATAAATCATTTCCATAATGTGTCGTGTTGATTTGGAATAGATAACCTATATCGGTCCATAACCTAGACCTATCTGTTGGTAACAAAAAAAATGTCAACCCGATTAGACCAATAACCAAAACACCAAAACTAAGTATCCAAACTATGTCTTTGACATAATGAAGTGATCTCTAGATGATAAAAAGTCATCATCAGTACCGGTGAAACATATAACCTATCGGTGAGCATATATCGATGATTGTGCATAAGTCACTAACCTTGCTGGTGAACACAATCTGTCGGTTCAATAGTAAACCAATATAACCATAGTTCCAAATCAACAAGGATAAGTGTTGACATCAATGACAAAACCAATGCAACACATCCATAATACCAACACTTGTGTATTTTGTCATGTTCATATTTTTGCTGCCTAGAAGATGTTTCATCTTGTGTAGTAACTTGTACATACCCTAAGCTTGATTGTCTATAGCCTACTGAGTATGAGGTTGTATGGGTTTTGAGATACCTTATTTTCTTTTTCCTATAGGACCTATTCTAATGTATCCCATTTTCTAAAGAATGTTAAATCCTTTTCCATGGTTTTATGTGGGTATTTTGACATTATTGACATTTTGTTGAACTTCTTCATATTTATATAGCCATTGTAGCACATCTTTGTCCTTTGTTTCCTCAGATAATATCCCAACAATAACAAATGCTCCATCAAATATTGGAACAGGTTTTACAATTGGTTGTTGTTTTGAGTTTGATGGTTTACCATAAGATTTAGGAGAAAGTGGTAACTGTGATAGTGAATATTATCCATTCCCTCAATCCCTTGGTTGTATCTTTTTTTCAAAACTTAACAAGATTAAGGAAAATGTTATTTCCTTAGATTGTGTGCTTGAAAATAATACCTCTCTATTATGCAAAACAATGAACTCTTGTGCTAGTTTCAAATTACTACAATATTGGAATGGATTCGAGTCTACTGAAATTGTGATTTCTTGCCCATTGTATGAAAACTTCAAGAACTGATGATAAGTTCAAGGAATAGCTTGTATGTCATGAATCCATGGTCTTCCCAAAAGTATGTTGTAGGATAAATCCAAGTCTAGGACTTAGCATGTTGTATCTTTCTGCAAGGGTCCTACTTTGATGGGTAATACCACAATTACTTTAGAGGAATGTTCTTCTTCATCATATGCTTTGATTGTGATCTATTTATGGGGATGAACTGCATCTTCAAAATAACCTAAAGCACGAACAAGACTTAACGATAAAATATTCAAGCTAGCTCCTCCATCTATTAGGACACATTTAACACATGTTTTATGAATAAGGACTTGAATATGAAATGGAGCATTATGGGGATGTTACAAAGGCATGTAATCTTTTTTTGTGAATGATAAGAAATGAGGAGATATGAGGTCTCCCGCCATGGTTTAGAATTGATCTACATCAAGATCTTTGGATACCGTCATATCTACTAGTGCTCTTTCTAAGATTTCTTTATGTGCAGGTGAAAGTTTTTAAAGTTCTAAAATTGATATTTGGGTAGGAGTTTTTTGTAATTGACCCACTAAACTATGTTTTTTTGAATTGGATGACATGTCAGTTATAGGAACTAGAAAAAAACATCTTTAGCTTTTCTTCTCATGATAGCATGAGCGGGTTCTTGTTGTTGTTTCTCTTTGCCCACAATCACATTAACCACATTATCATAAGTATGAGCATAGTTCACTTTTGTTTGATCCTTGCCATTATGTGTTGTTGATGATTCACCTTTCTCAAAATTAGGAAGTGGATTTTTAAAATTTGTGTGCAATTCATTTGTCGTATGCCCATCCATAGTTATTACGCCATTATCAATCAAATCTTGGATAATGTGTTTTGACTGTTGACAATCATTTGTTTGGTGTCCTTTGTTTTGATAGAACTCACAATAATGGTTGTCATTCAACCAATCAGGTTTTACCTTGGGTTCAAAGTTTCTTTCTTCTAGAAAGGTAATCAATCTATTTTCTAGAAGAGTTTTTAAGGCTGGCCCAAGTGGTTCACCAATGTTAGTAAATTTTCTACAAAATAATTTGTTAAAAGATGATTTTTGTTGATTATTATCTTGTTGAACTGTTGTTGTGTGATTTGATAGATTGAAAATTAGTTGCTTTGGTTTCACATTATTAATATCCACTATCCCAACATTGACGATGTTTTGATTTCTATTCCAAAATTTAGGTTTATTGTTGTTGGTATTGTTGTTGGGAGGAGGATTAGCTCATTCTTTGTACATCTTCAAGTCTCCCTTCTTTACCATAGCTTCCTCCATCTTGATTCCATTATCAGTCATCTTTTCAAAACTTGAATGACATTATATTTTTAGGTTATAACTCATTTGTTCATTTATATTTTCAATGAATATGTCCATCTTTTCATATTCTTGCACCGTATGAGGACATCGTGCAACTAATCATCTCCATCTCTGTAGAAATGTAATGAGAGGTTCTCAACTCTTTTGTTTGGTGTTACACAAGTCTAGCATTGTGACCTCATGTTGTATGTTGTATGTTGTAAGAGTATTGTGAAACAAACTTGTCCACCAATTCTGAGAATGATCTAATTCCGGGTGGAAGTTTCAAAAACCATTCCATAGCTTGTCCAATTTGGCTCTTTGGAAATAACCTCATTAAGTATGCATCCTCATGTGAAAAATCCATGCTCATCATGCAAAATTCTCTTATATGATCTTGGGGATCAGAGCTTCCATTATATTGTCATATATCAGAGTTTCACAATTTATAGAAAAGGTATCATGTTGAGACATTTGTCAAATGGATAAGGATAGATTTCTTGAAGTGAATACCTCTTAGTAGTTTGCCTTTGTATATCTTGAATTTATGTTTGAAGCATTTGTATCTACTGCATGAGAGCTAAGAGAGGATCATCGACACATTTTCTTCTTGTATCATCATGATCCCTTCTTGTATCATCATGATCCCTTCTTGTATCATCATGATCCCTTCTTATGTCATCATTAGGTCTTTGTGTGTACTCATTGGTTCTTGTGTCATCATGATTAGTTCATTGTGCATCCTCATGAGTTCTTGTATCATCAGGAATTCTTGTGTCATCCTTTTTGTGACTAAAAATTTCTTCATTTTCTTTATTGTCATTGTGTCACGTGATCCTCCCCTTGGTCTTAAATTTCTTATGTTTGAATCTTGGGGGAGTGTAGCACCAGATTTTGTTAATATTAGGAAGTAGTTTTGTATTTCACCCTCCAATATTTTCTCCATGAATTTATAAAATTGAGGATCTAGTTTGATTTCTCTGATGTGTTGATCTGTTATCTCTTCTTCTTGTATTTTATTTTTGTGTTCTATTTCCTCATGATCTTCTACCATTTCAAGCATTTCTATGTATGTTTCTTCGATCTTTCATCTTTGAGCCCTGGTTAAAACAGGCATACATGTTCTTTGAATTTTTTGTGAGGTTTTTATTTTCTATAATGTACCCCAATAAGTGATCAATTGTTGAGGTAAATATGATAGATTGATAAGACACAAAATGGTCATTCAAGTATTTGCTAGTTTGCAAGTTTTTTGATCTTAGTTAAGAGTGGAAATTTCATGATTTTTTATATGACCAAGTTCAATAGGACCAATATATCCTATGATAGAGAAGGTTAATCTAATCAAGAGTTGTAGTTTCATGATAAAGGATGATAGATCCTGATGAGAAAATATGTTTGAATGATCAGTTTATCAAAGAAAATGTGATGATGCACTTTGAGATGTTAGATCTTGAACTTGTTGGAAATGAATACTTGAAACCCTTAGCGTGTCTAGTCTTGAATTTGTTTTGACAGAAGATAACTTGAGCTAGCGGCCTGAGAAGACAACCTATTCACAAGATGGAAATTATTAGGTATATGCTCAATGTGGGCTGATTAGGCAAGTACAATAGATCCAAAAAGGCATAAACATAGGTTTCTGGACTGATGAGAACAGAGTCTCGTATGATAAAATACTGTGATCCAAATGACAAAAGGGAAATTTTGTACGAAGTGCTACGTATACTCATATGATAGTTTAGGGTAAACCAGATGATAGTTATTAGAGACCAGAATGACAAACTGGAAGGCTCGTATGACAGTTTGGTGTGATCCAGATGATAATTCTCAGAGACCAAAATGACAAACTGTAAGACTCGTACGATAGTTTATAGTAAACTAGACGATAATTCTTAGAGACCAGAATGACAAACTGTAAGACTTGTACAACACAGGAGTAGACATGGACAATTTTCTGGAAAGAACAGAGGTTTGACCGATGAGTTTTGATGTTTTAATTATTTTCTCCTTTTTTAGTATTTCAGTTTCAGTTCCAAGGACAAAAACACAGCAAACATGCTAGATACAAAGTGACATCAAGCACATCATGCTAATTCTAAGGAAGTTGGCTAAGAGAGAAAACCTTTGCTTGCAACCTTCGGTACACACCAAATACCTAATTAGAATACGGTTGCTGAGTCTCATGTAATAGATTATCAACGCCATATTAGCCGACTCCAAATGCTAATGGGGGCACCATATGGAAGTATCTTGGGAGAGTTACTATCTCTCTTGTGTAAAGATTATCCCCCTTTCAGAGGTAAACCGGGTAGCTTGTATCTTAAAGTTATTAATAAGGATTTTTGTTTGAAATTACCCCTAGAATCCATGCAAGAATGATTGAGTCCTATAGCCTGGCAAGGTACCAAAACAATATGTACTCACACAAGCATGGTTGAGACCGTGAGGCCATACAAAATGCTTGATATGAGAGATCTCAAAGGGAAAAATCAAATAACTCCATCCTTCGAGACTTTAATCCTAAGAGGCCTATTTATTATAGTGAGTGAGAATGCTTAGGTCTAGTTGTACTCACTTGGGTCATTCTTATAGGGTGATTACTTTTTCCTACTATGACAGGTGTGCTAAAGGAATAGAAATCTCAAACTCGTAAAGCTTCAAGGGTCTGGAATTTTTATTGTCTATATAGATAAGAGCATACTCTCCGACCTTTTAGACTCTTCTCAAACATGAAATAGATTTGTTCATTTATCATATCATAATTTAAGTGCCTAGAAATCTTAAGAATACACAAAGTTTAATCGAATATCCTTCAGAAACCTGCAAAAATAATGAATCAGTAGTCATATTGTTTTTGAGTGATAGGCATGTTGTTGGACAAATGTCTTGCAAAAACTAGTTAGGTTGTGAAAAATCTCAAAAAAGATCAGGGTTAGCATTAACATCATAAAAATTCAATCAAGAAAAACTCTAAAATGCAATCTATTTTTTATACGACAAAGCAGAAACTCATTCACAATTTCTCACCTAGTCGTACGATAATTCACATCTAACCATATGACAAAGCAAAGAATATCATACTATGAATAAATTACTGTTTTATGAGATTCTATATAATGTACAAACAAAATCTTGAAGGATGAGATTTTGATGATTTGCAAGGCCAAAAATTGAGTTTTTGAGCCCCACAGTGGGCACAAATTAATGTTCGTGTGAAATCTGGAATCTATATCTGCAACAAAAACACTTAATAGATCATTACATGCATGGTTATTTGATCAAAATCAATAAATGTAAAACCATGACAAATTGACCTATTGACTCCTAAAAGATGCGAGTATAGATTTATTCTCAGATTTGTCTAAGCAATACTAGTGACTTGACTACACCGAGACAAAGGATTTAATCTATATGAATGCAAACTAGATGAATGCAAGATTAACAAATTAAGCTATATTAATCCAAAATGATATGAGATACATGATTGCAAGCACGATTAATATAATATGCTAATTATGCTAGATGATTGAGATAAAAAATGACTATAACAATGATGCTAAAATCTAGGATGCAAGGGATCTTTATTACTCTAAAATGAGGGGTATTTATAGGAATTCCAAGGCCAAAGCTGAGGTGGTAGGAATCGACGGTCTAGATTTGATCTGAAGATATTAAGGGCTAAGATTGGGGAAGTTGGAGAAGAGGTTGGAGGAAGGGACACTTGTCATGTGTGTGGTGACAAGTGTCAAGGAACCTTGCTCATGAGAGAGTAAGTGTCCAAGGGAGGAGACATGTGGAAAAAATGCCATGTGTCTCAAGGGGAGAATATCCAACCCATAAGAGGTTAGGATAAAAGAGGTTATGATGTCCAAGATAGGATAGGATTAGTTAAAACTAGGATTAAATAGAATGAGTTAGGATAGAGGGTGATTAGGCTAGGTGGTTAGAAGTTAGGATTTGTTGCCCATTTGGTGGAATTTATTATGTGTTACATTGATTTTTTGTCATTCATGTCAACACTAGCTATTTGAATGCTTTACCGGTACCCTTCTGGTCCCAGTAGGTTGAGTGGTTTTTAGTTAACTTGGATCTAGCATGATTCAGTAGGTTCTGGTATAATCTGGTGATGAAATTGTCTTGTTCATAATGCTTATACTCATACTTGATCAATTGGTTTTGGTCTGGTGATTGGATGCTATCCTTCTTTCTTAGAAGATTGGTTTCTGGTTCCAATGAGGGTTTCACCAGCAGAGCTTTTGGTGGAGATCTTTGATGAATTACATAAGTGGTGTTGGTGCAGCTTCTGATGGAGTTTCAAGATGTTGTTGGTAATCATGTTCAAGACTTGGTGTTTGGAGATCATTGCTAAAGTGTGTGGACCTATACTTGGTCCCGATTGATCTAGGTTATGGACCGGCATTAAAGTAATGTGTGGATAGGACCTATTATTGTATTTCTAGGATATCTTATGTGTTGGATATTATTTATTTTGGTCTAAGGCCGACATGGTTTATAATTATGTAATTGGTTTATTGTTTGGTGGTCGACCTGATTGTTTATGGTTGAGGGTTTGTATAAATAAGATGTAAGATTTCATTGTAGATCATCATGGTTAATGTAAGAGGTCATGATTAAGGAATGTAATGTGCGAATAATGTAATATCATTCAGGAAGAGGAGTTGGTCGGTCATTGGAGATCGAATTGGATTTGTGTAAGAGGATTTAGTCCTCTAGTATTGAGCTTAACCAGAACTGTACTCAGGCATAGGAGATGCTATCTTTTGCAGTTCAACACTTCTCTGGATTGTAGTTTGGATTTATATGTAGTCAGTGAGACTCCTTTTGTGATGAGAAGTGTGCTCTAGGTTGTTGGCCTTCCTGCAAGTGGAGGCCCCTTCATTGTAATTCACATACTGGAGAAGTATTATCTGACTGTGGGTTGGCTTCCCTCTATGGTTTTTCTCTTTACTGGGGTTTTCGCGTACAAATCTTGGTGTTGTGTGGATAGTGTTTATTCTATGATTATTTCTTATGCTTAATTGGATTATTTTCCATATCGATATTAATTTTTTGGGTTCCAGTATTAAAGTTTAAATTGCTAATGCTTTCGGTAATCTATGACAACTGAGTCACCCCCACTCTCAGTTATCTTTCGGTTATCTGAACTGTCTAACAATTGATATCAGAGCTTTGGTCCTCTCTACAGAAATATTCACTGCTTGAGGAAGATCCTATTGCAGCTAACAGTTCAATTTCATCTAGTTCTTCTGGAGCTATCTTTTGAAGAGATATACCGAGGCCTGAAGGAACAAATTACACAATATGGAAGATTCAGATGGAGACTCATCTGATATGTCTTGGAAAGGAGATTTGGGAGATCACACAAAATTGTGTCACACCCTATGATCCATGATCTGGCAATCCTCCTCCAGAAAACTTGGACAAGGAGCTTGAGAATGATTGTAGATCAAGAGAAGCCCTCTTGTGTGCACTTTATGATCAACAAATAATGGGATTAATAGACAAATCATCTGGAAAGACTATATGGGATAAGTTGCAGACTCTTAATGAAGGTGACCCTATAGTGAAGATTGCTAAACTTGATGGTTACCAGGTGAGATATGAAAACTTGAAGATGGAAGATGAAAGGATTACTGCATTCATGGAAAGGGTAAATGAGATTGTTATGGGAATTCAATGTTGTCATGAAACTCTGAGAGAAGATGAAATTATTTCTAAAGTCCTGAGAGCCCTACCACCGACCTACAAAAAAGAAGGCTACTGCTATCAATAAGTTGAGAACAATGGCTAATACATCTATCAACAAAGATACTTTGGTTGGGAAACTATCTGCTTTTGAGCTTGAGGAATTTGGACCTTCTGGAGTAGTGAAGACTGAACCTTCTTTTTATGCACCTACATCTGCAATCAGTAAGCAAGATTGGAAAGATTTATGTGCAAAATAATTAGAAGATATGAAGAGAGAAGATGATGAGGTTGAGAAACTTGAAGCACTATTTTCTAGAAGAGTATTGAAAGTACCGATAGGAAGTAAGTATGAATGAAAAGCATCTTTTAAATATTTTGCATGTAATAAGATTGGTCATTTTGCATCTAGATGTCCTGAAAGGAATTCAAGATTTGAAAAAAGAGTTAAAAGATCATTTAATCCTAACCCTAGATATTAGAACAAGTATAGATTCAAGAAAAATAGAGACAAATCATACTTCATAGCGGACAAGGAAGGCATTACTGACTCAGATGATGAACCGATAGAAGACTCTGCTAGTGGATCTGGCAATGGGAAAGAATGGGTACTTCTGGCTATCAAGGAATATGATCCGACACTAGAAGAGAATCTACCTGAGGAGATGGCACTTGTTGCTAAAATTGAGGACAAGGATGAATGGGTAATTGACAATGGTGGTTCACATCATATGACTGGACATAAAGGGAAGTTTCTTTCTTTACAAGAATTTGATGGTGGACTAGTTAGATTTGGAGATGACAAGGCATGTATGATTAAAGGAAAATGAACTATATCATTGGATGGTAAGAACAATACTGACAATGTTTATTATGTTGAAGGTTTGAAGCATAATATTTTGAGTGTAGGACAATTGGTAGATAAGGGATTTCAATTATAGTTCAAGGATGGAAAATGCAAAATCATTAACAGATCTGGCTTGGAGATTGCAAACTGTACACAGACAAAAGGTAACATATTTCCTCTGATGAGAGTTGGTTATGGCATAAAAGGTTGTGTCGTGTGAATTTTGATTGCATTGTGAAGATCAGCTCAATTAAGGCTATTAGAGATATACCTAAGATTATGAAGCCCTATAATTCAGTATGTAAAGAATGTCAAATGGGTAAACATGTCAAAACCTCTTTTAGGAGTATACAAGATAAATCAAATGATGTTCTTGATCTTATTCATATTGATTTGTGTGGCACTAGTAGAGTTAAAAAATTTCATGGTGATAGATATTTCATGCTAATCATTGGTGATTATTCTAGAATGATGTGGGTTGCTTTTTTGAGAGAAAAATATGAAGCATTTGAAAATTTTAAAATCTTTTAAGTCTAAAGTAGAAATTGAGACATGATTAAACATTAAATGTTTGAGATCAAATTATGGTGGAAATTTCACATTCGGTTACTTTAATAACTTTTGTGACAAGCATGGTATAAGAAGACAATTTTGTGCTCCCTAGACACCTCAGCAGAATGGATTTGTGGAAAGTAAAAACAAAACTATCTTGGATGCTTCTAGAACAATGACGATGGAAGTGAGTCTATCTCATATCTACTGGAGAGAAGAAATGAGTACAACAATTTACACATTCAACGGAGTACATATCAAAGGAGAAACCAGTAAGACACCTTATGAATTATGGTTTGGCAATACACCTACAGTTAAGTATTTCAGAATTTTTGGTAGTAAATGTTATATCAGGAGAGATGATACTATTGGGAAATATGATCCTAGATGTGATGAAGGTATATTTCTTGGTTATTCTAATGAAAGCAAAGCATATAGATGTTATAACAAGAAATTGCAAAGAATTGTGGAGAGTCCTAATGTTAAAGTAGATGAGCTGAGAAAAAGTCAAATCAAAATTTATGAGAAGGAACCAGTAGTGGAAATGATTATATCTGAACCAATGGCACCTTTACCGGAATAGAGTTGAACTAGTTACTTTGGCAACATTAGATAATTATAGAGTAACTGAAGAACATGGAAGAGGAACATAGAGTCACAAGACTCCTAGGTATGTGAGATTGAATCATTCTAAAGATCAAATCATTGGGGATAAGAGCAATGGAGTGATGACAAGAAGAAGATTGGAAACTAATGAGGTATGTTTAATTTCACAAGTTGAACCAGTATGAGTAATTGAGGCATGTAAAGATGAATTTTGGTTAAAATCTATGGAAGAAGATTATTGAGAAAAATAACACATGGACTTTGGTTCCCTGGCCTAAAAATAAAAATGTCATTGGAACTAAATGGGTTTTTAGGAATAAATTGAATGAGGATGGTCAATTTATAAGGAAAAAGGCTAGATTGGTATGTACAGGATATTCTTAGAAGGAAGGAATTGATTATGGAGAAACTTTTGCACTAGTAGCTAGGATTGAAGCTATAAGATTATTTCTTGCCTATGCAAGGTTTATCAAATGGATGTTAAATGTGCATTCTTGAATGGGGATCTTGATGAGAAAGTTTATATTGAGAAACCTGATGGTTTTTCACCATCAGATGATACATATATGGTTTGGAGGTTAAGGAAAGCTTTATATGGATTGAAACAAGCGCCTAGAGCTTGGTATGCAAGGTTGGATAAATATCTTTTGAAGTTTGGTTTTACTAAGGGTATTGTCGACAGTAATTTATATTATAAAATTAATGATGATGATATACTGATTGTTGAAGTATTTGTTGATGATATTATTTTTGGAGGTGAAGATAAATTATGTGTAGAGTTTTCTAAGAATATGGGGAAAGAATTTGAGATGTCTATGATTGGTGAGATGAAATTTTTCTTAGGTTTGCAGATTACTCAAACTGACAAAGGAATTTTTATCTATCAAACTAAATATGCTAAGGAATTGTTGAAGAAATTTGGTATGGGAGATTCTAAACCAATAAGTACACCTATGGTTACAAGTGAGAAATTTACAAGAAAAGATGTTTCTGCATTAGTAAATCCTACAAGATACAAATCTATGATTGGAGGTCTACTTTATTTGACTCGGACTAGGCCTAGCATTATAGATGTTGTTTGTATTGTTTCAAGATTTTAGAGTGATCCTAGAGAAAATCATGAGATAGCGGTGAAAAGGTTTTTAAGATACTTGCAAGGTACATCAGAATATGGTTTGTGGTACCCTCAGGATGATAAATTTACTTTATGTGCATATGCTGATGTTGATTGGGCTAGAGATGTTGATGATCAGAAAAGTACATCTAGTAGATCTTTCTTTCTTGGAAAGAATTTGGTTTCATGGATCAACAAGAAATAGTCATGTACTTCTTTATCTATAGCTAAAGTTGAGTATGTTGATGTTGCTACTAACTGTACACAAGTTTTATGGATGAAGCAAATGTTGAAGGATATAAAGGTGGATTGTGATGCACCAATAGTTATTCAGTGTGATAACTCTACTGCTATTGATATATCAAGGAAATTGGTATTTCATTCTAAGACAAAGCACATATCTATCAAGTATAACTTTTTGAAGGAGAAGGTGGAAGCAAATGAAGTTGGACTATTTTATGTGAACACTAAAGAGCAAATTGTAGATATTTTCACTAAACCTTTATCCAAAGAATCATTTCACTATCTGAGAGACAGATTGGGGGTTTCTACCCCTCCGATAGAGACTTGACTGATGCGGTTTTCCATTAGTTTGACATGCACTATCAGAGATACTATTCATTCCGACACTGATGTGGGATGCTACTACTCAGGGGGAGTAGTCAGCTTTGAGATTCAGAGGACTATGTGTTGGCAATTGACACTCTATTGGTTGGTTTCACTATGTTATCATTCATGGCAACATGATTTTGGGTTCTGGCTTCATATGGTGTATCAACAGGCACTTCATAGACTCTACACCGACACCACCACCAACACTAGTAGGATAGAAGATTTATTTGATCACCAACAATGTAGGTTGATATTGTATAGTAAAGGTCATTGGTGTTGGAGGCTGACACATCTTGGATCTGGCATTGGATTTTTTTTTAAATGATTATTCATTTATGTTATATGGCCGGCATGTAAATATGATATTGTATATATCTTTGTAAGCTAACAAAAGGCATAAATTTGTATAGGGTATATAGGGAATATTTATTAGATCATTTTGTAATAAGGATAAGAATGATAGGATGAATATAATGATGTGATGTAATGCAAAATATATCAGAGAGACTATGTATGTGAGGAATTCATTGTAAGGGTTATTCTGATACCGAGGTTTAGGGTTTTAGCTAGAACAGACAAAGCTTAAATTAGAACTATATTCTAGCATAGGAGATGCTATATTAAGCAGTTCATACTTCTCTGGATTGTTGTCTAGAATGTTATGTAGTCAGTGAGGCTCCTATTATGATGAGTAGTGTGCTCTAGGGTGTAAGCCTTCCTGCAAGTACAGGCCCATCATATAGTGTAATATCTCTTCATATGGCTAGTGAATTGATATTGTGGGTCACAAATCCCACCGTGGTTTTTCCTCTTTGAGGTTTTCCATGTATAAATCTATGTGTTATGTTTCTCATTTATGTGTTTGGCTTATTGGTTCCATTACTTCTTTCAATTCTGTTTATACTGGTATACCGATTGGTGTATGAATGTTTTGTTAAGGCTAAAATTTACTATTTTAGTATAACACTAATTCAACCCCCCCCCAGTGTTATTGGTTTACAACAATTGGTATCAAAGCCTTGTGCCTCAGAGGAAGTTTAATAGCTTGAGGAAGATCCTGAAACTAGAATCATTGAATATGGCTTTGGAGAAGAAGCTTGAGATGGCACTTGAAGTTTATGATGCTGAAAGATTGAAGAACTTAAAGTTACAAGATGAGTTCAATTCTCCTAAAGAATTTATTCTTGTCCTACAAGAGAGGCTATCATTTGTTCAAGCTAGGAGAAAGGAAATTTTGCAAAATCAAGATGATGAAGAGAAAAATGCACTTAAGGAACAATGTCAAAAATTTAGTCAGGAGAACATGGTTATGAAGAATGAAATGCAAGCTATGTCTATAAGGATGTCTAAGGAGATTGAGGACAGAAAGAAAAAGGAAGAAAATCTTGTTGTATCCCTGAAGAACAAGTTTGAAGAATGTGTTAGGTTGGTTCATGAAAATGAGATGTTGAGGTCTAATTTAGTACAATCCCAAAGCAATGAGCAAGAGATTCAGAGACAAATGTCAATACTAAGAGATGATTTAACTATTGCAAGAGAGTACAAAGAAAAATTCAAGATCAGCTCAACACAACTTGATGAGTTACTGAAGACACAGAGGCAGATTGGAGATTCCAGTGGACTTGGATTTGAGCAACGATAGAGTTCTGATACTACTAATGAAGATCAGAACCATAAGGCACCAGTAAGGAAATTAAATGCTTATAAATTCAATGGTAGATGTTTTGTTTGCAATCGAATTTTTCACATGGCTAGGCAATGTAGAAATAGAGCAAATCAAAACCCTAATTTTGCTCCCAGTAAATGTTCTAAATACAATAAAATTGGTCATAAGACAAAAGATTGTTGGCATTATGTGAACCGGTCTAAGGACATAATGATATTGTATGTTGTCATTGATGTCAATATGTGATATGAAGTGAACCGGCATATGTGATATGTGGGAAGAGAGAACTGGCATATGTGTGAACCAGTATAAATGCCAAAGTGAAGTGGTATATTTGTTCAAGGTGAACCAGCATGTAGTTATGGGAACTGGTACATCGAAGCATTGTATGACTATCGGTTGGTAGGTAGTTTCCACTTTAGGATTTACAGTTGGAGTACTTCAAGCCTGTGTGACTCAATCAGTGATCTTTGTGTGATGAGTTAGTAGTATAATGGAGAACAGATCATGTTGCCACGTAAGCCCTATGCGCGTGAAGGATCTTGCATGAAGAAAACTATCCCTATCTACCTTGGGAATGTGCAAAGTTTGTTAAATGGTGATAACGCGTGATGGGTTATCAACCACCATAAAATCGGTAGATAATGGATGATGGAGAATGTCTTGAGATTGATTCAAGATTGTTGCATTTAATGCAGTATGATTCAATGGTTAGGATTGAACCGTTTGAATTTCTTAACCTAACACGTTTAAGGTTTCTTTTTTTTGCTACCAACCTATCTATTTCCTATAAAGCTGATGTTGTGTTTCTTTCTAGTGTTGTTGGCAAAAGTTGTATGTGTGTATCCAAGGGAAGTGATACATGATTCTTGCTAGACCAAAAGAGAGAAGAGATACCTACCAAGTGAATGTGCAAAAGGTGAAGAGGAGCCAAAATGGATCTGCATTAGCATTGAGTGCTATTATCAGATCATTGTAATTCCTGTTGATCTTTAACCACTTCAATAGTTGTGAAATCCCTTAACAGGGTAGCCTTCACCAGCTTGATACAAATCCTTTTACAGGGTAACTCGAAGTTATTGAGTTCTGGGAAGCTATAGAGCTCTGGAGATCCTTTAGCTATTGAGTTCTTGAAATCCTCTAACAAGGTAACCCTAACTGGGTTTAACCCTTAACCAGGTATTATAGTGATCCCTTAACCGGGTGATCCCTAACAGGATTGGTTCCTAGTAGAACCTATTGTAATGTCTTTAACCGGACAAGGCTCCTAACAAAGAAGACTTCTAAAGAGTTCAAAACGCATCTTGTGGGTATTCATCCCCATCGTGGTTTTCCCCAGTTGGGTTTCCATGTGAAAAATATGTGTGTCATGTGTGATGCTTTTATCTTGTGATGCTTTGTTATTACCTGTTAAGCATATGATGGTTCTATGTTTTATGCCTATCTATGAATCATATTGAAGTAACTATTGTGAAGATCTGATGATAGTTTACCTATTCATGCATGAGGGTGTAAGGGTACTATAGTATTGAGCTAAGAGGAAAGCTAAATGAGTAACTGGTTTATGATTGTTTTAGTTGTTCTGGGTCTTACCGGTTACACTTTGTTTCAACCAGTGTCACTGCTCGCTAGTCATTTGGAGTATTTGCTGCCAAACCGATTTTGGATAGTATTTTATCTGTACTGATTTTCCCTCCCTCTCAGTACCGGTTTGGTACTATTCATTCATCATTGAGTTATCAATTGGTATCAAAGCACTCTAGGTCCTCTGTGTTGTAACCTTAACTGCTTGAGGTCAAGATCCCAGTCAAATGATGAAGAGGGAAGGTCCAAAGTTTAACAGGTAGAATTTTGGTATATGGAAAGATACGATGAAGATATTCATCAGAAGCATGGTTGCTCAACACTGGAGTTATGTTGAGAATGCCTATGTTGTCCCTACTAGTGCTCTCACCGATGACCAAAAGAGAGAGATACAAGAAAATGGGCAAGTCATGGAAGCTCTTATTAGTAGTCTATCTGACATTGAGTTTAATGATGTTCAGGACAAGGTAAATCCCAAAGAGGTATGGGATGCTCTTGAAAATATCTATGGTGGTGATGAACATGTAAAACAGGCTAAGGAAGAAACCCTGAGAGGGAAGTTTGAAGATATGCGGATGGTTGAAGGTGAGACCATCCAGCAGTATTGAATAAGAATCAAAATAGTTGTTGGAGAAATCAAGAGTGCAGGTGGTAAAATAGAAGATTCCACTATGGTAAGCAAAGTCCTGAGATCCCTGTTGTCAGTCTATGCCATAAGGGTTGCTGCAATTCAGTAGCTGAGATTAATAGACAAGACTAAGGTATCCTTGGACTCCATCATAGCCAAGTTGACAGCTTATGAGCTAAGTAGTTTTGATGGCAGTGTTCAATAGACTGAATCAACATTTAAAGCCTCTGCTATACCACCCAGAAAAGGAAAAGAAGCTAGCACTAGTAGTGAACCTAGACAAAGCAGAGAAATGAATGATGAGGAGATTCTGATGGCATTTGAAGCTCTCCTTGCAAGGAAGCTTCCTAAAGGAACTGGTAAATTCAAAGGTAAGCTACCTTTGAAATGCTTTTCTTGTAACCAGATAGGACATATTGCTATAAACTATCCTAATGGCGATAACAAAGACAAACCAGAAAGGTTCAAGAAATTCAAAGGAGAAAACCAGAGAAACTATTTTCTGGCAATTGATGAAGGTGTCACAGATGAGGAATTAGAAGATGAAGAGAATGAAGGCATTGTGTTTGTTGTTGTAAAGGAATATGTGGCAGACTAGAAGGCTCTTGTCTCCTGGTTTGATAATTCGAATGAGTGGATCATTGACAGTGGCTATTCTCACTATATGATAGGTTTCCGAAGAAAGTTTCTATCCTTGGACAAGTATGATAGTGGTGTGGTTTGCTTTGGAAATGATGCACCATGCATGGCCAAAGGCAGAGGGTCCATCTCTCTGAATGAAAAGAGTAGTGCTGACAATGTGTACTGTGTTGATGGTCTTAGATACAAGCTTCTGAGTGTTGCCTAGCTGAATGACAGTGGCCCTCACTCTAGAATTTAAGAATGGAGTCTATAGAATCAAAGGAAAAGATGGTGAATTGGTGGCCACTGGCATGCAAACCAAAGGTAACCTATTTCATCTGAATTCAAATATAAGTACATGTCTTTTGGCTAAGTTTGATGATAGTTGGATATGGCATAGGAGACTCTGCCATGTAAACTTTGATAACATTGTGAATGCTAGTAAGATCAAGGTGGTTAGAGGGCTGCCGGTGCTAAGCAAACCGGATAATACCTTGTGCAGATAGTGTCAATTGGGGGAAATGTCTTCCTCAACCTTTAAAGGTAAATTGTTCACCACTGACAACTTGCTTGATCTTGTGCATACTGATTTGTGTGGTCCTATGAAAAATAGAAGTTTGTAGGGTGATAGGTACTTCATGATTCTCACTGATGACTTTTGAAGAATGATGTGGGTCACATTCTTGAAAGACAAGTCTGAAGCCTTTGTGAAATTCAAAGCTTTCAAAGCATTAGTGGAGAAGGAAAGTGGTAAAAGGATCAAGTGTCTCAAAACTGATCAAGGAGGGGAATTGACTTCCGGTGAATTCAACAAGTATTGTGAAGAATTTGGCATCAAGAGGCAACTGTCTACCCCCCGGACTCCACAATAGAATGGCCTAGTAGAGAGGAATAACTAGACTGTGGTTGAAGCAGCTAGAACCATGTTGATTCAAGGAAAGGTAGCTCACACCTTTTGGAGAGAAATGGTGAGCATTACAATCTACACAATGAACCGGGTACTCATCAAGAAAGGTAAGGACAAAACTCCTTATGAGTACTGGACCGGTAAGACACCTGTGGTTAGCTACTTTAGGGCATTTGGTAGCAAATGTTACATCAAGAGGAGTGAACATCACGGCAAATTTGAAGCTAAATCTGATGAGGAAATATTCCTAGGATATTCCACCAAGAGTAAAGCTCTCAAGTGTTACAACAACAGGACTCAGAGAATTATGGAAAGTATCAATGTAAGAGTTGATGAGTCCTCTAAGAAAACTGAGGAAACCAGTAGTGAGAAAGCTATAAATGAACTGGTTGCAACCTTCTGGGAACCAGTTGTCAGTCAAAAAAGTACTAGTAATAGTGTTCCTGAACTGGTGAATGCTGATACCAATGAAGATGAGGATGAAGAGGAAAAGAAAAAAGAACCAGTAAAGACCATTCCTCAGTATGTCAAGCTGGATCATGATCCTAAGCAGATCATAGGAGATAAGGATGTAGGAATCCTTACAAGAAGAAAGATTAGAGAAAACTCATGTATGATCTCTGAATTTGAGCTTAAATAATTCAAAGAGGCTCATAAAGATGAAGACTGGATCAAGGCAATGGAAGAGGAACTTGACCAGATAGAGAAAAATGGTACATGGTCCTTGGTACCCAGACCAGAGCATAAAAATGTCATTGGCACCAAATGGGTGTTTAGAAACAAGCTGAATGGGGATGGAACAGTGATTAGGAATAAAACCAGATTGGTGTGCAAAGGATATGCTCAAGAAAAAGGAGAAGACTATGGGGAAACCTTTTCTCCCGTAGCCAAATTGGAAGGAGTTCATATGCTTCTTGCATATGTAGCTTTTAAAGGATTCAAGGTATATCAAATGGATGTAAAATCTACATTCCTAAATGGTGTACTTGAAGAGGAGGTGTATATAGAGCAACCAGATGGGTTTTCCCTATTTGAAGATAGTGATATGGTGTGTAGGCTACATAAACCCTTATATGGTCTAAAGCAGGCACCTACAACATGGTATGAACATCTACATTCCCATCTTCTGATGATTGGATTTGAGAGAACAAGTGAAGATAGTAATATCTACTTGAAGTCTGAAGGAGATTAGATCCTAATATGTGAGGTTTTTGTTGATGACATTATCTTTGGTGGAGATGACAAGATGAGTCATGAGTTTGCTGATGAGATGAAGAAAGAGTTTGAGCTGTCACTCATAGGGGAGATTAAGTTCTTCATTGGACTGCAGATCCAGCAGATGAAAGATGGAATCTTTATCACTCAGTCCAAATATGTCAAAGAGGTGTTGAAGACCTTTGACATGGAAGATAGCAAACCAGTTGGTACACCGATGGTGATCAGTTGCAAATTGATGGTGACCAGTTGCAAATTGTCAAAAGAGGATGATTCTCCACTGGTTGATGAGAAAGAATATCGATCAATGATTGGTAAGTTGCATTATGTAGTGCATAGTAGACTGGATATTGTACATGCAGTTGGCATTACTACAAGGTTTTATAAAAGTCCAAGAGAATCCCACTTGGTTGCAGTCAAGCGGATTCTTAAGTATCTGAAGGGAACAGTTGACTATGGATTGTGGTACACATAAAGAAATGATTTCATTATGAAAGTATTCACAGATGCTGATTGGGCAGGTAATGTGGATGACTCGAAAAGCAAAACCGGTGGTGCATTCTTTCTCGGTGGTAGACTGGTCTCATGGATGAGTAAAAAGAAGAGTTCTATCTCTCAGTCTACAATGGAAGCAGAGTATATTGCAGCTTTCATGAACTGCACTCAGACAATTTGGATGAAGCATGTTTTAAATGGCTTCAAAATCCCTGTATCTGAACCAGTAAGTATATTCTGTGATAAAACAAGTGCTATCAATATTTCAAAGAATCCGGTTTTACATTCTAGAACCAAGCATTTTGAGCTTAAGTATCATTTCTTGAGGGAAAAGGTTTAGAATAAAGAGATTGCACTGGAACATGTTTCTAATAAGGAGCAGTTAGCTGACATATTCACCAAGCCTCTCCCAAAGACTACATTTGTGCATTTAAGAGGTGAATTGGGGGTACTGCCCCTTCAGGAGGTGAACTAAAAGTATTTGTTCCTGGTGCAGGAGCACCCTTCCAAACTCTTTCTCTTTCTTTGTTTTGTTGGTGTTATGCTTCTTATGAAGCCATTGTACATAAAATAATGAGCCATGTGCTCATAGGTCCTAGTGGAGATCTTAGGGGTCATGAGTCAAGATTGTGATTTTCTTGAAAATGGAGGGTATGTGTGTCCTTGAAGTGTTTAGGGGTCTTTTATAACATAATGGTGTCCTTAGGCTGGCCCAATGTGGGTCTAGGAGTCATAAAAAGCAACATTGGGAAAGCTGCTCAAAAGTTGCAAAAGTTGCATGACAACTTTTAAAATTTGTCAAGCAACTTTTCCACCATGATGTCAAGTTCTTTAGGTTAGCGTGGAAAACCCTAGTTCGGGCACACAAACTGAGGAAAAGGTAGTTTAAGTACTTGTAAACCCTAAATGAATGGGTTGGTTGTTAGACTTTGTATGGCCCTAGCAAAAAGATCAGACTGAGACTGTAAAACTATTAACAGTCAGTTTGAATGAAGAAAACAATCAAATTAATGGATTGAGATACATCCAAAACTATGTGGTTTGTCTTCCATGTTGTAAATACTTTCATTTCAAGTAGTTAGTTTAGGTTTTTACCCGCAGATTGAGTAAGTTTGTAAATAGTTTGTAAACTATCTTCTTACTGTCCAGTTTTGGACAAGATTGTGTAAATGAAGTCTTAACTCCATTCCCTATTATGGAAACACCATGAAACCATGGGGAATGAGAGTGAATAACATGCACTATATTCCCATAGAAGAAGGGCTCTTGAAAATTTAGGAAGGCCAAACAAAGACCTACTCCTAGGCGAGACTGGACAGTGCCCGATTAGGAGAGTTTAGATTGCAGAGGTCTTGGAGAGCAAGGTTGGATAGAGGAGAGTACATCCTTTGGAGGAAGTGTAAAGGAGTGTAAGAAGCATCATTGGTGTGAAGGAGGATCCTCCACCAATCTAAAAAAGGTGGCTAACACACAAAACCTTCACTATGACCCAGGCAGACTACAAAACCCTCACAAAACCCTTAAAAACTCCAAAATTCGCCCGAGGCACTATACGGCCACTTGGAGGCCCAAAACCTAGAAAATCCTTGAGCCCTTGCCAATTGAATGGTAGTCCATTTTGGGATTTAGGGTTGTTTGTGCATCGTTTGTGAGAGGGAGCTCTAGAAGACCGGTTAGGAGGCCTAATTGGTCCTAATCCTTGTAGCCTTGTTTTGTAAGCAAAAACACAAAACATTGAAATCGGTAGAAAGCATGAAGGTAGCAACTTCTTGGGAGCACATGGAGGGATGTAAAACATGGTTTAAGACCTGATACAACCTTGCTAAGACCTTGGAAGGTGTGTAACAAGAGTAGCCCTTATTAGCCATAGTAAGGGATTTTGAGTCTCATGAGTAGGTGAGACCTTAGGAGCAGCATAGAAACTCATTGGTGGGTGGATTGGGCAAGGTTAGGGGATTCCTCAAGAAAAGGAAGTCCTAGAGACCCTAGGGTGTGAGGAGAACACCAGGAGATCCAAGGAAAGGATCTAAGAGCATAGACTAGGCTAGTCTATCCCAAACCTCTATCCCATCAGATTGGTATCAGAGCAGGTAAAAGACTTGTTGGACTGTGTATGTCTCTATATACTAGTGAATCAGTAGTGGAGAGGAAAATGGTTACTAATGCAGAGCTGGCTAGAGAGGTGGAAGAACAGAAGGAGAAGAACAGACTCCATGAAGCAGCTATGAGTGAGATAAGGGATAAACTGTAGGAAGTGGTGGATCAGAGAACACATGAACCTTGGGATGAAAACACCAAGGGTAAAGGCAAGAGAACTATAGACATAGATGACATAATCCCTGAACCAGATCCCTTGTTCAATGAAGAACCTTTTGTGAAGGCTATCAAGGCCTTGAACACTAAATCATTTGAAGGATTGCCACATTTCAGTGGAAGAATGGACATAGACACTGTTATGGAATGGATTGAGGGCATGAAAAACCACTTTGAGTGTGAAGGAGTGATAGAGGCTCAGAAGGTTAAAGTTGCCAAATCAAGATTAAGGGAAGCAACTTTGACATGGTGGAAGTACCTGCAAGAAGAAAGGATTAGCATGGGAAAGTTACCAATTGCAAATTGGAAAGCTATGGTGAGTAAGATTAAGGAGAAATACTTACCAGAGGATTATGAAGTCCAACTTCATAAGAAGAGACAAGGATTGAAGCAGAAAGATCTTGATGTAACCTCCTACACCAAAGAGTTTCAAAAGCTATGTCTAAGATCTAAAGTCCAAGAAGATGAATCCATTAAGGTGGCTAGGTATCTAAGCAGCCTAAAGTGGAACATTCAAGAGGAGATAAGCTTATGGACTCCTACTACTATTCAAAAATGTCATCAACTTGCTGTCAAGGTAGAAGAGAGGAACAAAAGGAAAGGAGACTCCAATAACAGGGGTAGAGGCAGAGGTAGAGACCAAGTGAATCACCAAGGTGGTTACCAAAGCAAGGCAAATGAGCAGAGGAACCAAGGAGAAGCCAAGTTGACTAAGCATGGTAGTGAAACCAATCTCAGAGGAGGACATTCTAGAGGAAGAGGTGCACAAGGTGGTCCAAATAGGGGTAGAGGTACCAGCAGAGGTAACTCCTATTTTGCAACTATGAAGTGTTACAATTATGGACAATTGGGACACCCGGCATATAGATGCCCTGACAAGCCTACATCATCAAACAATGGAAAGAGGGTTGTTTATGCACAACAAGACTCTTCAAGCAGCAAGACACTAGATGTGGACTAGATTGAATTAGAAGTTGGTGAGAATCTGATGTTCAATAGGATTTTGATCAGACAGCCGGTTAAGGAGGAACCCAAACATAGGAGAGCATTGTTTAGGGTGAGATGCAAAGTTCTTGGTAAAGTGTGTAAGGTGATAGTTGATAGAAGCTCAACTGACAACATCATCTTAGAAGAGGCAGTTAGGAAGTTGAAACTCACAAGAATACCCCACACCAATCCTTACAAGGTGACTTGGTTGAACAAAGGATAGAGTGTTCTAGTTAATGAGCAGACTTGGGTAGAGTTTTCTATTGGAGGATACAAGGATAAGATCCTTTGTGATGTGGTACCTATGGATGCATGTCACTTATTGCTAGGAAGACCCTGGCAATTTGATAGGAAGGTGATCTATGATGGAGAGGAGAAATCCATATCTTTTAAGAAGGACAACAAGACCTTCAAGATTCAATCTTTGACAGAGGACAAAGAGGGCACTTCAAAAACACCTAGTGTCTTAATGGCTACTAGTAAAGAGTTCTTAAATTTACTAAATGAGGAGGAGATAGTGAAGTGTGCCATCTTTGTGAGGACAAGTTGCAGGCAGAAATACCCAAGGAGGTGAAGCAAATGTTACAAAAGTATAAAGACATAGTGAGTGATGGAGCACCTACAACACTCCCACCAAGAAGGTCTATAAGTCATCAAATAGACTTTGTTCCTAGTGCATCCTTACCTAACAAGGCTATATATAAGCTCACACCTAATTAGAATAAGGAAGTAGCAAGGCAAGTGTAGGAGTTATTGGAACAAGGATTGATTAAGAAGAGCATCAGCCCATGTGCAGTCCCGGTAGTGCTAGCATCAAAAAAAGGAGGTAAGTGGAGGCTATGCACTGACTCAAGAGAAATCAATAGGATTACCATAAGGTATAGGTTTCCTATTCCTATAATAGAGGATTTAATGGACTGTTTAGGAGGGGCTATGTATTTTACCAAGTTAGACCTTAAAAGTGGTTATCACCAGATAAGAATTAAGGAGGGTGATGAGTGGAAGACCGCTTTTAAAACCACAGATGGATTGTAAAAATGGCTTGTGATGCCATTTGGGCTTACTAATGCTCCAAGCACCTTCATGAGGTTGATGAATGAGGTGTTAAAAGACTTCATAGGTAGATTTGAGGTAGTGTACCTAAATGGCATTCTCATCTATAGCAGAACCAAGGAAGAACACCTTGAGCATTTGAGGTTAGTTTTAGAAAGGTTGTATGAGGAGAAGCTATCCATCAACCTTGAGAACTATGACTTCTTGAAGCAAGAGCTGGTTTACTTAGGATTTGTGGTGTCTAAGGGAACCTTGAAGATGGATCCAAGAAAAGTGGAGGCAATCTTGAATTGGCCTGCACCTAAAACAGGGACTGAGGTAAGAAGTTTCCATGGATTAGCTCAATTCTATAGGAAGTTCATGAGGAACTTCAGTGGTATATGTGCACCAGTGCTTGGCACCATTAAAGGAGGTCTTAAAACTAAGTTTGAATGGACTAAGCAGGTAGACAAAGCATTTCAATTGTTGAAATAGGAAGTACCCACAAAACCTACCCTTCTCCTACCTACATTTGATAAGCTATTCGCTTTGGAGTGTGATGCAAGTGGAATTGTAGTAGGGGGTGTATTGAGTCAAGAGGGAAGACCTGTGGCATTTTTCAGTGAGAAGCTAAATGAAGCAAAGAAAAAGTACTCAGCCTATGACCTAGAGTTGTATGCATTAGTGCAGTCTCTTAAAAAATGGAGGCATTACCTACTTCCAAAAGGATTTGTAGTGTTCATAGACAACCAAAAATTGAGTTACATAAACACTCAAGAGAAGCTAAGCAATAGGCATCTGAAATGGATGGAATACCTCCAATCCTTCACCTTCACCATCAAGCATAAGAAGGGGCAACTTAATAAGGTGGCAGATGCATTGAGTAGGAATTTGTTGACTGTTCAAGAGTTACAGTTGTAGAGCATAGGAATAGAAGGTTTCAAAGACCTCTATGAAGGAGATGAAGACTTCTCAACAACTTACAAGGTTTGCAAAGAGTTTGAGAACCATTTCCATGGTGAGTATGCAAATTGCACCCTCCAAAATGGTCTCTTGTTCAAGGGTAACTAGTTGTGTGTACCTAGGGGATCCATGAGGGAGAACCTCATCCAAGAGAAACAAAATGGTAGTTTAAGTGGACACTTTGGAGTCAACAAAACCTTGGATTTAGTACAGAGGTACTACTATTGGCCAAAGTTGCCAAGGGATGTGAAAATATATGTAGAACAGTGTGGTGTATGCCAAAGAGCCAAAGGTGGATGAAGCAATGTCGGTTTATATCAACCATTACCGGTCCCTAACAGACCTTGGGAATGTATAAGCATGGAATTTGTAGTAGGACTTCCCAAGACTAAAACAAGTATGGATAGCATCTATGTGGTAGTAGATAGATTTTCCAAGATGAGTCATTTTATCCCATGTAAGACTACACATGATGCAAGCTATGTTGCACATCTCTTCTTTAAAGAGATTGTTAGGATTCATGGACTCCCTTTAAGCATTGTTTTAGATAGGAACATCAAGTTCATGGGTCATTTTTGGCAGACATTATGGAGGAGACTAGGAACTAACTTGTCATTTATCTCAGATTACCATCCACAAATAGATGGTCAAACTGAAGTCATCAATAGAGTGTTAGGCAATTTGTTGAGGTGTCTAACTAAGCAGTATGGTCAGACATGGGACCTTATCATTCCTCAAGCAGAGTATGCGTATAATGACAGTGTGAATAGAACCACTGGTAGAAGCCCCTTTGAGGTTGTGTATGGCAGACATCCAAGGGGGGTATGTGAGTTGAGAGACCTTGGTACTTTGGAAATGAAGAGTGGACAAGTAGAGGACTTCATCCAAACCATCAAGGAAGTTCAAGAGAAAGTTAAGAAGGCCATCCTTGAATCCACTCAAAAACTAAAAGCCAAAGTGGATGAGAAAAGGAGAGAAGTTCAGTTCAAGGTGGGTGACTATGTGATGGTCCATTTGAGCAAAGCTAGGATGCAAGGAGGTAAGCCTACCAAACTGCAGATGAGAAGTGTAGGGCCTTGTAGAATCCTGTCACAATATGGTAAGAATGCCTACAAAGTTGACCTACCTTTAGATTTAGCTATATCACCAGTCTTTAATGTAGCTGACCTGATCATGTATAAGGGTGAGATAGAAGGGCAGACTAAGAACCAAGCCAAGGTACTGCAGGACCTTGATGTTAATGTCTTACCACAGGTGAAGAAGCCTAAAGCAGAGGAGATCTTGGAATCAAGGGTGAATAATTCAACTAGACATCAGGTCTACATGGAGCACTTAGTGAAATGGGCAGATCAACTAGTATATGAAGCTACATGGGTGGAGGAGAGCAGGTTCAAGACACTCAGAATAGACATGGCTCTCATCTCTTCTTCTTTTTCCTAATTGTGTGTAGTGGGGGAGTATGGTGCAAGAGCATCCTTCCAAACTCTTTCTCTTTCTTTGTTTTGTTGGTGTTATGCTTCTTATGAAGCCATTGTACATAAAATAATGAGTCATGTGCTCATAGGTCCTAGTGGAGATCTTAGGGGTCATGAGTCAAGATTGTGATTTATTGAAAATGGAGGGTATGTGTGTCCTTGAAGTGTTTAGGGGTCTTCTATAACATGGTGGTGTCCTTAGGTTGGCCCAATGTGAGTCTAGGAGTCATAAAAAGCAACATTGGGAAAGTTGCTCAAAAGTTGCAAAAGTTGCATGACAACTTTTAAAAGTTGTCAAACAACTTTTCCACCATGATGTCAAGTTCTTTAGGGTAGTGTGGAAAACCCTAGTTTGGGCACATAGACCGAGGAAAAGGTAGTTTAAGTACTTGCAAACCCTAAATGAATGGGTTGGATGTCAAACTTTGTACAACCCTAGCAAAAAGATCAGTCTGAGACTATAAAACTGTTAACAGTCAGTTTGAATGAAGAAAACAATCAAATTAATGGATTGAGATACATCCAAAACTATGTGGTTTTTCTTCCATGGTGTAAATAATTTCATTTCTAGCAGTTAGTTTAGGTTTTTACCTGTAGATTGAGTAAGTTTGTAAATAGTTTGTAAACTGTCTTCTTACTGTCCAGTTTTGGACAGGATTGTGTAAATGAAGTCTTAACTCCATTCCCCATTGTGGAAACACCATGAAACCATGGGAAATGAGAGTGAAGACCCCATACTATAGTCCCATACAAGCAGGGCCCTTGAAAATTTAAGAAGGCCAAGCAAAGACCTACTCCTAGGCGAGACTAGATAGTGCCCGGTTAGGAGAGGTTATATTGCAGAGGTCTTGGAGAGCAAGGTTGGATAGAGGAGAGTACATCCTTTGGATGAAGTGTAAAGGAGTGTTAGAAGCATCATTGGTGTGAAGGAGGAGCCTCCACAAATCCAAACAAGGAGGATAACACACAAAACCTTCAATATGACCCAGGCAGACTACAAAACCCTCACAAAACCCTTAAAAACCCCAAAATTCGCCCTAGGCACTATACGGCCACTTGGAGGCCCAAAACCTAGAAAATCCTTGAGACCTTTCCAAATGAATGGTAGTCCATTTTGGGAGCTAGGGTTGTTTGTGCATCGTTTGTGAGAGGGAGCCCTAGAAGACTGGTTAGGAGGCCTAATTGGTCCTAATCCTTGTAGCCTTGTTTTGTAAGCAAAAACACAAAACATTGAAATCGGTAGAAAGGATGAAGGTAGAGACTTCTTGGGAGCACATGGAAGGATGTAAAACATGGTTTAAGACCTGATAAAACCTTTCTAAGACCTTGGAAGGTGTGGAAAAAGATTAGCCCTTATTAGCCATAGTAAGGGATTTTGAGTCTCATGAGTAGGTGAGACCTTAGGAGCAGCATAGCAACTCATTGGTGGGTGGACTAGGAAAGGTCAGGGGATTCCTCAAGAAAAAGAAGTCCTAGAGACCCTAGGGTGTGAGGAGAACACCATCAGATCCAAGGAAAAGATCCAAGAGCATAGACTAGGCTAGTCTATCCCAAACCTCTAGCCCATCAGTTCCACATCAGTCAGGTATTGAATAGTCAAATTTTTGTTGATTGATGTGTTGAAGGATGCTACTCCTCAGGGGGAGCAACATAATGGAATAGGGATGCTTGTGCCTCCACTTTGGCATTGTGTCAAAGGGGGAGAAGGAGTGAAGTGGAAAAGATATCTGCAGAAAATGGGGGAGAAGATGTGAAGCAGAGAGATATCTTTGTATATTGCCATCAATGCCAAAGGGGGAGATTGTTGGCATTATGTGAACCGATATAAGGACATATTTATATTGTATATTGTCATTGATGTCAATATGTGATATGAAGTGAACCGACATATGTGTGAACTGGTATAAATGCCAAAGTGAAGCGGTATATTTGTTCAAGGTGAAACGGCATGTAGTTATGGGAACCGGTACATGGAAGCATTGTATGACTACCGGTTGGTAGGTAGTTTCCACTTCAGGATTTTTGGTTGGAGTACCTCAAGCCTATGTGACTCAATCGGTGATCTTTGTGTGATGAGTTAGCAGTATAACGAGGAACAGATCATGTTGCCACGTAAGCCCTGTGCACGTGAAGGATCTTGCATGAAGAAGAATATCCCTATCTACCTTGGGAATGTCTGAAGTTTGTTAAATGGTGATAACGCGTGATGGGTTATTAGCCACCATGAAATTGATGGATAATGGACGATGGAGAATGTCTTGAGATCAATTCAAGATTGTTGCATTTAATGCAGTATGATTCAATGGTCAAGATTGAACCATTTGAATTGCTTAACCTAAAAGGTTTAGTGTTCAGTTGTTTTTGCTACCAACCTATCTGTTTCCTATAAAGTCGATGTTGTGTTTATTTCTAATGTTGTTGGCAAAAGTTGTATGTGTGTATCCAAGGGAAGTGATACATGATTCTTGCAAGACCAAAAGAGAGAAGAGATACCTACCAAGTGAATGTGCAAAAGGTGAAGAGGAGCCAAAATAGATCTGCATTAGCATTGAGTGTTGTTATCAGATCATTGTAATTCTTATTGATCTTTAACCACTTCAACAGTTGTGAAATCCCTTAATAGGGTAGCCCTAACCGGCTTGATACAAATCCTTCAATAGGGTAACTCAAAGTTATCAAGTTCTGGGAAGCTATAGAGCTCTGGAGATCCTTTAGCTATTGAGTTCTTGAAATCCTCTAACAAGGTAACCCTAACCGGGTTTAACCCTTAACCGGGTATTATAAGCATCCCTTAATCGAGTGATCCCTAACAAGATCGGTTCCTAGTAGAACCTATTGTAATTTCTTTAACTAGACAAGGCTCCTAACAGATCAGACTTCTAAAGAGTTCAAAAAGCAGCTTGTGGGTATTCATCCCCATTGTGATTTTTCCTAGTTGGGTTTCCACATGAAAAATATGTGTGTCATGTGTGATGCTTTTATCTTGTGATGCTTTGTTATTACCTGTTAAGCATATGATGGTTTTGTGTTTTATGCCTGTCTATAAAACATATTGAACTAACTATTGTGAAGATTTGATGATAGTTTACATGTACATGCATGAGGGTGTAATCGTACTATAGTATTGAGCTAAGAGGAAAGATAAGTGAATAACTGGTTTATGATTGTTTTAGTTGTTCTGGGTCTTACTGGTTACACTTTGTTTCAACCAGTGTCACTGCTTGCCAATCATTTGGAGAATTTGTTGTCAAACTAATTTTGGATAGTATTTTGTCTGTACTAATTTGCCCCCCCTCTCATTACCGGTTTGGTAATATTCATTCATCATTGAGTTATCAATTGGTATCAGAGCACTCTAGGTCCTCTGTGTTGTAAGCATAACCGCTTGAGGTAAAGATCTCAGTCAAATGATGAAGAGGGAAGGTCCAATGTTTAATAGGGAGAATTTTGGTATATGGAAAGATAGGATGAAGATATTCATCAGAAGAATGGGTGATCAACACTAGAGTTATGTTGAGAATGTCTATGTTGTCCCTACCGGTGCTCTCACCAATGACCAGAAGAGAGAGATACAAGAAAATGGGCAATGGCCCTTATTAGTAGTTTATCTAACATTGAGTTTATTGATTTTTATGACAAGGTAAATCCCAAAGAGGTATGGGATGCTCTTGAAAATATCTATGGTGGTGATGAACATGTAAAATAGGCTAAGGAAGAAAGCCTGAGAGGGAAGTTTGAAGATATGTGGATGGTTGAAGGTGAGACCATCTAGCAGTATGGAATAAGAATCAAAATAGTTGTTGGAGAAATCAAGAGTGCAAGTGGTAAAATAGAAGATTCCACTATGGTAAGCAAAGTCCTGAGATCCCTATTTCTAGTCTATGCAATAAGGGTTGCTGCTATTCAGGAGCTAAGATCAATAGACAAGACTAAGGTATCCTTGGAATCCATCATAGCCAAGTTGACAACCTATGAGCTAAATAGTTTTGATGGCAGTGTTCAAAAGACTGAATCAGCATTTAAAGCCTTTGCTATACCACCTAGAAAAGGAAAAGAAGCTAGCACTAGTGGTGAACCTAGACAAAGAAGAGAAATGAATGATGAGGAGATTCCGATGGCATTTGAAGCTCTCCTTGCCAGGAGCCTTTCTAAAGGAACCAATAAATACAAAGGTAAGCTACCTTTGAAATGCTTTTCTTGTAACTAGATAGGACATATTGCTATAAATTGTCCTAATGGCGATAACAAGGACAAACCAGAAAGGTTCAAGAAATTCAAAGGAGGAAACTAGAGAAACTATTTTGTTGCAGTTGATGAAGGTGTCACAGATGAGGAATCAGAAGATGAAGAGAATGAAGACATTGTGTTTGTTGTTGTAAAGGAAGATGTGGCAGACAAGAAGGCTCTTGTCTCCTGGTTTGATAATTCGAATGAGTGGATCATTGACAATGGCTATTCTCACCATATGATAGGTGACCAGAGAAAGTTTCTATCCTTCGAGGAGTATGATGGTGGTGTGGTTCACTTTGGAAATGATGCACCATGCATGGTCAAAGGCAGAAGGTCCATCTCTCTAAATGGAAAGATTAGTGCTGACAATGTGTATTGGGTTGATGGTCTCAAACACAACCTTCTGAGTGTTGCCTAGTTGAATGACAGTGGCCTCGTTGTAGAATTCAAGAATGGAGTCTGCAAAATCAAAGGAAGAGATGGTGAATTGGTGGCCACCAGCATGCAGACCAAAGGTAACCTATTTCATCTGAATTCAAATATAAGTACATATCTTATGGCTAAGTTTGATGATAGCTGGATATGGCATAGGAGACTCTGCCATGTAAAGTTTGATAACATTGTGAAGGCTAGTAAGATCAAGGCAGTTAGAGGGCTACCGGTGCTAAGAAAACTGGATAATACCTTGTGCAGAGAGTGTCAATTGGGGAAAATGTCTTCCTTAACCTTTAAAGGTAAATCTTTCACTACTGACAACTTGCTTGATCTTGTGCATACTGATTTGTGTGGTCCTATGAAAACTAGAAGTGTGTAGGGTTAGTGAAATCCGACAAGATCATACTCAAATATGGGTTAGAAAGACTAAAGAGAAATCATCAGATGGGAATGTCCCGGTTACCTATCCGGCGAAAGAGACTACTCCTACATCTACAGTGAGCTCATCCAGTAACTAAGATAGATGCCTTAGGGGTAGCAAAATTTCATGGAAGATGGTGCATATGCCCCTGGAGAATATTCTAGAAGATGTTCCAGATATTGGAGAAGATTATCCAGCATTGATATATTCAGAGTGAGATCCGGTATCATTCACTGGCAGTCATTTATCTCAAGAGAAAATTAGGATTTTCTCGATGGATAAAAGGTCAATTTCACTTCATTATTAATCACCCAACATTCAAAATGATCTTAGAGCGATTTCAGAGCATTTTAGAGTGACCTAATGCAATCAAAAGCTATTTAGAGGTGATTAGATTTCTTCTTTAGTGATCACACTCGCACCTGGAAGGATTTGTTATAGGTTTTCACTAGAAGCATTCTAAAGGTATTTTTCTTTAATCATGGAATCAGGATCATCTTATGTTCCTATTTTTGTTGCAAATCCAACTATAGTAGAAATTAAGGACCACCCCAGGCCAATTTTCAAATGATATCCACATGTCTCTACCAAGGAAGATTCAGTTGGAGCATTTTATCACCTTCTGGAGGGAGTGGTATATGTGGAAGATGTTAGGGCCCATATTCATTTTCATATAGAGGACTTAGGAACTTCAGAGATCAAGGGGATGTATATGAATGAACTCATGGGAGAATCTGGTAAAATCAAACTGGCATATCAACACATCAAAGATCTAGGGTTCACTAATATTCTAGATATTCTGGAGTTCGAGGATGAGATAATTAGATATGTACTAAGAAGAGTACATGTGGAATTCATATGGCTAGACCAACCCTACAAAATCACCAATGAAGCCATCCGGGCAATTACTGGTTTGCCATTGGTAGGGAAACATCTAGATAAGAAAATATCAAATGACATCGTAAGGAAGATCACTAAATGCCACATCAAACAAGCGATCGATGAAGGTGAGAACCATCAACAACACTGACATCAAGTTTGGCACCATGATCATAGGCTACAAGGTAACTCAGTCTAACTGACTAAATTTGGTGTCAAGTTCATGTATTTTGGCCGTATATAGGATGATGAGAGAAAATATCAAGTTAGATCTTTGTGACAGGATGCTTGAGGAGTTATTGATCAATTTAGGGAAGATTAAAGGTGAGAAGCAGGGCATTTTCTGGTATGGAAATCTATTGGTCTGCTTAATGTTATACTTTTTGAATGATACTCTCAGTTTTGGAAGGAAGAAATGGGATTTTGATATCTTGATAGGAAGACAGCTAAAAGAATCAATTGTTGCATTGGGAAGTCTTAGAGATGATAAGGTATGGGGTTACTTCAAATATTTTCAAAAATCTATGAGGTCTAGAATAAGAGTACCTAAGCATATAGTAGAGAAATACTCTACCAACATATGTTTTATGGTCAAGAAAGATGAGACCCTCATGGAGGCAGTCAAGCCCCAGATGATTTGGATAGCTGAAATGGGCTATGAGGTGGATGCATTAATTATTGATGCATATGCAAAAATTCTACTTGATGCAGATATAGATGAAGTAGAAAAACCTTGTGAAACAACACAACAAAAGACTCTTGAAGTTGAAACTGATTTCAACTGAAAGAAGAGGGAAAAATAAGAAGGTAAGGCAAGCAAGTTTGTATAGGAAGTTTGAAAGGACATTAAGGCATTCATTGATGTTGTCCTAGAGAAAGGGAGAAAGAGGAAGGATCTGGTAGTTCACATTGAACCCGTGACTGCAGATTTTGAGCTTGAAGATGACACACCATTAGAATTCAAAATGGTTGTGAGGAAGAAACTAGAAGAACCTAAGGTGGAAGAAAAGAAACAACTAGTTAGGAAGGTTACCATCAAATTATAGGCACAAAAGAAGGCACCTAAGGTCACACTATCAGTTGCATCAAGTACTACCAGAAGGAGGATGAAAAGTGACTTTGATTAGGCACTAGAAACTGGTAATGTGACTATTATACCACCCATGACTTGTGCTGAAATTATTGATGAGATTACTAAGGATAGGATGCTGAGAAATGTTAAGTCTTATTATGATACACTTGAAGCTGATGAACAAAGAGAGATAGAGGAAGAAATTCTTCTATATTTAGATATCTATAAGAAAGCATTAATTGAAATAGAAAATCAAATACCGGTAGAGTTATACAACATGTTACATGCTAGGAGGTTATCTACAATGCAAGAAGACAAACATAGTAAGATGCAAGAACTTTTAGCTATATGTATTTCTATAATTCCAGATGAAATGGAGAAGACAATAGAGGCTTCCTGTTGGCATTATGAGAACTAGTATGAGGACATAATGACATTGTATGTTGTCATTGATGTCAATATGTTGCAAAGGTGTGAACCAACATATGTGAGAACTGGTATAACACTGTGAATTGACATTTGTGCCAAAGTGAAGCGGTGTTCTTGTTCAAGGTGAACTGGCATATGGTTATAGGAACCCACACATGGAAGCATTGTATGACTACCAGTTGGTAGTCTCAACTTTAGGGTTTATAGTTTAAGTGTTTCAAGCCTGTGTGGCTCAATCGGTGACTTTGTGTGATGAGTTAGCATGACAAAAAAGAACAAGATCATGTTGCCATGTAAGCCCTATGTGCATGAAGGATCATGCATGAAGAAGATCCTTCCTATCTACCTCAGGAATATGAGAAGACTGTAAAACGGTTATAATGTGTGATGGGTTATCAGCTGCCATGAAAATCATGGAAAAAGAACGATGGAGATTAATGCAGTATGCTCAATGGTCAGGATTGAATCGTTTGAATTCCTTAACCTATTAGGTTTGGGGTTTAGGGTTTATGCTACTGACCTAGCTATTTTCTATAAGGTCGATGTTGTGACTCTTTCTAGAGTTGTTGGCAAAAGTTGTGTGTGAGTATCCAAGAGAAGGGATACGTGATTCTTGCTAGACCAAAAGGAGAGAAGTGATACTTGCAGAGTGTAAGTGCAGAAGGAAAAGAGGAGCTTAAGTGGATCTGCATTGGCATTAAGTGCTATTACCAGATCATTGTAATACCTGTTGATCTCTAACCACCTCAAAAGTTGGAAAATCCCTTAACAGGGTAGCCTTAACTAGCTTACTATAAATCCTTTAACAGGGTAACTCTAAGCTACTGAGTTCAAAGTCCTTTAGCTATTGAGTTCTTGAAATCCTCTAACAAGGTAACCTTTAACAAGGTTTAACCCTTAATTGAGTATTGTAGCCATCCCTTAATAGGGTAATCTCTAACAAGATCGGTTCCTAGTAGAACCTATTGTAATGTCTCTAACTGGACAAGGCTTCTAATAGAGCGAACTTCCAAAGAGTTCAAAAACAACTTGTGGGTATTCATCCCCATCGTGGTTTTTCTCAGTTGGGTTTCCACATGAAAAATATGTGTGTCATGTGTGATGCTTTTATCTTGTGATGCTTTGCTATTGTTTGTCAAGCATTTGATGGTTCTGTGTTTTATGCCTGTCAGTAAAACATGTTGAACTAGTTGTTTTTTATGATCTGATGATAGATCACTTGTTTATGCATAAGGGTGAAATGGTAGTGTAGTCTCAAGTTGAGTGAAAGGCTAAGTGAACAACTGGTTAATGCTTGTCTTAGACATTCTTAATTTTATCGGTTGCTCTCTATTTCAAACTAGTATCTCTGTCTCCCAGTATTTTGAAGCATTTCTTGTCAAACCAGTTTAAGACTGTATTTTTGCCTGTACTGATTCACCCCCCCCTTATAGTTCTGATACTTAATATAAGTATAGATCCAATAGCCAACAAGATGAGAGGGGGGGGGTGAATCATACAAACTTATTCATCCATAAAAACATCAGATTCAACCTCGGTAACATATACCAGTCATATAATAAAACTGTCAAACATGCAAACTCAAAAGCATATGAACAATATAAACCTCATAACACCAGATTTAACATGGAAACCCAAATAGGGAAAAACCACTATGGGATTTTGGACCCACTAAGAAATATACTCTTCTAGAGTATGCTCGGTTAAAAGCCAATCCAGTTAAAGATTACAAAACACATTGCTAGATGTGACTCGGTTAAGGGATTTCCCTCAGATCTGTTAGGATCTTCACTTTGTTAGAAGTGACCTTGTCAAAGGATTTCAAACACTCATTTAGAATGTCACCTTGTTAGAGGATTTACATATAAGACTGTTAAGTCCGCTCGATTAAGAGATTTCCTGTCACTTTCACAAAATAACAGTAATACAATCTATCTGCAACTTCACATCTAAAATGCTAAAGCAGATTCTTATTTGTTCAATACAATCTAGACATAGAACTAATCTTATCTATCTGCTGGGCATCAATACTCTATTATTCTAACAGGTCTTCAAGCTTCTGTGCTCTGTAATCACTATGTAGTATCCCTGTGCATACACTTGCCCACATATATTGTTTATACCCAGTTCCTTATTTATAAATAGTCTTCTAACCACTTAATCTCCTTGATCACATTTCCCATGATCAATCATAGCCATCAGTTCTTCAATCTTGTCTAGGTTCATTGTATCTTTCGATTTGAAATTTTTTTACCCCACCTCAAAACCTGCACAATCATCTTGGAACTTGTGTTAAGGTAATGCGGTTCAATCTAAGCTGTAGATCTTCTTGCCAACTTTCCATTGCCTTAGATTCATTAACAAACTTTTTCTATGGCTTGCCAATCATTGGTCCACTCCAGCTCATCAGCATCTTTCATTGAATATCACATGTAAACATTTAATGCATCCTATTATAGCTTGGTTACAACTCGGTGAATACTAAACTTTACTCGGTAGACATTCTGTCTTCATTAACCGATAGTGATAACCTTAGGGTTTACCGACTAGGTTCCTTACTTGATAACATAGTATAGTATTAACCTTTACATTTTACAACATATGTATGATGTTAGAACAATCTAAAACATCAAGATCTCATCATTGACTGACTTGGTAGAGTTTCCCATTAAATAACTTATCCCTTTATTCATCATATTCTTTCCCGTGTCTTTACCGACTTCTTTATAATCTTCATATCATATTTCTTAAGATATGGTAACATCATACTGAATTAGAAAATCAATTTCTTGACATCAATGACAAAATAGTAATATCAAGATAGCAAAACATCTTTAATCAGTTATGTCCATAATCATCAACAACCTTCTCAATATCCTTATTGAAATGCCAACAATCTCCCATTGTCTGTTATAATGCCAAATGCCAACAATCTCCCCCTTTGGCATTGATGGCAAAACCAATTGATTTGACCGTTAAGAATTTGGATTACTGTGATTCTAAAATACTGAAATTCTCTCCCCCATACATTAGACTTTTCTTCTGGTTTCAATCTGTAGTCTTTTCTCAGTTTTCTCCCCCTGGGTAGGTCTTCTCCTTCTTGGTCTTCTCCTTGGTCTTCTCCTTCTTCTTCTCCCCCTTTGACAATAATGCCAAAAAGAATAGAACTAAAACATAATTTCTTGCTGTAAGAAGTTATTTCATGCTGTTGTGTATCAACTGAGTCTCGGTCAGAGCATTTGTTTACAATTCTGTATCATTTTCTATATTATCCTAGTATTATTTCCAGTAAACTTTTAGAAAAACATTCTAAAGTGTATCACTCTAGCATCAGCTCCCTAAAAGATATTCAATAGAGTCATTGAAGTGATGATTTCACCAATCTCGGTCAGTGAGTAAAAGATAGGGGTAGGACCCCTAACTTACTTCTGAGATATTCAAAAGTGTCCTTTGGTAGTGGCTTGGTGAAGATATCAGCTATTTGTTCTTTTGTGTTAACATATTCCAACACCAATTTCTTCTCTTGAGCTTCTTCTCTAAGATAATGATATTTGATATATATGTGCTTTGTTTTAGAGTGCATAATCGGGTTCTTTGAAATATTAATGGCACTAGTATTGTCACAAAATATAGTTACTAGCTCGATAACTTTCTCATTTATACCTTCCAACAATTGTTTGATCCATGCAATGTTGGTACAATTTAGTGTTGCAGCAACATATTCAGCTTCGGCTATTGACAGAGAAACACATCCTTGTTTCTTGCTAAGCCAACTCACTAGTCTTTCTCCTAAGAAGAAAGCTTCTCCACTTGTGCTTTCTTTGTCATCAATGTTGCCTGCCAAATCAGCATCAGTATAAACTTTTAAATCAAAATTATTTCCTTTCTGATATACTAAGCCATAATATTCAGTGCCTTTCAAGTATCTGAAAATTCTTTTGATTGCTATCATGTGTATTTCTTTAGGATCTGTAGAAAATCTTGCAACACTACCTACTGCATGTGCTATATCTGGCCTGCTGTGAACAACATATTGTAGTTTTCCAATCATGGATCGGTAGAGTGTCTCATCAACAGATGCAGATTCATCATTCTTTGATAGTTTGCAGTTTGTAGTCATAGGAGTACTTACTGGCTTTGAATCCTCCATTCCAAATTTCTTTAAGATTTCTTTTATGTATTTGGATTGAGTAATGAAAATTTCATTTTTCATTTGCAGTATCTGTAAGCCTATAAAATACTTTATCTCACCGATTAATGACATCTCAAATTCTTTGCTCATTTCATTTCCAAAGTTCTTGCATAAAGAGTCATTTCCACAAAATATAATATCATCAACAAATATGGCTGAGATTAGTATTCCATTTTCATCATTCTTCATGTGCATGTTGTTGTTCTCACTTGTCCTTATAAAACCAATATTAATCAAATAAGAGTGCAATCTTTCATACCATGCTCTAGGTGCTTGTTTCAGACCATATAAAGCTTTGTTTAATTTACATACCTAATCTTTATTATTGTCTTCAACAAATCCTTCAGGTTGTTCAATGAAAACTTCTTCTTCTAATATTCCATTCAGAAATGCAGATTTGACATCCATTTGATATACCTTGAAGTTCTTGAAAGCAACATATGCCAACAATGTTCTAACTCCTTCAAGTCTAGCAATAGGTGCAAAAGTCTCACCATAATCAATTCCTTCTTCTTGGGCATAACCTTTGCAAACCAATCTTGCTTTGTTCCAAATGACCTCACCTTTCTCATTTAGCTTGTTTCTGAAGATCCACTTTGTACCGATTACATTTTTGTCCTTCGGTCTTGGGACCAATGTCCATGTGTCATTCTTCTTGATTTGATCAATCTCTTCAGTCATAGCATTTATCCAATCTTTACTATTGAATGCCTCTTTCACTATTCTTGGTTCAAATTCAGATATCAAACATGTGTTCTGTCTCAGTTTCTTCCTTGTCATCACTGGATCATCCTTATCTCCTATAATCTGACTTGGTGCATGGTGTCTTCTGACATATTTGGCTAATACAGGCTCGATAGGCTCTGTATGATACTCTTCATCACTCAGTAACTGGATATCTTCCTCATTTCCTTCAACAGTTATCTCGATAGGACTTCTCAGTTGCACATAGACAAATTCATCATAGTTTTTTGGTTCTTTGGAATTCCTGTCATCAGTTCTTTCTGTAAATTCATCAATTTTAACATTTGCACTTTCTACTATTTTGTTAGATGATTTGATCAGACATTTAAATGCTTTGCTTCTAGAAGAATATCCTAGAAATGTTCCTTCTTCACTTTTCTGATCAAACTTGCCATTTCTATCATCTTTATGAACATAGCATTTTCTTCCAAAGATCTTAAAATAACTTACATTAGGTTTCTTGCCATACCAGATTTCATAAGGTGTCTTCAAAGTACCTTTCTTCAATTGAACTCGGTTTAAGGTGTAAACAACTATGCTTATTGCTTCTCTCCAAAATGTTTGTGGAACCTTCTTCTCAATCATCAGTGTTCTAGCACAATCCATAATAGATATGTTTCTTCTTTTAGCTATTCCATTTTGTTGTGGAGTTCTTGGTGCAGAGACTTATCTTTTAATACCATGATCATTACAAAATAGGTTGAAATCATCAGATGTGAACTCTCCTCCTCTATCTGATCTAAGACATTTTAGTTGTCTTCCTGTTTCATTTTCAACTCTAGCCTTGTACCATTTAAACATTTCAAAAGCTTCTAATTTTTCTTTTAAAAACATTACTGACATCATCCTTGAATAATCATCCACAAATAATATGAAATACTTATCACCATAATAACTTTTAAATTTCATAGGACCACAAAGATCAGTGTGCACAAGATCTAAAATTCCCTTAGAAGTGTAGGACTTACTTGTAAAGCTGGATCTTGTCATCTTACCCATCTGGCATCCTCGACACATAGCATTCTCAGGTTTTTCAAGACTCGGCAGACCTCTTACTCTGTGTTTCTTACTTATCTTGATCAGATTATCAAAATTAACATGACAAAACCTTTTATGCCATAACCAGGTATTATTAATCTTTGTGTGCAAACACTTGTTGTGAGTAGAGTCAAGGTGAAATGTATTACCTTTTGTTTGTGTCCCGGTAGCAGCTAACTTTCCATTTTTGTCATGAACTTGACAATTGCTTTCTGAAATTCTATTCGGTAACCTGTGTTGTTTAGTTGTGCTACACTTAACAAATTATATTTCAAACCTTCAACCCAATAAACATCATTGCATCTTGCTTTATCAAGAAGTGTTATGGATCCTTTACCTCTTACCGGACATGGTGCATCATTACCAAATCTAACATAGCCTCCATCATAATCTTCTAACATAACAAACTTGTGTTTATCTCCTATCATATGATGTGAGCATCCACTATCTATAATTTAAGAATCACTAGTGTTTATGTGAGATATTAGGGCTTTTTCTTCATACCTTTCTTCATCTAATCTATCCTTGATAGCCACGTAAACAACTTCCTCTGTATCAATCTCATCTGATTTATCATCTTCAGATTCCTCATCAGCAATTAAGCATGTCTTTCTATCTCTTCTTCTGAAGTCTCGGTGACCTCCGTAATGATTATCTTTCTGTCTGTCTTCTTGGTAATTTCTCTTTTCAGTGAAATCTTTGTCAGGACAGTTAGAAGCCATATGTCCAATCTTATCACAATTGAAACATTTCAAAGGTATTTTTCCTTTATACTTACCTTTGCCTCTTGGTAACCTTTTTTCCAATAGTGCTTCAAATTCTTCTTGCTTTTTGATTTCTTCATATAGTTTATGTACCTCCTCCATGTTCTTCCAAAATCTTTCACTTGCTCCACTGTGATCTCCTTCAGAGTACTTATACATTCTCTCATTGTAATCATTAGATTCATTCAGATGAAAAGAACTAAATGCAGATTCAACTTTATTTACCGATGACCCACTGTTATCAAAATTACTTAACTCAAATGCATGAAGCTTACCAATAGTGGCATCCAAGGAAACTGGCATATTAGGTACAGACCTCAATTCATTGATTGTAGAGACTTGGATTACATAGGCAGGTAGAAGGGTTCTTAACAACTTACTTGTCACATCCTTTTCTTCAATAGTTCCTCCTGCTCCTTTGATTTGATTTACAATCTCCTTTAGTCTTGTATTGTACTGGATTATGTTCTCACCTTCATTCATCCTCATAGATTCAAGTTGTCCTCTTAGACTATCAACTTTTTCTCTTTGAACATGTCATCTCCTCCATATACAGATATGAGCTTAGTCCACATTGCCTTTGCATCATTGCAGCCTTCTAGATCATTAAACTCAGAATCGGTCAATGCAAATGTTATTTCAATCATTGCTTGAATGTGTTCTTTCTTTGCCTTTATCTCTTCCATAGTCAATGGATAGGTGCTCGGTGCAACAAAATCATTCTACAGATAGTATAAAGTATATTCTCCAATTCCTGATAGATGTAGCTTCATCCTTTTCTGCCATGTAGAGAAACTTGACTTATTCAGCTTAGGTGCATCCCTCTTATACATCTTTGGATCTTTAACTCAAGTGCCTTTAAACTTTCCTTTCAGAGTCCAAAGCTCTGATACCAATTGATAGTTCTGATACTTAATATAAGTACATATCCAATAGCCAACAAGATGAGAGGGGGGGGTGAATCATACAAACTTATTCATCCATAAAAATATTAGATTCAACTTCGGTAACATATATCAGTCATATAATAAAACTATTAAACATGCAAACTCAAAAGCATATGAACAATATAAACCTCATAACACCAAATTTAACATGGAAGCCCAAATAGGGAAAAACCACTGTGGGATTTTGGACCCACTAAGAAATATACTCTTCTAGAGTATGCTCGGTTAAAAGCCAATCCTATTAAAGATTACAAAACACATTGCTAGATGTGACCCGGTCAAGGGATTTTCCTCAGATCTGTTAGGATCTTCACTTTGTTAGAAGTGACCTTGTCAAAGGATTTCAAACACTCATTTAGAATGTCACCTTGTTAGACGATTTACATATAAGACTGTTAAATCTACTTGGTTAAGAGATTTCCTGTCACTTTCACAAAATAATAGTAATACAATCTATCTACAACTTCACATCTAAAATGCTAAAGCAGATTCTTATTTGTTCAATACAATCTAGACATAGAACTAATCTTGTCTATCTACTGGGCATCAATACTCTATTATTCTAACAGGTCTTCAAGCTTTTGTGCTCCGTAATCACTATGTAGTATCCCTATGCATACACTTACCTACATATATTGTGTATCAACAGTTCCTTATTTATAAACAATCTTCTAACCGCTTAATCTCCTTGATCACATTTCCCATTATCAATCATAGCCATCAAATCTTCAATCTTATCCAAGTTCATTGTATCTTTCGATCTGAAATTTTTTTACCTTACCTCGGAAATTACACAATCATCTTGGAACTTGTGTTAGGGTAATGCTGTTCAATCTGAGCTGTAGATCTTCTTGCCGAATTTCCATTGCCTTAGATTCATTAACAAACTTTTTCTATGGCTTGCCAATCATTGATCTGCTCCAGCTCATCAGCATCTTTCATTGAATATCACATGTAAACATTTAATGCATTCTATTATAGCACAGTTATAACTCGGTGAATACTAAACTTTACTCGATAGACATTCTATCTTCATTAACCAATAGCGATAACCTTAGGGTTTACCGACTAGGTTCCTTACTTGATAACATAGTATAGTATTAACCTTTACATTTTACAATATATGTATGATGTTAGAACAATCTAAAACATCAAGATCTCATCATTGACTGAGTCAGTTTAGTTGCCCATTGAATAACTTATCCCTTTATTCATCATATTCTTTCCTATGTCTTTACCGACTTCTTTATAATCTTCATATCATATTTCTTAAGATATGGCAACATCATACTGAATTAGAAAATAAATTTCTGAAAATCAATTTCTTGACATCAATGACAAAATAATAATATCAAGATAGTAAAACATCTTTAATCAATTATGTCCATAATCATCAACAACCTTCTCAATATCCTTATTGAAATGCCAACAATCTCCCATTGTCTGTTAAAATGTCAAATGCCAACACCCCCCTCTCAGTACTGATTTGGTACTATTTAATCATCATTGAGTTGTCAATTAGTATTAGACCATCCTCCAGGTCCTCTGTGTTATAAGCTTAACTACTTGAGGTAAAGTTCCAAGTCAAATGATGAAGAGTGAAGGTCCAAAGTTTAACAGGGAAAATTTCAGTATTTGGAAAGATACGATGAAGATATTCATCAGAAGCATGGGTGCTCAACACTAGAGCTATGTTGAGAATGTCTATGTTGCCCCTACTATACTCTCACCGATGACCAAAAGAGAGAGATACAAGAAAATGGGCAAGTCATGGAAGCCCTAATTAGTAGTTTATCTAACATTGAGTTTATTGATGTTCAAGGCAAGGTAAATCCCAAAGAGGTATGGGAAGCTCTTTAAAATATGTATGGTAGTGATGAACATGTAAAACAGGCTAAGGAAGAAAGTCTGAGAGGGAAGTTTGAAGATATGCGGATGGTTGAAGGTGAGACCATTCAACAGTATGGAATAAGAATCAAAACTGTTGTTGGAGATATCAAGAGTGTAGGTGGTAAAATAGAAGATTCCACTATGGTAAGCAAAGTCCTAAGATCCCTATTGCCGGTGTATGCAATAAAGGTTGCTGCTATTCAGGAGCTGAGATCAATAGACAAGACTAAGGTATCCTTGGACTCCATCATAGCAAAGTTGACAGCCTATGAGCTAAATAGTTTTGATGGCAGTGTTCAAAAGACTGAATCAACTTTTAAAGCTTCTGCTATACCATCCAGAAAAGGAAAAGAAGCTAGCACTAGTGGTGAACCAAGATAGAGTAGAGAAATGGACGATGAGGAGATTTTGATGGCATTTGAAGCTCTCCTTGCCAGGAAAATTCCTAAAGGAACTGGCAAATACAAAGGTAAGCTTCCTTTGAAATGCTTTTCTTGCAACCAGATAGGACATATTGCTATAAACTGTCCTAATGGCAACAACAAGGACAAACCTGAAAGGTTCAAAAATTCAAAGGAGGAAACTGGAGAAACTATTTTGTGGCAGTTGATGAAGGTGTCACAGATGAAGAGTCAGAGGATGAAGAAAATGAAGATATTGTGTTTGTTGCTGTCAAAGCAGATGTGTCAGATAAGAAGGCTTTTGTCTCCTAGTTTGATAATTCCAATGAGTGGATCATTGACAGTGGCTTCTCTCACCATATGACTAGTGATCAAAGCAAGTTTCTATCTGTGGAGGAGTATGATGGTGGTGTGGTTTGCTTCGGCAATGATGCACAATGCATGGTCAAAGGCAGAGGGTCCATCTCTCTGAATGGAAAGAGTACTGCTGACAATGTGTACTGGGTTAATGGTCTCAGACACAACCTTCTGAGTGTTGCCCAGCTGAATGACAGTGGCCTTACTCTGGAATTCAAGAATGGAGTTTGTAGAATCAAAGGAAAAGATGGTGAATTGGTGGCCATCGAAATGCAGACCAAAGGTAACCTATTTCATCTGAATGTAAATATAAGTACATGTCTTATGGCTAAATTTGATGATAGCTGGATATGGCATAGGAGACTCAACCATGTAAACTTTGATAACATTGTAAAGGCCAGTAAGATCAAGGCAGTTAGAGGGTTCTCGGAGTTAAGCAAACCGGATAATACCTTGTGCAGAGAGTGTCAATTGGGGAAAATGTCTTCCTCAACCTTTAAAGGTAAATCTTTCACTGCTGACAACCTTCTTGATCTTGTGCATACTGGTTTGTGTGGTCCTATGAAAACTAGAAGTGTGCAGGGTGATAGGTACTTCATGATTCTCACTGATGACTACTCAAGAATGATGTGGGTCACATTCTTGAAAGACAAGTCTGAAGCCTTTGTAAAGTTTAAAGCTTTTAGAGCATTAGTGGAGAAGGAAAGCGGTAAAAGGATCAAGTGCCTGAGAACTGATCAAGGAGGGGAATTCACTTCCTGTGAATTCAAAAAGTACTATGAAGAACATGGCATGGAGAGGCAATTGTCTGTCCCCTGGAATCCACAGCAGAATGGCCTAGTAGAGAGGAATAATCAGACTGTGGTTGAAGTAGCTAGAACCATGTTGATTCAAGGAAAGGTAGCTCACACCTTTTGGAGAGAAATGATGAGCACTGCAGTCTACACAATGAACTAGGTACTCATCAAGAAAGGTAAGGATAAAATTGCTTATGAGTATTGGACCAGTAAGACACTTGTGGTCAGCTACTTTAGAATGTTTGGTAGCAAATGTTACATCAAGAGAAGTGAACGCCAGAGAAAATTTGATGCGCAATGTGATGAGGGAATATTCCTAGGATATTCCACCAAGAGAAAAGCTCTCAAGTGTTTCAACAAAAGGACTCAGAGAATTATCGAAAGCATCAATGTAAGAGTTGATGAAACCTATGAGAAAATTGAGGAAACCGGTAATGAGCAAGCAGTAAGTGAACTAGTTGCAACCTTCTGGGAATCGGTTGTTAGTCAACTGAGTACCAGTAATAGTGCTCCTACACTGGTAGATGTAGATGCTGATACTGATGGAGATGAGGATGAAGAAGAAAAGCAAGAGGAATCTATAAAGACCATTCCTCAGTATGTCAAGCTGAATCATGATCCTAGGCAGATCGTAGGAGATAAGGATGCAGGAATCCTTACAAGAAGAAAAGTCAGAGAAAACTCATGCATGATCTCTGAATTTTAGGCTAAAACATTCAAAGAGGCACATAAGGATGAAGATTGGATCAAGGCAATGGAAGAGGAACTTGACTAGATAGAGAAAAATGGTACATGGTCCTTGGTACCCAGATGAGAGCACAAAAATGTCATTGGTACCAAATGGGTCTTCAGAAATAAGTTGAATGAGGATGGCACAGTGATTAGAAACAAAGCCAGACTGGTGTGCAAAGGATATTCCCAAGAGGAAGGAGAAGACTATGGTGAAACCTTTGCTCCTGTAGCCAGATTGGAAGGAATTCATATGCTTCTAGCATATGCAACTTTTAAAGGCTTCAAAGTATACCAAATGGATGTAAATATTCATTCCTAAATGGTGTACTTGAAGAAGAAGTGTATATAGAGAAACCAGATGTGTTTTCCCTATCTAAAGATAGTGACATGGTGTGTAGGCTACATAAAGCCTTATATGGTCTAAAACAGGCACCTAGAGCATGGTATGAATGCCTGCATTCCCATCTTGTGAAGATTGGATTTGAGAGAGCAAGTGAAGATAGCAATATCTACTTGAAGTCTGAAGGAGATCAAATCCTGATCTGTGAGGTATTTGTTGATGACATTATCTTTGGTGGAGATGACAAGATGAGTCATGAGTTTGCAGATGAGATGAAGAAAGAGTTTGAGATGTCACTCAGTCCAAGTATGTCAAAGAGGTGTTGAAGACATTTGGCATGGAAGATAGCAAACCGGTTGGTACACTGATGGTGATCGGTTGTAAACTATCCAAAGAGGATGACTCAGCATTGGTTGATGAGAAGGAATATCAATCAATGATTGGTAAATTGCATTATGTAGTGCATAGAAAACTGGATATTGCACATGTAGTTGGCATTACTGCAAGGTTCCAAAAAATTCCAAGAGAATCCCACTTGGTTGCAGTCAAGCGGATTCTCAGGTATTTGAAGGGAACTATTCACTATGGATTGTGGTATCCATATAGCAAGGATTTCAACTTGAAAGTGTTCACAGATGCTGATTGCGCTGGTAATGTAGATGACTTGAAGAGTACAACCGGTGGTGCATTCTTCCTTGGTGGTAGATTGGTCTCCCAGATGAGTAAAAAGTAGAGTTGTATCTCTCAGTCTATAGCGGAAGCGGAGTATGTTGCAGCTTTCATGAATTGCACTCAAACAATTTGGATGAAGCATGTATTGAATGGCTTCAAAGTTCCTGTATCTGAACCAGTAAGTATATTTTGTGACAATACTAGTACAATTAATATCTCCAAGAATCCGGTTTTACATTCTAGAACCAAGAACTTTGAACTTAGGTATCATTTCTTGAGAGAAAAGGTTCAGAACAAAGAGATTGCACTGGAGCATGTTTCCAGTAAGGAGCAGTTAGCAGACATATTCACCAAGCCTCTCCCAAAGACTACATTTACATACTTAAGAGGTGAATTAGGGGTACTGCCCCTTCAGGAGGTGAACTAAAAGCATATGCTCCACATCAGTTAGGTATTGCATAGTCAAATTTATTTTGGATTGATGTGTTGAAGGCTGCTACTCCTCAGGGGGAGCAACATAATGGAACAAGGAAGCTTGTGCCTCCATTTTGGCATTGTTGTCAAAGGGGGAGAAGATGTGAGGCGGAGAGATATCTTTGTATATTGCCATCAATGCCAAAGGGGGAGATTGTGGGCATTATGAGAACCAATATGAGGACATAATGACATTGTATGTTGTCATTGATGTCAATATGTTGCAAAGGTGTGAACCGGCATATGTGAGAACCGGTATAACACTATGAACCGACATTTGTGCCAAAGTGAAGTGGTGTGCTTGTTCAAGGTGAATCGGCATATGGTTATGGGAACCAACACATGGAAGAATTGTATGACTACCGGTTGGTAGTCTCAACTTTAGGGTTTCCGGTTTAAGTGTTTCAAGCCTATGTGGCTCAACTGGTGACTTTATGCGATGAGTTAGCATGACAACAAAGAACAAGATCATGTTTCCACGTAAGCCCTATGTGCATGAAGGATCGTGCATGAATAAGATCCTGCCTATCTACCTCGGGAATATGAGAAGATTGTAAAATAGTGATAACATGTGATGGGTTATCAGCCGCCATGAAAATGATGGAAAATGAACGATGGAGATTAATGGAGTATGCTCAATGGTCAGGATTGAACTGTTTGAATTCCTTAACCTATTAGGTTTAGGGTTTAGGGTTTATGCTACTAACCTAACTGTTTTCTATAAGGTCGATGTTGTGACTCTTTCTAGGGTTGTTGGCAAAAGTTGTGTGTGAGTATCCAAGAGAAGGGATACGTGATTCTTGCCAAACCAAAAGGAGAGATGTGATACCTATAGAGTGTAAGTGTAGAAGGAAAAGAGGAGCTTAAGTGGATCTGCATTAGCATTGAGTGCTGTTACCAGATCATTGTAATACCTGTTGATCTCTAACCACCTCAACAGTTGGAAAATCCCTTAATAGGGTAGCCTTAACCAACTTGCTGTAAATCCTTTAACAGGGTAACTCCAACCTACTGAGTTTGAAGTCCTTTAGCTATTGAGTTCTTGAAATCCTCTAACAAGGTAACCTTTAACAGGGTTTAACCCTTAATTGGGTATTGTAGCCATCCCTTAACCGGGTGATCTCTAACAAGATTGGTTCCTAGTAGAACCTATTGTAATGTCTCTGACCGGACAAGGCTTCTAATAGAGTAGACTTCCAAAGAGTTCAAAAAAAGCTTGTGGGTATTCATCCCCACTGTGGCTTTTCCTAGTTTGGTTTCCACATGAAAAATATCTGTGTCATGTGTGATGCTTTTATCTTGTGATTCTTTGCTATTGTTTGTCAAGCATTTGACGGTTCTGTGTTTTGTGCCTGTCAATAAAACATGTTGAACTAGTTGTTTTTTATGATCTGATGATAGATCATTTGTTTATGCATAAGGGTGAAATGGTAGTGTACTCTCAAGTTGAGTGAAAGGCTAAGTGAACAACTGGTTAATGCTTATCTCTGACATTCTTAGCTTTATCGGTTGCACTCTGTTTCAAACTGGTATCTCTGTCTCCTAGTGTTTTAAAGCATTTGCTGTCAAATTGGTTTAAGACTGTATTTTTGCCTATACTGATTCACCCCCCCCTCTCAGTACTGGTTTGGTACTATTTTCTCATCATTTGGTTATCACTACCGATAGAAATTTTTTAAATAGAAAACACAGGATAACTAGCCTGATGTTAGGAAGGATGAATGAGATAATAAAGGAAACACAAAAGGCTTGGATAAAATTTTTGGGAGAGAATAGAGGATTCTTCACTTCAGCGAAGACAAAGATTGATACTATAGTTACTCTAGTTGAAGGGAAAGGTAAAGAAATTATGGGTACTCTACCCTTAGTTTTGAAGAATATCAAGATAGTGGAAATTGAGTCACCAGTTAAAACAAATGTACAAACAAGTACAAAGACACAGGTTAATGCTAAGAACATTTTATAGGATACTAACATTGAGAAAAATTGTCCTCCGGATACTAATGTATAGGTTAAGGATACTATTCCTAGAGAGGAACTAGAAGCTGCATAGAGTGCACCAAGTGGTGAAGCCACCGGTGGAAGTGAGGAGGTAATAAAAGTTAATCACCAAAGAAAACAAGGTAATCTGGTAGGGAACCAGTTGCTAGCACATCATTATTGACAATTGACACTTCTCAAGTTGAGAAGAAAAACATCCCAAAGATGAGTCCCACATAACTGATGATGATGGCTACTTAGAAACTAATGAAGGAAGGAACCACAGATAAAGGGATTATAGATAAATCCATAACTTTTTTTCACAGATTGGTCCCAAAATGTAAGATTGAGAATGAAGAAAGCCCTTCTGGCAAGATTAATGTAATAATAGAGAACATCTCTTAAGATTTTCAATCACTACAGCAAATCTCTAACCAACAAGCACTTGAAAAATTCACTTTGGCTAAGAGAGATGCTTTTGATAAGATCATTGAGAGAGAGAAGAAAAAGATTGAGGAGAATTTAATTTTGATTGAAAATTATTAGAAACAAGGTACTAGCATATATAGGATATGTTGCAATACATAGATTCTTACAACAAAAGTAGATGAAAAGATAAAAGAGATACAAGAGAAAATTGCTAGTATTGCTAACTCTTTTGATGGACTAACTTCACTGACCACATCTATTGATGGAAAAATTTTGACCTTGGAGAATCAAATTTCTTCTCTTGAAAAGGAAAGAGATAAGATCATTAGGAGAGCCATAAGTCTCAGAGGTTTGGTGAGTCAAAGATTGGATTCACACAGTGTACATAAGAAGGAATGCATGGACATGCTTGGTAAGCCCACACCGACAGAAGTCACCGAGAAAGTATCACTTGCATATTTATTGAGTGGACTTATATCTATCTCTGACACATTCAAAAATGCCTAGGATACTTATGTAGATTTATTAGATAAATCTTACCCGAAAATCTTGAAATCGGTCAAGCTCCGGTAAGACATTTTTGGAGGTATTCAGTGTACAGTTATTATTCTTTGACATTCTTTTTACAATTTTTTGGGCATTGATGTCAAAGGGGAGATATTATATATGTGAGAAAGATTGAAGGGTTTCATAGATTAGGGGGAGTTACAATTTTTTTGGAATTTTGGAGTATTGGAGCATTTTGCATATTCAACTCAGAGGGAGCAGGGCAAGATGAAACAAACAGTTGAAACCATGACCATTTTTCACATGAGTGTTGCCATCAATGCTAAAGGGGGAGATTATTGGAAATTGACACTCAATTGGTTGGTTTCACTATGTTTTCATTGATGACAACATGATTTTGGGTTCTAGCTTCATATGGTGTACCGGTAGGCACTTCACAGAATCTACACCGGCATCAGTACAGGCACCAACAGGATATAAGATTTCTTTGATCACAGGCAATGCAGGCTGACATGGTATAGTAAAGGTCATCGATATTGGAGGCCGACACATCTTGGATCTAGCATCAAAAAACTGTTTTAATGATTATTCATTTATATTAAATGTCCAACATGTAAATATGATATTGTATATATCTTTGTTAGTTGACAAAAGGAATACATTTGCATAGGGTATATAGGGGAGATTGATTAGATCATTTTGTAATAAGGATAATAATGATAGGATAAATATATGGATGCAATGTAATGCAAAATATATCAGAGAGACTATGCATGTGAGGAATTCATTGGAAGGGTTATTTTGGTACTGAGGTTTAGGGTTTTAACCAGAACAAATAGAGGTTAAATTGAAACTATATTCTAGCATATGAGATGCTCTATTAAGTAGTTCAGACTTCTCCAGATTGTTGTTTGGAATGTTATGTAGTCAGTGAGGCTCATATTCTGATTAGTGTGCTCTAAGCTATAAGCCTTCCTGCAAGTGTAGGCCCATCATATACTGTAATATCTCTTCATATGGCCAGTGAATTGATATTGTGGGTCACAAATCCCATCGTGGTTTTTTCTCTTTGATATTTTCCACATATAATTTTTGTGTTATATTTCTCATTTATGTGTTTGGATTATTGGTTGCATTACTTGTTTTAATTATGTTTATACCAATATACCAGTTGGTGTATGAATGTTTTGTTAAGGCTAAAATTTACTATTCCGGTATCGCATTGATTCACCCCCCCTCTCAGTGTTATTGGTTTCCAACATTATCTTTTTGCTTTGATATTTATGTTTGATTTCTAACATTGATGTCAAAGTGGGAGTGATATTGATGTGAAAAAGTAAAGTCAAAGGGGGAGAGACATTGATATTCAGAGCTATATGGAGGTGATTGTTGGTTGTCTTCCACAGGGTGAGACTCGTTTGGCATTTCTTGGTACTTAGATGTTTTTCACATATAGTTTTGCCATCAATACCAAAGGGGGAGATTTTTCGCCATTTCGTGGAATTGATTATGTGTTGCATTGATGTTTTGTCATTGATGCCAAAGAAGTTATTTATGCTACTAAATGATAGAGGGTTGCTGCATGTGAGATAAAATTAGTCAAGTGCTCAACAAGAATCAAAGAAGAGACCGAGTGTGTAAGTTAGAAATGGGTTCAAATATACTTGTGGTGATAGAATTAACATAGAAGAGTCACAAAAGATTGCATAAAAGGTTAACTAAGAACTAACATGAATCAGATGGTAGACATCTGACTAAGTTATCAAGACTGGTGGTGGATAATAGTAGTGTAATAGAGAGAAAAGAGAACCGACAGAGAGTAGAACCGATAGAGAAGAAGAAGAGGTTGAACCACCAAGGGTGCAACAAAGAGTAAGGTGAAACAGAGAGTGGGTTGTAGCAACAGATAAGGTTGTAGAAGAGAAAAGGTGAATAATGAACTAACAAAGATCTATAGAAAGATGATCCGATGAAGAGACATACATGAGAGTTACAAAGTTCTTTTGTAACAAAGATATTACTTTTGTATCTGATATATGTTTATTGTAGATCACTGTGTTAGATGTTGGTGCAGGGGTTGGTGCTCGTTGGGTTGGTGCCCTAAAATCAAGGGTTGGTGCTCCTTGGGTTGGTTCCCTAAAGAAGGAGTGGTACTCCTTGGGTTGGAGCCCCAAATGCTGTAATTGAGGTTTTCACTGTGAGGCTAAATTGGAGCATGTTGGCCATTTGGTGGAATTGATTATGTGTTGCATTGATGTTTTGTCATTGATGTCAATACTATCTGTTTGGATGCTTTACCGACACCCTTCTGGTTTTGATAGGTTGAGTGGTTTCTGGTTAACTTGAATCTAACATGATCTGGTAGAATCCGATATAATATAGTGATGGAATTGGCTTTCTCATTATGCTTATATTCATATCTGGTCATTTGGTTTTGGTCTAGTGATTGGATGCTATCCTGCTTGCTTAAAAGCTTGGTTTCTGGTTTCAGCAAGGGTTTCACTAGTAGAGCTTTTTGTGGAGATCTTTGATGAATTGCTTGAGTGGTGTTGGTACAGCTTCTGATAGAGTTTCAGGATGTTGTTGGTGATCATGTTTGAGACTTGGCATTTGGAGATCATTACTGAAACGTGTGGACCTATACTTGGTCTCGATTGATCTAGGTTATGGACTGACATTAATGTAACATGTGGATAGGACCTATTGATGTATTTTTTGGGATATCTTATGTGTTGGATATTATTTCTTTGGTCTAAGGTGGACATGGTTTGTAATTATGTAATCAGTTTATTGTCTGGTGGCTGACCCGATTGTATATGGTCAAGGGTTTGTATAAATAGATGTAAGATCTCATTGTAGATCATCATGGTTAATGTAAGAGGTCATGGCCAAGGATTACAATGTGTGAATAATGTAATATCATTCAAGTAGAGGAGTTGATCAATCACAGGAGATCAAATTTGGTTTGTGAATGAGGATTTAGTCATCTAGTATTGAGCTTAACTGGAACTATACTCTGCCATAGGAGATGCTATCTTTTGCAGTTCAATACTTCTTCAGATTGTAGTCTGGATTTGTATGTAGTCAATGAGACTCCTTTTGTGATGAGAAGTGTGCTCAAGGTTTTTTGCCTTCTTGCAAGTGTAGACCCCTTAATTGTAATTCACAAACTTATAGCAGAAGTATTATCTAACTATGGGTAGGCTTCGCACTAAGGTTTTTCCATTTAATGGGTTTTCCATGTACAAATCGTGATGTTGTGTGAATGAATTTTATTTTGTGATTTTTGTTTATGATTAAATGGACTAACTGCTATTCTAGTATGATTATTTTGGGTTCCGATATTAAATTTTAAAATTGTTAATGCTTTCGGTAATTAATGACAACTAATTCAACCCCCCTCTCAGTTGTCTTCCAGTTATCTAAACTATCTAACAATTGGTATTAGAACTTTGGTCCTCTCTATAGAAAGCTTAACCATTTGAGGAATATCCTATGGTGACTAATAGTTTAGGTTCATCCAGTTCTTTTGGAGATATCTTTCGAAGGGATATATCGAGGCTTGATGGAACAACTTACATAGTATGGAAGATTTAGATGGATACTCATTTGAGATGCCTTGGCAAGGAGATTTGGGAGATCAAACAGAATGGTGTCATACCCTATAATCGAGGATATGGAAATCCTCCTCTGACAAACCTAGAAAACGAGCTTGAGAATGATTGTATAACAAGAGAAGCCCTCTTGTGTGCACTTTATGATCAGTAGATAATGGGATTAAGTGAGAAATAATCAGGAAAGGCTATATGGGATAAGTTGGAAACTCTTAATGAAGGTGACCCTATAGTGAATATTTCTAAACTTAATGGTTACCGAGTGAGATATGAGAACCTAAAGATGGAAGAAGATGAAAGGATTATGACATTCATGGAAATGGTAATAAGACTATTATGGGAATTCAATGTTGTGGTGGAATTCTGAGCGAAGGTGAAATTGTTTCTAAAGTCCTGAGAGCCCTACCACCAACTTACAAAATGAAGGCTACTGCTATCAATGAATTGAGAACAATGGCTAATACATCTGTCAACAGAGATACCATGGTTGGGAAACTATCTACTTTTGAGCTTGAGGAATTTGGACCTTCTAGAGCTGTGAAGACAGAACCTTCTTTTCATGCATCTACATCTACAACCAGTAAGCAAGACTGGAAAGATTTATATACAAAAGAGTTAGAAGATATGAAGAGAGAAGATGATAAGTTTCAAAAACTTAAAGAAATATTTGTTAGGAGAGTACCGAAAGGACCAGTAGGAAGTAAGTATGAAGGAAAAACACCTTTAAATGTTTTGCATCTAATAAGAATGGTCATTTTCCATCTAGATGTCCTGAAAGGAATTCAAGATTTGAAGAAAGAGTTAAAAGATCATTTAAGCCTAACCCTGGATATCAAAACAAGTATAGATTCAAGAAAAATGGAGACAAATCATGCTACATAGCAGATGAGGAAGGCATTACTGATTTAGATGATGAACCAGCAGAAGACTCTACTAGTGGATCCGACAATGGAAAATAATGGGTATTCTTGGCTAATAAGGAAGATGATCCAGCACTGGAAGAGAATGTACTAGAAGAAAAGACACTTAATGCTAAAATTGAGGACAAAGATGAGTGGGTAATTGACAGTGGTTGTTCACATCATATGACTAGAGATAAAGTGAAGTCTCTATCTTTGCAAGAATTTGATGACAGAGTAGTTTATGCTTTTGCTTTAATATTTTTGTTAGATTTTTGGCATTGGTGTCAAAGGGGGAGTTATATTGATGTGAAAAAGTTAAATAAAGAGAAATTAAGAGCTTTACAGAGATATTGTTCAAAGGGGGAGTGATATTGGGAGAGATATTGATATTCAGAACTATCTATGGGAGATTGTTGGTTATCTTCCACAGGAAGAAACTTGTTTGGCATTTCTGGGTACTTAGATGTTTTTCACATCTAATGTTGCTATCAATGCCAAATGGGGAGATTGTTGGCCATTTGGTGGAATTGATTATGTGTTGCATTGATGTTTTGTCATTGATGTCAACACTATTTGTTTGGATTCTTTACCAACACCCTTTTGGTTTCGATAGGTTGAGTGGTTTCTGGTTAACTTGGATCTGAAATGATCTGGTAGACTCTAGTATAATCTGGTGATGGAATTGGCTTTCTCATGATGCTTATATTCATGTCTCATCATTTTGTTTTGGTCTGGTGATTGGATGCTATCCTTCTTGCTTAGAAGCTTAGTTTCTGGTTCTGGCGAGGGTTTCACCAGCATAGCTTTTGGTGGAGATATTTGATGAATTGCTTGAGTGGTGTTGGTGCAGCGTCTGATAGAGTTTCAAGATGTTGTTGGTGATCATGTTTGAGACTTGGCATTTGGAGATCATTGCTGAAACATGTCGACCTATACTTGGTCCCAGTTGATCTAGGTTATGGACTGACATTAATGTAACATGTGGATAGGACCTATTGATGTATTTTCTGGGATGTCTTATGTGATGGATATCATTTCTTTGTTCTAAGGCCGACATGGTTTGTAATTATGTAATTGTTTTACTGTCTGGTGGCTGAATTGATTGTGTATGGTCGAGGGTTTGTATAAATAGATGTAAGATCTCATTGTAGATCATCACGGTTAATGTAAGAGGTCATGGTCAAGGAATGTAATTTGTGAATAATGTAATATCATCTAGGAAGAAGAATTGGTCGATCATTGGAGATCGAATTGGGTTTGTGTAAGAGGATTTAGTCCTCCAGTATTGAGCTTAACTAGAGTTGTACTCAGGCATAGGAGATGCTATCTTTTGCAATTCAACACTTCTCCAGATTGTAGTCTGGATTTATATGTAGTCATTGAGACTTCTTTTGTGATGAGCAGTGTGCTCTAGGCTGTTGACCTTCTTGCAAGTGCATGCCCCTTCATTTTAATTCACATACTTACTAGAGAAGTATTATCTGACTATGGGTAGGCTTCACACCGTGGTTTTTCCCTTTATTGGATTTTCCATGTAAAAATTTGGGTGTTATGTGGATGGTATTTATTCTGTGATTATTTCTTATGCTTAATTGGATTATCTACTATTCTGGTATTAATGTTTTAGGTTCTGGTATTAAAGTTTAAATTGCTAATGCTTCTGCTAATCTATGACAACTGATTCACCCACCCCCTCTCATTTGTCTTCCGGCTATCTGAACTATCTAACAGGATCCATCTGCTCATTTGAATTTAGAAAATATTATGAAAATGGATAATTAATCTCAACAAATTTTAGTTTGTTAATCTTAATTAGGAATTAGAAGAACTTATTAAAATAAGGGGAATTAATTAATTTTGGAATTAATTAATCAAAGGGGGTTATTGAAATCAACTTAATGAATAAATCGTTACATTTATTTATAAGTAGACTGAATGGGGAAGTTAATCAAATTATTTGTTGTAGATACCTAAAATTAACATTTGATTAATATAAGCCTATCAACATAATTAATTAACTTAATTGTATTATCCTTATTCCTCTCAGAATCAATTAAATCTAATTTAATTAATCTTGTCACTATAGTTCAATAATTAATTTATCAAATAAATTAATTTCTCCTATTCTTCTAAAGTCCCCTCCAATAATTATTTCCTCTAAAACCCACTCAGTTAATTAATCTAATTAATTAACCTAGTCATGTGATTCCTACAAATCACTTTTCCTAATCCCACTCAACCTAATTAATCCTCCTTGAATCTCTCATAATCATGCTTATCATTATTCTCCAATTTTCAATTCCCACTCATTTCACATCAAACTTTGAATCTCTCAAAGAAATTCAAATTTCTTTGAATCCCTCAATGCATCCTTATTTTGGAATTTTTAATTCCTCAAGTTTGAAATTCAAATTTCTCCCCCCTTTTTCCAAAGAAATTTTATATTCCTATTTATTTTCCCAAGGCACCCTTGATCCATGCCTTCTATCCAAAATCAATCTCAATCCTTCATAATCAAATCAATCTTGGCCCTCCATTGGCCTTCTCCAATCTATAAATTGGAGCCAATCCTCCACACAAAGAAGATCCACTTCTCATGCATCCTCATGATGCCCATTTCTCTTCTCATTCTCTTCTAATTCAAATCCTCCTATCCATCACTCAAATCCAATCCAAGTATCAAATCCTTCAATCCATCTTGTTGAGCACAAAGAAGAGCATTCCACATCAAGCAATCAAAGGAGCACATCAAGTGGAGCATCATCAAGGGGCACCTTCACTTCATCAAGCTCCATCTAAAGGAGAAGGTAAAATAGCAAGGTAAAATGGTTATTCTTTGATGTTTTTAGCATTTTCATGTTTATTTCATCATGTTTTGATCATTTTCCCTTCTAATCCATTTTACCCTCTTCATTTGCGAATTCAATTAATTGGGAATGGTTATTAATTAAATAACTATGTATCTAGTTAATTATCTTCAGACCATTTTTAGGTGTATATAGTTATAGGTTTTCTTTAGCTTATGGTGGTTTTTCTAAGACTTATGTTAATGTTATTATCTAGCTTGCACGCCTTTTATATATTTGGATGGTTATTTATTTACTTTAGTAGGCATGGTTGGCATAGATACTCAAGTAATAATTTTGTATTTTGATTATGTATGTTCAATAGTTAGCTAGGGAAGCTACCTATTTTGTTCTAATGATTGTTTTGTGATTGGATGCTCTGTTCTATTAATTGTATGGGATCATGGCCCTTTTTTTCTTAATAAAAAACTTCTATTTTATGCAAATGTATTTAGATTTAACATTTTCCATTATTTCCCCTAAAGACTTCTTCCATATTTTTTCAGTCATCTACCCCATGACTACAAACCGCTTTCTATGAGTTCTATATCCATAACCTTGTTGTGACATACACCACTAGTTGGAATCTTCTTTTGTCTATAGGAGCTTGTTCAAATGAGATCATTATGTTCTTAAGGAGGTTGATAAAATAGGTATATTATATTTTCAAGATGAATCAAATAATGCAAATGCTATGATGAATGAGTGGGTATTACTCACCCGAGATTCTAATATTTATCAATGTATACTAGTATCTAGGACTAAGACTTGCGAAGGGTACAAGAGAATGGTACATTCACAAGCCAAGAATATTTTAGACTTTATTGCAATATTTTACCAATAATACACACAAGAATTACATAGGAAGGAACCCCATTCCTTAAACAATTTCCATGCAACTATCTACATAGCTAGGAAATATATATAATTGGCTAGAGAGAAAAATAAAATGGATGTTGCTAGCTTTCCAGCCACCACTACTTTTGTGGCCCATACCAAACTACAAGGAAATTAAGAAGTATAACAAGGAGACTAAGGAACCTAGGTGGTAGAGGATTCCAAACTTAAATAGATTTTACTAGAATCTTTCAACATGAAATTACTAGTCATTTGGATTTTATAGAGATAACTTTCATGCAAAATAGGTTAATGGAGGTACTTTGGGACAAGTAGGAGTTTCTTTGAGGGGAATGATAGGTCTTTGATTTTTCATTCTTTTTTCAAGTTATATTGTAGACTTTAGCTATGTTTTGTGTAGTTCTCCTCCCTTATTCATCTTGTTTTTAGTACATCCATAGACAATATTGATATAGATTAATCTACTTTATGATTATTTGACAGTATCTTACCATGTACTAACTCTATTTCATGATTTTATTGGATATAATAATGATTATGATAGTGCTTGGTTGTCCTGAATGTCTTCTACTACGGTTGTGATAGGGATGATGTCATACCACTTATTCATGAGCATGATATGACATTGTGTTTCCCCTTCACTTGTCTATTTATTTCATGATATATATTATTGTATATGTTCTTGTATGTGTGTTGGTGGTGATAGGTTTGTAGGTACCAGAGATTCACTCCACCTGGCTTCATAGGTTTGAGCATGTCTTCTGTTAGTATTCCCAAAGATACTGAGAGGGGGGTGAATCAATATCTAACTAGTTTATAAATTTACTTGAATTAAAACATGTAAAGCATATCAATACTATATACCAGTAAACCAAAAATAATGCAGTAAACAAAGATATAAATAACCACATGAAAATCACACCATAACACAGTAGTTTAACGAGGAAACCCGGTGTGGGAAAAACCTCAGTGGGATTTGTGACCCACATTATTCGCTTACTGGCCAATAAGTGAATATAACTCTTACAATAAGGGCTTGCACATGCAGGAAGGCCAAGTTCCTAGAGCTCACTCCTCAAATACAAAATAAGAAGTCACACTAACTTACAAAATGGATTATACAAATCCAATGTCTTGTACTGCTTCAAAATAGCATCTGCTATGCTAGATCCAGTACTGGTTTTAGCTCTGCTGCATACATAAACCCTTAACCTAAAATTCGCATATTAGGTCTACATAATTTCGCCTATATTTTTCTTACCAAATGTTCTACAATGATCTCATACATATATGAGTCATATTACAACTCACCATGTCAGCTTATAATGATTTTACAATTAATTACAAAATATATTATAAACAAAATTCCTGTCGGCTAGGGTGCCGGTATCCTTCCTTTGTCTACTGATGTAGAGTCTGTCGCTGTCAGTGCCGGTATATTGTCTTGTCGGTATCATATGATTGCAAGATTGCCGTCAATGACAAAACCTACAATCACCTATAAGTTCTCATTGGAGTGTACATTTGCCAACAATCTCCCCCTTTGGCATTGATGGCAACACTCATGAGGAAAATCCAAAAAGTGTCATACAAAAAGTGTTATCCAAAAATGAGTCTGCCAAACTTGTCTTACCAAAAAAATTGTGAGCTCCCCGTGAGATGATGAGCCATTTGCTAATCATTTTTCTCATAGCGTGGTTGTCATTCACTGTCAATGAAGTCCTGCCTGGTTTCTTGTAACTGGTGGGTTACACTCTGAAAAATATCTATCAAAATTGAATTTATGCCGTTGTTGAATGTTTTACTGTCTTTTATAGCCTCATGGGTTCTCTGCATTGTATCGGTGAGTATGTGCATTTTCTCTTCCAGTGTCTTTAGTCCAGGAACTAGAGCCTCAAATATTTCTTTTCTCAAAGAAATAAGATACTCTAATCTTGGACCAAGTCGGCATTTTAAGTCCTTTGCTTTGTCCTTTATTCTTTGTTTTTCATTTTCTAGTTTCCAGATTTTCTCTTCTTGCTTTGTAATTTTCTTTTCTAATTCCAAAAATGAATCTGATGTCCCAATCAGATTGTCAGCAATATTGTTAATCTTATCCTGTGTCTTTATGATTTCTTTGTCAAGATCTTCTGTTAATACATCCGTTTTGCATGTATCCTTGTATAGTTTCTTGAAGTCAAAAATGATTTCATTGAGTTCCGATAAAAGAGTGTCCATCTCTCCCTTGTTCTTATTAACTATATCCTCAAAGAATTTTTCTTTTTCCTTTATCACTCTCTCCTTAAATGTATACTCATTTATTTTGTCCAGTATTATTAGGTTACTGGTTATATACTTAGACAATGTGTCCAATTGGTTCAAAGAATCTTTGTTGTCTATGTTACACTTTGGAGCTATCATCTTCAAAATTGGTATGGTGTCATCAATAGCCTTATATGCTAGTGCATTACAATCTGTTATTTTCTTAATTGAATCTAACTATACCTTTGTCACATTTTTTGGTCTGAATTCAGACATGGAGGTTCCAGATGTCTGTCCAACTGACTTCATAATTTGTAATCCATTGGTGGTGATAATAGCATTGCTTTCCTCTTTTACTAGAGGATCAGTTTGTGTCTCCATTTCAGCTACCAAAGGTTTAGGTTATTCAGTTGTAGCCAGTGGCACTATTTCTGAATGTACCTGTGAATGAACCTGTTGTTCTTCCTGTTTCTTTTTTCTCTCTACTAATGGTTTCTTTGATGGTGCCTCTAATGATTTTTCAGTAGTATCCACTGCCAGTATCTCTGCTTGTGACTCTGTATTTTGTACCAGTTTCTCTGTGCTTGCCCCTGAAATGTTTTCAGTCAGTTGCTCAATACCAGTGCTATCAATTTTTCTTGTATCCGTTGTCTATTCAGTTTGTTGCTCACTCCCAATTTCAATGTCTCCAACTATATCTTCAATATTTGTCTCAGTTGTTGTGTCTTCTACCGGTGGCTTAGTTGCCACATCTCTTTTCTCACTTGTTTCCGTATCAACCACAATGTTGACTTCCTGTGTGTCAATATTCATTGTGTACAACACCTTAGAATCAGGATTTGTGTCCTCATGTGTTGTCTTCATACTCTTTGTTTCCGGTTGATTTTCAGTAGTGTCTACTGGTGGAGTATCTAAAGGTGGCGGGGGTAAGTTATCTATTATCTTTATACTGGGAGGTCCACCAACCTTGCCTTTTCCTTTGTCCCTATCCTTTTGGTGTAACTTGAAGGTTTTAGGTTTTTGATACTCTTCCTATTTTTCTTTTTCTACCAGGAATATATCACATGCATCTGTTGTTTCCTTTGTTATCTGATTCACTCTTCCTGCCATTAGTGCTACATGTCGGTGAGCAGTTGAAAATACTGATCGGTTAGACTCAGAGATCAATTGATCTATCTCATCAGGTGAGTTAGTAGGATGTATAGAAAGAAATTTTTAAATCTTTATTTTCTTATCAAGCTCAATAATGGCTACTCTTCTAGCTTCTAGTATGTTGTATAGATCTGCCAGAATTTCATCAACAACTTGCATCAAAAATTTCTTGAAAATATCTAAGTGTAATATTACACTGTTCTCTACTTTCTCCTTGTCATCAACGGATAGTGTGTTATACAGTTTGCTGATATTATTCAACTTGCCATCCCTAGTAATTTCATCTAGTAATTTATCAATAGGATCTAAAGTTTGTTTTGACTTCTTCTTGGGAGTCAACTTCTTTTTCTTTGGAGTTAATTTCTTTGTTGGGGGCCTTACTGCCTGTTGCTTCTGTCTTTTTGGTGTAGGAGAAGGTGTTGGTGAAGTTTTTCTATTCCTCTCAACTCTCTTGAATATTGCAGGTATGTCACTTTCTGAGGAAGTTCCCATCGGTGAAAGGTGTGTTTCCGGTTGGATTGCTTCTAATTCACCTTCTGTTATACCGGTTTGCTTTAGCACATCTTCTTTAATAGCTTTTTCCTACCGGGTTCCTTTTCTAATAGTTTCCTCAACCTTTTTAACTCTTTTCTTTGATTGAATTTGACTTTCTATAGTTTCAACATTTCTAAATACTTCTTCTTCAGGTTCCTTAGGAGCTTCTAGGAGGGCTTTTGCATAGGTTTCTATTATGTTGTCATCAGTCTCATACCCTATTTCAGTGACCCAGATGGTTCTAGGAACAACTGCCTCCATCCAAATTTCATCTTTCTTTATTAAAAAACAAATTTCTTTTTGGTACTTGTCCACAATATCTTGTGATAACCTTTCTCTTGTTTTCATTTGAGCTTTCAATGCCTGAAAATACTCATTTAAGTTCTTTTCCTTGTTCTCTCCCATGTTGTTCAGCAATACTGATAGTTGTTTTCCTACCGGTATATGATATCCAAAATATTTGTTGCCAATATCAGGTACTTGTTTGGTTATATATAGCATCAGGGTATGTGCAGGATCATGAGGGGCCAAAAGGTGGCGATATTCTAACTAATTTTCTGATGATAGGCTGATTGAAAAATATCTATAACTTTCAAATGGTATTACATTTTTTGAATCTGAAACATGCGTCACATTCTATGTTTCATATATTATACGATTAAAAAATGAAAAATTGAATTTCATAAGGTTTTGACCAAGTTATGGTGGTCAGACATACGAGTTTTTTATATTTTTAAAAAGCAATAGTAAAAAAATCATAATTAATTATTTATTTCAAAGAAAAATATAAAAAAATATGTGTCACATTTGGACATGAGTCTTCAAATTATAGCTAAAATATTATAGAAAATTGTTATAATTTGACTATGATGAGGGTGGTCAGACACACACCTGCTTCTTAACTTTTCCCTAAAATTTTAGTACTACTACATTGAAATTTTAATTTTTTGTCAAATAGATTTAAAAAAACAAACAAACAAACTAGTAGCTTAGAAACTACATTCAATTTCCTATAGATTATATTCTTACATATTTTTGAAATAATATTGATAACTTATTCAAAATTTTACGTCAAGTTTCCTAACTCTGTTTTCTGATTTTCATTGCCACTTAAGAGCCTGTTTGGCCCACCATGATCTTGTACATACCCATCAGACAAACAAGTAGGTTTCCAAATCTGAATGTTCCTTTGTTGTCTTTCTTTATCTTTCCCAAATTATCAATCAGTTCATCTTCAAGTCATTCACATATGTCTATCCTTGCATTATTATTTACCATATCATAGGCACTTTTAATGCATAGACTAGAAACTGAGTTTAACCTATTTGCATGTGTAGTCTTGTAACCTAAGATCATACTGATAAATTTGACATTGATATCCGTTACATCATTTACCCTTAGTGATCTCTTGTCAGATGTTGCACCGATTAGTTTTATCACTAAAACATTTGAGACCTTCTTAGTTTTGTCAGGTATGTTGCCGATGGAGGGTAACCCTGTCACATCCTTTACTGCATCTTTAGTAATCTTGTGAATAGATTCCAACCAAAAGAATTCGCCATGGACCCTGTTTAGCACAATTCTTATGATATCCTTGGGGAAATCTGGGATACTAAGAATTTCTGTGAAACCTATGGTTTCTATTATCTTGTGTTCAGTTTTGGCATTTTTGAATTCATCACAAATTATAGATTCATACATATTCTTAATTTCCTCATCACCTAGTTCATCAATATGACAGTGTATATACTTTCTAGGGTCTTGAGCATATACTACCCTTTTAGGTATTTGAGAGAATGCACCTAAACTATCATCTTTCTTTGTAATTTCGGGAACTAGCTGGAATACGGGTCTAGGGTGTTTAATAACTTCAACAATAGTAGGGTTTACAATAAATTCAGGAGTAGATGAGGATATCATAGCTATAAATACCTTAATCTGCCTTAGGGATAAAAGATTTGATAGATTGCTTTGCTTCTTTGCTTGGAATGCCTTTTCTTAGGATTTTCGCACTCGAAGATTTGAATGCTCAGTGAAATGAAAATGGAGCCAAAATACTTGTTTTATAATATTATTTTCTTCACCTACCACATTTAATGCTTGTCGGTTAAGTCACAACTTAACTTATCTTCCAGTAAAGAAGTAATCTCAACTTCTCACCATCAACCGACGGAACAATAACATGTTTTACATTCAGTTGCTAAATCCTCAAAAGGATTTTTCTTCAATTAGATGAAGAGTCTCTTGCCGGTGGAGTGTTACTTTGTTCTTCCGGTGGAGGAGTATTCCCATCAACATTCTATTCTGATTTTCTGATCCATTGTTTTACCTCTTCAACCTTTTCTTTTCCTTTCAAACTAGGACCTTTGTTATTTTCTAGTGAGGACTTGCTTCTACAAAATTTAGCAATGTATCCAATCTTGTTACAGGCATAACAAGTCACATTATTTTTATGAATTGCTTTCCCATATCCTATTCCAGTTTGTGTTCTGCATTGATGGATAAGTGTCCAAATCTTCCACAAACATAACATCTTACATTCATTCTACAGTTCTCTGAATTATGACCAACTTTGTTGCTTTTAGAACACTGACCAATGGGTGTATTGGTGTTCTGATAATTTCTAGATCTACATTGATTTGCTCTATGACCATACTTGGTACAGCTAAAGCATTTGCCATTAAATTTATAAGTAATTGGTTGTCTTACCAGTTTTCTATGATCATGTGTGTTTGCAGTATCGGAGCTTTTACCACCTTCAAAGCCAAGGCCATTAGTGTCACCATTAGGTTACTGATTCTTTAGCATGTCACCAAGTTCTTCTAAGCTTTTCTTGAATTTTTCCTTGTGCTGATTTGCAGTAGCTAGTTCTCTTTTCAAGATTTCTTTTTGTCTCATAAGTTCATTTGAGTCATTTTGTGTGTGCATCAGATCTATCTTCAACATATCATTTTCATAACTAAGTCTTGTGTTTTCATTTGCAGCATCATTCAGTCTTCTAGTCAGATCTTCTTTATTTTTCTTCCTATCTTCAATTTCTTTGCAAAATCTCATAGTCATATCCTGCATATCATTTTGTGTTGTACTTATCTCTTGTCTTAGTTTGTTTACCAGATCATTAATTGTTTCCTTTCCATCTCCTTCTTTCTACATCTTCTCACAAAGTTCCCTTCTTTTATTCCTTTCTATAGTGTAATTCCCTTGAAGTGCTTGAATGATATCCTGAGCAGCTTTTAGATCATCTTCAAGTTTGATATTCTTCAATTTTTTTGTATCATAGTCTGAAAGAGCTGTTTCCAATTGTTTCTTCAAGTTATCCATCTATACTGGTTACAAGATCTTCCTCAAGCTTTCAAGCTTTTGAAAATAGAGGACCAGGCTCTGATACCAATTGTTAGGATTCCCAAAGATACTGAGAGGGGGGCGGGGTGAATCAATATCTAACTGGTTTATAAATTTACTTGACTTAAAACATGTAAAGCATATCAATACTATATACCAGTAAACCAAAAATAATGCAGTAAACAAAGATAACAATAACCACATGAAAAGCACACCATAACATAGTAGTTTAACGAGGAAACCCAGTGTGGGAAAAACCTCGGTGGAATTTGTGACCCACAATATTCGCTTACTAGCCAATAAGTGAATATTACTCTTACAATAGGGGCCTACACATGCAGAAAGGCCAAGTGCCTAGAGCTCACAACTCAAATACAAAATAAGAAGTCACACTGACTTACAAACTAGATTATACAAATCCAATGTCTTGTACTACTTCAAAATAGCATCTGCTATGCTAGATCCAGTACCGGTTTTAGCTCTGCTGCATACATAAACCCTTAACCTAAAATTCACATATTAGGTCTGCATAATTTCACCTATATTTTTCCTACCAAATGTTCTACAATGATCTCATACATATATGAGTCATATTACAACTCGTCATGTCGGCTTATAGTGATTTTACAATTAATTACAAAATATATTATAAACAAAATTCATGTCGGCTAGGGTGTTGGTATCCTTCCTTTGTCTGTCAGTGTCTTGTGTGCTGATGTAGAGTCTGTCGCTATCGGTGCCGATATATTGTCTTGCCGATATGATATGATTGCAAGATTGCCATCAATGATAAAACCTACAATCACCTACAATTTCTCATTGGAGTGTGCATTTGCCAACATCTTCATCCCAATGACAAGTTGATTGAAGGTGACATAAAATCCCATTCAACACTCTAGGTTTAAGTTGGTATCTTGTTAGTCTTAGTTTTCTTATTAGAGTCATCATGGGGTATTTCGTGCTACTCGATGTTGGGTTGTCTTGAGGTATTGTGAATAATGGTTACTTAATTATTAATTAATTAAATTGGCTCATATTGTTTATAATAATATATTAATTTAATAGTTGATATTAATATTAAATATTAATATGAGATTATTATTGGGATTATTATTTATTAATGACTTATATTAAAGATTAATTATTAATTAATATTTATTTATTTGTTTATTAAGTTGTGGCTTTAATATTTGTCTGGGGTGCTATGGTTTAATTATTTATCTAGGCCTTTATATTTTATTGTGCATTGGTTATTTAATTAATTGATTGACTATATTATTATTTTCCTATTTACCCTCTTGGGTTATTTAAATAATTATTTATTCTACCTAGCCTATTTTACCATCAGTTGAGATATTTGGGCAAGTTAATTAAATAATATTTTATATTCTTGCCTTGGTATTTGCAAAGGGTTGGTAAGAAATATATTTTAATTGATTATTATGATTGGCCAACTTGTTCTATAGTTTTGGTTTTTTTATTTCCTATTTATTGGTTTTCCTGAGTATTTGCTTGGGTTAGCCTTCAAGGGAATTTTTTTGCAAATTAAGTAATTTGGATTTTGTTACTTGAAGTTTTGTTTGTCTTAGCTGGAGAATTTGTAGATTTCTCTTCATTGAATTTCTTAGACCTTTTCTTCAATTTCCAGGTTGGAGCTTTAATCTTCTTGCATTTTATTGCTAGAAAGTTGTATGCTTTGTGTCTGAGAAAGATTGTTGGAGTTGGAAATTATAATATTATATATAGTTTAAGAAAGAATATTTATTGGGGCATTGTTTGTTGTATTCACATATTCTAAGATTGTTGTAGATGGCTCATATATTTTCTCTATGCCTGTGAAAGGTTTGTTTTCTTTATTTATATTTTTTGGGAATGCTTTTTGTGCCTGAGTATATATTATTTTAGCATTGGTCCCAGCCATATTGTCTTTAGGAGATGTCCCTATATAATTGTTGGGTATGAGTTGTTGATGAGTTCCCATGTCTTGTTGTTGCTAATTTTTTGATTGATTATTTGGTTTATTTCATGTTAATGTTCCATTTATGTCTTGTTTCATATAGTCCACCCTTACTATACGCATTGAATTTAACTTCTAGACTTATCCTATGTTTTCTAGGTTGTCCCTGAGTCCATTTCATGCTTTGGAATATGCACTAGAGAAATTGTTCTATGCACTACTAAAATTGGTCTATGTGCTAAAATAATTGGTGGATGTGCTAAAAGAACAGGTCTATGCGTTATTCTTCTTATGGATGTACTAAAATTCCCTATCTTTTGTGCTTTTGATCATTTTGGGTTTTTTGAGTTGATTATCCAATTCTATTTCTTCCTAGAGGTTGTTGTCTTTGGATTATCAGTGTTCCTAAGTTGTCCTAAGACCAGTTTATTGGTTGGAATGGATTTTATGTGTTATTTGTGTTATTTACCCGAGCTCATATTGGATATGATCTTGTTATTATGAATTTGATTGTATATTATTTATAAGGCTCCTATGATGGCATTTGATGTTGTTTATCTAATTTAAAACCTTGGATTACTAGGTATATATTGTTGAGAGACCTTGCTCATGTTATTTTATGTTTGTATGTGTTGTCACCCTAAGGTCTAGGTACATGCAAGGGGGAGTGGGCTTCCAAGTGAGTGACTAGGGTTGCGAGGAGTAGACAACCAGGTTACTCAGGGTTTAGATTACCAGGATATCTCATTGCGAGTTTATCTTGTAATCAAGTGATAATTTAATTAATTGATTCTAGGAGGTTTGGGTAATAGTAATTCACCATAATAAGATAAGAAATGGTTATGGGGTCCCCAATTCCTTTCCCATGGGTGGTAATCCATGATAGCATTGGGAAGGCCTTGGTGACCTAGGTAGGCTAAACTCCCTTATTCCTTAATGGTTGAGATGGCTCCACATGTCTATTAGGGTGTCGCATTGTCTCCTTCTAGGTGAGGATAGCATGTGATGATAATCTTTCCCTACATGTAGGTCCTAGCACCTCAAGTCTTAATTTTGTTAAGTAGCCTCTAGAGGTCTTATCTTTATATTGAGCTTGATCTAGCCGCATAAAGTGTAAAGTGTTATCCTTTAGTTGTTAGGCGTCAACCTAGATCTAGAGTGTGTGTGGGATCTTATGTCATCTCCTAGAATGGGGGGTGGTTCCTTATGGTTCCATATGATTGAGTGGTTTGATGCCTTCTTCCATTGGTATTTTCATCATTGTACGCTCTTGTGCATGGAAGTGGATTCTTCTCTCTTTAGCTTATAGATGGATACTTGAAGCACATTGATGTACATGATTCATATGGCATATGTATCTTTTATAATTCATGATGTTACTGTAATTGTAGTTGAGAGCTATGCTCCTTGATATTAATGGTAGATGATTTAATAGGCCATGGTCATAATACTTGTAAGAGAATGTAATGTTGTATATTTTTGTATCTTAAATAATGGTCATTGATGGAATTGGTTCTATGGATATACATTTAATGTTATGTTCACATGTCTATGATTATTAAGGAAATTATTAGTAAGGTGATAGTTAGCATTGGAAATGTAATAATGATGTTACAATGTTGAATAAGAAATGTAATAATGGGTCTTACATTACCAATGAATGGAATCATGATAGATAGAATAGTGAGGTATCTATGTATGCATGAAAAGAGAAATGATAGTTTAGTTAGAGTGCATTGGATTATGGTAGCAATTTGGATATTGTAGATAATGACACTGAGATACGCTAGGCAAGATTAGTTGTAGATTTGTGTTTACTTCCACTTGCATAATGAGATTATATGATTATTATTTTTGTGATTATGTTTATGATGGATACATTTATATCTTGTAAATGGATATGTCAATTCATATGAGTAGTTAGTTGTACTTGTTGTATTAGAAGATGTTTTTAATTTTTTTCATCTCTATTTTCCTATTAGATGATTAGTTTCTCTAGGGTATTTTGGCAAGCATCACACATTGTGGTATATGCATCATGAACCGTAGTCTTAGTGTGGTCTATTATGGTATTCATAATTTATTTGAGAAATTTTAATATGTTTAGATAATGAATCTACTATAATGCATATATGATTATGAATGTGTATTTTATGGATGGAAATGGTTAATTGAGCTATAGTTTTTTGTTTTTTAAATAAAAGTGGAAAACCACTAATTTTGTTAATTATAAATATTTTTTACAAACCTGGTTCAAAGAGCACCGGTAGGAAAGCACCAGGCAAAGAAAACATCCGGTCTTGCTCATAAAAAGACCACCAATGGGTGGATATAATATATAAAATTACATGAAAATAGAGATTCCAACCCTCCAACCCATACCCAACCCATCAACAAATGCTTATAAGACAACCCTAAGTACAATATGAGAACCCAACCCATCCAAATCTTGGGAGCCAATTACAAAATTCACCTGTTGAAAAACTAAAAAAAGGCCAAGCATGCAACCATAAAGGATGAAGAAAATAGTTGCTTGGACCCACATCTGAAGGAGGCAAGATCACCTCATAACGAGAATCAATGAAAACATGATCAACCGGAGCAATCACCTACAAAGGTTCCACCATGCTTGGAAGAGACATAATTGCATTCATAGAGTCAAGAAGAAAGTGTAAACCTTAAAAAAAATTATAACAACAGCTAGGGTAACTGACGACACATGATCCAAGAAGACTTCAATATAAAGCCTAGTATCATCATAGTTATCAGAAACCAAACCTCCTCTAATGACAAAAAGTAATTCACAATGCCATCCATTAGATAATAGTTAATGTTGAGATAAAAATCCACCATAAGGAAAATCACCAAGTTCAAAATGATAAGAAGACAAAGAATGATCCAAATCAAGAGTAGAATAAGAAGAGGAATGTAAGTATGCATCTGATAATGCCCAAACTAAAGAAGAATCCATGAGCATATCCATACAAACAGTAACAAATCGAGAAGCCACTTCAGTAAGGAAAACATTAGCATTTTCCACTAGCCACCCCCACCCACCACCTTACGAATAGAAAAAGAAAACTCCGAAGAATGTAACTTAAAAAATCTACTAAGATTATCATCATCGAAGGCATGAGTATCCTGAAAATCACAATTCTTAATAGGCAGCAAAATTATGTAATTGGCACTATAAACATCCATCAAGAAAACACAAAAAACATAAGAAACAAGCAATTCATAATGCATAGAGCCATCGAGCATATCTAAAAGAATAAAAAGATACATCATTATCTACCAACCTCATACCACTAATAGTCATAAAATCACACAAGCCTGATAGTCCATCTCATCAAAAAACTGATATGAAACCATAAGACCACATGAGCCATAATTCATAACCCATACCAACATAGGCTCTCAAACCACCACACCACATAATAGAAAGAATTATTAACATACACCTTAAGCAAGAAATCTCATGCCAAGCAAAGAGTCGTACAGAGGAAATATCATAAAACACCACGAGAAGATCATACACCTCACCCAAGACATCACCAATCAACACATCACCTCACCAGCAATGATCCAATGAACACCTTCCTTACAATCATAAACAAGAAAGAAATCTAATGACATCAAGTAGAGAGCCAAAACAAGCCCCATACTCAATCCCACTAAATATACATGAATATTAATGATCTCAAATAAAGTGCTAGGTCGAGACAGAGCCTAAGAGGGTGACCCAAAAATAATCAATTAAAATCAAATACCCCCACAAGAAGATCCCAAATAACTGCTAAGGTCTCTCAGGAAAAGGAGGTAGACAAAAAATAGCTACATCCTCCAGCGTTTGAATATTCTCATCTAAAGCCTTATTAGCCAAATAATCTGCAATGAAATTTGCTTCTCTATAACAATGAGAAAAAGAATACGAATTAAAAAACTTAAGTTGTAACAAAATTTTATCCAACCAATATTGTAGATGCCAAGAATAACAAACTTGATTGGCTACAACATAAAATGCCACCATAGAATCTTCTTCAATCAGAACATCTTTATAATTGAATGAAATAAACAAATCTAGACCAATAGAAAGTGCTTAAAATTCCACAACACTATTAGTACCATCCAGGATACACTAACACCTTGCACTAAATTTTTTGGAATCATCATCAATAACCACCACCCCAATGGAAGACTTACCCGAGTTGCCTTATGAGGCACCATACAAATTTATCTTATACTTGGACCTAGGAGGTGGCAACCAAGTCACCTCCTTTCTCTTGATTTTAGAAGCCACACTCCTAGAAATAACACCATGAGGAGGGAGTAAATGCAAGGTTGACCAATGGCTCGTAATCCAACTATCCCAAGAGGAAAAAGAACATCGAGACTCCAAACCCTTGTATATAAAAGCCAGTGTAGTTTCTGAAATGGATTTTTCAATATAGTAAATAACTCAGCCAGGGAGGAAACCTTTTTCCTAAATTTTTTATTATTCCTCTTTAGCAATATATTTTAGATCAAGATAGAAGAGACAATGTCCCACACACAAGCATAAAAAGAGGATGAGCACAAAGAATGCCAACTCCTAAACTAAGATTGTATATTTCCAGATAATGCTGTAGACCAATTCAATTTCCCAAAATGCCAATACCAACACTCTGAAGCAAAGGGACAATGAACGAAAAGGTGATCAGTTGATTCCAAGAAATATCCACATAACACACAAGGAAAAACAATAGTTACCCCAAGTCTATCGAATCTCATACTAGTGAGGATTCTATCTTGGATAGCCAACCAAGCAAAAGCACCTGCCTTTAGAAGACAAGCAATATGCTAAAAAATTCTAAAGGGCCACAATTCCCCTCTATAGCTAGCAGATAAAAACTTATACCCATATTTAACCATATACCCCCTAGACCTCGGATGGATCCAAATTAACTCATCGTCTCTTTCTGAGAAAATAATTTGTCGCTTATTTAACTCCTCAATATAATAGACTTAATCTCTAGCCCAACAGGGAATGAATCAATTGATTTCCATTTAGAAACCGTCACAAGAGCAAACAAATCCACCATAAAAATTCCCCAAGAAGACTTTAACTAAGACATAAGGGTCGACCAATCTCTAATACTAGTCAAAGCAGAATAACCATTCCATACTTCCTCCCAAAATTTGGCTTTCCTACCATTATGCACAAGCCAAGATAAACTAGGGAGGATAATAGACCTACATTCGGTCATAAAATTACAAATTGTTGATCCATTGGGAAGTGAAGAAGCTGTGAAAATAGCCTCCATGGGTCTATTCCAAATAGAATCAAAGCCCACTTGGAAGAAGGTTTTTTATATAACTTCCACACTAATTTAGCCCCTAATGGAAAATTTTGTTTACCCAAGTCTCTGAAACTAGCTCCTCCCAGGTTCTTCAGAGTACAAACCTTATCCCAAGCCAACAATGGTATTCTAGCCCTACCACTAACATTATCATTCCATAAGAAGGACCTCAAAACTGACTGCAAATTAACAATTTCTTTTCTAGGAGCCTTTAAGATGGACATTAGATAAATAGGAAAAACATTCAAAACATACTTGATAAGCACTATCTTACCAGGGAAATTAAGCCACTTATGGCTCCAAGAGAGAATCCTTGTCGATGTGGAAGAGAAGATTCTTTCCCAAAAGTTATGCTTTTTAGAACCAGTAAAAAAAGGAATCCCTAAGTACTTGCAAGGGAGGTGTCCAACATTAAATTCCCAAAATTTAATCAACCTCAATTGTACCAAGGGAGAAACATTAAGAAAAAAAGATCTTAGATTTAGCACTGTTCACTTTTTTGACTAGAAAAGGTAGAATAATCTATGATAATTTTATTACTTAATTTTGCCTCAGTCATAGTAGCTCGCCCAAACAATAAGGTATCATCAGGAAAAAGACAATGTCAATGATTATCTGCCATATTTGGAATACTAATACCTTTCCAAAGACCAACCTCCCTAGGAGCCAGGATAGATCTACTTAAGGCTTCAGCAAAAATGATAAATAAAAAAGGAGACAAAGGATCACCTTGCCTAAGCCCTCTAGATGAGGCAAAAAAACCACAAGGGGAACCATTGAAGATAACCAAAAATATGGTAGCTGAAATACATTCATAAATCCATCTCACCCACTTCACCCCAAAACCAAATTTTCTAGGAACAAAAGATAAAACTTGCCAACTTACCCTATCATAAGCTTTCGTAATATCTAATTCGAGAATCATTGTAGGAATAGATAGGGTGGAGATAGAGTGAAAAATCTAATGTGTCACAATGGCCCCTTTTGCAATTTCCCTACCAGGAACAAAACCACCTTGCTCACCCGAAATAATCTTAGGGATGAGCCTAGCAAGCCTCATAGAGATTGCCTTAGTAATTATTTTATACAATGTTTTACATAAAGCGATTGGGTGAAAATCAACAAAAGACTTAGGATTCTCTATCTTAGGGATGATGGCAATAAGAGTTGTATTGATTTCCTTTAAAATAGATCTATTTCTCCTACCTTCCTCCAAGACAAGAAGAATCTCGTCCCCAAGAAAAGACCAACATATTTGGAAGAATAGAGCAGTGAACCCATCAAGACCCGGAGCCCTTTCAGGGGCCATAGAAAAAACAACCACTTTCACCTCTTGACTAGAAAAGGGGGCCATAAGCATTTTATTATCCTCCTCAGAGATAAGATGAGGGATGGCCGAGGTAAAACTATCATCAAAAGAAGAAGATTTTGCTGTCAACAAGGATTTAAAGAATCTAATGGCTTCAATCGCGATGTCCTTTTCCTCAGTTAAGAAGACCCCAAAAGAATCCTGAATACAAGAGATCCTACTCCTTTGTCTCTTCATTTTGGTTGAGGAATGAATTTTTTTTGTGTTCCTATCCCCCTCCACAAGCCACAAGTCTTTGGACTTTTGACACCAATAGATTTTTTCCTGGGAAAGAACTTCTTCAAGCTGGGTATCTTAAAGTTTATGCTTATCAAAAGAGCTGAATCCATACCAATATTCATGACCACACTATTTAAGGCTTCAAGCTCATTTTTTATTCTATCCTTTTCAACAAAAATATTTTTGAAATGTGAAACATTCCAAGACTTGATGTTCTCCTTGATTAAAGAGAGCTGTTTGACAAACAAAAACATTCTAGTTCTAGAAACAAAAGGAGCCAAAGACCACCAAGTCTTGAAAATCATCAGAAAAGATTGGTCTATAAACCACATAGGTTCAAACTTAAACGGGGTTTTCTCAGGAGCTCTATCATCGAAGATAGATAACATAATTGGAAAATGATTAGAGCCTAAATTGGGTAGAACCATTGCAACAACATCCACTTCTAATGAAAGCCAATTTTGACAAATCAAGAAACGATCAAGTCTTTCTACTATCTGAGAGAAATCCTTACTCATGTTCGTCCAAGTAAAAGGACCATTTAAAGTTTTACAATCCAATAAATAATTTTTCTAAATAAAATAATTAAAATCAACCAAAATACATTTATTAGGTAAAATTCCCCAAATTTTCTCTTCCTCACTAGCAACAACATTAAAATCTCCTCCAAAGACCACAAACTTTCCTCGAAGAGGGCACAAAAATAAGGTTAAGGAATCCCAAAGATCTCTTTTCCCCAAAATACTCATCGGACCATAAATATTGAATAACCAAAATTTAACGTTAGAAACCCTGCTCTTTACCAAACCCAACATCCAATTAGGAGCAGATGCAACCAGAGATAATTCAGTAGTAACATAATTCTAGAGGAATGCTAATCCCTATGAAGCCCCCGTAGAAAGGGAAACACAAAATTTCTAGGCATTCCATTTAGAAAAAAAAAATCAACTACTTGTGCATTCAATTTTGTTTCTTGCATCATAAAAACATCACACTTCATTAAGTCCAATTGAGACTTAATCAAGCATCTCTTGTTAGGGGCATTTAAGCCCCTAACATTCCAAGAAATGACCTTCATTTTCCACAAGGAGAGACATTATCTCCCCTCTTCTTAAGAGCATTATCTTGACCTTCCTTACCCACCACAAAATCTGCTTGAAGATTTCTTTTGGTAGCAATAGACCTAGTAAAAGGAGGACTAAATTTCTTTTTCCTCTTCATAGAACCTAAAACCCAGACTTAACAAAGTCGACTGAATTCCAGCATCTACTTCCAACTGAGTGTAGAACGTCTTTGGCTTCCTACCTCGCTTAATTGGAGATAGTATTGGGAAACAAGGAGATAAAGGAGTTTGTATTAAACATTTATTAATTATAGGATCAAAAACTACCTTATTACCTTCACACAAAACACCCTCACAACCCATAAATTTATCTAGAGAGAGGATCTCAAAAGGATTGCAAGTTGGAGGAATAATCAAGGAAGTATTTAAATTGACAAGATCCCGATCAATTGAGTTAACCACTTTTTCACTAACATCTTGATTCAAAATAATATTATTACTGGTTACAAGCTTTTGGACTTGGGAAATTAGTCTCTCATCTGGAGTAGTAAGGATCAGTTCAATCACCTGAGCCATAAGATTAGATTCACTCTAAGGAAACCCATCCACATGCACTTGGCTAGCCAAAAGAGATTTAGAAGCACTCATAGAAGATACCCCCTCAATTGGAAGCCCTAGATCATAACCTGATCCAACCAGGTTATTGGCCTTTCACAAAACATCACCACCAAAAATAGATTTCTCCTTAACAAAATCTGCTTTAGTAGTCTTCAACATAGTAGGGGAAACAAGATGGAGATTAAAGTGCAATTATTTTTCATGATAGTCAAAAGATTCAAGATTTTTCCTAGCCTTATCAACAGGTTTTGAAGGCCAAGCCTCATTATTACCAAACAATAAACCTTTTAGGCTTACAAATCGTGGAGAGTCCATAACCATAGAATACTTAGAAAACCATTTAGAATCACGAACAATACTCTACCTCCAAATTCCATCAATAGACTTTAGATTACAAGTGCAAGGAACGACAAAAGTTGAATCAAGTAAAACACAGATCTTAACCCTAAAAACCCCATCCTCAATTAAAGAATGTGAATGCATAAATTTCCCAAAAGAATCACCTATTCTTTGCAAAAAGTCAGGATCAAAAAATTCATATGGGAGATTAGGAAGCAAAAACCAAGTAGGAATACATTTAACAATATCTTGAGAAGTCAAAAAAAGAGGTTTCCAGCATTCCACAAAAACCAAATTACGGCCAAACCAAAAAAATGGCTTCTCTAGGGCCTTCATTTTAGCTTCCTCAGAGTCAAAGATAAAAATAAAATAACTCGAAGAGAGATCCTGGAAAAGAAAGCGTACCATACCATAACTCATGAATCTTACGATGTAATTTTGAAAGCAAAATATTATCTCCCCAAACCTGAATGAAGACAACCAAAGTATGAAAATCCCTACCCTTCTTATTAAATGGAGCCTCAACCACAGAGATAAGGGAGATAGGAAACCATACCTTATCCATAGATTTTCCCTTACTTGAGGACTTTCCCATATCAAGATTCAAATCATCTACCATTGTTGTCCGCAAATTCTCAGAAGTTTTCCCAACTGTCAACTTGCCTGAACCCTTGTTCTTTTTAGGGTTATTTCCTAACCACCCATTCCCTTTACCAACCCTATTCCTTCTATATCCCAAAGATAAACCCTTAAAACTTCTAGGTTTCTATTTACCAGCACTTGTATTCCATGAATGGAAAAACCCCCTAAAATAATCTGATTTCGGCTAGCCATCATCTCTGTAACGCCCTCGTACTGCTCCAAAGCTAGCACATCTACCCACTTCCCTCCATGGAAAACCCATTGAGGGACATGATCACCCTATAATCCATAAGGATCTGGAGGAAGGGGATCATCGAGGGCATCCTCTCCCCATGAAGATCTTCGCAAGTGATCCGTATTAAGCGAAAACTTGCCCATTGCATCTCAAATTTTAACTCTCGGATGACATTAATATTTTATAATTTCTATATTTTTCAATGTTGTATATACTAACATGTGCAACACATTCTCTTGGGTTACAAGTTACTATTCCTATATTTGAACATTGCGTTAGCTATTATAGCGAGGGATAGAGTTAGCATTGATTTGGTCAAAATAATATTTGGGAGGATTAAGCTATCCAAGAGCAACACTCATACATGGGCATCCTTCATTATGATCTAAACTACATAGAATGTGTTTTAGTGAAGTTGGTTGAATTTGATTTAAGTGGATAATTATGTCTCAAGAGGTTGTTAGGAATTAAAGTGCTAATGGGACTCTTCTTCAGTTTATGGTTCTTTTATTTTAGTAAATAAATCCCTCCCTAGATTTGGGGATCAAGTTGTGGTTTGTTATCAAATTAGTCATAAGACCAATTTCATAAATAAGCTTGCATCTAACCTAAAAAGCTTAACAATTTTGTATCTTTTCCAACAAGTTATATTTTGAAGAAAGCATGTAATCTTGATAAGAATACGATGCCTTCTTGAACCAACCATGTAATCTTGTCAATCTATAATGAGTGCTTACCCAAGGGAGCCCAATTTAGTTAAAGCTACTCTTAGCAGTAGTATAGTTTAGTTCTTATTGTTTTGAATATTTATTATTAGAATAATATTTCTGAATATTAGTAGCATAATAAAGTTTCATTGTTTACTATTCTTCTAGCAGTTAGATAGTGTGTAGTGATTGCTATATTAATGCATGTTTGTTTAAGAAGAAATTGAATTAGTTATTATTCTACTCTTTACATTAAGATATTCTAGAATAATGTTTAGTATACACTACAAATGTTTGTTCTTTGATATAAATCTATTTCAACAATAGCTATAATTAGCAATTTTTGCAATTAATGTAAGATAACAAACTTAGATTGAATTGTAATGCAATACAATTCCTACACCATTTCAAGTTGTACAAACCCTAGTTGATAAAGTAAATACAATATTTTAAACCATGAAGGATTGATTAGTATGGACAAGTATCCCTGAGTTGTGAAATTGTGTACCAATCTCAATTGAAATTATAAGACTTGAGACTAGCTATGCTAAATGGTGTATTTTAAACAAAATATGGATGCAAAAAAAAAGGAACATGAGTTACTTAAAAGGATAATAATTAAAACAATAAATACAAACATATATATTAAAATAAGGCCTTACAAACTCTTAAGAAAATACATTTGGTAGGTGTAGTAGTCTGTAACCATCATTATTAGATTCACTTTGCCTATGTTTAAGTTGGATTTTTAATTAGGGTATTTATATATATAAAATCATAAGGACAAGTGAATTTTATTTAAAAATTGGTATTATTGTATCTATAGAATGTAAAAATGTTTTTTGTGACTATCCAAAAGTTAAGACTTTGTAACAAGTTATGGATAGTTAAAAAAGTATCATAATTTTTTAAATGTTTAAATTGCAAAAATTCATACATAAATGTGTACAAAATGTAGAAGTGCAGATAGAGTAAATGAGTTGTTTAATAGAACCTGTTAAAGAAAGGTTATCTCATGAAATTAAATGGGCATAAGATTTTAATCCTAAGGGGTTTCATATCTTTACACAAGAAAGGGGTTTGTTTGAACAATATTATCAATACTTGGTAGTAGTTTTAAAACAAAATGATACCAAAGTCCTTTTAAATGTTAGAAGGTACAAGAATGACTCTAATCATAGGGCACATAAAACTAGTCATTCCAATATTAGTTGAAATTTATAAACATGACTATTTTTATATACAAGAATAATGGGAAATCAAACCCTAATGAATGAATAAGACAAAATTTTGAAGTGTGAAATGAATGGTTTAATATTTGAAGGTTTGAATAATGTTCTTTATGAAGAGTTTCAATATGTTCTTAGAGATTAGTCGACATGACTCATTTTCATGTGTAATAATAAATAAAGGATAATTATTTTCAATAGAAGGTTTTTTGTATACCCAAAGACAATTTGAGAATTTTAAAGCAAGTGAAGGAACACCACATTTTCTATCTACAAATCATGTGAGTCACTTACAAAAGTAATCTAAGGAATCCATTATAGGAAACTAATTCTCTATGAAAATTTTTAGTTGGTATTGAATGTATAATAGGTATCTAAATTAGCTCAACATTCCCCTCAAAATTATCATCTATCTCAAGGACAACTTCATGTTCCTTTAGCTTTCAAGAACAAGAAAGATTACTTGACAACCTAAATAACAAGGATTCACTTGAGGAAAAGCCCACCATGAGGCAAGAGAAAAGGTAAATTTTATGTGGAGATACTATCCTTAGAAAAACATTTTATTTAGTAACCTCTAAGTAGGTATAATAACAGTGAGAGGTATAAAGAAATGGAGAGAGAAAATGGGAGACATGTGAAAAAATAGGAAAAAAAATAATATGAAAATAAGAAAGAGAGATAGAGTGATGCAAAGATAGATAGATGTAGAGAGATATAGAGGGATACAAAGAGACACGGTGAGGGTGAAAAGAAGGGAGATAAAGATCTATATATGAAGACAAAGAGAGAGTGATAGAAGGGGGAAGGGTAGGGTGGTCAAAAGGCAAAAATAGATAAAGAGAGATTGATTATTTTTTATTTAAAAGATTTTTGCAATATGATAGTCTATACTACTATCAATTGTCAAACTAGATTATGGAATCACATGTCATGATATCAACCAATTCACATTTTAAACCTCATATTTTTATTAAAATATGTTATTCTCGAAACCCTTCTTTCCTCTATAAGGAGCTCCACAATTTCTACAAATTGATGGATTCTTCTTATTATTGTTAGAAATAAGATATTATTTAGCACAAATTTATATGATTGATATAATTGTTTCTTAAAGATACAACTATATAAACTCAACACTTAAGATCGCACATATCTACCGTATTCACATGGTCTCCAACCTTAATCATTATCTATCCTTTTCTTTATCATTATAATATTATTCAATATATGAAAACATCCAAATCATTTGATGTAAAACGATTTGTAATTCTTACAATGCTTATACACTCATCATGAAAGCAAATAAATCACTATTTTAATTTTTTCATTGTGCATACTTTACTTTTACCTTTATATTAAAAGAATTCACATCTCTTTTATGAAATATATCTGATCTGAAAACCATTGAACAAATCAATCTTATAGATTATTCCATTAAACATTAAAATAATAATCATCATGAACATACTAAATATACACCAAAATATGATTATTATTTATATAACTTCGTTCATAAATTCAAAGTGAAGTTTTGTGACAGAGACGTGTTCCTATTGCAGAAGGTTTCCTAAGGAGTTAGCAGGAGAATGGATAAATTCGTAAGCCATACCCATTAATGTTCATTGAGTGAGGTTGATTGATACAGAAATCGACAGTTGTTAACATTAGGGCAATCGATAAGATTGCTTGTGACAGATTTTGGAGGATTCTCTCGCGGACTTTCAGGGCTTTGAAAGAATCCATATACAAAAGTGAAAGAGACAATTCCTCTTCCCAAAATGATGTAGATGCTTTCCAATTGGGAAATGCTTACATGATTAGTTTCCAAGGAGCAATCTTTCCACTGTTCTTTTAACTGGATGTTCATGTCCTGATTTCAAATCCCTTTTCTAATGGAGACTGTTCATAATATGTGGATTAAAATATAATAAGTATATTTATAAATTTGAAGTTGTTTTCCATTTAGATATTGAATTGGTCAATTGGGTTTAAAGTTTAGCGGATGTTATAATCAAGGAACGTATCATCATTTTCATGTATTGTGTTCAACCAAGTGAAGTACAAGTTCCATTTTAAAAATAAAGTTAAGAGTGATTTGTGAAATGATACAATGATGTGATTTGTTCTCTTTAGATGGTTTTGACAAAGAAAGACCTCATTCATTTAATTGAACCAGGGTTTGACAGCGACACAAAATGTATCTATAAAGTTCTAGTACAATATATTCTAATGTATATTACTTTTTGAATAGACATAATCTATAATAATATGGTTAGTAAATTAGATATGATCTTCTTGATTATGATAAACCAATTTAAGCAAATTAATAGAGATTGTAATTAAATGTGAGTTGAAAGTATAAAAGATGGATTAGTATTGTGTATTTTGAAATTCAATCATTGATCTAATTTTGGCTAATATTGTGTTGTGACTAAGGGCTAATGTTCAAAAATTGAGAAAAGATTATAGATTAAACAATTGAAATGGCTAAAATTAGAGGCATCAAGTGTCTAGGATATAATCCCAACAATTATCATATCTAGAATTGTGATTTTGGTCTAAGTTTTTATGTTTCTAGATTCATTGGATAATTTGATCTTGAGATTGTATAGGCCATGTTGTAGTGCCCCTCCCTGATTCGTCTTTCCTTTTTTTGCATCGATAGATTATATTGGCATAACTTAGACTATTTTGTGATGCTTTGATTAGATGTTTATGGATTTACTTATGATTTAGATGCTTCATTATGGATACCAAACATATTATATTGTGTTGACATCATGATTACTTGTGGATGATGACATTCCTAGATAATTGTGATGATGGATTACCCTTTGACGATTGATATGTACTCATGTTATATGTGTGATTCATGTGTGCTATGGTGATTTTATGATATCATGTTGTGTATTAACCCTATCTTAGGATGAGGATGACTATGATAGTGCTTGATTGTTGTGACTATCTTCTAAGTGTATTCATGATAGAGACGATGTCATATCACTCATTGCAATCATGATATGATGATGCAATTCTATTCACTTGCTTGTTTATTTATGTTATATGTTATTGCATATGTTGTCATATATGTACTGGTGGTCATAGGTTTGTAGGTACCAGACATCAACTCAAACTAGCTTCACATGTCTGAGCATGTCTTATCCCAATGGCAAGTTGATTGGAGATGACATGAACACCCACTCTATACTCTAGGTTTAAGTTGATTACTCTTGTTAGTTTAGTGTCTTGGTGCGAGTTGTTGTTTAGCGTCTACTGATTCTCTGGGTTATTCTTGTTGTGTAGTGTTGTGATTATTGCTTGATTTAATAATTAAATTAATTAACTGATTTATATGGTTTAATAATTTTAAATTAAAATTAATGGATTAATATAGTTTATAATAATACATTAAATATATAGTTGATATAAATATTTTAAAATTAATGGGTGATTATTTTTATTAGTTATCCTCGGTTCTATATTTAAATTAATGATTTAATATCATTATTATGATCGAGGATTAATTATTATTCATTAAATTATTTGTTGTGGTTTTTAATATTATGTGGGAATTTATTTATATTTCTTTGATTATTTAATTAATTATCTTTTATAATTAATTGTGCCCATGGTTTTATTTATATTGGTTGATTATATTATTCCTTTTACCCTCTTGGTTATTTAATTAATTGTTTATTCTACCTACCCTATTTCACCATTTGTTGCAAGCTTGGTAAGTTTGATAAATATTATTTTATATTATTTTTGCATTGGTATAAGGTATGGCAGGTATAATATATTGTTTCATCGAATTTTCTGATTGGCCGAGAGTTTTATATAGTTTAGAGTTTAATTTTTATTTATTGAGCATTATGTGAATGTTGTTGGGTTACCATCAGGGAGATTTTGATTTGCATTTTGATTTCTAAATTGATTGGGAGATGGGATTGAAGATTGGCTTGCTTGGATTATTGGATTTTCTCTTCTTCGATTCTACCTTTGTTTGGATTGCGATTTTTAGGTTAGAGTTCTTTGGCTTCTCTCTCCAAATTGTTATTTCTGAAAGATTGTTTACTCCATGTATGTGGAAATAGTTTTTGGGGAAAGGCACTTGATAATTAACGATTTCAATTTGGCTTTTGGAAAAGAATTTACAAATATTCAATTATGTATTGAGAATATGATTAAATTCTGGAAATGTAAATTGTCGGGAGATGTGATTTCTAAGTCCCATTAAATGTATTCATGTTCTGGCTTGGTTTGGGAATAGTATACTATTGTTTGGCATTTTTCTCTCTTTGTAATGATATTTTATGCCTACCTTTGCAATATTATATCTCCTTTTGTTGTTGTGTAAGTGTGGTGAGGTTCTGTGCACTTTCAAGTGTGATTGTGGCTTGATTCTATTATTGAATTTCTTCTATTTGATCAAAATGTTCATAATTTTGTATGTCCTTCATGAATTTTCACCCTCCCTCACCTTCTGGGAGTGAGTTTGAGTTGTTTTACTAGTCTATGTTCATTTCTACGTCCACTCGTCACTTTCAGACTTTATAAACCTTCATTGTTGTTTCTTGACTTAGATGCACTAATGTTTTCTTCATATGCACTAATTTTTGGGGTGGCTGCACTAATGTATGGGGCATATGCTCCATTCTACACCCCAAATACATGAATCTGCATTTTACATGCATTGTTCTTTTCCAGTTTATGGGTTTTGTGGTGCAGGAGCACCTATCTATGAAGGCATGAACCAGGAACAAGATGATTTTATATTAGCTAGAAGAAATGTAATAAGACCCTATGGGTCCTTTTTGTAATTCAATGTCCTAGGAGTGTGACAAGTTTGTCCATGTTTGGGTCAAATTGTCATCTGTGGTCTAGTAGAGCAAATTGAGTCAATAAGGGTCACAATGGTCTCAGTTGGGGGATCAAGTGATCACAAGTATATTTGAGTGATTTTTGATTTTTTAGAATAAAATGTAATCATTTTGGGAGACTATGATAGTCTAGAGTCTAAGTTGGTTGAATTTTGCAAAAGTTATGATATTGTCAATTTGTTGTCATGACAATTTTGCACTTTTTGTAAGTCGTGATTGTCCAACAGTTAGTTAGTTTGAAAAAAAGTTGGAGGAAGTTGTGGTCATTTGGAAAACTCCTTTAAAGGCCCCAAACAACAAAGAATGTATGTTGGCTGAGTTGGTTGAATTGGAAATAAATTGAAGCATCAAGAACTATTGGAAACTTGAAAAAACCCATCTAATTTCTGTTGATTGCATACTGAAGGTGGATTGGTAAGAATGCTCATGGCTTAGATCCTATAAATAGATTGTATTACCTTTTTTTAATTTCAGTGTGAAGTCTTCAAGTGATCGTTGGCCCATTCCATAAGCAAATCTCTACCGGGTAGCCTAAACCCTTAAACCCCTAGGGTTTGACTGCAATAATGGGTTTTGGCGTATCAATCCTTAACTGAACATTTTTCCGTTATAGAAGATGATAGGCCACTATATCATATGTAATTTCCAAAATCCATTAAGAGGGTACAACAGGGTGAAGAGGATGGATAACTAACCCTGGGTTTGGCATCTCTATATGACAAATCGGTTTGATCAGTGCAGTGTGTGAGAATTGAGTGGTAGAGAACTGGAAAGGGTTTGAATGTTGTAGAAGAATAGTTTGGAGGTTTGCATAACATTTCATGGTCATTTATGGTCATCCTTTAGGAGAACCAAAATAGTTTGTGAAAGGCATTCAGTCAAATAGGTATAATAGCCCTATTACATTTGTTAGTGCAACATTGGTTGGAATATCTACAAGTTGGTCTGGTACCAAAAATTGAGATATTGCGTAGAACTCCCAAAAGGGTATTTGAAAACATATTTTGTTTGCCTAGATCCTCAGGGTGTCAAAAGTTATCACCCGATTCAATCAAATGGAGGCCTAATAGCAATCGGTCCAGGTTTGTGGGCAAGCAAGTCAAAATTGATGTTCTGGTGGAACTAAACCATGAAATCCTATTTCATTTGTGTTAAGGTGTTGTTATAACACCCCTCCAAGGATTGTTGTGTTGAATTGGTCAAGTGGGCCATTCAAACCCTAAAGCCTAGTAGTAGCCCACTCATTTATTCAAGGGTGTGTGTAGTTACACAAGAACCTGAGAAGTGTTAGTTGTATGTAAGTGGACATAGTCAAGCCTTGGGGTTTTCCAAGGTGTTTTTTGGTGTCATTGAACCATTGCTTGACTTGGTGTTGTGTAAGAATATTTGGAATTAGGGATTACTGGTTGAGTTTGCTATTCATTAGAGATTGGTTGGTTCAAGGTTCCCTCCTTCCGGTCTATTGCCTCCTCATCATTTTGTCAGTTTTGACCCCTATAATAGATTTGACCGATTGAGGGCACTCTCCAGAGGCTTTTTTTATGAATGCATTGAGTTTCTTGGAATTTTTTTGATGTTATTTGGATTCCTGAGTTGTTCTAGGACTGATTATTGATAGATTTGGATTGTATTTGGTTTATTCTTTGTTTGGGTTTGTATTTGATAATTTGTAATTGGGATTATTGGTTATATTCCTATTTGGTGGATGTCTTGCTTATTTCCTAAGAGGCTATCATGTTGCATATGATGTTATGGATTGATTTTGATCCTTGTTCTACTAGGTCTTGACTTGTATGAGCCCTTCGTCATGTTGTGATATTATAAGTTATATATTGTTGCAAATAACCCTAAGGTCTAGGTGCATGTTGTTGGACATTGCTACTACTAGGATATGGTGTTGCAATTGATGTCAATATATTATTGTGATTTATTGCTTCGATGGTTGCAGATTGGTTTATTGGGATCATGGTTCAGTATATGGAGTATTTATAGTATCGTTATATCTTTTTGTATTGGTTTTAGTGATCTAGGAGCTTAATTGGTCATATCATATGATCTATTTTATAGTTTGGTTCTTCTAATCAGTGTTTTACATAGTTTGGTATTTCCTCTAGTATAGTCTTATGTGATCAGATCCTGTGTTGCATTTTTGGGATATTGTTTGGGACATTCATGTGTATCTTCATTTCAGATGGATCATGATTTGGTTATCTGAAAGTTATCTTTCCTCATGATAGTTGCTATTGTTTGAGTGTTCTTGAGTCTCAGATGTTGATCGATAAAGATTTGATAAGTGGTGTTGGTGCAGCTGTTATAAATGATTCTAACATGCTTGCTGGTGTTTCCTAATTATTTCCTATTTGTTTTGATGATCTACATTGATCGATGTGCATGGTTTTAGTGTTTTGTTTATCCGGTGGTGTTCTTCATGATATGAGACCTATTTGGTGGTGTAGCATGTTGTGGTTGATCTTCGAGTTGATTCCGATGGTGTTAGGTGTTTGAGAATTTGATTTAGGTCCATGTTATGTCATGTATATCATTACATTAGTCTGGTGGTCGATCTTTGTATTGTGCGATGTAATTTTGTAACTGAGAGTTGAGGGTTTGGTTGACCTTTTTGTCAAGGTTGATGATCGTATATATAGATGGTATAGTCATGTAAATTAAGTATTGATGAAGTGTCTGCATTATCAGAGAATGGTAAAGGCACGAACAAGAGAATACATCCTTCAACATTGTGATTGAGAAAAGATTGAAGTGTTGCAGAGCAGACAAATGTGCTTAACCAGAATTGTCATCGAGCATTTGTCGATACAATTCTTTTAGTTCATTTGATCCCAGATTGTTGTCCAAATATTTTGTAAGTCAGGTGAACCATCCCTAGGGATTGTAGCCTTCTAGGTTATTGTATTTTGAGCAGTGATCTGTAGGTAGTGAGCTTGAATGCATGTGCATTTCCATTGCAATTATTTTCACATACTACTACAGAGTATCATCTAATTGTAGGTAGATACTCACCATGGTTTTTCCCTTAACTAGGTTTTCCACATCAAAATCTTGGTGTTGTGTGTTGTGTTATCAATTCGCTTATCTTTATGGTTGTTGCATTTGAGGTTAAGTTTTCTAATCCAGTGAAAACTGATTCACACCCCCCCCCATCTCAGTTTTCCTTCATTGTTGTTTCCAACACATGCTATGGGGGAGTGGGATTCCAAATGAGTGACTGTCGTTGTGTGGAGTGGACAACTAGGTTACTTGGGGTCTAGATCGCTGGAATATCTCATTGGGGGTTTATGCTTTGTAATCAAGTGATAACTTAATTAATAAATTTTGGGGCTGGGTAGAATAGTTCATCTTAATAAGATAAGAAAGGTTATGCTAGCCCCTCTGCCTTGCTTAGTGGTAACAATCCAAGATAGGATTGGGAAGGCCTTGGTAACCTAGGTAAGATAATCTCCCTAACTCCATATAGGTTGAGATGGTTCCACATGTGCATCTAGGATGGTCGGGGCTCTAGTTCTAGGTTCCCATTCAGTGCATGTGATGACACTCTTTTCTATACCTATAGGTCCTAGTGCCTTGAGTCTTGATTTGATGTGTTGCATCTAGAGGATTGTGGTTGGAGATTCTATGTTTTACATTCTTTCATTTATCTTGTATTGGTCTTCCTTTGGTTGTTAGGTGTCATCCTAGATCTAGAGTGTGAGTGGGATCTTGTGTCATCTCCTAGCATGAGGGATGGTTCCTTATGGTTCCACATGGCCGGGTTTGATGCCTTCTTCATTGGGATGTTCTTTGTTGGATGCTCTTGCATGCATGTGGATCTCTTGTCTTCTCAACTATGATGGATATATGTAGCAGATTAATGTATATGGATTTATATGGCATATGTATGTATTGGATACATGATGTAATTGTATTGTAAATGAGAGCTATGCTCCTTGTTGTAGGTGTACATTGTATGAACAAGAAAATGGTAGATGATGTATATGTAAGCATAAGGATGTAACATGTGTATCATGGATGTTGATTCAATAATTGTACAAAATGGTATCGGATTTTATGATATGCCTTTGGTCTCATGTAATATTGGAGATGTGATAGGTTATAATGGAATTGGAAATGATGTTAAGAAATGAATAAGTAAATGGGGGTTAGGAACATTTTGTATTGGTGGTATAAAATAAACTTAAAAGGGTATGGTTTATGATTGTGGTTGTATTCATATTTAAGGGTAGTGAATGATCATATGTGTTTTGTTAGAAGGAATAAATAATAATGGAGATAACATGCATGAGTTATATTAATGTTCATGTTGTTATTGCTTATAAATAGATTAGGAAATGGCATTGAGATACCCTAGGGAATGCTAAGATGTATTGTGTTTATTTCTACTTGCGTTATGTGCTCTTGAGATTATTTTATAATGATTAGATTTTATTCTTGTATTATGAGGAGGTAGTATTTGTGTGGCATTGGTAGATGTAAAAAAAAAAAAATCTCTATTTGCATGTTAGTTAGTGTATTTCTCTAGAGTATTTTAGCAATAATTAGACATGTTTTCCTAATAATATCTATGATATGAGCCCTTGGTGGTGTTAAGGAGAACCATGGTAGGTATTATGGAAGGGTTAAAGTTCAAAAAAAGTATTAATTAATTAGTTTGGCTTGAAGATTGATTTAATAGTAGTAGTAAAATAAATAAGAGATGACAAAGGATGTTGATTAGTCAAGGTAGTGGATGAGTCACTCAAGTGATCTTCTCACTAAACTCCAAAACAAATTAATGAATGAATATGAAACAAAGATGCCTTCAAGTGCTCTTTGGTAATAGATGTTTAGTAATTAATTCTTGTTTGTTGATATTTGTTGAGGTCTAATACTAATAGATGATAAATGCTTCCTATTAAAGGAGAAATTTTCTTTAACTAATTTTCATCTATAATTCATCTTTGATTCATATTTTCAAAAGTGTCCTAGGATGATGTCTTTATATAAACAATAATATACACATTATTCAAACCATTGGCACCCATCATGATGCAAAATAATTAGAATTTCTATATTTTGAGCCTTAGACTGTGTGAATTTAAATTTTGGAGGTGGTTTGATGATGCAGAGGAAGGACATAGACAACACAAATCAGGTTTAGGTTCTTCTTATTCCCATCAAACTCACAAGGTTAAATAAGGCCTGCATTGATTTTGGACCACCATCTATGGTACTTGTTAGTACCTAGAAAAAATGAAGTGATATTCTTATGTAAGGTTGACATATAGGCTTAGAATCCCCATTATTATGCATTTTGGTCCCCATAGACCTTAGTAGTATAGCCTAGATACATTTAAAGTTGTCAAAATACAAGCAACTTGTCTAATAAACAAAGACCAACATTTCATTTTAGAAAAACACCTCAAAACAATATGTCGAAAAGACCCCACTAAGTCATACCGATCAGACTACTACTCAACAAACTGGCATCACAGACATCTTTTGGGAAGACATCAACGTGTTACACCGATAGGAGATCCTATTGTGAAAAAAGAACTTGCACTAACATAAAAAAGAGACATACTGATAAACAGATAGACAAACTGTATCGGCGTGATAACCCTCATTGGAATGAGCATGGAGAAGTCAACCCGATTTCGTATTTCATGTCGATACACATCCGCATGTGAAAGACTATTGGGAAGAGTCTGGCCAATGAGTTTTACATTGGCAAGAGTTATAAAGTTGGGGTGAGATCCCAGAAGTCAGCTCAATAGTAAAAGTCATTCCGACATAGGTACATGAAGGTGTATCGGGTTGGGTCACTCTGATATGAATAATGGAGATAAGCCAAGAAAATCAGCAAGACTGATACCATCAAGATGAAACAATGAGAGATAGGCCAACTAAGTAAGTCACCTTGACAAAGGAAAATGAGAAATGTATCGGCATGAAATCCATTCATCACCTAGAAAAGGTAGATTGAGAGATTGGTTTTGTTGGCCAGACTTGCTCAAATCAGAAAGAAATATTTGACGGCAACCCGATTCTGAAGAGTCATGCCGATGAGGGAAAAGCAATAAAAAGCCTTATGTCCGAGACAATATATATAACGAAAAGATAATAGCCTTTGGCTAGAGGTTACCTTTATGACTCTAATAGCTATTGTCTTACCGATGGCATTTAATCATTGTAACTCTTAGCGATAACCATAAGAGAAGGAAATCCAAGAGATAGAAGGGATCAAAGAAAGTTTCCCCGATGAGAAAAACCTACCAAAATTTAAGGTCACCAAGCGAATCGACAAGATCACTAGTTGTCATCCTGAATCAAAGGAACATGACTAAATGACATCCCCCATAGACAACATATTACTCAGGTCTTGGTGATATGAAAAAAATGGTGCCACACCGATAAAATAGGTTCTCACACTAGTTGGACAATCCTTTTTTTTAAATCTATTGATGCAATTAATCATCATAGATGATGTTAATTCTTCACAACAAGAATACTCTGTGAGAAGTTAAAACAAACATTTCAGCCAGAGCAAATTGATAAGATATTGTGAGCAATAGAGGAAGAAGAATAAACTAGAGAGATCGGGCAATAACTAGTGGATCTATGACTACCAGAGGTAGTTATAGGATGCTTTGAAAGTTGCTAAGAAGGGAGATCTTGATGGAGTCAACAGTTATTTAGAAGAGATGATCATTGCAGAAAGCATGGAAAAGAGCACTATCGAAGATTATGATACATACTCAAGAAAAGGATATGTAGATCATTTAACAAGAGTACATATGTGCTTAATTAAATCTTAAAATCCTTATTTGTTAAGTTAGTCTCTCTATTGCCTAAGTTTCAAAAGACTCTTTGAAGGGGCATGACCTCTCACTTTATTATAGATATGTGATGTAATCATTGGAAAGACATCATCATCATCAGTAGTTTTTATCATACAATCTACAAAGACTTTTATTTCAGTAATCAAATCAGAGTTTTCATTGCAATTGTGTTGTGGAAGATCTTTTGTTCAAGGTATTTGTTATCTGTGATTGTCATTTATTAGTAAATGAATGCTATCTTAAATTCTCTTATGAAAGAATTACTTGTCATCAAAATAATCTGATAAAATAGTATACATATGTGACAACTTTATCCTTATGTTCTTGTTGATTGATCTATTCAAGGGAAATTTAAACTCAATCAAAGTCATTATTGTGGCAGACAGTAACTAAAATAGTATTGAGAGTTAGATACGCTAATAGATCCATCTAAGGGGTGGATTTAAAAATTGTCTCATAGGGTTATACATGAAAGTATAGAAGAGGGTGACTCTGTAGCCTCAAAGAGGAGAAGACACTAGTTAGTTACACACAGAGACTTCATTCAAAACACCCATATTATTCCAAACTATAGTAGGAGATATAAGTGGGATAGAAGAATAGGAAGTAGGAGAATCAAGAAGTTTGAAGAGGTTAAAGAGTAAGATAGTTTATGTCATAAACATATGCTACTTTGAGATAAAAACCAGAACCAGAGTATAGTTTAAACATAATCTTCTATAAAAAGCATAAGCCTGAAGAATCGGCTGGTGAATAGGTACACCCGCCTAGGTCTTGTAGAGCTTGAAGTGCAGGGAGTTAGTAATCCTAAGGGTTCACTCTAGTCATTGGCCAAGCCAATTGTAAGGTTTGAGCATAGAACTTGGAATACGCTTAGAACTTTCCAATCTATTGATTTGGGGACCAACAGATTGGCAACTTTGCTGGAGAGACAAGTTATAATTTCATTTGGGAAAGGAGTCAAAATGTTAGAAAAAATTGAAATCTATGTCTGGAGAATTATTACAAATTGAAGAGAGGACTCTTTTGTGGGATGGAACTCAGAAGAAGAAGAAAATTTTTTTCCTCTTTGAAAGAGGTGGCAACTCTGTTGGAAGGAACCTAATGAACAAAAGAAGAATTTTAATTGCAATAATCTCAATGTATTAGTACACATGTCCTCATGAGATTTCAAATTTAGAAATGCAATATACACAACAACAATGGAAACCATACCCACAAAGAGAAGTATGTCTTCTTGAAGTATATAGGCCATTGGATTTCAGTAATATCCCTGGTGGTCAAAATAATTTTCCTCTTGAGCTTAAAAAGCATGTGCCAAGATTCCAGGGAAGGGAAGGTGAGTCTGTAGTCACACATTTGCGAACATTTAATGAGTTTATTATAAATCATCAAATCTATCTAGAAGATGTGATTATGAAATTGTTTGCAAGGTCTTTGATGGGTGATGCATATCAATATTTCATTTTTTTACCTTCACGAAGTATTTCATAATGTAAAGAACTTGAAAAGTGGTTTCTAAATTTTTTCCATAATCTAGAGAAGATTTCTTGTGGTATATTTCATACACAGGAAAGATTACAAGATGAGATCATGGTGCTAGAAGAGAAAAGGAATAGGTTCTTGTTGCTGCAGAAAAGGGATATGCTAACCCAATAATTTGCTAACCTAAAATTACAATACATGCAATACTATTCCCATCACCAAATGTCTCTCGAAATACAACAAAATGTGCCCATGGTATATACTCACTCATCCCAAATTCCTTTGATTAATATGAGTCATGTTCAAACAAGTACACCTATTTTTCAAAATACAAATTCACAACCTCCAAAACTAATAAATCCTCTATTGATGGAACACCAATATCTCAGATACCATCCTTACAATAAAGCCAAAAAATATTGCGATCAAAAGATGCGTGACCAAAATCTGTAAAGATTTCAAAATGCTCAGTCTCAAGGACTTGACACATTTATGAGGGGATCTATGAACATGGATATATATCAATAGATGGAATTCACAAGATATCTAAATAAGGTCATATCATAGAATGTCCATATAATTGAAGATTTGTCAAAAATTATATACATTGACCAAACTTTAGAGTTATTGCCAATTGAGGACATGAAGAATAAGAATGAAAAGAAAGCACATGAAGTGAATGAGTTTCAGGAAGAAATTTTTTCATATGACAAAGAGGTGCATACACCTAAAAATAATTTTTAATTTTTTCCTAACCCATTGTGTGATGAAATGATAGAGGGAGATGGTGATTTGGAGGATACTGTTGAAAATATATCATGTGAAGAGTCTTCCTATTTTTCTGATGAATGCACCAATGACAGCAAGAGAACATGTAGTAACCAACAAATAGACGAGGCATATGAATGTGAATATCACATTAAAAAAAATTCAAACCCTCTTTATGATGATACAAACAGAGATGATGAGATAATATACTGTCAGAGTATTTCCGACAAAGATCTCTATGTATTCTTGAATACACTATATAAAGAGGAACAGGTATCTTCAAATGATCAGGAAATCATATTGATAAATGACATAAATAACAATGAGGATGGAGTTGTTGTCAATTAGAAAAGTTACTTTCTCCAAAGAAAACTTGGAATGCTAAAATTGATAGCATAAATCTTTCAAAAGTAGAATAAAGGAGGCATGAGAAAAATTTAGGGTTACCAAATGAATTTTCTCTCTAATATAAAGTACAATCTCAAAATAAGCCAACATATAAGTTCTTAACTTTTGGCTTACATGAAATGTATGAGGGAATAGTAAAAGAAGAGGACAATTATTTTTTAAATCCAAATGTGAATATTACTGAGATAAATTCACTTAGGGATAAAATAAAATGTAAAGGTATATATATCTTGGATGAAGTGGAGAATTCCCATAAAGCGAAGGAGGGTGATAAGATATTATATAAAAGGTTAAAACTTTATGATATAAAGAATTCTAAAAGTTTTATGTCTGATGCACTAAACACAAAGGAGATTGTCGTAAGGAACCCTATCATGATTTTAGAATGGAATATAGAGGTGACAATAAAAGACATTATAATATATGGCGAATGTGGAAAAGCTAATAAAAATTTCTAGATGACAATTAATAGTGATAAGTTTTATGATGAAATCAGATTGCACAATAGGATGTATCAGGTTGGCATGATGATACATGATGAAAACCAGGTGTCTGATCGAGGGAAGAATTAATGTTTATTTTTTGGAGCCTGGGGCCATCAGATACAATCTTAACACAATCTATAAAAGAGATGTGATCGGCACATAGCTGGCTCATACCAGAGATAAATGTATTCTTTCTATACTTGCCAGGGGTATACATCCCCAGTTAGAGCCATTGTTAGCACCTAGAAAAAATGAAGTGATCTTCCTATGTAAGACTATCATATAGGCTTAGAATCCCCATTATTATGCATTATGGTCCCCATAGACCTTAATAGTACTACCTAGATACATTTAAAGTTGTTAAAATACAAGCAACTTGTCTAATAAACAAAGCCCAACATTTCATTTTAGCAAAACACTTCAACACAATATGTTGACAAGACCCCACTAACTCATACCGATCAGACTACTTCACTTCAAACTGGCATCATAGGTATATTTCGAGAAGAAATCATTGTGTTACATAGATAGGAGATCCTATTGTGAGAAAATAACTTGCATTATCATCAGAAAGAGACATACTGATAAATAGATAGACAAATTATATCGATGTGATAACCCTTTTTGGAATGAGCATGGAGTAGTCAGCCTAATTTCATATGTCATGCCGATACACATCCATAGGTGAAAGACTATCGGGAAGAGTCTGGCCAATGAGTTTGACATTGACAGGAGTTATAAATCTAGTGTGAGATCCTAGAAGTCATCTTGATAGTGAAATTCATATCAATAGAGGTACATGAAGGCATATTGGGTTGGGTCACTCTGCTACAAATAGAAAACAAAAGAAAAGTAAATAGGCAAGACAAATACCATTGAGATGAAACCATGAGAGACATGTTGACTAAGTAAGTCACCTCAACAGAGGAAGATGAGAAATGTATCGGCATGAAATCCATTCGTCACCCAGAAAAAGTAGACTGAGAGATTGGTTTCATTAGCTAGACTTGCTCAAATCAGAAAGAAACATTTTACGATATCCCAATTCCGAAGAGTCATGCTAATGAGGGAAAAGCAAGATAATAGCCTTTGGCTAGAGGTTACCTTTATGAATCTGATAGCTATTGTCCCACCGATGGCATTTAATCATTGTAACTCTTAGCGATAACCATAAGGGAAGGAAATCAAATAGATAGAAAGGATCGAAGAAAGTTTCCCCAATGAGAAAAACCTACCAAAAATTAAGGTCACCAAGCGAATTGGAAAGATCGCTAGTTGTCAGCCCAAATCAAAGGAAGATGACCAAATGACATTCCCCATCAATAATATATTACTCAGGTCTTGGTGATATGCAAACAAGTGGCTCCACATCGGTAAAAGCGGTTGTCACACCAGTCTAACAGTCCTATTTTAAAAATCTACTAATGTAATTAATCTTCATAGATGATATTAATGCTTCACAACAAGAATACTCTGTGAGAAGTTATTACAAACATTTCAGCCAGATCAAATTGACAAGATATTGTGAACAATGAAGGAAGGAGAATAAACCAGAGAGATCATGCAATAGCAAGTGGATCTAGGACTGCCAAAGGTATTTATAGGATTGTTTGAAAACTTCCAAGAAGGGAGATCTTGATGGATTTAACGGTTATATAGAAGAAATCATTGTTGCAGAAAGTGTGGCAAAGAGCACTATGGAAGACTATGATACATACTCAAGCAAAGGATATGCAGATCATTTAACAAGAGTACATATGTGCTTGATTAGATCTTAAAATCCTTAGTTGTTAAGTTAGTCTCTCTATTGCTTAGGTTTCAAAAGACTCTTTGAAGGGGCATGACCCCTCACTTTATTATAAATATCTAATGTAATTATTGGAAAGACATCATCATCATCAATAGTTTTTATCATACAATCTGCAAAGAGTTTTATTTCAGTAATCAAATCAATGTTTTTATTTCAATTGTGTTGTGGAAGATATTTTGTTCAAGATATATGTTCTCTATGATTTTCATTTTCAGTAATCAAATGCTATCTTAAATTCTCTTATGGAAGAATTGTTTGTCATAATAATAATATGATAAAATAGGATATATCCATGACAACCTTATCCTTATGTTCTTGTTGATTGGTCACTTCAAGGGAAAGTTAAACTCAATTAGACTCATTATTGTGGGAAACAGTAACTCAAATAGCATTGAGAGTTATATATGCTGACAGATACATCTAAGGGGTGGATTTAAAAATTGTCTCATAGGGTTATACGTGAAAGTATAGAAGAGGGTGACTCTATAGCCTAAAAGAGAAGAAGGCATTGGTCAGTTACACATAGAAACTTCATTCAAAACACTCATATTATTCCAAACTATAGTAGGAGATATAAGTAGGAAAATCAAGAAGCTAGAAGAGGTTAAAGAGTAAGATAGTTTATCTTAGAAACATATGCTACTTTGAGATAAACACCATAATTAGAGTATAGTTTAAACAAAATTTTCTATAAAAAAAATCAGCCTAAATAATTGGTTGGTGAATAGGTACGCTTGCCTAGGTCTTGTAGAGCCTGAAATGCAGGGAGTTAGTAATCTTAAGGGTTCACTTCAGTTGTAAGGTTTGAGCGTAAAATTTGGCATACTCCTAGAACTTTCCAATCTAATGATTTGGGGACCAACAATACCTCTCCAACATTTTAATGACACACACTTCCTTGGGACACCCTTAACAAGCTTGGTAACATCATTATAGGCTTTTGTTGAACATAGAGTACCACTAAGAGGGGGGTAAATCAGTGGTTCCTAAACTCTTTTTTCTTTTAAGACAACTTTAGAATATCGGTTGTTATCTTAAGTACTAAAAAATCAAACCAGTAAAGCAAATGAGGAGACCAAAGAAGACAATCACACAAATGCAACCCACAATGCCAGATGAATGAGGACAACCCAATATGGGAAAATCCTCGATGAGAAATGTTGCTGGAGACTACTACTACAATCTAGCCTCATAAGTGAAACATTGAATTACAAAGATTTAGGGCACCAACCCAAGGAGCACAGACCCCTACTTATTTAGGGAACCAACCCAAGGAGCACCAACCCCTGGACCAAGCTCCAACTTAGTGATGTATATTAAAATACAATTTAGTTACAGTTATGGCTTCTTGTTGCAAATGAATTATGTAACTCTTTGATCAAATAGATCTCTACCGGTTAATAGATAGCTCTCTTTGATTCTTAGCCTCTCTCTCTCACTCACACACACACACAGCCTCGCAAGCCACTTTGTCAAACTTGGATGCCTTCTTGATCAATCACACCACACCGGTTTGCTAGACTATTGAACTTGCTACAGTTATATCAATACTCTATCACTATCAGTTAAACCCTCTCACCAGTTTCCTTTACTATTTTGAGCTCATGTATTTATAATAGTGGATTCCTGCCAAGAACGCATTCAAACACTCTCGTGTTAGGTTTTGCTTCTTCAACTCAATCCAAATACGATTTGATTTGATCTAATTTTCCAGGGATAAGATCTTCATGACATCGATCAATCACCAACAAAGCTTCACATTCTAATGTGTGTTTTCTAAATTTGGAAGTCTGCACCATGCTTTTTTGCTTTTCTCTGTCATTCGCCATTAATGGCTTTGTTGTTTCCTTCACCAAACAAGTACAAATATCAAGTTTTCTTGTAGGATCAGTGCAGTTGCTTTTCCAGCTTGCCTTCCTTGAGCCACAATCCTCTGGCATCCTTCGTGACTTGCGGGATCCTCATAAAAGTCAACTTGCTTGCAGATGTGTTACATCAATGCACACTCCACCGACCTGTACAATACCTCCACCTGGCATCCAGCTATCATGCTTGTCGACACCCACCTTTGCTTAGATTCTTATATCGTTTTGACATACTTTATCAACCAAGGTTGATTACCAGTTTAGTTTATGTTACTAGTTTGACCATCAAACATCCCCTCTATTTTGTTTATTGGTTGGTGTGCCTTCATAACACACAAACAACCTTCATCCCGGTTTATGCCTTACGGGTAGATGACCCAAGTCATGTGTACTAGTAGCCTTCCTTCTGTCTGCTCACTCTCATGTGTATTGAAATCATACCGGTCACCACTTCTTACTTACCGATGACCTTGCCAAACCGGTTGACATCAATGACAGCTTAATGCCAAATTACCAACTATCTCCCCCTTTGGTATTGATGTCAACTTAGTGCAAGACACTTCATACTAGTACATTTCTCCCCCTTTGACACAATGACAAAGGGTACTGTACACTCCCCCTTTGATCCATACTGAGCTCTCCCTTAGACTGCTATGAACTCCCCCTGAATCATATAAATTTCTTCCTTTCTCTAGTGCATAAGGCAGATGACACAACTCCCAACTTGTGTCATAGATACTCAAAGGTGCCTACCAGTAATGGTTTGGTGAAAATGTCTGCTACTTGTTCTTTGGTAGGGACATAGTCCATCCTTAATTACTATCCTTCAACCTTCTCTCTGAGAAAATGATACTTGATGGCTATATTCTTTTTCCTGGAATGCATCACATGATTCTTTGCTATGTTAATTGCACTCGAATTATCACACTGAATGAGAATAGGACTAGTGATGTCCACCTGTATGTCTTTGAGGGCCTGGTTCATCCAAAGCACCTAAGAGTAGCATGTAGTAGCAAAAATGTATTCTGCTTCAACAGTTGATAGAGAGACTGAGTCCTACTTCTTGCTATGCCATGAGACCAACTGGTCACCTAGGAAGAATGCACCACCACTTGTGCTCTTCCAATCATCAATGCAACCTACCCAATCAGCATCAGTATATGCTTCCAAGATGAATTCTCCTTGTTTAGGGTACCACAATCCATAACTGAGTGTTCCTTGTAGGTACCTAAAGATTTTGCTTACAACATTCATATGTGACTGCTTAGGTACAACTTGCAATCTAGCCACCATGAGCACTTCTTGTAATATATCGAGTCTCGAAGAAGTTAGATACAATAGACTACCTATCATGGATCTATACAAAGTCTGATGCACCACCAGTGATTCATCATTCTTGCTTAATTTACTTCCAGTCACCAAGGGGGCACTTACCGATTTACAATCCTCCAGTTAAAATTTATTCAACATTTCCTTTGCATACTTGATTTGTGAGATAAAGATTCCCTTATCTTGCTGTAATATATGCAAACCAAGGAAGTATGCCAGTTCACCAAGCATTGACATCTAAAATTTTGACTGCATCTTATTAGCAAATTCTTTGCAGAGCATGTCCTTATTACCTCCAAAGATAATGTCATCTACATGCACAACCACAATGATCATGTGGTTTCCATCTTTATGTACAAATTGTTGTCAACACTCCCCTTTTTGAATCCTTGCTCCTTCAGGTACTGATCTAATCTTGAATACCATGCTCTAGGAGATTTCTTTAAACCATACAGGGCCTTCTTCAACTAGAACACAAATGTTTCATCATCATGTAGCAAAAACCCTTTTGATTGCTCCATGTACACTTCTTCTTCCAAATTTCCATCTAGGAAGGCAAATTTTACATCCATTTGATATACTTTATAACCCTTGTAGGCAGAGAAGGCTAGAAACATTCTAATTGTTTCTAATCTAGCTACCGGTGCAAATGCTTCTTCAAAGACAATTCCCTCTACCTAAGAGTATCCTTTGCACACTAGTCTAGCTATATGCCTAACAATTTTACCTTCCTCATTCATCTTATTCTAGTGGACCCATTTAGTGCCAATGATGTTCTCATCTTCTAGTCTAGGGACTAATTCCCAAGTCTTGTTCTTCTCAATTTGTTGCAGTTCTTCTTCCATGGCATCCATCCATTCTTGTCTTTTTCCGACCTCATTAAATGTTTTAGGTTCTAATTCAGTCATGAGGCAGAAGTTAACTTGTTCATCATTTCGGGCAACTCTTCTTCTAGTCTACACACCATCACTCTTATTTCCTAAAATTTTCTCTTTCGGATGATTCAACTACACATACCTGGTTGGGAGCCTTCTTGGATGCTTCTTTTGGTTCATTATCTAACTGAGCATCCTCACCTTCATCACTGGAATGATCATACCAGTTTACCTGTGGTTGACTTCCTTTGTGCATATCCTCATCAACTTTTACATGTACACTCTCAATGACTCTTCTTAGTCTTTTGTTGTAGCATTTGTAAGCCTTTCTATTAGATGAGTAACCAAGGAAGATTCCTTCATCATTCATGGAGTCAAAACTACCTAGACCATCCATATCTCTTTTGATAAAACACTTACTTCCAAATACTTTGAAGTATTTGACTGGTGGCTTCCGGTCATACCACAACTCATAAGGTGCCATTCTGTTGTTTATTCTTAATTGAACTTGGTTCAAAGTATATGCAACAATATGAACAACTTCCTTCCAATATGTGTCTAGTAGACTATCCTCATTTAACATGGTTTTGGCCATTTTCTTAATTGTCGTGTTATTTGTTTCTACCACACCATTTTGTTTTGGTGTCCTAGGGGCTAATTATTGCCTTCTAATTCCATTTTTTTCACAATAATCTTCAAATTCATTTGATGTGAACTCTCCACCCTGGTCTGATCTTAGACATTTTAGCTTGCACCCACTTTCTTTCTCCACCATCTTCCTAAAGATCTTGAATCTATCAAATGCTTGTGACTTATCTTGCAGGAAGGTGACCCATGTCATTCTTGATTAATCATCAATAAAGAGCATAAAATATCTTTCATCAACTAGAGATCTTGTCGTAGTTGGACCACATAGATCTGTATGTGCAATTTCAAGTGGTCTTAAGGTGTTGTGCTCTTTTGTCCTGAAGCTCACCTTAGTCTGCTTTCCTTTCACACATTCATCACAAAATGTGCTTACCGGTTTGATGATGGGTGAAATATTCCTCACACACCCCTTTCTGCTCACTACAACTAAGTTATCAAAGTTTATGTGGCCTAATCTTTGGTGCCACAACCAACTTTCATCAACCTATCCTATCATGCTTTGGGACACATAGCATTCCTTCATATTATAAATATTACGATCTATTCTCTTTCCTTCTGCCACAACCTGACCGATACTATCTTTCTTTATCGAGCAACCGGTTGAGTCAAAGGTGAATTTATAACCTTTGTCACACATCTGACTCACACTCAACAAATTATTCTTTAGGCCTTCCACATAATATACATCATGTGCATTCAAATTTTCATCAATACTTATAGTACCTTTTCCCTTTATCTTGATGGATGAGTTGTCTCTGAATCTTATTGAGCCACCATTCGAGTCTTCAAGTTTGATGAATTTATTTTTATCACTATTCATGTGGTTGGAACAACCACTATCTACAACCCATAGATTTTTCATTTCAGTATGTAAGGTAGTCTGCACTATCAGACTTGATTCTGCCTTTTCTTTGTCTTTCTCAACCCATACCGGTTTGGTTTCCTTCTTCTTGTCAGCTGCTATTTTGTGCTCTGGTTCAACTATCGGTTCTGGATCTAGATTTTCTGTCTTCTGTTTGATCTTCCTATTTTTACAAAACTTTGATATATTTCTATACTCTTGACAGTTATAGCATTTCACATTTTTATTTAAAGATAAATCCTTAAAATTATTGTAGGTCACCGGTTTATTCTTCCTACATTCAAAACTCCTATGACCATATCCATTTCTTTGATAATAGACAACATTCATATCCTAGAGTGCATTAAATGCATTTCTACTTTCATAAGTCATAGAGGGCTTATTGGTTAATCTACAGTCAGCTATTCTATGCCCAAATTTGTTACATTGGTAACAATAATCAGGGTCAGTGCAAGAAGATGAGTCCACTTTTTGGCCAAAAAGTGGAAGTGTTTTCCCTGTTTTTCAGATTTTGTCTCACTTGAGCTTAAATTTTGAAACACTTAGAGATTGAATCTTGAAAAAAGTCAGTAATATAAAAGATAGCTCTCTGAGTGTACTTTTCAAATATGTAATTTATTTTAATACCCACATAATAAAAAATAACTTTTTGAATGAAGTTCTAAAAACTATGTTTTAAAAATGCCTGTTTCAGGACCATACCATGCATGTGTACGACCCACACTTTTTGACACAATTAAAATTATTTTCTCAAACCGTTTTGGGAAATGGTTTGTAACACACTGAAGATTGATGAGCATATTTTTCTGTATTTTTTTTTCAAATATTTTTTTTTTAATTAATTTTTTAATGACCGTAATTATCTTTTTAAAAATTTGACATGTACGACCCACATAATTTGACGTAAACTTAGTATTTTTTGAAATTTTTTTTTTTTAAATTGAAAAGAATTTTGTGTAGATTGATGACATATAATTTTTTTTTCAAAATTCATTAAAATAAATAAGTTATTAAATTAAGAAAATTAGTTAATATTTCAAATTTATGACCCTGATTTAGTATAAATTAAATGAAAAATATTTAAAATAATCAATTTTTAAATTAATTTACATATTTAGAATCTAGACAGTATAATCTGAAATGGGTTTCAATTTCGTATAAAAATTCTTTGATTAAAGGCACGTAAACTATTTCATTTCATCATATTTGTGCTTTCATTCATGGAGCTTTGAATTTGCAGGTTCATGTCTCAGGTGTGGCCATCCCAGGCCTATCCCGGGCCTAATCCCGAGGCAAGTGGCGGGTTGTGAATTCAAATTTTACATAACGGGCCCCCGTTTTATAAACGGGGGCCCGTTTATAAAACGGGGGCCCGTTTCATTTTCTGCCCGTTGGATTTAACAACGGGCCCCCGTTTTAATAACGGGCCCCCGTTATTTAAATAACGGGCCCCCGTTTTATAAACGGGGGCCCGTTGTTAAAATAACGGGGGCCCGTTATTAAAATAACCGTTGCTGTAAAAAAAAAAAAGATTGCATCGATTTACTACAATATCATTGAAATCCGTATTGACAAAGATTTTTTACATCATTTGGCAGTACTTTTTAATATTTTTTACGCGATTTTTTGAAGACAAGTTTGTAAAAATGGGTTCTAAGCAACGTCAAAAGAAAAAAAAGAAGACAATGACAGTGGACGAAATTCAAGCACAAAGAGAGAAGGAGGCAAAACGCCAAAGAGATCGAAGATCACAACAACGGCAATTGAATAACACTTTTGAAGCATCTAGTTCAGTGCCCGTTGTAGATGAGACCATTGAAGACATCATGATGGATGCAAAAAATATAGAACCACACACGGGTATGACTGTTGATGCAAATGTTGATGTGGATGCGAATCCTGGTATGTTTTTAAATCCTGATGACTATGATGCCAATCAAATTGCTGATTTAAATGAAGCTGGATATAAATTTCATACACCAATACGAAAAGAAATAAAAATTGAAAATATTACACCACCATCTCTAAAAGAAAATGAATGTAATTTGTTTACTATTGATAGCAATGTGCTAGATAATCTTAATGGGTTAGTTTCTTGGAGACAAATCAGAACACATGCAAACAGATTATATAAACAATTTTTCTATAATAAAAAGTTAGGATTCCAATGTCAATTAATGCTACAATTAATAAAAATGTTAAAAATGCGTAAAGTCATGAAAAAAATAGGTATTTATGCAAAACCAAAAAGAAAAGATGAATCATATAAGCAAGTTGTATCTACTGTTGCCAGTGCCATCGATTCTATAGGAAAAACAAGTCGATCTAAAGATAAGAATGCAGCACGTAGAGTTATAACGACTGCTATAGTTGACAAAATGATTGTTAATAAAAGAATGTTAAGTGATATAAGTGGCTATTTGAACTTACATCGTAGAACCTTGTCAAGAGCGGCCAAAAGAAGAGACACAATTGAAATTGATCCACTAAACCATTGTTGGAGTTTTAGTGGTAGACTTCAAAGGTCAGACATGAAATTAAATGATGAAACTAAACAATTAATTATAAAATTTTGGCATGATAACACTAGAGTTTCATCAAATGTTAGAGATGTTTTAAAGTTAAGGGTGGGATCAAAAATTCGTGATCCTCATCCAAAACATCTTCTTGACATGACTCAAACTGAATTCTTTAAAAAATTTAGTGATGAATCTGTGTTAATGAATTTACGAATTAGTCAAAGATCATTTGAAAAATGCAAACCCTGGTATGTTAAAATCAATAAACAAAGAATATCTTGTTGTTGTAAAACTCATGTCCAGTTTCGTTACTATTATGATGTTTTTCGATATATTCGTTGTATGTTGCATGGTAATGATCTTGTGCAGGATTGTGGTGTTTATGTTCCACCTGAAACTATAAAAGATTTTATTGGAAGTTTATTTTGTAAACCACCTAATGAACAGTTATTTCTTTCCAGTTCATGCATTTATGGTCTTTGCAATTTATGTGGGAACTATTCTTCGATAGGTGAATGTTTGCATGAACATGTTTCATCTGAGTTTGGACAAAAAATGGTTGATGTTAGGAGATTTAAAAATATAGAATACCCTCTAAAGGATGGAAAGATGGGGAAACGTTTAGAATTGATTACAGAACAGAATAGTGTGAATGCATTTATTAGTGAGTTTAAAACTCATATTGTTCCAAAATATGTGAAACATTCCCAACATGCCCGATGGCTTGATGGACAGTTTCGCATATGCAAGAACACATTTCCAATTGGAACAATAGTATCAGTTGTGGATTTTGCAGAAAATTATACTCTAAAACCACAAGAGGAAACTCAATCACAATACTACAACTCAGTGCAAGTGGCCATATTTGTGCACATTATATATAGACATGACCATGACAGTACAGAAGATAACAGAAAAATTTTGAGGGAGTATCATTTCTATGTTAGTGATAATCGATTACACTCTTCAGAGTTTGTCCAACATTGTTTCGAGGTATTTTATGATAATCTTAAGGAAAGAGAAATTGACATGAAACAACATATGATATGGTCAGATAACTGCACTGGACAATTCAAAAATGCAAGAATGTTTTATTGGCTATGCAAAGTTCACAAGATAACCAATGTCCAACATTTATGGAGTTTTTTTGAAGCGGGACATGGTAAGGGGGAACACGATGGAGCCGGTGCCTGTATAAAAAGAGCTCTTGCTAGAGAACAATTGAAATTCGAGGATGCAGTGAAATTCAGAGATGCTCGTGCAGTTGTAGATTGGTGCAATTCAAAGTTGTCAAAAGGATCAACTGAAAACTCTGCAATTCGACGTTTCTTCTGGTTGATAGAGGAAGATAGTATTCCTATTCGGCATGATTGTAATACCATCATTGGATCAACTAAATGGCATTCGTTTAAGAGTTCTAATTCAAACACATGGACTATATTCACAAGGCAACTTGCTTGCTTTTGTCAGTTTTGTGTTTCCGGAGATTGGGAATTTTGTGAGAATAAAGAATGGGTTGAAGAATGGCAACAAAGATCATTGACACCCATAGATGCAAATGATCCGCATGAAAGAACTAATGAAGATATGGATCAAATGTTTGCATCAAATGACTATGATCGCATTTCAGATCTTATACAACAAGGTAAAATTATTTTTGAAATTTGTTTTGATTTATTAAATAGTACATAAATTTATGAAATCTTACAGTGTATATTTTTGTTTTTATTTCTCATTAAATATTAAAATAAAATTGTTTTGTGCACAGGACATGTCTATGCTGTTGTTGCACCAGAGGACAATGAAGAGGGGACAGAGTATTGGTTGGCTCGATGTGTAGAGCCAAAACATAAGCTAACTACTCCTCGAGTAGATGATGATGGTTATGACTATCCAACAGGATCTGTGGTTGTTGTTGGCACTTGGCTACGCAAATATCTAACAAGAAAGAATGGATTGCCCGCATTTGAAGATTATGAATTAGAGAAAAAGATTATACATTACTCACATTTGGTAGTGGCAACTAATATAAAATTGGATAGATATCGTGGCAGGCCTGCTAATAAACAATTATGGACTCTCTCTATGGAAGAGCACGAGACAATTATAGATGCTTTGCAAAAGAGAGAGGATGCAGATGGTATAATAGAATGAATATCAAGTAAGTTATAATTTGAACCCTTAATCCACCTCCCTTTTAAAAGTCGCGATGCATATTATATATAGTATTTTAAATCATGAATCATAATTACAAAATCTAATCTACTAAAATTTTGTTTCAGGTCTACCACAAGTAGAAGGCATCAATGAAAACAAAGTTATTTGTGCATACTTTATGTTTCATTTTGAATAATTACAAGTAAGTTAAATTTTTGTACCCTTAAGGCAAATCCATTTGTATTTTAAATTCAATGTATTCTGATTATAAAAACTAATCATATGTATTTACTTTTTCTAGGTCTCTCAGAGTAGACTTGGCCTCAATGACTACTATATTGTTTGTGCATACTTTATGTTGTATTTTAAATTCAATGCATCCTGATTATAAAAACTAATCATATGTATTTTTTTTTCTAGGTCTCTCAGAGTAGACTTGCCCTCAATGACTACTATTGTTTGTGCATACTTTATGTTGTATTTTGAGAGATATAAATCCTTATTATTATAATTTAAATAGACTATTTATTTTATTTTAGATATGTCTTCTTGATTACATTTTGTGTACAATATACATAAATGAGAGACTACTGGTCAAATTTATGAATGAGATAATTATGTTTTAATCAAGTTCTATTCATTATATTTGTTAAATGATACTTTTTGATTTAGAATATGTTATAATTATAAGATATGTTTCGATACTTAGTTCAAGATGTATGCACATGTAGTTTATCTAATCACAAGAACTATTTAAATAAAATTCCAAAAATAAAATTACAAGTCCACATAATGCCTATAAAGTTGTTTAAGCACAACTTCCATAAATAAAATTTCAAGTCCACATAATATATAAAGTATGCGCAAAATTTCAAGTCCACATAATTTCAAGTCAATATATATGATCTAATGTGCACATAATTTCAAGTCCACATAATATCTAATGCGCACAATACACATAAAGTATGCACATAATATATATGATCTAATCCTATTATGAAACTATCCATATATATAAAGTATGGGTGTGCACGTGTAAACAAATATGTAAAGCCCGTAAAATAGTACATATCAGAGCCAAATAAATAGTAAAATTTCAAGTCCACATAATCCATATAATATCTAATCCATATATATGTCTAGATGGTAACATGATGTTCACTCCACATAATATCTAATGTGCACAAAATATATAAAGTATGCACAAAATATATATGATCTAATCCTATTATGCAACTATCCATATATATAAAGTATGTGCACGTGTAAACAAATGTGTAAAGTCCATAAAAAAGTACATATCAAAGCCAAATAAATAGTAAAATCTAAGTGCTATCATCAATAACATCTCGTGGTCTCTTGTCCCCAGGACGTGGTCCAGATCCACCTGTCTCATGCTGTACAATAAAAAAATAATATTAAAATATTACTTGAAATTAACTATTAAAAGAATCATTTATCAAATATAGTAGAATTCGTAAATTAAGTTACAAACTTACCATATGCTCATCAGATCCTGTAGCAGTATCTCTCTTGTCCCCAGGACGTGGTCCAGATCCACCTGTCTCATGCTGTACAATAAAAAAATAATATTAAAATATTACTTGAAATTAACTATTAAAAGAATCATTTATCAAATATAGTAGAATTCATAAATTAAGTTACAAACTTACCATATGCTCATCAGATCCTATAGCAGTATCTCTCTTGTCCTCGGGACGTGGTCCAGATCCACCTGTCTCATGCTGTACAATAAAAAAATAATATTAAAATATTACTTGAAATTAACTATTAAAAGAATCATTTATCAAATATAGTAGAATTCATAAATTAAGTTACAAACTTACCATATGCTCATCAGATCCTGTAGCAGTATCTCCTCTAGCAGTATCTTGTGCAGTATCAACACCAAATGCAGTGCTAGCTAACTCCTGTACAAGGTCAAATTCAAAGTGTCCAATTAAATCTTAAATTAAGAGTCAAAATAAGATCAAATTAAGTATTACATATTAATACCTCAAAGGATGTCGATGTGCGTTCAAATTGGCTCTGATCAAAATTATGAGGATAACCTATCCTAATGGTAGTGTCCACCTGCATACATGCATTTAATGAAATCATATTTAGTGAACATATATATGTGTACTAAATAATTTCAAGTAAAGTTACAATATTGTAAGAGTTCATATTTAAGTTAAGAATTATAAGATACATACCATAGATGGTGTCACAATAGTCAGACCCTCTTCTTGATGTGATGTAGAGGGTCCCTCATGACCTGAATCCTGGAGAAAGAAGCATTCAATGTATCAACATGAAAATTTATATAATATACGACGATAGCATATTAACTTAAAAAGATCTAGTACAATGTCTAGATATAAATTTATACTATACCCCATAAGGTGTGCCGAGTTGTCTTCCAGTAGATGCAATATTAACTCTAATATTAGGCGTAGTCCTTATCTACATAAACAAAATTTATTTAATGAAGTATTAGATTGTATAAAAAAAGAGATGCACTTAGTTTATACCTATATTTAATAAAGTACATAAAAACATTGACATGTACATGTATATTATATATATCTATACCTGGTCAAGATGAACATCCGAGCAAAGAAAATCCATATAAGATGTCATCATACTATCATCTGCTGCATCATGCTCATCTGGAACTGAAGTAGATCCTGCAGCAGTAGTAGGACCTAAACACGTCTCATGACAACTCGAACACATATGTGGCATCCATCGAGGAGCAGATGCCATGTGAGCAGCTTGCTCACTCAGGTTCCCTGTGAGGGAAGTCAAAGCATCTAATGTCGAAATGAATGATGTATTTTGGACATCTACAGGAATCGATGGAGCAACAAGTGGAACTATGGGTGGATCCGGTAGGGGATTATTACTCCGTGCCCCTAATCTATGCTGTGGCATTCCACGACCAACACCCTGGAATGACTTAATATCAAAATAATTTGGTTTTTGGTTCATTACAAACTCACAGTATAATTTCTTCAAAAAATAAAAAGGGACCTCATAATTACGATGTGGTGGATAATCAAAAACCATCCACCATCTATCCCAAAAGTATCTAGCCATTTCTGGATGCACACACCACCTAATTGAAATTCTTTTCTGGTTAGGTTGCATTGGTTCTCTTGTTTTTGGGTTGGTAAAATATGGACATAAATGAGCTTTGGTTATTTTCAAATCTGTGATTTGTCTATAAGTTAAACCATCGGCATAAAAATCACGCAACTCTTGTCGTCGTCTATGAAATTGATCTAATTGAGAATCAACAGATCTAACTGACTCGACAACAGTTTGCATTGATTTTGCAAACTCTACAAGATGGGGTGGCGTGACTTGCTCATTTTGGATAGCAGCAATGTTTTGTTCAATCACTTGTAGGTTTTCATTAATTCGTTCTCTTAAACGAATTTCATCCAATCTAGGGGGTTGTGGTGGTGGTGGTGGTGGTGGTGGTGGTGGAGGAGGAGGAGGAGGAGGAGGAGGAGGAGGAGGGGGTTGTGGTGGGGGATTTTCACCTAATAGTTCATCTATGTCAAAAACATCCATGATGGCAAAGAACTCCTGCATATATAAAGATATGCATGAATTATATACAACTCTATGTCAAAGAAGAATCTATTTTACTAAATTAAAAAAAAACATTTATAAATAGTAACATTTCTATGTTGTTGAATGAGATACACATGAAATATATAATATAATATTGAACTTAAAAAAATATACATGTACATACTATTGAATCTTGAAATATAAAATTTGCGCATAAAACTTAATAAAAACTTTCAATGAAACATCATAAATCTATTAGAATTCAATTACGTAGTTTTGAGATAATTGTCATCAATTCATATTACATTGATTAGTCTTCAAACAATCTTAAAAAAAAACTAATCTCCCATGACTATAAATGACATACTTAAAACATATTATATTCTAAGTGGTTGTCATGTAAAGACAAAACATCAAAACTTTTGAAGAGTTAAGCATATTTCACCATTAAATTTCTCCCATAATCAAATCTACACAAGATTATAATTTACAAAAGGTCTTCAAAAAATATTATTTCCTATAAATCATTTATTATAAAACTCCGCAATCATTTGTTTTCATATATAATCTTTCTATAAAATTTAAGATATCAATCCATACACAAATTCTCTTACAAAGTTCAATAAGAAATGAAGGATAGAGGATTAAATACTAAGATTGTTTTGAGAGATCAATGGAGTAGATTGATTGAAAGGATTGTGTGCATTAGAAGCTTCCAAGTGGCAACTTAAATGTTTGGTGCACATGAGGAGTTCATGATCCAAGAAAGTTTTGAGGAAAAGGTCTTCTTAGGGGCGTATACACCAAGATGTTGTAAAAAAAGGTAGCCAAATGACCAAAAAAAGATAAACACGAGTGCGTTATTGGGAAATTCATTTAACGCATTTGAGGTCTTTTTTGTAGTGTTTTTTTCTTACACTATACTAGGCTTGTTTACACTATCGTAGGTTCATTAGGACTATCCTAGGTTCATTAGGATTGTCCCAAGTTCATTATTGCTTTCTTAGGCTCATTAGGACTTTCTTAGGTTCATTAAGACTGCCCTACATTCATTAGGATCATTTGAGGCTCATTGGGACTTTCAAAGAAATGTTGCTCTCTCATTAGGCAAGGAGGATATAGACCCTTTAGGTTCTCTCATGTTTTATAGACATTTGATAGGTTTTAAATTCGAAATATTCATTAATGGAGTTAGTCTAGTGTTTCTTGGTTAGTGAGGAGGATCAGTAGATGTACATCATTAAAGTTTACATAAGGGTTGCATTCAAGTCTTGAAATATTCCATCTCTTGTTCAAATATATGTAAGAAGGGGAGAACATTGGATATATTACATCATTAGATAGTGGATATAACCATTGAGTTTTAAAATTAATTAGCCTCAATAAAAAAATCTCAATTTCTATATATTTCATAAATGCATAATTAGATAAATTATTACTTATAAATAAATCAATATGCATTTCTTTCAAAGAAACAAGAAACATACAAATAATAATAAGTTGTGATCTATATATCTAAATATGAAAATAATTCCATTAAAACTTTTACCTAGGTTAAGCATAAAAGTGATAATAAAACATAATCACCATGTTTTATTTCAACCTTAAAAGTAAAAGAACTCTACATATCCTAAAATTAGGACTTAATCACATCAAATAATTCTAATATAACTCAAAATACTCCTTCAACATATAAGATGATCTATGCTAGATGGCCATGTCTTACTTTCATTCCATTTATGGATTTCTTACATAGTAATACAAAAAATAACTTTCATCGAAATTAAGCATCTTTAACCATGAGATTATATATATCCTCAATTGTATATTCAAAATACTTCTTGGGAATTATATTTTTCAAATCTTTCAGATGTATATATAATTAGCACCCCATTTAGAAAACTCATTATCAATCAACATTATAAATCAAGAATATTTTTTATTTTGTATTAATGAATTATATATTTGGCATATTAGCTTCCTTTATGAACCTATGTAAACCAAACTCCAATTTTAGTAACTTATCTAGTTTTGCTCTAAAATTGTGTCCATAATTGATCCTTTTATACCATCACATGACATAATAGGACCTTTATGCCATGACATGGCATAAACCTAAGCCTAAACTTTCATATCTAAAATTTGAAAAACTTAATGTTAATTACTTTTAAGGTTATACTAATTTAGTGGTAACTTTTGTATTGCCTAATGAGGATTAAGAACAATTTAGGTACATATGTTCGGTTTTATGTCAATTTCATTTTCGAACATTTTTGTTTTTGTTTCCATTTCATTTTTGGTTTTTTGTTTGTGTCGATTTCATTTTCGAACGTTTTTGTTTTTGTTTCCATTTCATTTTCGGTTTTTTGTTTGTGTTGATTTCATTTTCGAACGTTTTTGTTTTTGTTCCCATTTCATTTTTGGTTTTTTGTTTGTGTCGATTTCATTTTGTTAATTATCTAGGTTTGGTTTTGGTTTCTAAATTTGTTGATTACGGTTTAGGGTTAACTGTTCAAAAATATTTTACATCAAAATCAAGAATTTACAAATATAAAAAATAATTTATTTATATGCTACTATTAAAAAAAACTAAAATAATAAAAAAAAAACTAAATAATACACCAAAAAAAGAGAAAAATATACAAGAAAATTATGAACTGTGAAAATAGGTGACAGAATGTGCACCTGGGATAGTGGTGGAGGTTTGAAGTGGAAACCACAGCACGGGGGCCCGTTTTCGATATCTTCTTGTGCAACAGTAAAATGAAAAATTATCCAAAAAAAAGGGTAAAAATAGCTTTTCAAAACGGGCCCCCGTTTTTTAAAAACGGACCCCCGTTTTGTTTAAAAACGGGGGCCCGTTTTGTTTACAAACGGGGGCCCGTTTATTAAAAAACGGGGGCCCGTTTTATCTGGCTTCGGCACCCCGTGACCTTTCGGCTCGGGAGCCCGAACCATTAACGGGCCCCCGTTTTTTAAAAACGGGGGCCCGTTTTGCGGAGCACATTTTCCAACGCGCAGACTTCCGCGAATTTGTGACTCATTAGCTTGCACATACCCATCATGAAAGTTTGAAACATGCCAGTTAGGTTGCCTTGGTCTTACAAAATATTGCCTCACCGGGGGTCTTCCCTTCATGTTGTTGACTCTAGTGAATCCTTCATGGACAACTATTGCATTTCTCCTTAAATGTGCATGTCAGTACAATGAGTCTAGCCTCTGATTCATTGCTTGTGTATACCAGTTTGTGTGGAAATTTCCAACAGCATCTACATATGTCTTTTTACCGGTATCCATGCCCATAGTGAATGTCTTGTTTTCTTCACCTTCATTTGAAGAGGTGAAATTTATTTCTTTACTGGATGTGTCTTTTTAGTTTGAACTTTGACCTTCTTCAAAGCCTAAGCCACCAGTATCTTTGGATTGCTTCTGTTTGCTCAACATCTTGTCTAAGGCTTTGGTGTTGCCTTCATATTTGTTACTTACTTTCTTCAAGCTCCTTTCTGAGCTTCACTATTTTTGCTTCCAAATCTTGATGCTCCTTTTCCTTCTTTATCAGATCAAAGGATGTAACTTCACATATCCTCTTGGTTTCTTCAAGTTGCAATTTCAAGTCAGACATAGCTTGACTAGACTCATCCAGGGATTGCTTCAAGAGACCTTGTTCATCTATTACATCATGGTTGAATTTCTTGAGTTCTCTTCTTGTTTTACTCAATTCCTCAAGAGGACTTATAAGGTCACCTTCTAAATCCACTTCAGCCTCAATATCCTTCTCTTCCTCATCTTCACCAACTAGTTCATCAAGTCCCATAAAGAGATTAACTTTTATGTCATTCTCATGGTAGTCATCTTCTGATGGACTTTCTTCATCTATGGTATCATCCTCAATAGTATAGAGGTTGTTCTACTTCTAGTAGCCTCTTCTTCCTTTTTGTTAGACATTTCTTTCTTTATCTTTGCCAACAAATCTGCTAAACCCTCTTGACTCATCTCCACCTGTTTCATTATAAGGACATTTTGCAACTAAGTGTCCAACTTTACCACAATTGAAATATTTGAGTGGTAGCTTTCCTTTATACTTGTCAGATCATCTTTTGAGCTTCCTGACAAAGTTTTCTACCTCTGCATCAGAGTCTTCACTAGATCCTTTATGAGTAGCTACTTCTTTTCCCTTCTAGGTGGTGTTGAATGCTGCCTCTTTCCTTAAGGAAGCATCACCAGTTGTTCTCATTTTATAGGTTGTTAGTGAGCCAAATAGCTCATCCATTGAAAGGATCTTTAGATCCTTAGCTTCTTCTATGGAAGACACCTTTTTATCATACTTAGGTGTAAGGGACCTAAGTACTTTCTTGACATAGATCTCATCTATAATTTCTTCTCCAAGTCCTTTGATGGTGTTCACAGTTTCATGAAATCTGTGAAGGTAGTCTGCAATCTTTTCATCATCCTTCATCTTGATGCCTTCAAGTTGGCCCCTTAGTGCTTGAATCTTAGCCTCTTTGATTTTTTCATCTCCTTCAAATAACCTTTGTAATCTATCCCAAGTCTCCTTGGCAGATGCACAGTGCATGACTTTGACAAACTCATTATCAGACAACCTGCTCAAGATAGCATGTTTGGCCTTTGCATTGTTCTCATACTCCTTCTTGGCATTCAGATCAGTGGGAGGAACACTATGAACAACATACCCATTCTTGACAGACATCCACACATCAAAGCCAAGGGAAGAAATATAGGTCTCCATTCTTCTACTCCAAAAGGCATAGTTGGATCCATCAAACATGGGGGGTTTTGAGGAAGCAAACTCATTTCTTGTCATAGTTGGATCCATCAAACATGGGGGGTTTTGAGGAAGCAGACTCATTTCTTGTCATTGTGTTCTAAGCCCATAATCTACCCAAGGTTTATAAATAATCAGGAACCTAGGCTCTAATACCAATTGTTGAACACAAAGTACCACTGAGAGGGGGGTGAATTAGTGGTTCCTAAACCCTTTTTTCTTTTAAGGCAACTTTAGAATATCAGTTGTTATCTTAAGTACTATAAAATAAAACTAGTAAAGCAAATGCGGAGACCAAAGAATACAATCACATAAATTCAACCCACAACACCAGATGTACGAGGAAAACCCAATATGGGGAAAACCTCGGTGAGAAATGTTGCTGGAGACTACTGCTCCAATCCAACCTCACAAGTGAAACATTGAATTACAAAGATTTAGGGCACCAACCCAAGGAGAACCAACCCCTACTGATTTAAGGCACCAACCAAAGGAGAACCAACCCCTACTGATTTAAGGCACCAACCAAAGGAGAACCAACCCCTGCACCAAGCTCTGACTTGGTGATGTATATTGAAATACAATTTAGATATAGTTATGGCTTCTTGTTGCAAATGAATTCTGCAACTCTTTGATCAAATAGATCTCTATCGGTTAATAGCTATCTCTATCTAGTTCTTGGCCTCTCTTCTCTCTCTCTCTCTCACACATAGCCTCACAACCCACTATGTCACACTTGGATGCCTTCTTGATCAATCACACTAGACTGGTTTTCTCAACTGTTGAACCTGCTATAGTTATACCAATACTCTATCACTATCAGTTAAACCCTCTCAACGGTTTGCTTGTTGACTCACTCTGCAACTTACTTAGAAAAAATTCTAAGGGAGATGATTCTTCTCTGCATTCAAGCTCTCTTCACTCTTCTTCTTCTCCACAACCATCAACCTTTTCTATTTTGAGCTCATGTATTTATAATAGTGGATTCCCGCCAATAATGCATTCAAACACTATTGTGTTAGGTTTTCCTTCTCCAACTTGATCTGAATACAATTTGATTTGATCTACTTTTCCAGGGATAAGATCTTCATGACATTGATCAATCACAATCAAAGCTTCACATTCCAATGTGCATTTTCTAAATCTAGAGGTCTACACCATGCTTTTCTGCTTTTCTTTGTCATTCATAATTAATGGCTTTGTTGTTTCCTACACCAAATAGGTACGAAGACCAAGTCTTCTTGCAGGATTAGTGCAGTTGCTTTTCCATCTTGCCTTCCTCAAGCCGCAATCCTCTGGCATCCTCCATGACTTGCGGGATCCTCATAAAAGCCGATCTGCTTGCAGATGTGTTACATCGATGCACACTCCACCAACCTGTACAATACCTCCATCTGACATCCAGCTGTCATGCTTGTCGACACCCACCTTTGCTTGGATTCCTATGTCTGTTTGACATACTTTTTCGACCAAGGTTGATTATTGGTTTAGTTTATGTTGCTGGTATGACCATACAACATCCCCTTTGTTCTGTTTACTAGTTGTTGTGCCTTCATAATACACAAACAATCTTCATCCCTTTTTATGCCTTACCAGTAAAATTTCTTTACCAGTAGATAACCCAAGTCATGTGTACGTGTAGCCTTCCATCTATCTACTCACTCTCATGTGTATTTCCATCATACTAGTCACCACTTCTTACTTATTGATGACCTTGCCAAACTAGTTGATATCAATGACAACTTAATGCCAAATTGCCAACAACTTTTTGACCTCTAGGACAATTTCTTTTCAAATTACCAATAACAACTCAATACATGAAGCAAGGTTCCATCTATAACAACATTTTGGGTCTGCACTTTTAGGGACAAAGTAACATACAATACCAACTTGGTTCCTAAATACTTGGACCGACTTGCAAAATACTCATATACCATGAATTTGGCAACCACTCTTGAACAAGTTTGGACCAATCTTCTATCCGTTGTCCTAGAACTATCAAATACTGATTTCTTAGGATTGTCACTGCATATTACACAACATATTCCCCAAAATGGTCAATGACACAAAAAATAAAGGTCTATAAAACCTCTCTCCATACTTCGGACCCTTCCCCCTCTTATGACAAATGACCGAACTTAGGCACTATTATATGCATTTGTTGTCTATTGTTGTTACATAGTCTGACATACCTTGCAATTAGACCTTCTGGTGACACAAAGCATGCACAAACTTGTTAATGGGAAGTTGCAACCTTAGAATATTATGTAATACATCATTATGGACCTCTCCACCAATTTTGGTAATTTTTCATTGGTGGAGGGCCAAGTTTTTCAATTTTTCCTACTCACTAGTTACCCTACGTAGGGTTTCTACCACTCTGCAAAGAAATGGATGTATCTTTCACAAAACTCAATGAAAATCAAAGAGACAAGTTTTAAAATAAATTTAATTCATAGCTTTAGCACCTTGAATATTTTTCAAGACATTAAATACATAATTTTTTTGACTGTGCAAACAAGATCTTAGTCTTCAATGTGAGGATTTTCACAAAAATCAAAAAACATTTTCACAAGTTCTCCTTCTACCATCTCTCTAACCTTGGAATTCAAGTTGGAGGACATATTTATATATTTTTTCATCATTCTACAATTTATCCAATCATCATTTATGATGCAGGGCCATCCCCAGTTCATGGCAATCTTGCATCAACCAAAAATATTTCCTGTATGTTTTTCTTTCTGTTTTGCAGTTTTAGCATTTCATTATGCATTTTCTAGCATTGGCTCACCAGATCTCAAGGAGTTGTATTTTTTCTTGAAGACTTGATCATCTACCTTATTCCCAAACTGTGGAGCATTTGGATCATTTTTCCAGCAAGTTATCGCTACCGTTTTCTGAGACAATTTTCTGGTACCTATTGCTTGGACCTATTTGCATTTGTAATCTACCAAAATCTACCGAATCCCTTCTATAGCTTGCGGAGCCTTGAGCATTGATTCTAATGTTCCTTGACATGTGTGTGACCTTCCCCTCATCGACACTTCATCCTTTTGATTTTTTGGAGGAATTTCTTTGGCAGAGGCCAACCTTTTTGTTTTTACACGTTAGGTCTTGTTCTTTGGTATTTGATCCCTTTTTGGGCTGACTAGATCCCCTTGGATCATATAAATAATTGTAATTGAGCATTAGAATGCAAATCAATTGAGATATAGAAAATAGAAGATAGATCTTACCATTTGAGGTCTCGGTTGTGACTTGTTATGTAATTAAGAATGTTTTAGTAGGCCAGTGAACCAGTTTCTATAACCTGACTATTACCGGTTGATTGTAATTAGTTTTCATGATATAATTTATTCATATCCGCATTGCCTCCATCATATCCTTGTGTTTCTATTGTGATTACTCTTGCTGACCAATCCAGATTGATCTCTTTGAGGTCTCTTCTAACTGATGACTGCACCAGGTGGTATCAGAGTGAGCTTTCATTCTGGAGATTGCGTTGTCCTAAGGAATTTTGTTGTAGGGTGGCATACTGTGGATCCAACCTGCAGCTGCATAAGACTAACATGAAGATGGCACGAAGAGGAAATGGGAATGGTGGAGCACGTGGGAATGCAGACCCTCTTGTGATGGAAATGTTGTGAGGAATTGCAGCATGGTTGGAAGTCATTGAGACAACCTAGAGAAGAGGCCAACATATTGAATATGTGAGTGAAGATGAATAAGGAGAAGCCCCAACAGAATAAGTAAACCCACTAGCAATTGATCCAGATGAAGAAATTTTTTTGAGGGTTTTGAGAAGGGCGAATACTAAACTTCATTTTACCTCACTGAAATATGATGGAAAGTTGGATTCAGATGATTTGATGGATTGGATCTGAGAGATGGAGAAATATTTTGATTTTGAGAACACCACAGAAGAAAGAAAGGTGAAATATGTATGTACCTAGTTGAAAGGTCATGCATCTCTTTGGTGGGAGAATTTGTAGGTTGATAGACATACAAGAGGTAAACAAAAGATCAAGACATGGGATTGGATGGTTGGTAAGTTGAAATCAAAATTTATGCCAGTTGATTATCAAGTGAATCTATTTTGGAAGTTTTAGAATTTGAGGTAGAAGGAATATAGTGTGAAGGAGTACACTGAAGCATTTTACAAGTTGAATATCAGATCCAGACATGTTGATGATGAAGTTGAACAAGTTGCAAGATATTTGAATGGATTGTGGATGTCTATACAAGATTAACTCAGTTTGATCAAATTGCAAAGTGTTGAAGAAGCTTACCAGTATGCCTTGAACGAATAAGAGAAGCTGAACAAAATACATGAGCAGAGATAGAGAGGTAGAGGTGGAAGGTTTTCCAGAGGAAGATTTCAAGGAGGAAGATGATATACTAGAGGTAGAGGAACCTGTACAGAATAGAACAAGGATAAGGAAGTGAGAAAAGAAGGTAATTCATACTAAAAAGATGATAGAAATTTCTACTAGAGGAGAGAACCAGATGGCTACCAGAATGAGAATTTTGAAAAAGTTGACAAAAGACAAGATGGGATTATTTAGAGGAACTTGTGATGGGATTCACCTAGTTTGCTAACACTTCACCTAGTTGGTGTTGCTCAATTCCACCAACTCTCTAGGCCTAGTTGCACTCTAGACCTCCAATTCCTTCTCATTCTCTTCTAGGGCTTGTTTCTTATCCATTTCAAGGTATTTGCTTCAAGTTTTTTAGCTAGGAACCCTACCAATTCACAATGCTTCCCATATGCTCATTATGGCTGTCTTGGGTTCAACTTGTCAAATTGACCTCCTACTATTGTGAGTTGATACAGAGGTGTGGAGGTGGATACTAACATGTTTTGAATTCCTTTTGGGTACATTTGAGGTTTGCAATCATTAGCTCTTACTGATTTCACCATTTTGCCTAGAAAAGTGCTACAAGGAATTAGCCCTATTAGGCCTCCAAAATACGGTTTTCTAGGGCTTGAGAGAAAATGGTCCAAAAGACCCCATAGAAAGTTTGAATTTTCTTCAAATAATCACCTAACCTCAAGTGATTTTTGTGGTTTTGGTTCCTTATCCCATCGTACAATTTTCTAACCCCAAAATGAGGGTTTTCAAGGGTTTCTAGGCCTTCTAACTGACAATGACTAGTCAAGTTTGAATTTGGGAAACAAATGGACTAGTCAAGGCTTCCCCTTGCATTAGAAAATTTGTAATAACTTCATGCACCCCTCCAAAATTTAATATGGTGGTTTGGCATTCACCCCTACACTTTGCACATCAATTTCACCCTATCTCCTCTAGTCAGGTTGCTCCTGGACTTGCCTAGAACAAGGTGACAGTCATATTAAATGTCATCTCCAACACTTGTACCTACATATGTACATTATACAAGTGGTTTCCCTCCATTTCCCAATAGGCTGTGATGGTATCACAGATGGAGTTCATGGGGCAACCATTTTACATAAAACTGCTATGTACAAGCCAAAACTGGCTATTTGCAAACCAAAACAAGTAAACACTAATACAAACTAATTACAAAGATTGAAATTGAACTAAAAAATCTGTAACACACTATAGAAACTCAATCCATTACTGGATCAATGCATTCAATCCATTTGTATTCACAAAATGAGCAATAAAGCCAAAATGATGTCAAATAGTCCAAAAATGAGTAGTTTCAGAATGTTGATCTTACAAAAACAACACACCAACCTTGGTAACCATGCAAGAGAGAGTTCTTACAGTATTACCCACATGTGGAGTCCTTTTAGGGCATTGGGCCATCCCTAACTCCATCGCTAACCAACTTAGGACAAAATTTGTCATGACAACATTCAAAAGTTGTCATGACAACTTTTTGCAACTTTGCACTTTTGCACTTTTTGGCCTTCTCAACCTATGAGACCTATTCTAAGTCATCACTCATGAATTTTAAAACATGTCTAAGACTAATTAAAACCTCCTAATTCCTATACCAAGTTTTGACACTTTTGACCATCAAGAAGGTCAACTACCTACTCAAACCACTACTTATGCACAAAATGCAAACCTAGGAAGAAACTAACTCTACTAGGCCTACATTGACTCATCACACTCACTCTTGGACCCTCTTGGAGTCCTTATTCACTACCTGACTTGGCTAGGGTCTGTACAAGCCAAAATTGAGAAAAGACTACTAGCCTAAGTCCTATGTGCTCCTACACCAACTTGCTACAAGTGTGGAGGAGAAGGACATCGTGTTGTCGAGTGTAAGAAGACAAAGAATACTAGAAGAACACAAGTGGTGGAAGAAAACCCCACCGGGTCAGCTAATAAACCAAAAGATGGAGAAATTTTGATGATGAGAAGAGCTTTGTGTCATACTGGAGGAGATGAAGAGCCCTTGCAAAGGAAAAACTTGTTCAAGACCAAATCTAAGGTATCTGGTAAGTGTTGTAAACTTGTTATTGATAGTGGTACTTCAGATAATCTTATTTTAGAAGAGATGGTGAATAAGTTGAATTTAGAAAGATTGAAACACCCTAAGCCTTATCAGATAGCATGGATTTAGGATGAGCATAAGTTGTTAGTAAGTGAGCAATGTTTGTTGCAATTGAAAATTGGGAATTATCATGATGAAGTCTTGTGTGATATTATGCCTACTGATATTTGTCACCTTTTGTTGGGTAGACCTTGGCAATACACTATTGTGGCCAATAGGATGAAGAAAAACTTGTTGTCCTTGGAGAAGCCTTTGAAGAGTGAAGTCTATACGAATGCTAGAATCTATTTGGTGGATGGAAGGAAATTCCTGGATGGAATGAGACATGAGAATGTGTGTTTTCCTCAGTTCCTAAGAAGACTGAGAATCCAAAGCATGAAGAAGAAAAACCGGAAGAGATAAAAGTGTTGCTAACAGAGTATGAAGACATCATATCAAATAATTTGCGTAATGGATTGCCACATATGAGAAGTATTATTCATTGCATGGACCTGGTTCTTGGAGCTAGTTTGCCTAACAAAGCTACACATCAGATGACATTGGCAGAGAATGAAGAGTTGAATAGACAAGTGTAGGAGTTGTTGAAGAAATTTTTGATCAGAGAAAGTCTAAGTCCTTGTGCAATACTAGTAGTATTAGCACCTAAGAAGAATGGAGAATGGAGGATGTGTACCGATTCCAGAGAAATAAAGAAGATCATAGTGAAATACTAGTTTCCTTTGCTTAGGATGGATGGCATAATGGACTTTTTAAGTGGAGTCAAGTACTTTACAAAGATAGACTTGAAGAGTGGATATCATTAGATCAAGATCAGAGAAAGAGATGTGTGGAAGACAACATTCGAGACAAATGAAGGACTGTATGAATGGTTGGTGATTCCTTTTGGGTTAAATAATGCACCGAGTACTTTCATGAGGCTGATGAATGAGGTATTGAAGAAATTATTGGGTAAGTTTGTTATTGTATATTTGGATGACATTCCGATTTGCAGCAAAAGATGAGCATTTGTTGCATTTAAGACAAGTTTTGTAGAGGTTGAGAGAAGAAATGTTGTTGATAAATCTTAAGAAGTTTACTTTCATGAAGGAAGAATTAGTCTATTTGGGATTTGTGATATTTGAGGATGGTTTGAAGATGGACCCTGATAAAGTAAAAGCAATTGTTGAATGGCCTACACTAGAAAGCATTGGAGTGGTAAGATCATTTCATGGATTGGCTAGTTTATACCGGAAGTTCATCTAAAATTTCAATTCAGTTTGTAACCCTATGAATGAGACAATGAGGGGAGATAGGAAGGAGTTCAAATGGACCATTAGCAAACAAAAGTTTTGAACTGCTGAAGCAGAAAGTGACTGAGCAGCCTATGTTAGCTTTACCAGATTTCATCAAAGTATTTCAAGTGGATTGTGATGCAAGTGGAACAACAATTGGAACCATATTGAGTCAGGAAGGGAGAGCAGTAGCTTATTTCAATGAGAAATTGAATGATGTCCGAAGGAGATATTCAGTGTATGATCAATAATTTTATGTCATAGTTCAAGCCTTGAAGAAGTGGAGACATTACATGTTGCCTAAGGAGTTTGTGTTGTATACAGATCATCAAGATTTGTAGTATTTGAACTGTCAGAGTAAGTTGAATCAGAGACATATGAGATGGATAGAATATTTGCAGAGTTACACCTTTGTGTTGAAGTATAGAAGTGGAAAATCTAACAAATTTGTTGATGCATTGAGTAGAAGAAGGAATTTGCTAACAGAAATGAGAGTGACAGTATTAGGATTTGAGGAGTTTAAGACCTTATGATGATGACCCAAATTTGGAAGAACCTTTGAGAGCAAGTAGAGAACTGGTTACGGTAGACAAAAGCAAGTGGTTGGATTACTTCATTTAGGATGGGATCTTATTCCGAGGAGTTCATTTGTGCATACCTAAGAGTTCTATGAGGGAGAATATGATAAAAGAGAAACATAGTGGAGGATTAGCCGGACATTTCGGTATTGATAAAATAGTAGAATTGGTGAGTGAGCATTACTTTTGGCCCCAAATTCATAAGGATGTAAAGAAATATGTGCAAAGTTGTAGAGTTTGTCAAGTTGCAAAGGGTAGTAGTTAGAATGTGGGATTGTATAAACCTTTTATAGTATCGGAGAGGCCTTAGGAGGATATAAGCATGGATTTCATACTTGTATTGCCTAAAACATAGAGAGGGAATGATTATATATTTGTGGTAGTGGATAGATTCTCGAAGATGGCACATTTCATACCTTGTAAGAAGACATCAAATGCAGTGCATATAGAAGACCTATTTTTCAAGGAAGTGGTGAGATTGTGTGGATTACCTAAGAGCATCGTTTCAGATAGAGATACTAAGTTTGTTGGTTATTTTTGGAGAACACTCTGGAAGAAGATGAAGATAGATTTGAAGTTCACTTAAACTTTTCACCCACAAACTGATAGATAGACATAAGTAGTTACCTGGAGCTTGGGAAATTTGTTAAGATGTTTAGTTGGAGACAAAACCATAAGTTGGGATTCGATTCTTGCACAAGCAGAGTTTGCCTACGATAATTCAGTAAACAGGAGTACTGGAAGGACACCTGTTGAGATTGTTATTGGAGCACACCCTACAGGTATATCAAAATTAAGAGATATTAGTAGCGAAGACCAGAGAAGTTCAAAAGCAGAAGAATTTGGAGATCACATAAAGGACTTACATATTCAAGTTAAGCAGGATTTGGAGGACATGAACATCAATTATAAGGAGAAAGAATATGAGAAGAGGGGACATAAGGAATTTCAAGTTGGTGATAAAGTGATGGTGTATCTAAGAAAAGAAAGATTCCCAGTTGGAACTTATAACAAGTTGCAGATGAAGAAGTTTGGACCTTGCAAGATATTGAGAAAGTTTAGTTCTGGAAATGCATATGAAATGGAGTTTCCGGATAGTCTGAGTATTTCACCTGTATTTAACATTGTAGATCTACATCAGTATCATGAACTAGAATTCGGTGAGGACAGTATTGCAAACTTGGAGAAACAATTTCCCCGAAAGGAACCAAATTAGATTGAAGACATTTTGGATAGTAGGATTGGGCGTAGTACCCAGAGCAGTCAATATAAGGAGTATCTTGTAAAGTGGAAGGACAGACTAGTTGAAGATTCATCTTGGATTTCTTAGGAAGAGGTAGATCAGCTTGGTTTTCCTTTGACCCCAACAAAGTGAGAGACTCACTTTTTCAACAACCCTGGATGTCTGATGTAGGAGCATCCCCGATTCATGGCAATCTTGCATCAACCAAAAATATTTCTTTTCTATTTTGCTTTCTATTCAGCATTTTCAGCATTTCATTATGCATTTTCTGGCATTAGCTCATCGAATCTCGAGGAGTTGGCTTTTTGCTTGAAGATTTGATCATCTACCTTATTCCCAAACTGTGGAGCATTTGGATAATTTTTTGGCAAGTTATCACTACCAGTTTCCGAGATAGTTTTGTAGTACAGATTGCCTAGACCTATTTGCATTTGTAATCTACTAGAATCTACTAGATCCCTTTTGTAGCTTGTGGAGCCCTCAGTGTTGATTTTGATGTTCCTTGGCATGTGACCAACCTTCCCCTTGATCTGCACTTCTTTGGCAGAGGCTGACCTTGTTGTTTTTACATTTTAGGTCTTGTTCTTGGGCATTTGATCCCTTTTTAGGATGACTAGAACTCCTTGGACTGTATAAATCATTGTAATTGAGCATTAGAATGCAGATCAATTAAGATATAGAACATTGAAGATAGATCTTATGATTTGAGGTCCTGGTTGTTACCTGTTATGTAATTAAGCATGTTTTAGCAGGCCAATGAGCCAGCTTCTATAACCGAGCTGTTACCAGTTGATTGTAATTAGTTTTCATGATATAATTCATTCACTTCTACATTGCCTCCATCATATCCTTGTGTTTCCGTTGTGTTTACTCTTGCTAACCAATCCAAATTGATCTCTTTGAGGTCCCTCCTAACCAGTGACTGCACCAGTTTAACCACATTTAAACAATTACAACAATTTGACAAATTTTTAGCAACTTTGACAACTTTTGTGGGAATATTAACATTTTTTAGCAACTTTGACAATTTTGAACAACTTGACTTCAAACTTTCCAAAATGGATCAAAATGATCTTAAGTGGTCTTAAAGGACCTCATAGACCCAAAAAAACCTAGACACACTAAAAGCCAAAAAGTGACATAATGCATGCTTATGAGGTTCCTGATGCCCTTGCATTATTGGATAGCCATGTGATAATTCCTACATTTTTTTATGGAATACAATAGTAGGTGTAGTCTAGTTCAAGATGGTCAATTTGATTGAAACTAGGATAAGATAGTTTTAAATAGAGAAATGCTGGATATAAAGTTCGAGGTTCAAGATTGGGGTTAGTGATAATACCAAAACTACTAAAATTTGTCTTGCATCAAAATTCAAAGTTTTTTATACACTCTAGAAAAACTAAATAATTTTGGGAAAAATAGTTTCAGCTAGAAAAAATATTGTTCAAATTAGTTTTACTCAAAACTAGTTCTACCTACATGCCAAAAATTATTTCAAGAGAAAATTATTTAACAAAAACTATATGTATATTTGTGTTCTAAAAATTAGTATAAAATAGTTTCAGCCAAAATCATTTCATTGAAAAAAATCGCCTAAACATATGTGGTTGTAATTTTCTTATAGATTTTTAATTTTATATTTCAAACACTATGCTTCTATCACATGTTAAGAAATATAAAAATATTCTTCCATTGGCCCTATAATTTACATTTTTATTCTTTAAAATATTTTAATTACTTTAAGTATATTTGTGTGTTATAATGCACTCACATTTTGAAACATATTATTTTTATGATTTTACGAAAGTCACAATGCAAGTGTGTTATAATCCACTCATGTAATGGTTTATTATAAGAAAATTCTATACCAAGCCATAATGTGAGAATTTTATATAATGTGAACATGTTATAACATGCTTTAACTATAGGAAAAATGGGCCAAATAGTGGTTTTGGCCACTTTTTGGCTCCCCATTTTTGTGCAAACACTCATCATCCAAAAAAGACGATGAAGAAATTTCATAGAATATTCACTATATGAATATGAAAATATTGTACTATTTGAAATCATATATGCACCCATTATTGTTCCTAAAGAATTCCCACTAGTGATTGAGATATTTGTGTTACTAGGTAAGGATGGTCTAGAATGATTATCACATGCAAGATCCTTGACTATGCTATACGAAGTACGGGAACTGTCAAACTCTTGTAAAGTCTCACTAATTAAAATTTCTATAAATGAATTCATTAGGATATCATCCCCATTCATGCGAAAACATTTTAGGAACAAGAATTTAACACGTATCTATCAATATTTATCTCTACTAAGACCATGAACAAATGGAACTCCAAAATAATATATTTTTTTATAAATATTAAGATGCAAAAAGTGGGTCCACAAAATCTTTGGGGAAAACTAGATAAATAAACCATCACACACATATAGGAAATTGAAGATAACCCTAAACACCCTCTATTCGGTGTGAGACTGTAAAACCCTAGTTCCGAATTATTATCGATGTTTTTGGCTTTTGCATGCCTCTATAATTTGCCGCACACTTCACTATTTTTTGCGCTTGCTTGAGTCCAAGTGATTGCATCGGAACTGATAGCTTCCTTCCTTCAACACAATGGTTGAGATCTCCCTTGGTTGTACAAATGGAAACTAGGCGATAACTCTTTTAAACATAATGGTGGCCTTCCGAAACTTTGTTACCCGCAATTATCAGTTGAAATTTAATACAGCAATCGAACATGGCTGATAGAAGGCATTTGGGTTCATGGGTGGATATGGGTTGGGAAAACTCACCTCATGTTCCACAGTGAGTCTACATGAATGACAGATGGAAGGACATGGTGATACAGGTAAACTGGAGAGGAAATAACAAGGTTTTTCGGCTAGTTTCAAAATACTTTCAAGGCTTCTTTGGGAACAGACGTAGTGTGGCATGAAGGCAGAATAACAATGGAAGGATATTCACTCGAGGGTGTTTTAATAATGGTGTGAATCAAGGGAATTCTGAGAAGCAATTCAAGGGCTTTTCAAATAAGGAGACTGCGGCTAGGGTTTTTGTTTCTTCACAGTAGGTGGGAAATAAGGTAAATGTGAACCTCAAGGAAGCTAGTCCAGAAAAGGTAAGTAAGATACCTACTAAATCTATTTTTCCGAGGGTTTCTTCATCATAGGTTTGGGCTCCTATCCCTTGTATCAATCTTCTGGGTTCCTATGTCGATAAGAAAGCGAATTGTTTGCATACAAATGCTATTTCTGGGGAAATTTGGGGTGATCAAATTAGTTTGTTAAAGCTTTATCATAAATTGCAGAAAAGATGGGGGGATATGCATTATTTTCAATTATTGTCTGCGAATGCTTTTATTATTGTCTTTGATTCTCCTTCTTTCAGAGATGAGGTATTAAGAACTTCGCATCATTGGTTTGGAAAACATTTAATTTCAATTGCAGCTTGGAAACCTTTTTTTGTTCCTGCTTGGTCTAGTTTGAAACTTATTCCTTTCTGGTTTGGTTTACCTAAAATTCCTTTTAAATTTATGGATCCAGATGTTCTTGAGAAAATTGGAAATACTATTGGAACTTTTTTAACATCTAAAATGGACTTTGTGGAGGGGGAGGTTCTAGTAAAAATTTGTGTTCTTATTAACCCTAACAATGTTTTCCCCCATACTTGTAATATCAAGTCTCTTGATGGTATTTGGCACCAGTCAATTGAGAAATTAGATACGGAGCTTCTTAAATCTCCTTTACTTTTGGATGCTCCGTTACTTATGGATTTTAAGAAAACCCAGCAGGTTGTTGGCTCTGTCCCTAAATCCCTTAATAAAGATAGTTTGTCTGTGGGACCTTCGGTTGAAGGATGTGGAAATGTCTCTTCGTATAAATTGGTAGAAACATGTCACATTAATCTTGAAAATAATCCATTGTGTCATAGTTCTAGGAAACCAAATGATCACACTTTGGGTTCGGTCTCACTTTCCTCTTTACTGAAGACATTTTCTAATAATAGGGGTATAGTGATGGATGGTAATCCCTTGATAAATGGAGTAGATCATCCATTGATGATAGATTTCCCTAAGATGCCAAATAATCACACAAAGGGTAAGGATGACAATTTGTGTTCATGCACTCATAAGGAGGTTTTGGATTCTTCAAAGAATGTGAATTTAGATAAAAATGCAGTGGTTGATATGGAAACTATTAAATAGGTACCTACCATAGGTTTTCCAAATGATGCTTCTTTAGTTCAGGAAATTAAGAATTTGTTGTCTAATAATTCTCCTCTGAATGTTGAAATTAATATGGCTAATGAATCTTCCTTAGGGAATACTAATCCGTCAGAGGTTGGCCCTGTTATTATGCCAGATGAGAGTCTAGTTCAACAAGTAAATGGTATTTTTAACAATCATACACATCAGATGGATGAAGGTATTATTGATAGAGTTTTTTGTTCAATTGAGAATGATTTGGGGGGTATAAACTCGACCCTTCCAATTTCTACATCTGCTAATCCTTTTGCGGTTTTGGCTACAACAGAGATGGGTTTTGAAGATAATCCAATTATACTGGCTTCTCCAAAGTCATGCAAGAGTTTACCAATTGTCCAAACAACTCCGGTTTTTTCACCATCAGTGGTTTCTCCCAGGAGAGGTAGGCCTCCAAATAATCTTAAGACTCAAATGGAAATTGATACTGGAATTCAAAAGACTTTGTCCCTTTCTCCTGCTGGTGGGCAAGGGAGGCATTCGGTCTCTCTTGGTAGGCCTAAGAAAACATGCCTAACTCCTATAAGTGTAAAAAGAAAGAGGAGTAAAAGATCTATGACTAGTCCTCCTGTGACAAGATCAGGAGTTGTGAAACGTAATTTGCAAGGTTGCTTTGGGGAAAGGAAAAATTCTCTGATTAATGGGAAGAGGGGAGCTTTGGCCTCCCCTCGAGGACAATGATAATTATTTCTTGGAATGTTAGGTGCTTAAATTCCCCTAACAAGAGACGCTTAATTAAGTCCCAGATGGACTTAAGTGTGATATTTTTATGTTGCAAGAAACAAAGTTGTCAAAGGTGTTTGCTGATTTGGTTTTTTCATCTTGGAGAAGGTGGAATTTTCTTTCTTTTCTTGCTTGTGGTGCTTTAGGAGGTTTGGCATTGCTTTGGAATAATTATAATATTGAGGTACAGTTAGTGGCATCTGCTACAAATTGGATGTTGACTTTAGTTATAAGCAATATTTTGAAGGTTAAACTCTGGCTTTTTAACATTTATGCTCCGTCAAGAATTCAAGGGAAGAGTAAGCAATGGAGTGAATTAAAGAGGATTTCTTCTCCATTTAAACATGGTTCCTTTATTATTTTCAGGGGTGATTTTAATGCTATCACTGATGTAGATGAGAAAAGAGGAGGTGTTTTCCCTAATAAAAGGATTATGGATGACTTTGGGGATTTCATTTCTGATATTAGCCTTTTTGATTGTAAGTCTCAGAATGGGGTTTTCACATTGACAAACATGAGAAGGGATTTTTCTCAGATTGTTGAGAGATTAGATCGGTTTTTGTTATCTGAGAATTGGATTGATTCAGATTTTGAATTCTTTTCCTCTATTCTACCGGTCTTGGGTTCTGATCATTTTCCAATTTCCCTTTCAGTTATTGAGGATAGGGCTTCTTTTAAGTCTCTATTTAAATTTGAGCCCATGTGGTTTAGGGATTCTTCCTTTTTGCCTCTACTTATGAAATGGTGGAATTCTGCTCCTTTATGTTCTGGGTCTTGTATGTTTTAGATTGCTAAGAAGTTAAGTTATTTGAAATTGAATATTAAATAATGGAATATCTTGCATTTTAAGAAAAATTTTCAGGAGAAACAAAGGATTCAAGATATGATTGAGTGTCTTAATACTCATGTGCTTCAACATGGTATGGTGCCACAAGTTTTTGATGAATTGAAGTCACTAAAATTACAGCTTGAGGAGGTGTTAGCTAGAGAGGAAATCTATTGGAGATAGAAATCTAGAGAGTTATGGCTTTCAGATGGTGACAGGAACACAATTTTTTTTCATTCTTCAACTAAGATTAAAAGATGTAAGAGTAGGATATCTTGTATTCAGTATCAGAATGAGAATTTATTGACAGAGCTAGAGGACATTGCTTCAGAGGCAGTTAGGTTTTTTAAGTCATTATTATCTTCAGAAAATGGTAATCTCAGCAATGATATTATATCTAATATTCCTCCTTTAGTATCTTTGGAAGACAATAAGATGTTGATGTCTCCCTTTTCCTTAGAACAAGTTAAGAGTGTTGTCTTTACCATGAATTCGGATAAAGCTCCGGGACCAGATAGTTTTACTCCTTTATTTTTTTAGAAATGTTGGGATTTTGTGGGAAATTATGTTTTATTGGCTCTCGAAGAAGCTAGGAGAAATAGGTCTATTTTAAAAGAACTTAATATTACAATGATTGCAATTATTCCTAAAAATGAGGATACTAAGAATTTTGCTGACTTCCACCCCATTGCTTTATGTAGCACTTTGTATAAGATATTTACGAAGGCAATTTCCCTTAGGTTGGCAAAAATTCTACCTAGGATCAATTCATTGGAGCAAGGTGGTTTCGTTCCTAGAAGGGAGACGACAGAGGGTGAAATTGTAGCACATGAGATGTTGTATTCTATTTCCACCCAAAGAACCCCAGTCATGATACTTAAACTAGACATGATGAAGGCTTATGATATAGTAGAGTGGGGGGCTTTATGTGTTGTTCTTGAGAAGTTAGGTTTTTCCAAGGCCTAGGTCAAATGGATTCATGCATGTATTTCTTCTGCAAGATTCTCGGTTTTAATTAATGGTTCTCCTTATAGTTTTTCACTTCCTCTAGGGGTTTGAGAGAGGGAGATCCCCTTTCTACCTTTTTGTTTATTCTCCTAGCTGAAACCTTTACTTGGGCTAGTAGGGCTGCTAAAGTGGGGGGGCTTTGGAAAGGTATAAGGATTCAAAATATTCTCCAAAGTATTTCTCATTGTCTCTTTGTAGACAATACTCTGTTATTTGGACATGCTTCGTTAGTTGAGGCAAAAGTGATTAAAGGAATAATACATAATTATGCCTCGTTTTCTGGTCAGAAAGTGAATGGTGATAAATAAAAGATTTTTTTCCTTAATACATCACAATTGGTTCAGCATAGGTTGCAATTATTTTGGGGCTTTGAGACTGGAAATCTTCCATGTACTTACCTTGGGATTCCTTTCTTTGTTAAACATGATAAGATTATTTCGGTCATTTCTAAAATAATTCTCTCATGGAATCATAGATGGTTAACTTTGGCGGGTAAAATTGTTCTCATCAAGTCTATTTTGAATGTTGTTCCCATATATCTCATGTTTGTTTTGAAGTCTCCAAAAGTAGCTATTGTTAGTTTACAATATACTCTTAGAGATTTTATTTGGAACAATAATAAAGATGGCAAGAAGAAACTCCCTTTAGTTGCATGGGATAAGGTATGTTTTCCTAAGGAACTTGGGGGAACAAGAATTTAGAATCTAGAGAATCAGAATTTAGCCTTAGGTGCTAAGTTGGTTTGGAAATTATATGACAAGCCTAGCTCCTTATATGGGCACAAATTATGTTTGCCAAATATTTAAATAATGGACCGAGAGAGTACATTTTTAAAGTCTCAAATTTGCTTTTGGGTTCTGCTATTTGGAATTTCCTTTGTAAATGTAGATCAATTACTTTGCCTCATCTCTCATGGATTGTTCATAATGGTAGAAAGGTCAGATTCTGGGATGAAGTATGGAATGGACACACACCTTTGGTGAATATTAGGGATTTGTCTCCTCTGATCACTATTCTTTCCTCCCTTTGGGGTGTTTTTGTAGTAGATTATTTTGAAGTTGTGACTAGTGGACCCCTTAAGATAGCTAGATGGAAGTCGATTGATTTCTTAGATGTTGATCAAAGTATGAAATCAGATTTTGAGAAGATTTTGGGGGACATAATTGTATTTCTTTTTGATTCTGAGGATGGAATTATTTGGACAAAGAATATTTCTGGTAAGTACATTGTTAAAGATGGTTACAACTCTCTTATGGTTGCTAAAGTTTTATCATCTTCGCCTTATAAGTTATTTTGGCATTCAACTTGTCTTCTTAAAGCTGGAGCCTTTGCTTGGTTGGTAGTTCAGGACAGAGTCCTTACAGGTATGAGACTAGATAGGCTTGGTATTACTATTGTTTTCCCTTGTGTCTTTTGTAACAAAAAATTGGAATCTTCTTCACACCTGTTCCTACATTGTGATTATGCTTATGAATGTTGGCAGTGGTTGTTTGAAAAGTTAAATATATCCTTTGTTATTGGTAAGGATCTAATTTCCCATTTTAGATCTTGGCCCTTTATGTTTGTCTCATCTTTTTATGCATGTATTTGGATCACGTCTCCATCTATTGTGATTTGGAATGTTTGGCTAGAGAGAAAAAATGGGATATTTAAAAAAATAAGTTCTCCCGTGTCTGAGGTTCTATTAAAAATTGAGTCTTCAATCTCTGAGGTTGCTTTGTCGTTTATTTATAAGAATTTGGAAAATCTTACTTCTTTTTCGCACTAGGATAGTAGAGTTACTAGAGTTTGGAAGATGCTGTCAGTTTTACCCTCTCATTGTTCAATTTTAAAAAAAGAATGATGCAATAGGTAAGAGATTCTCTACTATATGGAAACCTCCTCCGTAGGGGCACTTTAAACTGAATTTTGATGGGGCCTCTCGTGGTAACCCTGGGCCAGATGGGATAGGCATGGTAATTTATGATCACAATGCAAATTTTATTCGAGCTAAGTGTCATGCTACTGGTTTTAAAACTAACAATTATGTAGAATTTCATGCTTTGTCTTTTGGATTGGATATGGCAATCTCTTTGGGAATCAAGGACTTGATAATTGAAGGTGATTCTATGGCAATTATTCAATGTGTTATGAAAAAGAAATCAAATTGTTGGAATTTGCAGTATATACTTGATCTCATTTTACAAATATTAGGATTGTTAGAATATTTCTTTTTATCCCATTGTTATAGAGAAGTTAATAATATTATAGATTATTTGGCAAATTTAGCCATTGATAGCAATGCTAATTAGCAAGAGGTGGGTTTTGAGGAAATTCCTTCTAGGGTATGGGAAGGTTTGCAACAATAGTTATGTGATTTTATTGAGTAATGTTGATGTAAAATTTTATGATGATAATTATTCCCGCTTTCCCCTTTCATTTCAAGAATTCATGTTCATTGTCTAGAGGACAGTTCGAGCTCATGAAATTTGATACAATAGTGTTTTTCCAAAGGTTTTTTGATACTTTCTTTTTTTGGCAAGAAGGCTTTTGGCACAGGGCTTTGGAAAATTTTGTCTTCTTCCATTGATAGCAGCTGTGGAGTCTACATTTAAAAATTATCTGATGTTTTTTTTTGGCAAATTGTCATATGGGCTTTATGTAAAACTGATATTATATGTGTTGTGACCGCATTTTGTATGTTGTTTTGGGTATGGTGTATAAACTGATCCGTTAGATACTATAGGTTTATTTTATGAGTTGTGATTGAAGGTTTTCTTCCCAGGGTTCTTTCCTCTGATATGCTCTTTGAGTCCTATGTAAAAAATAAAAAATATTAATAAAAAGGTTTAGTGGAATAATCCACTTTTATTGAAAAAAAAAAGATGCAAAAAGTGATGTATTTAATCATTTAAAGTATTTGTGTTACTATCAAAGTTAGCTATGAAATGTTATCATTTTTAATCATTGAAATATAATGTTATAAAATAGTTAAAGGATGCTCATCAAGAAAACAAGAATGACGAAGGTCCTCATTAGATAAATTGTCAAGAAAAGATATGAAGCATCATCATCATTAAGTTTAAATGTGTCACTAAATAAATCATAATTCCTAATTGTATTAATATAACTTAGGGATAAAGAAATAGATGCAAGGAGTGTTGATTAATAAATATTGTGTGCATTAGAAATATGAAAGATAAGTTATCATCAAATAGTGATACATCAGTAAGATGATCATTAGATTCTTCATGATTTTTCTAAAAGTCTCATGATTACAACTGAAAAAAATATCATGGGGGCTATAAAAATTAATACACATAACCTAACAAAATATAGTGTAGTCCATATTAGTAAAATCACTGTTTTTAATAATGGAGAAATTAGTTTAATCAGTATGGAAACCATGAATAAATGAAATTAGATTCTAAAATATAGAGGACGAGTTTATAAATATCTATAAGAGAAAATAAATTACTACACTATGACCCAATACATTGATGGAGAATGGATCACCATACTTAATGGAATTTTATATGATTTCCCGATTAATAAATGGGTGTGATACAATAAAACATAAACAAAGATGAAGATCCATGACATATGAAAGAACATACATCATAGATAAGGGTTTGTTAAAATATATCAATAATATTCCACAATACATTCCTGGTGGAAGATATTGCAGACATACTGAAGAAATTTCCAAGTCAAGGGCCCCAAACTCGAGAGGATCTTGGACACCAAGATTGTGAGGAAAACTAGGAATAAGGTCTACAAACAATACCTTGTCAAGTGGCAAGGACTCCCTGAGGCAGATGCAATATGGATGGATGAAGACTAGATGAAGAAACAAGGGACTACATTGTTAATCCTATGTGGATCTGATTAATACTAAGAGGGGGGGGGTGAATTAGTATTAAGACCAATTCAACTAGAACTCAAAATCAAACTTATTTTAGCTTATCTCAGATTTGAAAATATCTCAACTTCTATAATCAGATCTAATAACCTCTTTACCAGATTTTCTTAACACATTAATCAAATCATTTACCAATACTTTGACCACCAAAGTAATCATATAAACTTGATCAATTACCAATTCATTAACCTTATCAATAAGATCAAAAAATTTCTCAAACAACTTCTTATTAGTACAGGTAACCTCTGATAAACTTTTGATAAAACATCATAACCGGTTTCTCAACAATAATGCATGGAATGAAATATAAATAAGAACATCACATGAAAAACATTCCACACATGAACACCATACATTTTTGACGTGGAAACCCAAATAGCGAGAAAACCACGGTGAGAGTTGGCACCCACAAATATTTCTACTCTTTCAAAGTATGCCCTGTTAGGAGCTTAGCCTTGTTAGAAGCTTACAATACGTCCGGTTAAGAGCAGACCTTGTCAGGAGTCACCTGGTTAGGAGATTTGTCTTGTAAATCAGTTAGGAGCTTGATGATCTATTAGGATTAGCCTTGTGAGAGGTTTTAACACTCTTTTGAGAGCTTCCCTGTTAGGGGACTTAAATGATTAAGGCCTGTTAGAACCTACCCGGTCAAGGGATTTAACCTGCTGCAACTGTTAAGGAACAACAGTAATAAAATGATTTATTTTCTTGTACTTCACTACTTTCTTGATTAGATCCAGTTATACACATCACTCTACAACTCTCAGGTAGATTACAAACTTCACTTGGATGGCTTAACACATTCTCTAAGATCACCGACTCAATAAACATCAATTGTGTCTACATAAATAGCCATCATAACTAGGTCATCCACACAACCTATTTATATCAAGAATTTACAATAAGATCACAAAAGATTATCATAGATCGCTATCCATATCATAACAAAAAATTAAAATGCAATATCAATCGTTGATTGATCATAACTCATCACCAAAATCCGATCTATATCCTCAAAATAGTCTCCAATGCATTTCGTTGGTTTCCAATAAAATCTTCCTTGAATCACTCTAAAAGAACTGTTAAATCTTTCATGCAGGTTATGTCATGTTACCAACTTTAAGTAGACTTGCTGTCGATCACCGTCATAACATCAATCATTATCAGTTTGAAGATTTCATCACCAGTCCTTCAACCCTACTAAAACCTTAGCTAAACTTCATCAAAAATTGAAACACGCCCTCTGGTAATCATCACAAAGTTTTGGTTTTGGTCACAAACATCTTTCCATGATTCAAGTTCACAATCCAAACCACAAATCACCAATCATTGCCAATCAACTGATCCAATCAAAATAATTTAGCTTTATCGGTTAAAGTCCTAATTCACAAACTTTCGATCACTGTTGGTAAGCCCTATCATCCAGTAAACCAAATCAGCTAATTGCTAAAACAAAACATCAGGAACATCAGTTGCCAGCAATGACAACACAAATAACTGATCATATCATCTATTCATAGAATCTCAATCTCTTCATCACAAATAGAATTCTATCATTTACTGGTGCAGTCATCCAACTTCAACTACATGACCTGAGTTATGCCAAATTCCAATAATCTCCCCCTTTGGCAATGATGACAACACTAATCAGATACACAATCAGAATATTGATATCACATGATCTCTCCTTTACATCTCCCACTAAATCAATGCTTCATTTAGTTTGATCTTCAACTTCTCACATGTTAGCTAAATATGATTTCTATTCATTTTTTTTCCCCCTTTGACAACAATGCCAAAGATGCAAATGCATCACTTGTCATTAATTCTGCTGCTAACTCTTTCACCATCTCTGCTACATAGATCAGAAAATTATAATAGAGCATTAAATCAAAATTTTCCATTAGACTTGCTCCCCAAAGGAGTATCATGTACCTTCATCAATCCTTGGTGTAAAATAAAGATGAAGTCCATAGGATTGATGGATCTATATCATTATAGTTCTTTCGATGTAGAGGTCTAAGCCTTAGTTTACCTCTAATAAACTCAAAGTAGCCTTCGGTAAGGGTTTAGTAAAGATATCAGCCAATTGTTCTTTACTCTTCATATATTCCATCTTCACTTTCTTATCTTGAACTCTTTCCCTTATGAAATGATACTTCAAATCAATGTGCTTGGTTCTAGCATGTAACATAGGATTTTTAGAAATATTGATTGCACTTGTATTATCACAATAGATAATCACCAGTTCTAACATATCTATCTTGAATCCTTCTAACACATGTCTCATCCATATTGCTTGTGTTCAATTCATGGATGCAACAACATACTCAACTTCAACTATAGATTGAGAAACACAAGTTTGTTTCTTGCTCATCCATGCCACTAATATTCCTCCAAGTAGAAAAGTTCCACCATTTGTGCTTTTTTGATCATCAACATTACCTGCCCAATTAGCATCAGTAAAGACATTCAAAGTAAAATCACCTTTATAGAGATACCATAAACCATAGTCTAATGTGCCTTTGAGATACCGAAAAGTTCTCTTCATAGCCACCATGTGACTTTCTTTAGCCTCTTTTTGAAATCTTGCAACTAATCCAACATCATGAGCAATATCTAGTCTACTATGAATAACATAATGTAGCTTGCCAATCATAGATCTATACTCTCTTTCACTAACAACAAGGGAATCATCTTGTTTTGACAACTTGCAACCAATCACCATCGGTGTACCTACCGGTTTGTAGTCTTCCATGCCAAAAGTCTTCAACACTTATTTGATATACTTGGTTTGACAAATAAATATACCACCATCCAATTGTTGGACCTATAAGACAATAAAGAACTTAATTTCATGGATTAGAGACATTTAAAATTCCTTTTTCATTATATCAGCAAAGTCCATACACATATCATCATTGTCAGCAAAAATTATATCATCAACAAACACTTTAGCTATCAGCATCTTGTCTCCATCAATCTTCAAATAAAATATTGTTGTCCTCACCGGTACTTTGGAATCCAATCTTGATCAAATGTGCATGTAATCTCTCATACCATGCTCTTGGTGCCTGCTTAAGACCATACAAATCTTTGTGCAATTTACACACAATGTCTTTATCATCGGTCAAGTAAAATCAATCAAGTTGTTCAATATATACTTCTTCTTCTAGAATCCCATTTAAAAAGGATAACTTGACATCCATTTGGTAGACTTTGAATCCTTTATATGCAGCAAATGCAAGTAGCATTCTTACACCGTTCAATATAGAAACAAGTACAAATGTTTCACCATAGTCCTCACCTTCCTCTTAAGCATACCCTTTGTAGACTAACCTTGCCTTGTTTCTTACAATCCTTCCTTCTTCATCTAATTTATTCCTAAAGACCCATTTTGTTCCAATTACATTTTTATCCTTCTGTCTAGGAACAAGTGACCATGTCTGATTCTTCTCAATTTGATCTAACTCTTCATTCATTTCCTTCACCCAGTCATCATCCTTTAGTGCTTCCTTAACTGTCTTGGGTTCAATTGTAGATATCAAACATGAATTCTCTCTAATCTTTCTCCTGGTTTGCACACCTGCATTCTTATCAGCAATTATTTGTTCTTGTGAATGATTCAGTCTGACATATCTAGGTATTTCCTGTGTTGGTTTTGCATCTTCTTCATCAAATTCTTCATTTGCACTATCATCGCTCATTGACTGAGCACCTAGTTCTGCATTTTCCGATTGTTCATTATTCTTTGCTTTTGGTTCAATGATCACAAACTTTTCCTCATTATCATCCTTTTCAGGTTCAGATCGGCTTGTACCTTCAGACTTATCAAATAAATCATCAACTTTTACATGTCACTTTCAATAATTTTCTTAGTCCTCTTATTGTAACATTTATATGCTTTACTCTTAGAAGAGTAGCAAAGACAAATTTCCTCGTCAAACTTTGCATCAAACTTCTCAGTGTATTTATCTCTCTTGATAAAACATTGACTTCCAAAGATTTTAAAATAGCTAACACAAGGAGTTTTTCCATACCATAACTCATAGGCTGTCTTATTGTTACCTCTTGTTACAAGTACCTGCTTAAGAGTGTATACATCAGTACTGACCACTTCTCTACAAAACTTTTTGGATACATTGCTTTGTAATAATATAGTTCTTGCAGCTTCAACTATTGTTATGCTCATTCTTTATGCAATGCCATTTTGTTGTGGTGTCCTCGGAGTTGACATTTGTCTTTTATTACCTTGTTCATCACAATACTTAACAAATTCATCGGATGTGAATTCACCACCTCAGTCTGATCTTAAACACTTCAAGTTCTTACCCGTTTCCTTCTCAACCAGAGCTTTAAATGATTTAAATTTATTAAATGCTTCTGATTTCTCTTTTAGAAATGTTACCCACATCATTTTACAATAGTCATCGGTGAAGATCATGAAATACCTATCACCATAATAACTCTTTGTTCTCATAGGGCCATAGAGATAAGTATGTACCAAATCTAAAACATTCTCAGAAATACCATTCTTACTTTTGAAAGATATAGAGGTCATCTTACCGATTTAACAATCTTTGCATATCACACTATTCGATTTGACAAGTTGTGGTAATCCTCTTACAACACTTGACTTGCTTATCTTAATCAGATTATCAAAATTAACATGAAAACATCTTTTATGCCATAACCAACTGTCATCCATTCTTGCAACTAGATAATTATTAACATTACTATTCAAATGGAATAAGTTACCTCTGTCCCGGTAGCAATCAGTTCACCATTACTTCCAAGAATTCTGTAGACTCCACTCTTAAATTCAAGCAAATAACCTTTATCATTGAGCTGACCAACACTTAAAACATTATTCTTAAGACCATCAACCCAGAATACATCATCAACATTACTCTTTCCATTTAGAGAGATAGATCCTTACCTTTCACCATGCAAGGAAAGTTGTTTCCAAATCTAACAACACCTCCATCAAATTCATTAAGGGTTATGAACTTACTTTTGTCTCTGGTCATGTGACGTGAGAAACCACTATCTATAATCCACTCATCACTATTATCCATATGAGATACTAGTGCCTTTTTATCAAACAATTTCTCCTTCACAACTACAAACACAATTTCTTCATTATCATCTTCTTCTTATGACTTCTCATCAGTCACACCTTCATCTACTGCAACATAACAATGTTTCTTGCCCTTTCTTTTGAATCTTCTAAACTTTTCTTTCTTATTGGTGTTAGGGTAGTTAGCAGCAATATGGCCAATTTTATTACAAGAGAAACACTTCAAAGGTAGCTTTCCTCTATACTTACCAGTGCCTCTTGGAAATCTCTTTGCTATCAATGTTTCAATTTCCATCACTTGATCTTCACTGTCTTCATCTCTCTGGTTACTTCCATGGCTTGTCCCACACTCATGATTTTGATATATATCTTTTCCTTTTCTAGTAGATGAACCAGTAATAGAAGCTTTAAAGGCAGATTCAATAGATTTTGTCACACTATTGTCAAAACTATTTAATTCAAAAGTTGTAAGCTTACCAATCAATGAATCAACAATTACCTTATCCTTAGCAATAGATCTAAGTTCTTGGATTGCCGATACTCTAATAGCATACTAAGGTTGAAGAGTTCTAAGCATTTTACTTACTATTGAATCATCTTCTATTTTGCCTCTAGCACTCTTAATACCACCAATAACTTCTTTGATTCTCTGACCATACTATCCAATATTCTCTCCTTCAAGCATTCTCATGTCATCAAACTTTTGTCTCAAGCTTTCCTCTTTAGCTCTTTGAACATGCTCATCTCCTCCATAGATTGTCTCTAACTTTTCCTAAAACTCACCTCTAGTTTCCAATCCTTGAACATCAATATATTTTGAATTAGATAAAGTAATTACAGTAGCTTCTAGGGTTTGCATGTTATCTTGTTGTTCTTTGAATTCATCTGGTGTCAAGGGAGTAGTGGTAGGAGAAACATATGTCATTTCAACTTGCTTCCAATATTGTGCACCAAGACCTTTAATGTAGATCTTCATCCTATCCTTCCAGATCTTGTAGTTATCCTTGTTGAACTCGAGACCCTATTTCTTCATCATCTTGAATTCCTGATAATCTTTTTCCTCAAGCAGTTAGGCTTTCTGCACATAGAGAATTAAAGCTCTGATACCAATTGTTAATCCTATGAGGATCCGATTAATACTGAGAGGGGGGGTGAATCAGTATTAAGACCAATTCAACTAAAACTCAAAATCAAACTTATTTAAGCTTATCTCAGATCTGAAAATATCTCAACTTCTGTAATCAGATCTAATAACCTCTTTACGAGATTTTCTTAACACATTAATCAAATCATTTACTAATACTTTGACCACCAAAGTAATCATATAAACTTGATCAATTACCAATTCATTAACCTTATCAATAAGATCAAAAACTTTCTCAAAAAACTTATTATCAGTATTGGTAACCTTTGATAAACTTCTAATAAAACATCATAACCGGTTTCTTAGAAATAATGCATGAAATGAAATATAAACAAGAACATCACATGAAAAAAATTCCACACATGAACACCATAAGTTTTTGATGTGGAAACCCAAATAGGGAAAAAAAACATGGTTGGAGTTGGTACCCACAAATATTTGCTCTTTCTAAGAATGCCCTATTAGGAGCTTAGCCTTGTTAGAATCTTACAATATGCCTGATTAAGAGCAGACCATGTCAGGAATCACCCAGTTAGGGGATTTGCCTTGCAACTTGATTAGGAGCTTGATGATCTATTAGGATGAACCTCATGAGAGGATTTAACACTCTTTTGAGAGCTTCCTTGCTAGGTGACTTAAATTATTAAGGCATGTTAGAACCTACCCAGTCAAGGGATTTTACCTGCTACAATTGTTAAGGAACAACGGTAAGAAAATGATCTGTTTTATTGCACTTCATTGCTTGCTTGATTAGAACTAGTTATACACATTACTCTGCAACTCTCAAGAAGATTACACACTTCACTTGGACGGCTTAACACATTCTTTAAGACCACCGACTCAATAAACATCAATTGTATCTACATAAATAGTCATCACAACTAGGTCAGCCACACAACTTAATTACATCAATAATTTACAATAAGATCACAATAGGTCATCGTAGATTGCTATCCAAATCATAAAAATAAATTACAATGCAATATCAATTGTTGATTGATCATAACTCATCACAGAAATCTGATCTGTATCCTCAAAATAGGGGTTGTGTCATGTTACCAACTTTAAGTAGACTCATTGTCAATCACCGTCATAACATAAATCATTACCAGTTTAAAGATTTCATCACCGGTCCTTAAACCCTACTAAAATCTTAGCAAAATGTCATCAAAAATTGAAACATGCCTTTCGGTAATCATCACAAGTTCCAATTCCGGTCACAAATATCTTTTCATGATACAAGTTCACTATCCAAACCAAAAATCACCAATCATTGCCAATCGGTCGATCCAATCAAAACAATTCATCTTTGTCGGTTAAAGTCCTAATTCACAAACTTTAGATCATTGACGGTAAACCCTATCATCCGGTAAACCAAATCACTTTGATGCTAAAACCAAACATCAGGAACATTAGTTGCTAGAAATGACAACACAAATAACTGATCATGTCATCTATTCATATAATTTCAATCTCTTCATCACAAATAGACTTCTATCCTTTACCAGTTCAGTCATCCAACTTCAACTGTATGACCTGATTTGCATCAATTATGCCAAATGCCAACATACATTGTAGGAACTCATCTCAAGTGGACATGAGATTCAACCACCTGGGGAGTATGGTGCAGGAGCACCCAAAGACACAAATAATGCCTAAAAGAGTCTAATATCACCCATGAGGTAAAAATGATCATATGTAGTAGGTTGATAGGTTTATGAGGCAATAAGACCTAATTGATGTAAGGCATTGTCATGGTTTCATTTTATAAGCCACCACAGACAAATGACCATGTGGGTCAGTAGGAGTTTAGGCATGAGTCTGGAAAATAAATATTGGTCTTAGAAACATCAAACCAATCCTTGGAATAGGCCAAATACACCTTGGAGTCGCCAAATTTGAAAAGTGCAAGTTGACAACTTTTGTTGTCATTGCAAAATGTTGTAAAAAAATGGTAACTAAACCTCCAATGGTTCCAAAGTTTGAAAATTGGTTGGAAACCGTTAGGGAGGCTATATTATTTCCACTTGGATTGACTCTAGGGCTTTTTTTGGTGTTGTTGAATTTTTTCGAATTGGTAATGTTTTGGAGTTTGGAGCAATACAATATATTTGGAGTTTCTTGAAATTCTGCATGTTTGATGTTCTTTTCTGATTGAGACGGATTGATGGATGCCTGAAACCAATTGGATGAGTTAGGGAAGTCTCTTACCTTTCATTTGAATCAATTTTGAGGTCTTGTAACAATCGGGTTGTAGATATCTATCAAAATCTAACCGAACTGGTCACAAACCCTACCGACACCTAGGGTTTCATAGTAAAGATGCCCTTAATCTGACATTTTCACCAGAGGAGAAAACAACCTATGGGGAAATGTTAGAGGTGTCATTGTACCATAATATTTTGGTGTTGGTTTGTAGGGAGGGTCCAAGCCCGAAGAGATTGAATTGACCCTAGGCAAGCATCTTTATGTGACTACTTGAACTGTACAAGCAAAAATCACTTGCAATAGACAAAGAAGATGGGATCAAGTCAAAAGACCTTGGATTTGGTGATTTTACACCTTACCCCACCCTGTAGAAGTGTTATTTTAGCTGGGGGACTAATACAAGGGGTACTTTCTTTGTAAATTATTCCTAATTGGCTTAATTAGGTTTGGAAGGACAGTACGAGTATAGACCTTTCAAACTTGGGGTTAGAGTCTAAGCCTTTGGGGAATTGTGTAACTTGATAAATGGTATCTTAATCTTCCCTTAGTTTATCTTGTCCTTTGGAATTTTATTACGTTGTGTGTAGAGAACTTAACTAGTAGGGCTACTAGTTTACCGGTAGGGTTACCAGACAAATAGTACAGTTGTGAGACAAGTACCCCCTAACCCATTTGATAGTAAGATATTATGGATTTTTTGTGTTGGTTGGACCACCAATAGAAAAAAATCCAATAGGTTTCCATCCCACCGGTACCAGAATATTGTCTGCCATTCACACAAGGGTAGAGTGTTTTCATCCTATCGGTACCAAAAGATACTAAACCAGTATGGATCCGGTCACACAAATTGTTGGGTGAGTTGAGTAATTGGTAGGTGTGTTGTTTGAAACCTTGAACAAACAAAACAACTTGATTTGGACATAGTAGTTGTGGGTGAGAGAAGGTTATCACCTAGTTTGTTGCCTAGCTCTACATCATCACCATACTTAATGCAATTTTATATGATTTCCTTATTAATCCATGGGTCAGATACAATAAAATATAAACAAAGATGAAGATCCATGATATATGAATGAAAATACATCATAGATAAGGGTTTGTTAAAATATATGAATAATATTCCACAATGAAAATCCCATAAGGAGGATTTGAAATCAATCATGGATAAAACCTTTATACACCACTAAATACATGTTGAACAAGTGAACATAAATAAAAATTTATGGTGAAAATTAGAATGGTGAGATCCAAATTTTTGATAAACTATAACTCTAACCTTGAAGGACATGAATACAAACAAAACACACTTTCTAAAAATATTAGAGATAATAGTTAATTACATAATAAGAAGATAGCTCTGATAAGCTGGTCAGAGTAAGAGTCATTGTTGATTTTTTTGGCTTTAATTGTGTGTGATTTTTTACATCAATGTTTCAGATCACACTCTATGATCCATCAACAAGATGATAAAAGTCCCAAGAAGTAGAAATATGATACATTAAAAATAAAATTAAAATTAATACATTCAAAAAAAGATAATTAAAATTAAAATTAAAATCATGTGCAAAAAATATAAATACCATAAATTAGGTTTATGTACCTTGAAAATGGGTTGTTGTTGGATTTATTAAATTATGTCATGATGTGATTGAAGGTTGATACTTAAAAATTAAGTCTATTATAAATAAAGAGAGAGATATAAATAACACAATCAGAGTAGCATTTTGTAATACACAATGGTACAATAACTTATACGTTATATGTGTTATGATCAACTAGAGATTTATTTAAATAGAGTGTACAATTATGAAAATATTTTTTCTAAGAGTATGATTTCATACAAATGGGCCTACTAAGTCCCAAATTATTTTTTCTCACATAAAAAGAGGAATCAATCCATTTAAGAGACAAATAAATATTATCCCAAAAGAAGATTTATCAACTCATAAAAATGTGAGTGATTAAAGGACAACTGTTAAGAGTAGATATTCTTACCTTTATGTTGATCTTAGATAAAACTAGGAGGCTCTTCCAAGAGCTATATTTAATAGGATTGATCACAATTTATGATAGAAAAATTAAAATAATTATACTATAATTTAATGTACACTTAGTCCTAAAAGTTGTCAACAGACCCAAGACTAACCTACCATACATGTGATCTCTATTAAGTTGATAATGACATCATTGTATAAATGCAGATAAAGGTATGCATGGTTATGAGAGAAATTTATGAATAGATTATTTCATATTGAAGTATTTCTCTTATGTTGTAATTACTATCTTGGTTCTCTATTTATGTATTATATGTTATCTTTGTTAATATTTTTGCTAGGAATGATTAAATATAAATAAGGGATATCCCCTATTCATGGGGCTAGGAAATTTGACCTTTCCTATAATATAAGAGTAGAAGAGATATGTATGATACCAGAGATAGGTTGGTTAAATATTATCTTCGATAAAATATTGAAAGGTAATCTTAGGAAGTGTAAGTGGGATGCATGGCTAGAGACCGTTCTATGAGGATAATTGAATGAAGAAAGTATGAGAATAGGGGTGGGAAACAATAATGAGGGAAAATTACAAGCTAACCCTCTTGATACAACATGTGGCATGAAATTGAAAGTGAGGAGGACTCACCTTGAATGGAATCCATTAATTATGGTCAATGCCATATGGCAGATTCATGCTCCCAACTAGAAATTTCATAAGTTGCTCCGTACAATTTGGAATCTTATCAATAAGCTAGAAGGATTCAAAATAATTGACATAGATAGAGAGGGTTCAAACATGTTGGCAAATGAGTTGGAAAAAAATTATATGGAGGAGATGATGGAGGTTATATTGATTATAGATTGAGGGGTTAAAGATCTTTCAAGACAAAAGTGTCTACGGTGTCAAACTATTAGGTGGAAACTGATTTTTTATAGGATGGGTGGAAAATGCAAATTCATTCCAAACAATGTTTGGAATCAATGGACGCTCCATTAAGTCTCAGCTTCCAATGAAGACAAATAGATTTTTTGGAAGAATACTTAGAAAATTCTTTGAATGCATCTTTAATACAAGCCACAGGCTAATCATTCATGTAGTAAAAGGAGTTTTAGGATATGAGTTTTCAAGAATAGATCATAGGTATTTAGTAAACACAAATGTCTTCTCTATGTTTCTTTCATCTATCTTGGATATGGGTGAAGAAAAGTAGATGGTGAGGGTGCTTTACTTAAGACTAGTGTGGAGTACATATCTTGGAGAATTAGATAGCATCGTTAAAAATGTGGTGGTGGGTGGCATTGTCCCATTACCAAAGGACTTCTACATCATATTGGTAAGGGCAAGAGAGGATTATAAATTTTCTCTCATCTTCTTTACTACTCTAGACCTCTTACCCAAGCATAGGAGTTCTACAAGTAGATGCTTGATATTTTTTAAAATAATGTTGGACCTAATTCTAGATGAAGGTCTTAGTTTACTTTAAGACCACATCAATGATGCAATACTAGTCCTTTTTTCAAGATGGCGGGGTTGAACTAAAGAAACCAAATCTTCTAAGTGATGAGAAAGAGGAAGAGGTGGTAGTTGTTGACATCGGTATGAAGGATAATGATGAGGAATAGGATCACAACCTTTGTAGTTCAAAATGTTAGAAGTAAAAAGATGGGGCATCATCTAGTGTTGTGAGTGGGAAAAAAGGTCTTCAATGTTGTGATAATTTACTATATTGGTAACCCTATTTTGTCAATGTAGGAAGAGATTTAGGTAGATAGGTTATATTGTTACATATACGTAGTTTGTATAGTTTTCTGATTTTGTTAATGGTGATAATAGTAATTAGTTGTTGGATGAGGGTTTTTTGATGGATACTTGTTCATGGGTTTTGGTTGTCTGTAACTAAGCATACAAAAAATCTTTTATCTAATATAGGGTGCAACCCCTTAGCTAATATTTATCAACCAAAACCAAAATATAAATAAGAGATATTCTATATAGTTTTGATGTAACACATGAAAATCAAATATTAAATTTTATTTAATAATTTTTTATTATGTTGATAAAATAAACTTTTGGTAGCCCATAAAGAATATGGACTATAGTTTTCCAATGTGGTTGTTGAAGCAATTATTTGTTCCATTGAATAATAGTTCTTTCATTATAACTAGTTTTTTTGTATTGTACTTTACATAGGCTAAGATAAATGATAACTATAGTGGGCCACACATAACTAAATTATGATGTAACCAGAAGAAACAATGATGTCTACATTATCTTAATACTATTAAAACCAAAAATTTGATAGTTAAAAAGAGTGGTTATATGATCAAAATAAACCCCTATTTTTCGTGGCTAGTTTTGTTGACTCATGTAATTTATTATGACATATAATTACCTTATTCTTTTTCATTGCTTAAAATAAATGAATAATAAATGTTGTGTAGAATGGGTATAAGAGGATACTAGAGATGTAACAACATGGAGAATTTATAGCATCATAGAGTGGATGTGTACTTATTTTTCTAGAAAACATTATAATAGAATCATTGAATTTTTAAAGAGTTTTCAAAAAATCTTCCAACAACCATGTGGAAGACGAGGATCTAGCCCCCTCAAATGGATCATGGTAATAATAGGTTCTTTTTTTAAATATTTGTTATAATATGTTATTTTATTTATAAATATTATGGATTGGCTTCAATATTAGAGGATTGGACAATAGTAATAAAATAAAATTGAATTAGCATAATATTATGTATTTCTTATTATCAATTATTACATTTAAATTATTTTTAACATTGAAGAAAATGATTGTGTTGTTAAAGTGTTAGTTTTACATTTTTATTGTAGTTATTATCACCTACATATAGTTTTGTAATAGATTATAATATTTTATCTTGCATAGTTATTATAGTAGCCTACACAATCCCTATAGTCATATCATATACAACTCATATAGAATTTTATAACAATCTTCAAAATTTCTATAACAATTTTAAATGAATAATTTTATTTTCTAATCATTTTTAATCCATAATCAATTCACTACTTGTAGCCCTAGCACATATATCCACAATGCCCTTCAAGAGTGTTCATTCCTGAATCGACACATAGACTAAATTAAAAAAATAGTTATTAAATATTAAATACATTTTATATGCCACCTTAATTTTATCCTATCACATGTCATGATTCTCTGGAAAAACGCTCATAAAGTTCAATATAGATGTCTCCCTAGATAAATCACTAAATCATTATATACATAAAAATTATCATTCCTACTCCTGAAATACTAAGATAGGGAGGGGGCGCAGGGGTGAATTAGTATATGCCAATCTCCAATTAATTAAACATTAATTACCATCAATAAATTCTCAAAACATCAAACTAAATTCATCATAGTAGCATCTTCTAATATTTCGTTAATTATAAAGAAAATTATCAACACACAAACACACATCCACACAAATGAACACCATATTGATGTGGAAACCCAGAAGGGAAAAACCATGGTGAGAATAGTTGCTTGGATATACTACCCAAATCTCACCTCTATAGCATCCTAAATTATACGAGTCCATTACAATTTTGAACATATTTGAGCCCTCACCTTTGCATTCATGCTCTGAGGCCTGAATAGGAACTAATTATGCTCTTTCTTTGCATATTTATCACCAATTTCACTTTGCATATCATCTCATCCCTTAATTTTGGTGTTTGAATGGGAAAGACTAGGCATGGTGCCTTGGTCCCCCCTCAGGACTAGGGCATCATGTCCCGGTCCCCCCTCAAGACTAGGGAATCATGTCTTGGTCCTCCCAATTAGGGCTGGAATTTGGGCCCCTTAATGGTCATAAATTTTGAGCGACAATCCCAACTTTGTGTCATCTCATGTCGAAAAACTAATTTGTTTTTCGATGAGCAAGTATCAAAAGAGGTCTACCACTCTCATTTAATCATCTGACAATAATATTGATAAATCATTTCAAGCAATCAAGCATTCAAGTTCACGAAAGAAAGCAATTAGTCTTCCTTCATGCATTAGAGAAGAGATAAAGTCAAGATTCAAGCATTGGAGTTGGCATTCATGTTCTATGTTATTGAAGAATTCATGAAAACCTTATTCCACATGGAGATAAATAAAAAATCATAAAGAGGTATATCATTTGTGTTTCAGTCATTATCCAACATCTCCCTCAAAAGGAGATCATTTCCATTACTTCAATTCAATCAGATTTCATTTCATTTTCATGGTTAATTCCTAAACTCAGGTTTGGCCTAGGGAAAACCCCTATTCCCAACCTATATCCCTTCTCTAGTGTGCACAAGAAAAGTTATGGAGCTATGATCTTTAGGATAAGCTTTACTTGCAAAGATGAATCAATCCCCCATTAGAGTGCAAAACGTTTGAAGGACCACAATGACCATCACACCAGTCTCAAAAAATTAGGAGCTCCTTCTAGAAATAGATTTGAATCCTCTTAAAATCTTCAGAACCAAGTTTGTGGATCAATCTGACGATTGTAGCTTACTATTTATGCATTTTTACATCAATCCCAACACATTTACCCTAATTTAAACAAATTAAATAATTCAATTCAATTTAAGTGAAAGAAGAGGTGCATTCCAAACCCCCTAGAATTAGATCAACATTCAGATCTCTTAGGTTTAGATCTATCAAATTCCTATCTTTCTCAAATGTGATGGTCCCTAAGTAAAAATTAGTGGCTTTCATGCATCTAATGTTTGAAGCCGTAATTTTTCACCAATACAACCTCATAGAAATATAATTAGAAATTTTAAAAATGAAGTAGGAACTACCCTACTAGAGAGGCATGAACCTACTAGAGACACAAATTCTCTAATCCAAGATTTGAGCACCAATTAAGCATGTGAGATGTTTAGAAAATAAGAGATTTAAAATGTGGACCTTTTGACTATACATGTTAATGGCCACACTAGGAATGAACCTTAGAGGTCAACTATATATGTATTACACTGATAATTACTTCTCCAAGATTAGTAGGGATTTTTATTTATTCAATGAATATAAATAATAGTCATTCATGAAACATATGAAGATTTATCTACCAATACCTCTTTTATGAATCTACAACTTATAATTTCATTGATCACCTCAATATATAATGCACATAAATATAAAATAAAATAAACAATCAATCCCAAATGTGAGATCAATGATGCCAAATTTAAATTCAAATTTACTTATAATCTCAACACGCATTAAAATCATTCAATCTCAATTCTGCACCATGAATCACTTGAATTCAAATTTAAATATTTTCTCTTCTAATCTTAGACTTATATTCTAAATAAATCTCAATCTTTCATGCTCCTCATCAATTCTATAAATCCACCCCTTCACAAAACCATTTTAAAGAAAGGGAGAGCATATTTAAGTAAGATCATTATACTATATCAAGGAATCTAAATCAACTCAACATAAACACATCACAAGCACACCCATACACACACAAATGCTAGGTTTGTAGGTTCTAAATTTTCAAATCAAATTTGAATTGTTAGTTTTCTCAATCAAAGGTAGTGATAAAATTTTGAATTTGGATGCAAATTTTAGTTAATTTCCTTATGTTTCCTTTTCTCTTCTTATTCTACAATATGCATTCCCTTGACTAGCCTCAGTAATATAGTCAATGAGTTGGTCCATTGATATTGTACAATATCCTAGTGGATATAGTTAAGTTTTAAACTACATAAAACTTATAATGAGTGGAGCATATGTTTTAGAGTATGTAATTTATTTTAGGAGCCAAGAACTCTAATTATATTGCTTGAATTATGTAAAGAATGGAAGGTATTAGGGTACCCATTTTTGAGCCTTTGAGATAATATACCTTCCCAAAGGAATAAAATTTTCTTTTTGAAAGAAAATTTGTAGCAATATAAACCATTTTCACATAACCCAAGAGAGAAGAATATGCAAAAAAGTATTGAAAATCCACCATGTAAAAAAATAGATAAATATTCCATTGATATGACACAATATATATGCTAGGATAACTCTCATAAGGGAAAACCCCAATCTCCAGAAGCATCATGCTTAATGTATTGTTCAATAATGAGAAAACTACAATAATAATACATATAGATTCTCCATTAATGCTTCTTAAAAAATATACTCCTTCAATGCATCCTCCATATGTCCAAGCATAATGGATAACCTTGCAGCCATAGATTAAATTCCCTAATTCATATGTGCAATCTATAGGATTTAACTCAATATGAATGATAGTCAATCTCAATAAATAAACATGTTTTTTCATTTATGCATTCAAGCTTACAAAAAACCATTATTTCATGTGTCTCAAAGCCCTAAGAGAACAAAACCATTGAACCCTAAAATTAAATTTATCATAAATATCAAAAAATATTTTTACTATGTCTCCTACACATAAAATATCTAACCATATGTCGAATACAACTTTACAAGTGGACTAATAAATACTTAATGTGTCTGAAAAAAAACTCCAAATATGCACCACAAATAAAATTTATTTTATAATAATTCAATTAATTATTTATTGTGCAAGGTGTAGAACACAACACCCTTTTCCCAACACTTTAAATTATAATTCATATTTCTTATAGAATGTATAATCTTTGCTAATGAAAAATAAGGAGGAGTTTCTTGACATTCCATACTGGAGTCTATTATAGATCATCGCATGCCTCATGGGCTTGGATTTATGCTCAATTAACCATAGAGTCAAATTGTGTTGAGAGAACTTTTTTTTCATCTTCTTCATCAAGACTAAAAATTCCCATTGTGGGAAGTCGATTAATTTACATCACTTAGATAGTAAATATTTTTTAATATTTAGTAAATCTAAGATTCTTCTCTACAAATTTTCTACAGTTTAAATCCTTGTGATTGATCTAGCAAAGTTATTTCTTGGTTGACTTGTCTCAAATTGAAAAGGGGAAACAATTTTCTAGAAGCTTCAACCTTGTATGTATAGAACCAAATTTAGATAGATTAGAATCTATTTAATTCTCATGTCTAGTAGAGAAAGAGGTAGGGTGAAACCATCCCCAACTATACTGAGTCAATCAAATCATGTCAATTTTATGCACTGTTGGAGTTATGACTTCAAAGAACTGACCCTTGAACACCTAAAAATCAAATATACTAGAAATCAAATCTATATTAAGTCACGCTTAAGGTAACTTCACATCCATGGGATCCTTCAAGAGCAACACTTTGTGAATTTTAAAATTGAAAATACCAATTGTTTTGGATTAAGGAAACTCTCATGTTGATGGAAGTAAAATATCTTTGGAGTGGATAAATTAGAGAATTTTGAGAACTCCAAGAAGCTAAGAGATTGGACAAATGGGGTCATGTTAGATGTCCTATTCATGAAAGACTATGAATACTTTGGAGCTCCTCAAGCCAATTTCTTTGAAGTTAGACAAAATATGAAATTAATTAAAGACATAAAAAATAATATTATTTTAACAAGGTTCTCAAGTGATATGAAGTCCCAATTCCTTTACTTGAGTAAACCAAAATTCTATAAAACCATAGTAAAACATAATAAACTTGATTGTATGAAAAAACATTTAATAATCCTGAACACAATATCAATTATTTATATTTTAGTGACACATGTGAAAGTTTCTTATATAGATAAAATATAAATTGAAAAAAAAACTCAAATTATTCTCTATCCATAACACTCATACATACATTCCTATCTTCATGATTGAAGACCTAATAAACAAAATTTATTTCCAAATTCTCCATTCCAATTAAAATATACTTCCTTAAAAAGCTGAAACCACTAAAGACAGGCATATATTTATATGTATATACTAATTTCTTTATTTTTACTGAATAGATATTGAAATACAACCAGGCGAGCATAAAATTTACCTTACTATCTAATAAAAGATTGAAATTTGGTGGTTGTTTTTTTTTTAAGATTATTTCAAATGATTACATAGATTGCTATTACATTTCTAATCAACTTTTATATATAAAGAATGAAATTAAAAGAATTGAAAGAAAATACATAAAGTTACGTACGAGAGAATTTTCAAAGAATTTTGCGACGATAAAGTCCGCAGACATGTGTGTTGGCATTAAAGGCTTCCCTTGTAAAAGGAAATTCAAGCTGAATACAGCTCATTAATGGATTTGACATATTTTGCAACTAGTGCAATGAATCTTAATTTAGAAATAGCACAACATGACAAGAACCTTGAGATTATTAAGACGATTTGAAGTTCACATGCATGTATACAACCCCATTATTTATTAAAAAATTAATTGTAGATATTAAATAGGCAAGTGTTTCCCTTCTTCACGTATACTGTTATCCTATTCTTTTTTAAATAGAAAATAGGCAAGTGTTTCCCTTCTTCACGTATACTGTTATACTATTCTTCTTCTACATACAGCTCTTGATGGCCAGCGGTACCGTGCTTTGTGCCATCCTCTTTGTTTCCTGGGTGAGAAATACTGATCATGGGAATCAAATCACTTGGACCAAGACCCAGATATGTGTTACTGATCAAAGCAGAGTACTGAGATGCAATGTATTTCAGGATTCAAGCTTAATGATCAATAAGAATGAAGTATGTGGCAGCTCTATTTCTTCAGGGCCTTCAATAGATCCAGTGTGAGTTCCTTTAATGGGTACTCTCTATTTGTGTTTATACTGTGGGATTTTTATATTGAATTCTATGTAATGTCATGGATGGGTTCTGAAGGAAACTGTTTCTTTGCATTATCATGGATAGGTTCTTTAGAAAATGGTTTATATCATGAATATGTTCAAGAATATTGTTTCATGTTATTTTTAGTTTGGTGAGGTATGATGTTGAATGCGAGGCACAAAAGGGGCTGAAGAAAAGATGGACTAGTTTGGAAGAAAGAAATCAACCCCATGGGCTGCTCTTAAGTGTCTCAGTATTCCTCTTCAAGCAGATTCTCTGTATAAGAATGGTAAGTGTGCATATAATCTAGCATAAAGTGATTTGTGTTCTCTTAATAATGTTGCCTTGCTATCAAGATGAATGTGCTTATAACTCAAATTTGTGTGGAGAATTTTAACAGCTACTACATATGTATTTGCTCATTGTCATGGTAGTGCCCAAATCCAAACTATATTTCTGAAGGAAAAAAGAGAGTTGCTGATTATCAAAAGCAAATGGAAACACGTGTATCTACCGTGCATTATAAATTATCTTAGATGGTGCCGTCTTACATGAAGTCTAGTTGGATCTGTATTGCAACAAAATTTCACTTGTAAATAAAATTGCCCTGCTCTTTTCCTTCTGCAGAAGAGGCTGTTTTTGTTTCATTTTTTGTGGTCATACATGCTTGAAAATGTTCTTTTACTCTTTTAATCATTAGAAAAATTAATCTTTATATTGGGCCAGGGAAGGAGACTGGCAGGTCACATTTGAATTGACAGATATACACATCCATACTGGATCCTACTCCTATAATTAATATCCGAACTCATTCCTGGTTCCAATTCTAAATTTATAGGACATGTTATACTTAAATCAGAAAATTGATTTTTATTTTCATGTTTAGGAGGATTTTGAAAGTCTGATGATTAGATTATGTTAAAGTCACATTTCAATTAAAGATGGGTTGGTCTTATAATAGTCAATAGTTCAATAGTATTCTAACAGCAAATTGAATTTCACAGGTTTGAATTTTCACTAGTTCAACCATAGTCTCAAGCATTCTATAACGTTCTGGTGTTGAAAATAAATCAGATCTGAACTAGAGATGGTCTGATCCTATAGAAACCAATAGCTCAGTAGTGGAACACTCTAATAACTAATGGAAGGTTTAGATTCCAGTCCTAACTGATTTATAAAAAGCTAAAATAAATCAATAAAGATTATCAAACAATAAACATATAACATTAAAAATTACATTCCAAAAATTAAAAAAAAAAAAAATACATATTATAAATTATTAAAAAAACTTTAAAAAATTGAAACATAAAAGATTAAAAGACTGAAGACAAATTGAAATTGTAATACTTGAAAGAACTATAAAGACTAACTGATGGGACTTGTTTTTTTTAAGATTGAGCCTAACTCAAAAGAATCCATCAAGTATTTCAGAAAACCCTAATCCAGTTCCATTGTCCTTTTATCCAAATTAAAAAGAGCCAAATTACACAATGGCAGAAGCTCGCTTCTTAGATTGTTAGCTTTTACAATTTCAAACGCTTTAAAGGAAATTAAGTAATTTGGAATTTATTTCTAAGATTGGAATGGAGGTAAGTGGTGTTGGGAACCAAAGAAACGAAATCTCTCCCTATTATTAAGCATGCGTTGAATGAATGGATCTGTTTTAAGTAAAGATTTGTTGATTTTGGGACTTTAAATGTATATAGCTAGCATCCCTCAGTTATGAGGTTTCCTTAATATCCTCATGATGGAACTAAAAGGTCACCTACGTTTAATTCAAATAATTCTAGGAAACATTTGAAATTATTTTTTATTTTTTTTATATTTTGTATTTATAAGATTAATGTCTAAAATAATTTTAGGTTTAGATTATTAAAAGGGTGTGGTTTAATTAGTTGAATGGAGGAACATAATGGTATATTGTTTTGTTAGAAAATCTATAATAAAATAAAGATGGGATCTTTCAACAATTTTGATGAAATAGATATTTCTAATTTCTTGTCTTTCCACAAAAAAATCTCAACTCAAATTCATACTCTTATATCAATTTAGAATTAGAAAAACAATATAAATTTAGTATAAAACTTTTCTAAAATAATTTACAAGTTTATTTTTAAAATAACATAATAAAACAAAAACATTTAACTTGGATACAGTAGGATGAATCTTAGGATGAAACCAATTTGATTGAGAATCAAGAACTTAGAAACATTTATTTCACCAAAATCATTGATGACATAATAACCTCATCCTCTATGATATCAATACCCTGCATTCAACAATACTTATATCTGAACTCATTCAGAACCATATAATTTAACCATATTTCACTGAAGTCATTGATGACATAATAACCTCATCCTTTATGATATCAATACCTTGCATTCAACAAGACTTAACTCATTCAAAACTATATAATTTAACCAACAAATAGAATCCATTGACAAAATAAATACTATTTCAAAATATATATGTAAAATATATATACAGATTTTACTTCTTGTACTTTTGTTGGATTTGAGAATAGAGCCTAGAGAATTAACGAGCTTAAAATGTGTCTATGACTGGCCTTCGTTTTCGATTCGATAATCCTTCTCGTTCATTGGGTTTCACAGGCAAAGGACCGGCATGAATGAGCATCTATATTATTTTTCTGTTAAGAGATCATAATTTGGGTAAAACCCTAATCAGAGAGATGGCATTATTCATTTTTGCATAAACGATGCTCATTAAAATCTGGTGGCATTAGATTTGGATGTGTAATTGAATTGGTTGGGGGGATGCTGCCTTTATTGATGCCAGGTTCATTGCGCAGGTTCTTTAGTTATTTTCTTTGAAGAAGCATGCATGAACAGAAATAATTACTAATTAATATATTTTTTAAATTTAGAAAAATTAAACTGAATTGCAGTAACCCCATAGTACAGTCAATGAGTAAATCATAGTCATGGCGTCTGGTGCTTTCCACCGATGATGCCCAGATAGCTGAAGGGTCCCATATATAATTAAAGCCCCAAATTGCATTAATGGTGAAAGCTTTCACGTTTTGGATTTCAGAGACTTCGATATCTTTCATCATTCCTCAATAATGAAACTTTGGCCGATAGTTGGCATCCTATGGATGAAACATGGGGAAGCATGTTTTGCTAGGGTTGCTGACTCTTTGCTTTAAAAGCTGTGTTGTGTTGCTGTTTCGATAGGTGGATAGAGACAATAAACAAATCCTTTCATCATAGACATAAAAAAATCTTTTATTCAATTTGTATAAAAGAGTTTATATGGGAGAGACTGCGGATATTTGGGAGAGTGATCAGTCCATTGTAAATGATAGCGATTCAATTCAGCAGAAAATTGATTTCTTGCAAGGCATTCGAAAAACAGGCTTTGAAAGGGACAGCGAACTTAAGTTTCCCTAATCAGGGTCTTTGAGTATCTGTTTTAGCGATTGGGATCAGCTTCTGGGATGGTTTGTGAGAATTTTCCAGGAGAAAAAGGCGCGCAGATTGCAGGATTTTTTATAGTTTTGTGTCTTTTGTGCGGTGCTTTTTGTTCGGGGTTTTTGTTTTGTTGGGCTTTCTTTTGTGCAGTGATTTTTGTTGGGGATTTTTATTTTGTTGGTGGGGTTCTTTTGGTTATTATGGAGGGGCAACGAGTTTCTTCATGTTTGGGGGTATTATGCTGTTTTGAGGCATGAAGGTGCGTTTCTGGTGTGCATGCAAGGGTCTGAGATATCTATATTCAAGTAGTGTTAAGTAATCTAAATTAAAAGTCCAGTAACATGAGAAATGAAACAAAACTATAATAACACTCTTCAGGAGAAGAGAATGGTTAACCTTTAGAATGTTCTCATATTGCATTTATAAGTTTCAATCAATCACCAGCAATACAATTAAATAGTCAGAGAGGTTTAATTCTGTCCAGAACACCAATTCCAACACACACAGCTATTGCAATGACATAAACTATGCCAGGTGAACTGGACTCTCTACTTGACGCGGGACTGAAAATAGAGACGGTTGTTCAAAGATTGTAATCAATTATTGATCTCCTTATCAGGTTGCTGCCATGTCTCCCAGCCTACTGAAATGAAGAGACCGGGCCCTGTCGAAGATAAAGGCAAGGGCAGATCGGTCACACAAAGGGCCAGCACTCCAAGTGATTGATGTTCCCAGAAAAACACCCACGTGATTCCTCATAGAACGCGACCTCCTTCAAATCCACGAGATCCCTCTCGCATCGGTTTCCACGATCATTCCACTGCACCGCACTAACAGACAAACCCAAATATATCATCTTCCACAAGAAATCTGTGTTATATAGGCTTGTGTGCCCGGGTAAAGGAATAGCCGGCTCCAAGTTGGCTAGCACAAAAGAACAAAGAACAAAACAAAATATAAAATAAACTAACTACTAACCCAAATAGGTTAGCCCTTTAACGACTTAGGAAATTCAATAATAATATTGTTTAGTATAAATTTTTAATTTATTTATTTATTATAAGCAAACAAGCAATCGTGGGTGTTAGAGAACATCGCCATGAGGCCAATTAGCCCCATTCAAAATGGGATCATGATAGTGCTCTCACCCTCTAATTGCTTGACCTCAAGTAATTTTAGTTGGGATGCTCAAAAATGTTAATTCCCTCTTAGGTTGTATTCTTTGGTGGCAGCCCTTTCCATTTCACCAAATATTCTGGAATCACTTTGTTTCTCAGCCTCCTCTCTCTCATGTTCAGGATTGTCTCAGATTCAAGTATTAATTTTCCCTCATAATCAAGTGGTGGAAATTCATTATCTGTTGTCCAAGGGCCTTCATAAGGCATGAGACATGGAATGTATTATGAATTTTTCTATTAGGTGGTAACTCCATCTCATAAGCAACCTACCCCACCTTTCTTACCTCTTGATAATGACTATAGAAATGTGGTTTCAGCTTTTCTAATGCACTTCCCTTAATAGATTGTCGATAAGATTGTAGCCTTAAAAATTCCATATCTCCTTCCTCAAAAGTACTTTAAGTGAGATGTCCATTAGCATACATTTTCTGTTGATTTTGAGCTCATTGTAAGTTCTCCTTGAGTGCCTCCATAATGTCCTTGCTTTGTTAAACCTCATCCATTGCACTAGGAACTCGACTATCAGTAAAAATAAGATCCACAAAGGAAGTAGCGTCATAACCATAGAGTCCTTTGACGGGAGACATTCCAATCAACATATGATAAGTTGTGTTGTAGCAATACTCTCCCAAATGTAGCCATTCAACCCATGTTGATTGCTGACCTATTACATAGTTCCTTAAATAGCCCTCAATACACTTGTTCACTATCTCAGTTTGTCCATCTATTTGTGGATGATAGTCGGTGCTAAGTGTTAATTTTGTTCCTGTCAAACAAAATAACTCCTACCAAAACATACTAAGGAACTTGTTGTCCCTATCACTTACAATTATTTTTGGTAGCCCATGAAGCCTGAAAATCTCTTTAAGAAATAGATATGCCACTTGAGGTGCTCTAAAATCTAATGATAGAGCATGAAAATGCGCATACTTTGTGAGTCTGTCAACCACTACATATAAACAGTCTTTATATAATGAATGGGCAGAGGTTGCAATAACCCTTTTGGGAACTCATGCTTTTCCTTGTTTTGTTAACATTCCCTCCATTCTCTTACAACTCACATAACATCCTTTTTTAGTCCCTTCCAAGAGAAACATTCCCTCATTTGTTTATATGTTTAGTAGAAACATAGACAGTTGGTAAGTGTGGTATCATGAAAATATTTTAAAATCATTTCCTTCATTTTAGATTTAGGTGTGATGTACACTCTTCCTTTGTAAAGAATCAATCTATCTACTATTTTGAACTTGTCATTTTGCACCCTGCCTTTCAAAATATCATTATCAAATGAATTTTTGATATACTTGGCTGTAATTATTGACCTCCAATCAACAAATATATCAAAAATAGAATGCAAAGAAGGTTTTCTAGAAAATATATTAGCCACCACTTTATTGTTTCTTTTTGCAAATTCAATGTCAAAGTGATAGGCCTCAATTTTGCTTACCCACTTTTGTTGTTGACCCATTCAATGTTAGATCCAATGATAGTCCCAAAGATACTGAGAGGGGGGGGTGAATCAGTGTCTAACCGGTTGGTAGAATATTTAGACTTATTTATAACTTTGCAACCCAAAATAGTGTACCAGTAAATAAGAATTATTGCAGTAAAAAGAAAAAAATCAGTGGGATTTGTAACCCGCAATATTTATTCACTGGCCAATGAATACATACTACTTACAATAAGGGGCTTGCACATGTAGGGAGGCCAACATCCTAGAGCTCACTGCTCAATGAAGAGTCACACTGACTACAAAATGGATTATTAAATCCAATACAATGTACTACTCAAAAAAGCATCTCTAATGCCAGGTTCAGTACCGGTTTAAGCTCAGATATATACCTTATCCAAAAACCGTCGCTGCCACTAAACAATTATTTTCTACCATACATATCATATCTGCTATTCTCAAAATGACCTATAAGATCTCATACATATATGCGTCTTTTTCAATATACCGTGTCGACTTACAAAAGATAATTATATTATAATAAATAAAATTTCATCCCATGTCGACTGTAGTGCCAGTATGCTTTGTTGCAGATGTAATCTGAATGTCGGTGTAAGTGCCTACTGGTGTCGGTGTCTGCTAGTGTATGAAGTTTGTGATGTCGAGCATGTAGAAACCAATTGCTGGTGATTTTCCAATTGGTTGCCATCAATGGCAACATCAACTATTCTCATAAGAGTGTAGAATACCAACAATCTCCCCCTTTGGCATTGACGGCAACACTCAAAATCCAAAACTATTATCCCAAAACAGAAATCCAAAAAGATGTGCTCCCCCTGAGCAAGTGATCTCCTCTATACATGCATTTTTCTTACCACTACTCCCCCTTTGACATCAATGACAAAGGATGTCATAAATAATCAAAAGAGTACAAAAATGCTACCTCAAAGTCTATAACCGGTTGGTTACTATCTGAAAGATGTCTGCCAAAACTAGATTCAAACTCTACATAAACTTGTTGCTGTCAGTAAGAGTTGCCTTAGTCTGCTGGATCATACCGATGAGATGGTTCATTTGCTGCTCCGATGATCGTTCTCCTTGAACTGTTGCCTTAGATAATACAACTCTCTAAGTAATAAGACTATCCAACCTCAGACCAAGTTTATCCTTTAGTTCTCGGGCATTAGACCTTATTCTTGCCTTCTCTTCCACTAGTTTTTCCAACTTCTCGTAAAAAACTGCCATTTCCTGCTCAAAAACTGATATAAGTCCAGATGAACCTATTATATTATCCGCAATGTCATCAATTTCTTTTTTTGTCTTTTGGATCTCCTCATCAATGTCCTCTGTCAATTAGTGAGGTTTACATGCTTATCTATATAACTCCTTATACTCCAAAATTGTAGAATTGAGTACCGATAAAAGTGTATCCAAGTGTTCGGTACATTTCTTTATGGTGTTTTCAAATAATGTGTTTTTCTCTTTTTCAACTCTCTCCTTTATGGTATCCTCATTCACCTTATCTATGGTTATTACATTATCAGCAATGAATTTGGACAATGTGTCCAATTTCCCTAAAGAATCACTAATGTGATCTATCTTACAATTAGGTGCAATCATCTTCAAAATAGGTAATGTGTTATCAATTGCCTTGAATGCTAAGGCATTGCAATCAGTAACCCTCTTAGTGGAATCCAAAAGTAACTCTATAATATTAGTGGGTCTGAATTCACGTGTAGATGTACTTGGTTCTACTGTAGGTTTCTTCTCAATAGATGTCTGACCAATCACCTTCACTACATCATCTTTATTTCCATCAGATGCATCCACTTTACTTACATTTTCTTCTGGTGGATCTATCTGTGTCTGTACCTCTATCTTTAATGGTTTCTCAGTCTGGCTAAGCTTCTCTACAATTGTCGGTGTCACAGACTCAACATGAACTTTTGCCTCAGATTGTTTCTTTGTTACTGTCGGTTGCTCAGATTCTGGTGGCCCTGTGCAATTTGTCTTGTCCTCTATTTGTGTCTCAGTCTCTGGTTCCTCTGTTTGAGCTAGTATCTTAGTTTCCTAAGAGTCAATAGTTTGTGCTGTTTTCTCTAAAATCCTGTTGTCCTCAACACTATATGCCTTAACCTCTGTAGTTTCTTTGTCCACAACAATGTTTATATCCTGAGTATCTACATTCATTGTAAAAATTATCTTCGACTCTGGATTAGTACCATCATGGGTTATACCTTCAGTAGCTATATCCAGTGGATTAGCAGTATGAACCGGTGATGAAGGTGCTAATGGAGGCATGTCCTGGGTTGGTGGAGGGATGTTATCTATTATGTTTATAGAAGGTACACAATGTACTTTACCTTTTCCCTTGTCTTTTTGATATACCTTGAATGTCTTTTCCATTTTTGGTCTGCTTCTTTCCTCTTTCTTTTCCTTCTCTACAAAGAATATGTCCCATTTATTTGCAGTCTCATCTGCAATTTCTTTAACCCTTCCAGCCATCAGGCTCACTTGCTAGTGTCCACTAACAAATATTGACTGGTTAGCTTAAAAAATAAGCTCATCTATCTCTTCCTTAGAATTTACTAGATGTACAACCAAGAGTTCTTCAACTTTCAACTTCTTGTCCAGTTTCATCATAGATAGCCTTTTAGCTTCCAATCTCATGTATAAATCATTAGGTATCTCATCAATCACTTCTATCAAAACTTTCTTGTAAATATCTAAATGTAAAATAATGCTTTCTTCAATTGTGTTTTTGTCAGAATCATTTGAAGATTTATACCATTTATTTACATTTACCAGATTACCTTCCTGTGTAATCTCATTCAATAGATCATCCAATGTAGGGGTAATTGGTGTCTATTTCTTCTTTGGTGTAAGCTTCGTCTGTGGTTCCCTAATTGCTTGCTGCTTCTTCCTTAGTGTTTTGGTTTTCTTAGGAGTAGGCGAAGGTACCGGTAAGGTTTTCCTTTTCCTTTCCACTCTTTTAAACTCAATAGCCTTACCATTGTTAGTATTATAGGATGTTACAACCGGTGAAACATGTGCTTTAGGTTGAAGTCCTTCAAGCTCACTTGTTGATATACCACTGATATTCATGACATTTTCATTGATTTCTTTGACCTTCTTGGAGGCATCTCTGATAAAATTTTCTCTTCTTTTTGTCCTCTTCTGCATAGATACATTGCTATCAATAGTTTCTGCATTACCACAGAATTTCTCAAATGGCTCCCTTCATGCATCAAGTAGAGCTTTAGCATATGTCTCCTGAATAGATAGGTCTACCTCATAACCCATCTCAGTAACCCAAATAGTTCTAGGGATTACTGCTTCCATCCAAGTTTCATCTTTCTTAATGAGAAAACACATTTCCTTGTCATACTTATCAATTATGCTTTGTGGTAGTCTCTCTCTTGCTCTCATCTTAGTTTGAAACATTTTGAAGTAATCTATAATGTTTTTATCACAATTAGTGCCCATACCGGTGAAAGCTTCCAATATCTGGTTTCCTACCAGAATATCATAACCAAAATCCTTGTGACCTATGCCGAGTATCTCTTTGGTAAAGTATAGCATCAGGCATACTAGTAGGTTTCCAAAATGAAAAGTACCTTTCTTGTGTCCCCTAATCTTCCTTAAGTTATCAATTAGTTCATCTTTATGCCATTCACATACATCAATCTTAGCATTATTGTTCACCATCTCATGTGCACTGTGAATACAAAGGCTAGAAACAAAATTTAGTCTATTTGCATGAGTTGCTTTGTATCCTAGTACCATACTCACATATTTGACATTTATATCCATAACATCATTCACTATAAGTGATCTGTTATCAGATGTGGCTCTGGTTAACTCCATAACTCTCTTGTTAGGTACTTTCTTGGTTTTACAAGGCCTACTACTAGTTGAAGGTAAACCCGTAACTACCTTAATTGCTTCCTTTGTTATCTTGCAAACTGACTCTAACCACATGAACTCTCCATGGATGCTTCTTAATACAAGTCTTACAACTTCCTTTGGAAATTCGGGAATGTTCAGAAGCTCTACAAAACCTAAGTCTTCCACAACCTTATGTTCAGGTTTAATCACACCATTTACATCGGTAATAACCTCATTAAATATTTTCTTCAAATCCTCAGTCCCTAGGTTTTCTATGTTGCAATGTATGTAGATTCTAGGGTCTTCTGCAAATGCTACACCCTTCGGAGTTTTCAAAAAAGCTTCGACAAAATCATCCTATTTTGCAATCTTGGGGATAATCTTAAACACGGGTCTAGAGCATTTGACATTTTCCACAATAATAGGTTTTGCAATAAACTCAAGAACAAAAGATGAGGTTGACATTTCAAAGATAAATACCTCTTAACCGAAATTCTAAATGCCTGAAAATCACTTCGCAACTTTGCCTTAGAATGCCCTTTCTCAGTTTCGCGCTCTTTGATTGTTTGAATGCTCGGTCAGTTCGAAATGAGGGTTTTTTGGTGCTTTATATCCAAAAAGGTTCTTTAAAACTGCAATAAATGTTTTCCAGTTAAGTGAAAACTTAACACATCTGCCGGTAAAGAAGAAATGTATCTTCTCACCATCAACCGAGGGTAGAATGCATGATTTTCAACTTGCTGCAATACCCCCTAAGGATTATTCCTCAATTAGATGAAGAATCTCCTGCCAGTGGAGGATTACTCTGTTCTACCGGTGCAGAGATAGTTTCATCAGTTATCTGATCACTCTTCTTAATCCATTATTTTGAAAATTATTGCTTTACTTCATATACCTTTTCTTTTCCCTTCAAAGTAGATCCTTTGTTGTTCACCGGTGTATTCTTGCTTCTACAAAATTTTGCAATATGTCTAATCTTGTTGCATTCATAACAAGTTACATTATTCCTTTGAATAGCCTTTCCATATCCTTGACCGGTTTGTGATCTGCATTAATTAGATAAATGCCCAAATCATCTAGAAACATAGCATTTCACATTCATTCCGTAATGTTCTGAATTATGACCAACTTTGTTGCATTTGGAACATCAACCGGTGGGTGAGTTTATATTCTGATTATTTCTAAATCTACATTGATTTTCTCTATGACCATATTTTTTGCAATTAAAACATTTCCCATTAAATTTATAAGCATTAGGTTGTCTTACCGGTTTGTTCTGATATTGATTATTTGTAGTACCAAAAATTTCTCCATGGTCAAATCCAAGCCCATTTGTATCTCCATCGGGTTTTTGTCTTTTAACCATGTCATCAAGTTCTTCTGAACTTTTCTTGAATTTGTCTTTGTGTTTATTTGCAGTAACCAACTTATTTTCCAGAATTCCAACTTTTCTCAAAAGCTCATCTTTATCATGTTGCATGTGAATCAAATTTGTCTTTAACATATCATTTTCATGACCAAATCTGAGATTTTCATTTCTTGCATCATTAAGTCTCCTAGTCAAGTCTTCTTCATTCTTCTTTTTGTCTTCAATATCCTTACATAACCTCATAGTCATATCTTGCATTGCATTCCTCATATTATTGTTTTCTTGCCTCAACTTATTTGCAATATCTCTAAGAGTTTCTTTTTCATCATCATCTTCTCATGAAGTTCCTTTCTCTTATTTTGTGCTATAACCAGATTTTCTTCAAGTCCTTTAATGAATTCCATAGCAGTCCTCATATCATCTTCAAGTTTGATATTCTTCAATTTTTCTACAACAAAATCTTCAATAGCTCCTTCCAACTGTTTTCTTAAGTGTTCCATCTGTATCGGTGTCAAAATCTCCCACAAGCTATTAGGATTTTGCAAATAGAGGACTCGGCTTTGATACCAATTGTTAGATCCAATGACAGTCCCAAAGACACTGAGATGGGGGGGCGATGAATTAGTGTCTAACCGGTTAGCAGAATATTTAAACTTATTTATAACTTTACAACCCAAAACAGTGTACCAGTAAATAATAATTATTGCAGTAAACAGAAATAACAGAGACAACATAGAAACACATCATGACACGAGATATTTAACGAGGAAACCTGGTGTGGGAAAAACCTCAGTGGGATTTGTGACCCACAATATTTACTCTCTGGCCAATGAATAAATACTACTTATAGTAAGGGGCCTGCACATGAAGGGAGGCCAACAACCTAGAGCTCACTGCTCAATGAAGAGTCACACTGACTACAAAATAGATTATTAAATCCAATACAATGTACTGCTCAAAATAGCATCTCTAATGCCAGGTTCAGTACCAGTTTAAGCTCAGATAGATACCTTATCTAAAAACCTTCGCTGCCACTAAACAATTATTTTGTACCATACATATCATCTCTACTACTCTCAAAATGACCTATAAGATCTCATACATATATGAGTCTTTTCCAATATACCATGTCGACTTACAAAAGATAATTATATTACAATAAACAAAAGTTCATCCCATGTCGGTTGGAGTGTCGGTATGCTTTGTTGCCGATGTAATTTGAATGCCGGTGTAAGTGCCTGTCGGTGTTGGTGTATGAAGTTTGTGATGTTGGGCATGTAGAAACCAATTGCTGATGAGTTGCTAGTTGGTTTCCATCAATGACAACATCAACTATTCTCATAAGAGTGTAGAATGCCAACATTCAGATCTCCTTGATTGAGTAAATATTACAAACTATTATGATTAATTTTAATCAAAAATTTGTTACAAAATAGATCTTGCCTAAACTTAGTCAAAGCATGCATTATGGCTAACATCTATTTAACATTAATTGAAAGCTTCTACTCTACAACTTTGAGCTTCCTACTCTCATATTCTATTGGATATTTATTTTGCATCAAAATATCCCATATCCCTTCACCACCAGCATCACATTCCCAAAAAAAGGAAGTAAAAAATCTAGAAACTCGTTACCTTGATTTTATCAAGGCCTTCTTGATTTGATGGTGTCCATGTGAATGCTCCCTTCTTTTAAGGTTTTTCAAGGGGTTAGAAAGCTATGAAAAACCTCTCATAAATCTTATATAATAGCTACATAACCAAACAAAACCTCTAAACTATGTTAGATTGCTTGGCTTAGGACAACTTGAATGGCCTTGATTTTCTCTTCATGTACACTCACTCCATGTACATTGATTTTGAGTCCCAAATGCAAAATTTCTTGTAATCCAAACTCACACTTGGATGCTTTGGCATAAAAGGATTGTTTTTCCAAGATACCCAACACTTCATCCAAGCTCTTTAAATGGTCTTCCCAAGATTTTCTATAAACTAAAATGTCATCAATGAAGACCAAAAAAAACTTCCTTAATTGTAGAATAAATACTTGATTCATACATGATTGTTGGAGCATTTTTAGACCAAAGGCTATCACCAAAAATCAATAGTCCCCATAATGACATTGAAATGTTGTCCTGTGTACATCCTTGAGTCCCTAACCTTGATTTCATGATATCTTGAACATAAATCAAATTCAATCTTAGAGAGATACCTAGCTTCATGTAGTTCATCAATCAATTCATCAATTTGTGGTATCGAGTAGTGGTTCTTAATGGTTCTCTTGTTGAGGGCACAATAAACAGATTCTCATAATTTCATCCTTCTTCTCGACTAGTACTATGGACAATGCAAAAGAGCTAGAACCAGGCCTTTTGTTTTACATGTCGAACAATTCCTTGATTGCCTTCTCACTTTCTTCCTTATAAACTTTTGGATGGCAGTACGGAGTAATCATAATTGGTTTCGCTCCTTAAATCTCAATAATATGTTGCAAACCCTATTAGGAGGGACTAATGGTGAAATGTCTTGAAACACTTAGTTATGCTTATATCTAAGAGATTGGATCTGCAAACTAGTAATGCCTTTTTGTTGATTAAGTATTTTGTTGTCCATATTACTTATCCTTTACAAAAAAATTTCTCCATCCTTCTTGTTGATATCTCTATAATCCCCTTGCTGGATAACCCATGAAACACTACCATCTTCCCATTATGTTGGAAAGAGACCTTCATGTTTTAATGGTTGGTATCATATTTGTCAATTGCATAGAACCATTTATATCCCAAAACTACTTCCATTTCCATGTCAATCACATAAAAGTCATCCTTCATTTTATATCTCCCCATTGCGAACTCCATTTGGGGCACCTTCCATGTATAACAAAAGACTATTCTACTAGCTACCATTACATCAAACATTTCAATTGTTACTAGATTAAGACCAAGTCTCCTTACAAATTATTCATTAACATAAGTGTAAGTGGCTCCATTATCAATTAGAATACTTACCTTTCATCCCTTCAAGATTCTCATGATGCAGAAGGCACTATAATGTGGCTCACCAATGAGAGCTGCAAGGGTGCATCCTGTTAGCCCTTCAACTTTTTTTATTTCAATTTTATAACTAGTGACCTCACTTTTTATATCTTCATTAGAAATTGACTCTATGTAGTGCACTTGTCCCGTACTTAAACATCAATTTCCTAGTTGACATGGCTCTTTGCATGTAAAACATAATTTCCTCCTCCTTAACTCCCTTCTAATTACATCTATTTGCTTCAGTTTTTCTATTGACACCTTCGGGTGTGTTGTAACTTTTTGGAAAGCCTTTTTGAACTATGTGGGTAGAGTTATCCTCTTACCACTAAAAATATCTCTTACAACTGAATTCTCTAAATTAAGAGTTGTTCTAATGGCCTTGGGCAAAGTTGAAGGCTTTAATTAACCCTTTGAAAAGCTTAGCCAGTCCTAAAAAGAACATCACAAGCCTCGTATCTATCACATTAAGCACTATAACAACAAGTATTTGAAACTTAGTAACATACATTTGCATCTTCATTTCCTATTTTAATTGTGTTAATTTTCTAAAACAATCTTCTAGTTATGTCCTATCAAACCTCTTAATTAATTTTTGACTGAATTGTTCAATGGTAGAAAAAATATCATTCTCCTAAGTTAGTAATCCATGATACCTCCAATCAAGTGATACTCCCTCCAAGTTTAAGGTGGTGAACTTGATGACCTCTTCCTCCATCATGAGGCTCAATGGAAAATAAGTATCGATCTTTGGTAGCAATGATCTTGTTACTGTACTACTATTCCCATAAAAATTAGGAATTGTGATTTTCCCCAATCAATGTTGGATGCCCTTCCTTTTGTCATACCTTCTCCTCCTATTTCCACCCTTTGATTTCAATTCATAGTACTTAGCATAGATCAAATTGTTCTTAACTATATCAGTCAAAATATTATGAGAAGGACCAACAAAGTCCATATTATCCCTATGAATAATGAAGAAGAAAATGAACAAAATAAACATGTGCCAAAGCTATAATTGTAATAAAATAAATAAGATGAATCAAACTGTTATAAATATCTACCACTCAAATAAAGTCTAATCCCACTTTCAATAATATATCATCATCAAAATATAGGTAAAACTAATTTAACATGTTAAATGAACGAATAAAACCATAAAAAATTATGATATAATAACTCCCACTAAAACTTGAATAGCATCATAATATAAAAAGGGACTTAAATATAGCATTTACGTGAGAGTAAAATGAAAAAATATTATAATGTACTAGGTATATCATCCAAAGATGTAGGACCATCACATTGATTAACAAATTTTAAATTTAAATTTGTCTATTTATTTATTTAATTTGTTTGTTTATTTTGGGAGTCGCTAGGTAACTACAAATCATTTATGCTAGTTTAGGCAGAGTACAAAGTTGTTCTTAGTCACATTCATAACTAATGGAGTCAGATGAGACCTTGTACAAGTATTGATTAGATGAATGAACTACTTTGGAACTATCAACACTAATTTGGAGACACAAAGGGGACGGACCACCATTATGATGGTATGATGAAAGAACAAGAGTCCAATCAACTACTGAGAGGGGGGTGAATCAGTAGATATAAAAATTGATACTAACTTCACCGATCTCAAAATCAATCTCTCAAGGTAAACTATCAATGTAATATCACTGTCAAGATAAAAACTCATGAGATAAACTGGTTGACTATTACAACAAATTAACAGTAAACAACTTCAAACTCATAAACATCCAAATGCTTTTTCATATGTCAACATACTTCATTTGTCAATGCTTCCGGTTATCATGACTTATCAAAGTAGTTAAGAAAATCAACCATAAGAAAATAGCCACAAAAACATTCACCACTTGAAACAAATATTTTTGACGAGGAAACCCAAATGGGAAAAACCACGGTGAGATGAGACTCACAAGATAACTATCTGAACACTTCAGAAGTTCACCCTATTAAGAGCCTAGCCTGTTAAAGCTTTACAAAAGTCCTCTTAAGAACAAATCCTGTTAGGGGTCACCCAGTTAAGGGATTGACTACAATGCCTTGTTAGAAGCAATACCGTATAAGGAGTAACCTCGATAGAGGATTTGAAAATCTAAGCTAATGGATCACCTTGTTAGAGGATTTGAATAGCACTAAGCTTGTTAGAGCTTGCCCGATTAGGGGATTTCAATTTTGCTATAATTTTTAGAAAACAATAGGAGTTTTTTGATCTACCTCAATAGAACTACACTTACCTGATCAGATCCTTTTCATGCTCCTATCTACCTTTACTCAAACTGCAGATACATCATCCGATTCGGCAACCACACACTCAACTGATCTTTGCCAACTCTAAAACTAAACAACTCATTGACCTTATAAACAAATCAATTAGGTCAGTAACACAATAAAATCCTAATTCTCATAGAGATTACAAACAAGTGGGTTCAAGTATGGCCATTACATTACATAGCAATCTTTGCACATCAATCAAGAAAACCTCGATCACTCCTTGATCACTGCTTCATCGAACTTAGTAACTCATCACGCACTTTGCATTATATGGAGTATACTTGCTCATTCCCTAGAAAAAAAAACTATTACATCAACATGCCAAAATCACTTGAAATTGTCTTCATACAATAATCATACATATCATAATCATTGCCACTCATGATCAGATCATAAACCAATATAACCAATTCACCAAACTTAATTGGTTAGGGTTTATCAAAAACAACAGGTAGGGTTTACTGGTTACCGGTTACAATTTCTTTCACTTAGCTCATCCTACCGGTTACAAAACAATATTACAACAATATCATTACTGATTAATTGACATCAATGACAACATAAAATATCATTAATGTAATCTTCATGCAAATGGCAACACATTAATGACATGTACTTGAGTGTTCTATTTTGAAAATGATTTTAGTGCCCATGTGCCCTGTTTTGAGAATTTCACTCGTACTAAACTCACATAAATAAATAGTGTGCACAAATTATTCTTAAGCTAAATCACATAAAAAACCTTCTATTTCTATTTCAAGTAACAAAGACTTTATCCTTCTTGTCTCATCACTAGTAGGGGAGAGGGACTAGTAGTCGTGAGAGCTAACTTTACATGGAATATTGTAAGACCTCCATTTATTCTACAAATGTAAAATGGACACTTATATAGCTACAACTAAGGTTTGGAGGTGTGACTCATCATGCAAACTCATCAAAATAGCATGTCTAGTGTGAAGTGTCCTAAAAATGACTTTTTAAGGATTTGACCAAAACTTAATCTAAAATGCCTAGTAATTGAACAAAAAAATATCATTTGTCATCAGTAAAATATCATATTTTTATTTGAAATGTAACTTATATGCAACATAAATGGACCAAATACATATTAGTAACCAAAAATATTTGTTATCTTTGCTTTTAAATTCAACATAAATAGATCAATAGTTGAACACAAAAAGTTATATGTTGCTATAGAAAAAACACATTATTATATAAAATACGACTTATATCCAACACAAATGGACCAATAATTGAACACTAAACCTTGTTGAAAATCCTTAACATTTCATGGAAAAATACAACTTATTTTTTGTGCTCACCTTTTATATTTGTGATATGGCAAATTATTAATATGAAAGACACCAATGAATATGCATTGCTACCCCAATAGTTGTATAGATGGGAATACTATTTTTTCACTATGACAACAATAGTTGTTTAAATAAGTATCTTATTTTATAAAATGAGCATCTTATTTATAAACGACACACTTATAATAGATAGTTATGATATTTTATTTCAAGCCGAAAATTATTTATTTCAATTGATAATGAACTATATGTACTTTTTATTTACACGTGAACTATTTATTTATAATATATAGTATAAATTTGTGGTAAGATTGTATATTATAAGCACAATTGCTATAAAGAATATTGGACCCTATAAAACTACTAATCCCTCTCCCCTAACTTGTACATTTCACTTGAAACCACTTGGACATATGCTTTCAAAGACCCTCCCTCTTCAAGACATCTTCTAGAGATTTTGCCCTCTTTCTCGTATCTCGTTACCCTTAACGTTGCGAAGCACTTGTCATAAGAACTCCTTCACTTTTTCTTCTTCTGGAACCCCAGGGATATGTTCATAAAAGTAAATACCCATGCCCAATTTTACCAATAGTTGTAGATTAAAAACTTATCCCCAAACATAGGTCATCCGACTCTGGGTACTCCAAGAGTTATCCTCTCAGGCATAGATTTCCACTCGTAGTGGCTCATGAAGGTGCCTACGAATGGATGGGAAAGAATAAAAAGCTACGATGCCCACCCCCATATGATCACCCCTCTATCCTTTGTGGCTCTGTGAAGAGTATCTGGCTTCCAAATAAAACATACACAACGGAGCTTTCACTTTGAGAGTCTAGCCACTGGATGAGCTCATCCGTCGTAACATCCGCCTTTTTCCCTTGCACTCTAGCCGCTCCACCAAAGTAATACTGCAAAAGCATGGGGCCTATGGCCCACATTGACTTACCTGTCAGGTTTCTCAGGTGCTACACATAAGAAGGCTCCAGCTCATCGAAACTATTAAATACTAATCTTGAGAAGCCTTTACTGATGGACTGTAAAATTCTCAGTAGAATATCTGAGGTGGGGTCTTCAATGTTGAAAAACCCTTGGGCGATTTCGTGCCTCTCAAATCTGTGAGGCCACTGCAGGTCCCAGCTCAGCACAATACACTCCTTCCCTTCTTTCTCTCCCTTCTCTATTGTCGCAACCAAACAGGAGGTTGAGATCAACATGCCGAGTGCAAATGCCCCAGACACATTAAATTCCATGTTGTAAATCTTGAACTAATTAGCACTCTGTCTCGCCCATCCCATAAACATATCGTACACAACACATACTCGAGCTATTGCTCCCTATTAATGAAAATGACGCTCCATCCAAGCATTGAAGGGATTTTGAAGTTTGATCACCAGTGCAAATATAAGACCATGGGAAGCCTTGGGAAAACAGTTAACACTCTCTCATCCCTCTCGTAGGCCATCCACAAGTGGCATGGGAAGCACTCCAAAAACATATCGATACTGTTGTTTACAACTTTGCTAATGGAGTCATGAAAATGGGATACATTGGCTTGCATAGTGACATAGCTAATGGTTAGACCTTGGGATACGACGAGTGTTGGCTTGATGATGATAGTAATGAATTCATCATATGTTGTCATTGATGAAACACATACACACACATATATTCATATTGTCTACCGGTGTAACTTCAAAGTTGTTTATACTACAACCGGTATACTAGAGGTTTATTTCTAACTGGTACTTGGTGACAACCATTATATGCATAGGAGACAACCAGTGGATCAACATAACTCGGCAGCAACATGAAGATCCATCGGAGATTATCACAGGAGCATCAAGGATGATGGTTTATATGTTTAACTCCAACCAGTATTGATTGTTCCAACCGGTATTCATTGATTGTGTGATGAGTTATCACAAGTCATGATGAGTTATCCTTACCGACAAGATTTGGCGGTATTTTTGTGATGAGTTATGATCACTTGACCGGATACACTACACCTAGGTAATTGTGTTATGATTTGTAGAGGCGGACATGAAATTTAAAATGTCTATATATTGACATCACAATGAATTATTTTGTATGAGTGAAAGTGATATTCTATGTGTAAAGGGAGAAGTGTTAAGTCGTAGAATATGTTAGTAAAGAGGAGTTAAGTGTGCAGAAGAGGATATATACAAGCAATTTGTGCTATCACTAGATCACATCACCTGTTGTTTTCTAATCACTACAATAGTCAAACCCCTAACTGAGTAAGCTCTAACAAGCTTCATTGTTCAAATCCTCTAACTCGATGATCCATTAGTTTTGATTTAGAAATTCTCCACCGAGATTACTCCTTACAGGGTACTACCTTTTACAGGGTATAGCTTTTAACTAAGCTTTGGGATCTTTAACAGGATTTGCTCCTAACAGAGCATTTTGCAGACCGTAATCGATCAGTTATCTATTACTGCAGATAGTTAACTTGTGAGTCCCATCTCACTGTGGTTTTTACCTATTTGGGTTTTCCACGTATAAACACTTATGTTATGGTGGATGTTTACTTATTGTGGATGTTGTTATATCATTTTTTATTGCATGCATATTGTTTAACAAACTTGTTAAGTTTATCTACTGGTCAGTGTTTAAAGTAGTACTATTTTTGGTGTCACTGATTCACCCCTGCCCACTGCCCCCTCTCAATACTTTACAAGTCCATCAATTGGTATCAGAGCCTAACTTCCTTAAATCCTAGTCACTTGGAAGAAAACCCTAAAGCTATCATGGAGGATATGAGCTACTTTGAGATGGCTAGAGAGCTTGAGGCTAGTAGGAATGAGCTTGAAACCCCTAGGGTAAAATTGAAAGCTTCTCAAGTCAAAAGAAGAAATCTAACTAAACAACTGTTAGAAATATCTTATAATAGTTCTTCAAATGAGGCCAATATTGATGCTTTAGTTGAGGAAGTTGAAAAAATAAACAGTGAAAAACTAAATCTGAGGAGAGAGCTAGAAGGTCTTACTATCCGCATGAGTCAGGAACTGGAAGCTAAGAGAACTATTGAAGATCTCACAAAAGAAAGAGATCATGAGATTGCTAAGATAAAGCGAGAGAATGCTACCTTGCATGAGCATTTGAATGCAGAAAAAGAAGATAAAGAGAACCTACGACTAGATCTTGAATTAGCATCATCTCTGAGAGAGAACTTGTCAAAACATAATGAAGATCTCACTAGATAGCTCACTGAAGCAAATGGGAAATTGGAGAAGTTCAACAAAAGTTCTATCTTGCTAGAAGAACAAATTCAATCACAAAAGATGAATGGTGATACCTCTGGACTTGGTTTTCAGACATCTGAAAAAGGTGAATCCTCCTATACCAAGAGAAACACTCTTAAGAATAAATCTGCTCCTAAGGTGAAAAATCCTACCGATAAGAAGGTCTTTAAACCTGTTTGTTTTGTTTTCCATAAACCTGGTCACACTGCAAATTTTTGTAGAGACAAACCTAATAGAAATGCAAGCTACAATACTAATAATAGGTATGTGTCCAAGAAATTTGAAGGTCATTGCTTGACATCTAAAATTTATGGACATAAATCAATTGAATGCAGATACAGAGTGAATAATCTTGTACTACATATGCATTCAAGACCAAATGGCAAATGGATGAGAAATTTTGACAACCAGGTCAACATGAATTGGCAAAGACCCTACGACAATCGGTTTAGTCCATTTGAGATAGAAAAGGTAACAAATGTCATTTGCACCATCTGTAACAACTTTGGTCATGTGGCTATGAATTGCAGAAGAAGAACTAGGAGAGGTAATGCAGGACCTTGGAAATCATTTGGTATGACCTGCTATCACTATCACAAACCAAGACACTTGGCAAAATTCTATAGATCTAGAAAGAGCAAACTGGTCAACCCTTCTAAAGATCAGAAAGGAAAGCAGAAAGTTAATTTTGAAGAAACCATAGAAGAAATGAATCGAATATGGAAGAAGAAGAGTGATGAATCACCTGGAGAAGAAACTGTACCTTCACCAAGTGTGGAGAATCTTGCACCGGTGAATTAAGCCTTTTTAATATGGCTAAGGGGAACTTAACAGTAAAACCACCTTTGGACCCCTTGAGAGAAATGAGCGGTAAGAGAATTTAAATGCATGAAATTTTGATAACTTTTTGTCAATCGGTTATCAATCGGTTTTACATCTATGTATCATTAAGTGGTGTAATTAGGGTTTGTAACCCTAACGGGTGAGAATTTAATGTAGTAGGTAAAAAGGATAAAAGCGAGTTTTCACTTTGTTATTTTTACCCTAACGCATTCGAGAAAGAATTTTTGAGCGCTTGTCAAGCTAAGAAAGGATTGTTGGCTGATATTTGTCAAAGCTGCATTGTGATTTGAGTAATCAAGTAGATTTGAAGGTTGGAGAAGACTAAATTGGTGTGAACTTGAGCATTTTACCGGTTAAAGAGGCAGTGTGCATAAAATAAGGTATTTCTTTGAAAAATCCTACTTCGAATCTAGTTTATCTAGAATGGCATCATCTTATAAACTAGTAGAGAGATTACTGATTACATCTGAACCTATGGAAGTTGTTGAAGCGGAACAAATTATGTCTTATATTGCTTTATCACAAGTTCCTAGTGGTGTTGTAGTGAAAGGAGATTTGTCCAGCTACATTGATTGCAAGATTGAGGATTTAGGATCATTGTCAATATATTCTCAGTTAAAATCCCTGTGCAATGAAAATGGAAAGATTAAAACATAATATATTAGGGTTTATGAAAAAGGTTTTCATAGCGTAGCTTACTTTCTTGAAGATTTTGAAGAAGAAGATATCCAAATTATTTTGAGTCGAGTTCATGGAGAAAACATGTATTTAGAAAGGACTCATAATATAACCAAGGAATCTATTCAAGTTGTAACTGGGCTTTAGGGAATCGGTGAAGTATTTGTGTTGACGCATCTTTCAAAAGAGACAGTATACACTCTAACTGGATCAATATCTGATAAGCGTTCTTTTTCTATCAATAACATCAAGGACCCAACGATAAAGTTGGCAGCTATGGTTATAGGCTACCAGGTATTCTACTCTAGCAAATTAAATAGTGTTCCATCAGTAGCGGTGCATACTGCTTACAAGATGATAACTGAAAAATGCTAATTATGACCTATGTGAGGCCATAAGTAGCCAATTAATGTTAAATCTTCAATCTATCAAGAAGGACAATAGTCTAAAGTTTAAATTTGGACAGTTATTGATCGGTCTATTCCTTTATTTCTAGAATTTCCTACCGAGAATAGGTGATCTTCAATGGTCTAAGGATCTACAGGTATTTGTCTAGATTAAGAACAATATCAAGGTTGTGAAGAACACCTTTTTTGTTGTAATGAACAAATACTTCAATGAGTTTCGGAAGAAAATGAGCATGAGATTAAGATTGCCTAAGGATGTGGTAAAACATTTTGCTAAGGACATTATTTTCATAGTTACCATTGATTTTTGTTTAATGGAGGCTATTGAGCCTACAAAAGAAGAAATGGAAGATATGAGTTATGAGGTAAACTATGACTTACTGATTGGTTATGCTAAAAGCCTGTTAGCATCTCCAAAGAATAAAAAGAAGGCAAAATTGAATGTTGTTGAAGATTAGACTGCACAAGTCGGAACCAGTATTGTTCCTACCATGAGTTGTAAAGGTAAGAAAAAGAAGGCTGAGAAAGCACCTCCAGTGATGAAAAATAAAAAAGTGACACGAAGTGTCCAAACCAAAAAGGAACCGACACCTAAAGTCTATGCAAAGAAGGAGAATGCATCTAAGAAAAGAGGTCAGAAACTAATTCTCCAAGCAAAATATGAAGGCACTGACACTGAGGAAGAACGCAAGAAGATGAAAGCTACCGGTAGAGTAGCAAAGCAGGTGAAGGAAGTGCTGAAGGCAACTGTGCCTTTTGATATCTCAACTTACAAGCTTGAGACTACCTTTGAGAGGATAGTGAAAACATTAGGGAGAAACAGATTTGACAATGTCAAAGAACATTTTGAATCTTTTATTGAATATGAAAAGGAGCAAATCATTCAACAGGTAATCAATCATTTGTGTCATTACAATAGATTACCACATGATCTTGAAAACGATATCTCGAATTCCTTGTATACTATTCGTTTGAATAAAGGGGAGGAAGCAATAAAGAAAGAAAAAGGAATCATAGATGATGTATTTGTACAATATTTTCCTAAGTTGTCAAAGGATGAGTTCAATGAATTGGTTGATAAGTATAAAGGTAATTTTGCTTACAAATCGAGAAGATTAAAGCTGATCAATGGAAAAGTGCAAACTATTGAGACTGAGACTCACAGATTGCTTGTAGTATCAAACACTCAGAAGATCTTATACATTCTTCTAAGGATGAACAAGATACTGTTGATCGACTTGAAATGGATGAAGAAGAAATTGTGCAAACTGATGTGGTCTATCCTGTCAAGAAGAAGGATGACACTATCATCCAATTTGTTGATGATATTCAAGATACAATTGATCTATTTGGAGACATCATTGTACTAGATATGTAGCCACCTAAAATCACTATTTTACAAGCTACTTTGGTTGAGAAACTGAAAACTCAACCAAGAGTGGATATTCCACCTGCAAAGGAACAACCTGAGAAACCCCTATCCCCATTGGTTTCACAGAACATTCAGAAGGAATCTAATGAAAATGTGGTCACATAGATTTCTGAACATGAAATGAAGAAAGGACAAGAGAAAGCAATTGTTAAGGCAACATCTTCTAAACCAGCAAAAACATTAGTCATACATTAGACTGATGAAGATGATGATGACTCAGTAGGCATATCAGGGCCTATAATTGTTGATAATATGAGTGCATCTGAAATGATGAAGATTGCGACTGTCATGCAATCTAGAGATCACAAGAAGAGACTTAAAGAGAAAAGAATGGAAGCTGAAACAATTCACAATGCAATAGATATTTTATCTAGTCTACTACCGGAAACTTCTACAAGACATCCGACAACCCCTATTAGAAAACTTGGTCAATTGGTTGCTGATGCATCTGACCAAATTAAATCACTTGAAGAAGCAACACAAACTTATGCTAAGAAGAGTTACAACAAGAGGCATGGAGAGCAGCTTATGAAAGCAATTGATACAAGGAAACTTGCTCTATCTTTCAATAAGGATTTGTTAAGTAAAGCTATTGAAACAGGAGGCAAATATCTTGCTTCTACTTCTAATGTTTCATTCTTTTATTCCGATATCAATAAAAGGCAAACTGAAATAGAGCAAGAGCTAGAAAAGATATGCAATGCATATGTACCACTTCAGGACTCTATTTTTGCTTTTCGAAAATCTATGGATGATTTGCACAACAAGTTGGATACCTATGATCTTGAGAAAGAAAAAAGACTCCGGTCACTGAAGGAATTGAAGAGTCTCCTCACATCCCAAGTGGACATACTGTAGAAGCTATTTTAGATACTCCAGAAACCTATACACTTGATTCCTTGGAAGAGTTCTATACACAGATTATGTCTACACTTGAGTACGCTGAGAACATGCTGGAAACACGGAAACATGCCCTATCACAGTTGATGAGCAACTTTAATGTTATTTTCATGACACTTGCGAATGCATGAATCTTGATTTAGTTTTTCAAGTTTTCATATACATTTTGATACAAAATTTTCTATATATATATAAATATTTCTTTTCAATTTGGCATTGTTGTCAAAGGGGGAGTAGAAATATGTATGTGTGTTTTTGAAAATTTTGTATGATGTATGTATTAAGGGGGACTATGTGTATATCTGTATATATTTTTGTAAGCACAATTGGCAGTATTACTGTAAAATTTTCTAAGTGTTGCCATCAATGCCAAAGGGGGAGATTGTTGGCTTGATGATGATTGTAATGAATTCATCATATGTTGTCGTTGATGAAACACATACACACACATATATTCATATTGTCTACTGGTGCAACTTCGAAGTTGTTTATACTACAACTAGTATACTAGAGGTTTATTTCTAACCGGTACTTGGTGACAACTAGTATATGCATAGGAGACAACCAGTGGATCAACATAACTCGATAGCAACATGAAGATCCAGCGGAGATTATCACAGGAGCATCAAGGATAATGGTTTATATGTTTAATTCCAACCGGTATTGATTGTTCCAACCAGTATTCATTGATTGTGTGATGAGTTATCACAAGTCGTGATGAGTTATCCTTACCGATAAGATTTGGCGGTATTTTTGTGATGAGTTATGATCACTTGACTGGATACACTACACCTAGGTAGTTGTGTTATGATTTCTAAAGGCCAACATGAAATCTAAAATGTCTATATATTGACATCACAATGAATTATTTTCTATGAGTGAAAGTGATATGCTATGTGTAAAGGCAGAAGTGTTAAGTCACAAAGTATGTTGGTAAAGAGGAGTTAAATGCACAGAAGAGGATCTATACACGCAATTTGTGCTATCACTAGATCACATCACCTATTGTTTTCTAATCACTACAATAGTCAAATCCCCTAATCGGGTAAGCTCTAACAAGCTTCATTGTTTAAATCCTCTAACTGGGTGATCCATTAGTTTGGATTTATAAATCCTCCACCAAGATTACTCCTTACAGGGTACTACCTTTTACAAGGTATATCTTTTAACTAAGCTTTGGGATCTTTAACAGGATTTGCTCCTAGCAGAGCATTTTGTAGATCCTGACTGGTTAGTTATCTATTACTGCAGATAGTTAACTTGTGAGTCCCATCTCACTGTGGTTTTTACCTCTTTGAGGTTTTCGACGTATAAACATGTCTTATGGTGAATTTTTTACTTATTGTGGATGTTGTTATATCATTTTTGATTGCATGCATATTGTTTAACAAACTTGTTAAGTTTATCTACCGGTCAGTGTTTATAGTAGTACTATTTTTGGTGTCACCAATTCACTCCCCCTCTCAGTGCTTTACAAGTCCATCAACGATCTTTGAGAGGTTGAGTAGAGGGATGGAGTGACCGAGTGTAGGAAATGCTAGAACCACCACATGGGACTTCTAGAATCCCTCCATTACAATCAAAGAAAAATAAGCAAGGATCTCAATGACTTAAGGCTTATGAAATAGACTCATTATATTAGAACCTTGTAAAGATCCCACTCAAGCTAAGCATCTAGGTACTAATGCTTGAAATCCTGGGGCCAAATTTAATATGTACCCTTGAGAGATAGTGTTAGGTTATGTGGATCCAATGATTTTCACTGTTTTGTGGTGTTAAATTGGAGTTGTAGCTCCAATGGTATTCTCTTGTTGTATAATTTACTACACAATAATGTTTAATAAGTAAAATGTTTAGCTTTCTCTGTATTGTTTGTCTACATAGTGGGTCTTTTGGTTGCCATACCGCATTTATTGTGGGATTTTTTAGCCTTTTATTATGGCTTCGGCCAGTTCCAATCCAATAGTTGATGTTGGTGCTGGTGCTTTAGCATCTGGAGACCATGGTTCCCCCAAACGAACACCCTCGCAAGTTTGTCCCGAAAGTTTTTCATCAAGTATGGTTTTTGGTATCCCTAATATTATTTTACCATTTCAAGATTTTGATAGTGCATGCACATATCTTGAAAAATTTACTTTGATTGGTTATTTTGTATGGAGGGTTCCACCTGAAAGCATGCTTCATGATTGGGTGGCCAAATCTTGGGCCCCTCATGGGGTCTAGCCTGACAACATCCAGAATCTTACGAAAGGTTTTCTTTCTTTCACTTTTCAAACCCTTCTTATGTTGAGGGTGTCCTCAAACATGTTCCTTGGTTTGTGCAGTCATCTTTGTTGGTTTTCCAACCTTGGTATCGGGACTTTACAGTCTCTGACAAAACAAAGCTCAAGGTCCTTGTTTGGGTCAAATTTCCTGGTCTCCCTTTGCCTTGTTGGTCATTTCTTCAAACGATTGCCTAATCTCTTAGCAAGGTGGTTTGCATGGAACCATACCTTTTTTTCATGCTCACCCTCAAAAGAGGGTTTGTATTGATGTAGATTTGTCTCAGGATATCAAGGAGAGTATTCATAACCGGGTTGGTGGTCGTAGCATTTCTCAACATGAGAAGGCATATACGATATTGAATGATGAATTTTATCTCATGTAATGTTTAAGGCCTCACTGACCCCGCCAAAAACTATTTCATGCGGAATATTAGACAAGCTAATTCGGATATTGATGTTTTCTGTCTTCAAGAAGTTAAAATTTCAGTTTTCTTGTTCACTACTGCATGTCATGTGATATGGCCAAATGGCCTGGTTTTTGCTTTAGAACACAAAATTGGCTAAGGAGGTGTTGTCACTCTTCTCTCGCCATGTTGGCTTTTTGCTATTGTTGTCCATGGGTTAGATCCCACTCAGTAGGCGGTGTGGGTCCTCATGTTTGTCGACAATCATTCTTTTGGGATCATTAACATTTATGCTTCCAATGATGCTATGGAGCGATCTTCTTTATGGTGATGGATTGCTAATTCCTTTTCACCTGCCACTTAGGTTATGTACAAGGATTTTAATATAGTTGAAGTGGCTTCCGATAAAGATGTCATTCTACCTTTCCAGTTTCACATGTGCAATAAATTGGACCTTTTTATCCCAATACTTCCCGCTGCCCTTCACAGGGTGTCTGGAATACTTTGTGTAATTATAGAGCTGGCTCTGATAGAATTTTTAAACGCCTTGATCGTGCCATGATTACTATGCAATTTTTTTTCTTTCGAGGAAAATCAATCTCTTTTAGTTTTGCCACTTACTGAGGTCACCCTAACTAAGTACTTTCCCATCAAATTTAGCATTGAATGGATGCTAGGCTATAGGCGTGCTTTTAAAACACAATTTTTTCTTAATACTTCTCTGTTGAGTCATCCTGCCATGCTGGCCTACATCCAGCGGATTTGGAATCTTGAGAGCCATCTTACTCAGCTCACTAGTTGGATTATGTGGTGGAATGATTCTATCCAATACACTGCCCATCTCCTCTGCATCTATGGCAGACAATTCACCTTGTACCATAGGCAGTCCTATGAGGTGACTAATAGAGCCTTGAAGACGAATACTGAATCTTTTGGCTCTCTGAGCTCATCATTCCTCTCCAAGGATTAAAATAATTAAAGAAGGGTAGTTGATGCTCTCTGAGCTTTTAGATATTCTTCAAGCTTTTTTCAGACATTGGGAGAAGGTGTTCACAGTGCAAAAAAATTCTCCTACATGCGATAATGCTTTGCAAGAATGCCTGGTGGTTGTTCCCGCTTGGCTCTTTGATGCTTAAAGAGTGTTTTGTGATCAAATTCTCACTCTTGAGGATCTTAAGGAGGCCATATTTTCTATGATAGATGATAATGCACCTGGTTGTGATGGCTTCCCTTCTGAATTATACAAGTTGTTATGGCCTTGTATTGGTGCAGACCAGCACAAGGTCTACTTGGAAGCCTTTCATTCCCATTATCTGGGGCCTCTTATCAATAAGGGGAATATAAAATTCATTCCAAAGTATGGTTCTTCTGAGGACATTTGTAATTGGCAGCCAATGACCCTACTGAATGTTTCCTATAAGACAATTGCAAAAGCATTGGCGCTCAAAATGAGACATTTGCTCCTGCAGATTGTGCAGACTGAATAGATTGGTTTCATCAAATCCAAATGGATTCTGGATAATATTATTGTGGTTTGGGAAGGCATGGAATGGGCTCGATGCTCTTCGTAGAAAGCTCTTTTTCTTAAAATTGACTTTGCTAAAGCTTATGATTGCATTAAATGGACTTTTATTGTTGCCATTCTTAAAGCTCTAGGGTTTGGTCTTTATTTCATTCAGTTAGTACAAATTATTTTTGGTGTTGCTTCTGCTTGCAACACCATTAATGGTCGCCAATATTCATCTTTTGGGCTTCACAGATCCAACCATCAATGTTGCCCTCTTGCACCCTCTTTGTATGTGCTTACTATTGAAGGATTTGGGTACTTGGTTTCTTCTACCCTTTTTGCTAGACATGTCAGGGGAATTCTCTTGCCTGAGTCACCTTCTCAGCTCATTAATGGCCATTTTGTAAATGATTCTTTCCTCACTCTTCTCGAAGAGGAGAATAATGTCAAATAAGCCCTTCATTGTCTAGACATTTCCTTCTTAGCTTTCAGGTCAGTTATGTAACACAAGACTCAATGCTATAAGCAATCTTTCCTTTCAGCCCCTCCTTGATTTCTCTAGTTTGGATGGAAATGGATTCAGCATGGGGAAATTTTTCATTTTTTGGGTATTTCCTTTGCCTTTCAAGGTTTTGTTGTTGCTCTTTGGAATGTGGTGCTTGCAATAATCAAGAAGAAGCTTTCTTACTGGATTACCAAGCTTCTTTCCTTAGCTAGTAAATTCGAGATTTTCTCTAAAATCCTTGGAACTGCTCATATTTATTATTCTTCATGTTCCACTCCTTCTAGAGCATCTTATTTTAAATTGGAGAAGCTCTTGAGAGACTTTCGATGGGCCAATGGCACCAATCATCATGGTTTTCACAAAGTCACATGGGATTTTGGTTGTCTCCCTCGAGACTCTGGTGGGCTTGGCCTCTTGTCTACTAAAAAAAAGGTTTAGCCCTTTGTGCCAAATGGGTACTCAGAGCTCTTTTTGGCAATGAATCTTGGAAAGTGTTGCTTAAAAATTGCATCTCTTTGGGTCACCCAGTTAATAGACTGGTCTGGAAGGGGATTAGTTTTTAAACCCTTCTTTTTTTATTAAAGATGTTATGCACATTCAAGGAACTTTTGTTTCCAAAACCATTTGGCATGCCTAGGAAGCTATGAAGCCTTGGCTTCGCTGGGATGGTTCAGGATTTCATGATGGAATTTCTTTCAACTAGCACAATAATTGGTGGTCACCTCTAATTCAAGTTTAGGGAATTCCTTGGGCCCATGTCCTTGGAGTGCATGCTCTGCATTTTCATAAACACAACATTTTTATTCCTCATGACCTTTTCTCTCGTTCTACGATGAGTCTTCATTCCTGAAAAGATTTTTAGTCTCAGTTCCACCTTGCTTGACCAGATCGATAGACATATGAGCTGGTGCTCTCCACACCGCCTCTAAATATGCTACACAAAATCGGTATTCATTTTGTGAGGCCTTGGTGGAAAGATTGGCATTGGTTTCGCAATAGTTCTTTTTGTAATTATAAACCCAAGATGGGTTACCACTAGCTTGTTCCTCATTTCCTATGGATTCCACCTTGAATTGTAGATGTCATTTGCAATCTTTGCAGAAAGTTTGACATTATTGATTTCAGACTATTTGGTCTGCCATTGTTGAGCCCAAGGTGGCACATTTTGCCTGGTGTATTATTTGCCAAGGCTTGCCTATTGTCTCCTGTCTAAGGCATCTTGAGGTTCCTTACCCTCATTATCCCTTTTTTTGGTTTCTTGAGACCTTGATGCAACTCTTCTAGTTCTATAGAAGAGCTCAGTAGTTGTAGGTTTGGATTCATGACTTTTTCAAGCCATTTCAGCTCGAACCCTTTTCTTGGCATATGGTTTTGTTGGAGGATTCCTTGCGACTTCCTTTCAAATTCACCCAAATTTGGCATAATTTTAGGATGAAAAACCCTCTTCAGCTTATGAAAAGAAAGAAATGTTATTCTATTTTCTCAGATCTCTCTTGATATTCATGTATCTCTATATGCTAAAGCTTGTATATGAAATAATGTGATGTTATAGATCTAGGTGTAGGACATTAAAGTGGTGCTGGAAGTGGCCCACTTGTAGACCTTGCCTTATGATTGGGGTAATGCACCATGTACGGTTGCCAAAATTCTGTTGGATTCTACAACCTTCGATGATTGTTTTTCATCCCGTGGCTGTCGGCACAACCCCACCTATTTGGCTAGCAGTTCTTGCACTCCTCACTCCCAAGCTCCTCGCCGCCACTCTGGCAAGTGGAGGGATTCCTTGTGTCACCTCTCAACTTCTCTTTCTTGTGGTAGTTCTACTTCTAGGTGGCCTGTGGGCAGTGGTACCTCTTTGGCTCCTAGCGATTCCGATTGGCCTACTAGTGGCGGTACCTCTTCGACTCCTGGTAGTTTCGGTTGGCCTAACTCTAGCTAGCCCAACTCTTCCAAGGTGGTTCCTCGGTTTGCTCTAGCAATCTCTCCCTCCCATAAGGATAATGAGGATATTGTCGAGGTTGATGAGGAGGGGTGGGACCTCCCTGACCCCACTGATGTATGGGGTAAAAAGGATGATTTAGATCCCCCACATCCTTCTTTTGCTACTGCTCTAGCCGCTTAGGTTTTTTTTTTATGAATATGAAATTTTAGTTGTCTTGTTGTTTATTGGTTGGGCCCATGTGACTCTCGGGGAGTTATCTTTCCCTCCCACCCCTTTTTTTGTGAATAGTGTAAACTATATACTTATTTAATGGAATCCCTATTCATTAAAAAAAGTAAAATGTTTTATCTCATGTTTTTTTTAAACATGAATAAAGTAAGAGTTATAGAAAATTATATAAATATTTTCAAACAGTAATAATTTTTATTAATATTTGAAGGTTTAAAAATGAATTCTTTCATAAATCCACCACTTTCAGATATCAAAATAAATTATTAGTTAGATTTATTCACATTCATAGTTAATTTACTTACTAGATATCTCATGAATGGATTCCTCTATTTTTTTTTAGCTTCTCACACCAATTGTCCTCACAAAATACCATAGAAGATTTGGCATGATATAAGGATTTATTAGGCTTACAAAGAGGAGAGACTAACATCAACAACACATATTTGAGTGCTACAACTAGTTTAAGTGAGATTTTAGTGCACACAAATTTTAGGAGGATCTAGAACCTTCTCATTGGGAAATTAAATTTCTAAAGGGTTTAGATTATAAAAGATAGAGTAGTGTAGGAAAAATAAATAGTTACTAGTAGGAATGGAAATAATAGAGAGGATGTAACTAGGTTACCATCTCATTCTAGTTGTGGGTTCTAGATTCCTGTTAATTCCAGATGGTTTCAGGTCCCTTCAAAACCTATTGTAAGGGGTTTTGAGTTCCCTCAAAACCTTTTTTATCCCTAATAAAAAACTAGGTTACCATCTTGTAAAGTTTTTTTATGCTAAAAAAAAATAGCAATGAGGCTCTCAAAATAATAAAAAAATAAAGTACTTAGAAAATAAGAGTGTCATAATTTTAAAAGGTTAATAACTTGCCTTGTCTTGTGATATGAAAGTGAACATGTTTAATGTGAGAAAAGAGATGAAGACCATGAATAAAACAAACATTGTAGAAGAGTTCTAAGGGGAGAGGGATAAAAGGGTCATGCAAAGAGGGGACAATAGTGAGGAGATAAAGAGGACAATTTGAAGAGAATAAATAGAAGTAAAAATAAACAGAGATGTGCAACCACCACTAATGACAATGAATAAGAAATTTTATGAGTGAGGAGAACTATATTTTTAAGTAGATGATATTGATGGCTTAGTTCAAGTGAATCTTGGAGCTTTGAGAGATGTGAAACCACCATCAAATCATATGTCACTATTTGCAACACTATTATATGTATCATGGGATATACAAGGATGATAGTCACAAAGCTTATCATTGTGAATCATTATAAAAATTAAGGTGTATCCTATCAAAATAGAAGGAAAAAGATGTTAAATTTGATGAAAGAGGGTTAGGTAGACATGAAAATAAATCATTCTTAAAATAGGAAATATTATTACATGGATAAAAGTATAGGAATATAGGAAAAATGAGAACACCTTATAATCCTTAATTTATGTATAAAGAATTTAGAAATAAATAAATAAATAAGTAATCTGTCATAAATGATCTATTATAGGAACATGATCTAAGGGCCATTAAATGATAAAATATATTGGTTCATATTATCTAGAATGTAAGGATAAAATGTGTAAACTAGAACATAAATCCAAATAGGTTGCAAAACTAGATCAAGCAATGGTAATAAAAATCCCGTGTAAAGTAGCTAATGACCATAAAAGGTATGATTAAACCTTAATTAGAGTTGGAAACTAATTCTTAGAAAATTCATACTTAAAAGACTCAATTTATAAGCTAAAACACTAAGGCAAGATGTTGGGGGATGTCATATATTTAGGTTTTGTATAAAAACAATATAGGATCATTAAATATATACAATAATGAGAAAAGTTTATCTTAGATAATCAAGGCTAGGAATAAATAAAATAAATGAAATGTCAAGGTTATGTGTACTTTTATCTCAAAATAGTGCTCATGGAGTCATTCAAAAATTAATTTGATACTATCTAAAGTTATTGTCATTGCTTTGGTTATTGCTTGTAAATTTGTAACATATTATCAATATCAATCGTTCAATCTTCAATGGCATAAGATAAAATCTCAAGTAGCATGAATTAAATCTAAGCCACATAAATATTTTTAGATGTGCAGAGCTCCTCTCTTCCTTCACCCTCACCCTTTCTAGTTAATGTTAAAAATTAATATTTTTCATTTTCTCATGTTTCTTGTTTGAAGCATTTTATCACAAAGCGTGAACAACACTAGTTTAATTTTTATTTAATTGGTTCTATACAAGTATAATTTTTTAATACTTTGTGGTTTTTAGTTTTGATGATATCATTGACAACAAAGTTCACATTATTGATCATTTTGAAGATCTACTTACAAGAACAAATTTTAGAAGCTATTAGTCTTAAAACTCCTTCTCAAAGTGCACTATTGATCACATAAGTGGGCTTCATTTTGATGAGATAGAAAAGAGGAGTTTTAAAAGGGTTCCATAATTATCAATCTTGTTCTAACTAATCTAACAGAACACATGAATTTAATTATTATAATTCTAACAAACTTCAATCTTTGCACCATTGAATAGAATATATTAGGCTAGCAAGAAGGTCAGTCCAATTTTTTGTGTATTTTTAGAGAAAAGTAATGGTGAAAGAGCTAGTACTAAGTGCTAGATATCTCTATAGTGCTCTTGCAAAATATATTAGAGCAATATGTTATTTCAATTGTTCCACTAGCCAATACATGGCATGGTAGATAATGAGGTGGTTCGAATTAGTTTTGAACAAAAGAATAAATTATGTAAGTTTAAATTTATATTAATTTGATGATTTGGTAGCATTGATAGTATATGCACATCATCCAAAAGATTGTCAATCTGACACGCCCAAAGAGTGGTGTTATTAGTCATTTTTCACACCTTAGCATTTTATAAGGCTTCATAAAATGGTATAAGTAAAGCATATAAATGTACATAAAAAGATCAAGTGACACTGGAAATTTTCATATAAATCATAAATTTGGTACATGTTTCTATTACACAATTAGCAAGAAATAAGAAACCATGTTATTGGTCAAATTTTTACACCTTGGCGTTAAATGATGCATCATTAAATGGAGCAAGTAAAGCACATAAAGGTACTCAAAAAGAACAAGTGACACCATGGAACTCTTCATAGGAATAGGAATGGTAAAAGTGACGTATGGTTCTAATACATCATTGTTTGGTAATCAATTGGGCGTTATAAAGACAATGTCTACACTGTAGCTTAGTTGCTGCCAAGCTGGGAGGACATTAAAAATATTAACTTTGAGGTTGTTAAGAATGGTCTGTAAATTGCAGCATATGGTGACATGAAAACTGTTGCTAATTCTTGACCAGAATCCCCTACATATTTTTCCTAAAATTCTTGTAGTTTTCTCCATACAGTAACTATTATTACTCTTCTTTGTGCTTGGAATATTCAACGACATCCTCATTATCTATGCTTTTATAGTACTTTCCTTTCAGTGCTTCACAACTCACATCAAACAAGAAATAAGCAAAAATTAAACTTCAGGCTGCAAATTTATAAGCAGACATGAAATAAACATTAACTAAAATTCAGACTGTAAATTTATAAGTAGAATTGACTTCATTTTTGGACACAGCGAATGTGAAAGCTATTTCTCTTCCATTGTCATTCATAACGATTCCTATATATTGCTCAACTTTTTTATTACATTCCTTCACAAAAGGCGAATATTTTCATCGACCTTTCTACGAGCAGTAGGTCAGCAGAAATCACCAACAACAATCAATAATGTACCATAAAAAAGTTGAAATTAAAAAGAAAACAATCATTTATTCTTATAATAAAATAAAAAATTAGAAAAATATTATTTTATATGGTTAGAATATTTGCTAAAGCAAACAAGAATAATAGATGCAGCTTTGTACCATCATCCCTTTCACCCAAGTTTAACTAATCTCGATGATTCTCACACCAGATGATGATGGACAGCTAATAAATCAATGATGTGACCACAGATACGATATGTATTTCAAACTTTGCAAAATTATATCACAGTTTCTAAGGGCCAAAAGTCCTTTGACACATTCATTCCTATGCCTGAGCCCAAATTTTTTATCATTCTTGTAAGAATATGACTCTAAGATGGGGAGAGTGTCATTTTGTATACTATTTTAGTACCAAGTACCTTAAACAACACGCCCCAAGCCTTGACCACTCAGATGGTTCTGGGCCCATTCCTTTCAATTGATATTCCATTACTATCTCGTTCCGTCCAAATAAACCTCACCATTAACTTTCAAATTCAAAGTGTTCTCGCCTTCAAGTTTCACCATACATAACAAACAGATTTCCATCGAGATCCGTTTTTATTTGTGGCGTACTCCCTGCCTGTGCCAAAATGTAGGTAGACATTTATCAAAGCATAACAAAAGGATATATTACAGTTGTAAATGCTCTGGTAGACATGAATGCAAAAATGTGGAAGAATAGACAACGCACGGGAACTGTTTGACCCGAGGACTCAAAGAAATGTGGTCTCATGGAATGCTTTGATTGCAGGATATGCAGAAAATGTGTTTGTTGAAGCATTTAGATACTTTCAATCGAATCTGATTAGTATATGCTAAGCTTTGCCAACATCCCCCCAGCCTGCGCGAAAATGGGAGCGTTGGAATAGGGTTTGGGTATCCATGGATAAACAATGGAGGAATTTTGTCAGGTGGTGTAGCTGCAATTGACCTGGTAGACATATGCAAAAAATGTGTAAGCTTAAACAAGGCACGTGAACTATTTCATGGAATGCCTCAAAGAAATATGTTCTTATGGAATGGCATGTTTACAGGATGTGAATACATTGGATTTGTTGTAAATATTATAAAAATTTGCAATAAAATGTGATTGATAGGTCTAAAGTTTAGACCTCGAAATTAGTTGCATGTGATCTATTGTTGGCATTTGGCATTACCATGACTAGATTTAGGGCTAACTTGGAAGCTTTAAATCTTAGTACTGTTCATCACTATTTAGTTTTCTGTTATATGTGCAAGAAAACTATTATCTACAATGCACTATCAGCTTTTAAAATTTTCAGGCTAGATTTAAACCATGGGATCTTTTAATATAACTTCAATAGGTGAGTTTGGTTCATTCATTTTATTATATACTCTTCATAAACTAGTCATTTGATTACATATTTTTCATTGGTATTTTATAATCATATTTATATAATTTGATTGTTTTTATTTGTTTCTATTTTAATTAATTTTAAAAAAGAATTATTTTTAATTTGTAGAAAGATAATTACACATGTAACTCACATGCAATTGTGTATTTGTTAGTTTATATTTTGTATGATTTATTCTTTTAAAAATAATTGACAAATTATTTTTAGTGAGCACCTATAACATTAAAAAATGAGCTAACACAATTTAGACAAAATGAATCATTAATTAAATAGAAATTGATAAATAATAATTTATGCTATATGTTTTACCCTTAATATTATGGAATGATTTTACTGGTCTCAAAAAATATGAACAATTGAATATAAGTTTTGGTTCAGTTTTGTCATATGCTAGAATAATTTAGATAAATGCTAGCTACTAGATATCATAGTGAGTGGTTTGAAGGGGACATGTGGCAAAAGTAAATGAAATAGTCTGTTAACATTTAGGCTTCTCAATTTCTACAACATCTCATACTTTCTAAAGGGGTATGCTATGAATACTATTTATTCCCAGAGATTGAAGGATTTCTTAATTATTGATTAACTTGGTTCTTTTAATTATATGATTCACCTAATAATTACTTTTGAACAATCACATAGAATTTGGAATTTTAGCTAACTTATTTAACCTTCCAATTTTAGTTTTCAAGAATGACTTTGTCAAATATTTAGATAATTCAAGTATTGATACATACAATGCTTTAGTTGATCTAGTATAAAACAAATTATTACAATAGTCTAGGATATTTCTCTCCCATTATCATGAGATTTATATGAAGTTTGAACTTCAACATTTTTTTACTAAAATAAAATAATTTTTGAAAATTTCTTCTTTCTAGAGACTTATCGTGAAGAGGGAATGATTATATTAACTTGAGATTTCTATGAAGTTTGAACTTAAACAAGTTTCTACTAAAATAAAATAATTTTAAAAAATTCTCTTTTAAAGACTTATCGTGAAGAGGGAATAATTGTTTCGATTAGGGAAAAACATATTTTGAAGGGGCCTTGAAACCCTTACAATCAGAGAACTACCACCGTATAATGAACTAGACTACTGGCAGCGAGCCACAAGTTTTAGAAAGGACCTGAAACCTTCTGGACTTATGGGCATCTAGAGCCCAACAACCAAAGGCTGCACACAATATAAAGAGAAAAACATAACAGCCACAACTAGCTAAATTCTAGCCACACTTCAAATGTGGACCAATACAAACTAGGCTAGTCCAAAATGATGTATCAAATCAATAGAGAGTATAACTCAAAAATAGAGAATGAGAGCTTTATTAGGAACCCTCAGCGAACATGAAGGGTTTTCTCAGGCTCACATAACCTAAACCAAAAGCTTGAGGTCACAAAAAACCTCTAAACCATGCCTATAACCAAAAAAAAAAAACAAGCCAAACTATGCCCTTGAAAACTACTAGCATCTAGGTTGTCCCTGAAAGAAACAAGAAACATAGTGTTTTTACAGGCTCCCTCAACCATGAGAATGGGTTTTACAAGGCTCCCTCAACCATGAGAGTGGGTTTTACAAGGCTCCCAGAACTTGACACAATTCATTTTTGAAAGGCTCCCATAACATTGATCTTGAGAACGAGCAGCGCTATGCATAAAAAATTGTAGCGTCCTAAAATTGTGACACTTGCAATTTCGATTGCATTTCGGTCTTCACGATGGTGATGCAACACGCAACCTGAATGGAGACCCCGAAACCTGATTATGACACCAAAAACTGCATTTTCTTGCACCCTGGCCTGAAGCTCCTTTGCACCCTGCTGTCCTGGGAGGTGGGACCAGAGCGCCCAGCGCCCTGGTCCCCCAGGACCATGGTGTCCAGCGCCCTAGTCCCTGGGTCCTATTTTGGGCCCGGTCTCCTATGAGACTTCGGGTCTTTATGTTTGCAAATCAGAAAATTAACTTTCCTTGTCGGCCTAAGGTCGGGAAAATCAGTCTATCAGCCCTAAATGACAAGTATATAAACTACATTTGCCTCTCCCATTTGGGTAAGAAGAAGGACATATGTATACAAGTGTGGAAACTATACTCAAGCATTCAAGCATTCAAGCATTCCTTCAAGCAATTGATCATTTCAAGTCTCCATTCAAGGCTAAGTGTTGCATTCAAGACAAGGATTCAACCATTGAAGAGGAAATCACATATTACAACATACAACAAACATACGACATCTATACCTTCGCACATAAGGATACAAACATCCTTACTACAAGGTATTAGTACTTGTTTTACATTACAGACATTTACATTTACAGCATTGCTCATTTCTTGGTTAATTCCAAAATCGGGGTTTGACCTAAAGGCAAACCCCTAATCCCTAACCCCCCAATCGTCTTCGCTTTTCTGTGTGTAGGTTGCAGGTACGTGGGTGAAATTGAAGATCTGGAATCCTTGTGCAGAGACGAACAGATCCCCCTTCGTTTCGCGGATTTTTCAGAGGACCGTGGCGCTCGGGCGCCATCGTCCCAACAACTTTCGCTCAAATTTGCAGGACAGCGCCGTATCGACATTTTACTGCTAATTCCAGGTCCGCAGCTTCACCCTATATCCCTATCTCAGTTTATAAGCGAATCTTTGTCACTTTCTATGCATTCCTAGCTTAATTCTTGTATCAACATTCTTTACAAAAGAGGGTAGCCTTGCTGTCATAACCCTTGAAACTCATTTAGCATCCAATCTTGCATTGTGTGGGATTGGATCTTGTGGGTTTCAACCCCTCTTTTGAATGTAAAGTCTCTCCCCTAAGTGAAAACCATCAACCCTAGTGAATCTCCCTTCTCTCTCCTTGGAGTTGGAAGAGGGGAGAGCAACTAGGGTTCGATCGTGATTTTCCGCTTTACATTTTGGTGAACCCGATGTGAACATCCTTTCTAATTATTCATGGTTAGATCTGAAAATTGGATTCCTTGATTACATTTCCATGTTGATCTTTTGCAAAATTTTAGAGGTTAATTGCATAAAAACCCTAAATTTTCTTCTTAGTAATTAAGCTTGTGAAATGTCTAAATGTTAATGCTTGTTTCATATCTACCCTTCTATTACAAATTATCAATTCATATTTGTGCTTTAATTTTGAAAATTAAGTGGTTAAGTGTCAAAACCCTAATTTTTGAAACCCTCTTGATTCAACCTTTGTCCGACAATTTCACTGATCAAAACATCTCCAAATCAGCTGTAACTTTGGATTCCACAATAAAATTGCAATATCTTTCATCCCTGAAAATTTGGAAAAAAGTTGCGAGGACTGTGTGCACTCCGAGCGCCATCGTCCCCGACATTTTTTCCAAAATTTTGGGAGCGAGATCTTACTGTATTTTCCTGCTAAAATCCAGAATTTTGGCTGATTTTATCAATTTTAACACCTTCAAAATTACAGTCAAAGTTGGTCTAGGGATTACTTGGATTAATGCTTCTAATCATTCAAAAATTGTTGAAATTGAAATTTGTGTCAAAATTGTGTTTCTTACAGTCCTAAGTCTGAAAAGTGTGTTAACATTCATTCGAAATTTCAGTGCTTTATTCAAATTCTTGCAATCTGTGACTTTTGAAATTAAGTGCTTAATTACAACAACTTTGATTTCCGCTTCCAAAATTGAATTTTGCATGAAATTGAGTCAACTTTTGAATTTCAAAACTTGCATTGCTTTCGGTATTCCCTCTAAAATCATAAAATTCAAAATTTCAGTTTCCCTCTCTTTTTCAAAATTCAAATTTTTGCATTTTTCGACAATCTTGGTAGGGTTCAATTTCGAGATTGCAACTTTAATTTGGCCTATCTACAGATCGTAAAATCACTCAATTTTTTCAGATTAGCTCTAAAATCATCATAACTTTCATCCCTGCAAATTTCAAAAAAAGTTGTCGGGACCGTGTGCACTCCGAAGCGCCACGGTCCCTGACATTTTTTCTGAAATTTCGCGAGATTATCCTGATTGTATTTAACAGCTTAAATCCAGAAGATTGGCTGATTTTACTAAAAATTGCTACCTCTAAATTCAAAACTTTCTCTCTCTCTCTAGTGCATGAGTTTTACAACAATAAGCCCTACTTACACTATTCCCGTTAGACGAAGCCGTAGAATTAAGTCTTTCCGAGGTTTAACTACTGAGGAGATGGAACCTAATTTGAATAGCCTTTTTAATGAGGACATGGGTAATTCCTCTAATCCTCCTAATGATGAAGAAGCTCTCCATGAGGTTTCTGAAGAACAACTTTCAAAATTGGATAACCAATTTGACGATTTTCGATAATGGATGTCTCAAGAATACCCTGATAGTCAAGCTCTTCCTTTAATTGAGGGTCTAAAACGTATGCTTCAAAGTGATAAGAATGGAATTGACATTTTGCATGGTATTGCACACATTGTGGATTCGAATGTGATGCCTATGAAGAGTTGTGCTGAAAATTTGGGTTATACACAACCTCCTACTCAAATTAATCATTCTATTCCTTTGATGACTTCTATCGCTAGCGTACCTACCTTTACATCAAACATAATGGCTACTTCTACACAAGACATTCCTCCTATGATCACCAATCATGGGGGCAATCCTTCTTCTTCAATTAACCCTCTTCCTTCATTCAATCCAACTTCTTCATTCATTCCTTCAATGAGTGTTCCTCTTATATCTCCACAAATGAACATGACGCAAGGGGGCAATTCATTTAACCATTCCATTCCTCCTTGTAGTGTTCCTCCTATCCAATCATCTCATATGACTAATTATCATAGAGTCCCACCACCTTACTCTTTACCTTCTTTCAATAACATAACACCTCCATCTCAATCTAACACATCTAATATGAACTCTTCGACTGAAGCGACCATTAACAATCTTACACAAACTGTCTCTTCTTTACAGCAACAAATTGCCTCTATGAATCAATCTAAGTTTAGTGTGCCCACATTTGATGTTGCGAGCCCACTTTCTCTTGACATTGTTCGAGCTATCCCTCCTAAACATGTTGAAATCCCGCATTTGGAGCTTTATAATGGTAAAGGTGATCCTCTAACACATGTTAAGACTTTTCAAACAATATGTACTGATTTTGCTTATGATCAAAGGTTGCTTGCAAAACTGTTTACTAGAACATTAAGAGACAAAGCCCTACAATGGTATTGCTCATTGCCTTCCTATTCTATTACTTCTTTCGAACAACTTGCAAATGCTTTCATTCAACAATTTCAAAACAATATAAGTCCTAAAGTTACTTTGATTGATTTAATGCATTGTAAACAAGGTGTTAAAGAAAAAGTGACTGATTTCATTGGTAGATATAAGCATTTGTATGCTCAAATTTCCTTTCCAGGGCCTGACAATGATATTCAAAGAATCTTCATTTCTAATTTACAAAAAGATATTCGAGACAAACTTCTATTTTCTGAGTTTACTTCTTTCCAACAGTTGTGTGCAACTCTTCACAATTATCAACTGACTATGAGTCAAATGGAACAATCACATCCTATGGCTCCGAGTGATAAGGGTGATAGTAGTCAACAACCATTTCGGAAGTTTAAACCGAACAGAGATTCCATCAAATTCAATGAAAACATCATCAACAACAATGTGAATGCAGCATCAGGTGTGCCTCCTATTTCTAAATTTTTCAAGAAAGAAAGAAAGTATACTCCTTTGAATGAATCATTGCATAGTATTATGAATAAGTTATTGGAACAAAATGTGCTTACTCTTCCTCCTATAAGACAAATTGATCCTGCAAAGATTACTTCACCTTATTTTGATAACAAAGCTTTTTGTCAATTTCATCGTCAGCCTGGGCATGATACTGAAAAATGTTTTTCTTTAAAGGGTAAAATTCAAGATTTGATTGATAATAATACTATTTCTATTTGTGGAGTGAATGATAAAGGCAATACATCTATAGCTCCTCCTAATCAAAATCTTCAGATTTTCACTAATCCATTACCTTCTCATACCTCTAATGCAATTGAGGCTAATGATTCCTCTCTCTCATCTGATGGTCTTGTGTCTATGACTCCGAATGTGATTAACTTTGTAGAGCAGCAAGAAAACCCTAAAGAACCTTCCATCACATTTGATTCCAGTGAAACCATTAGGGCACCTGATGGTCCTTTATACATAGTTGCAAAAGTCAAGAATACACCTTGTCGTGGAGTTCTTATTGATCCTTCGTGCATGGTTAATGTTATTACTGAAGAATTTCTTTTTACTTTGCAATTGAATCAAGTGACATATGACAAAACATATGTGATTGTGAAACTATTTGATGCATTTTCTTCTCCTGCAATTGGTTCTATTACATTTCCTATTGAGGTCCATAACAAATCCCTTGATGTGAACTTTGCTATTATTCCTTCATCTGAACAATTTCGTGTGAAGCTTGGCCATCCTTGGCTATCTTCCATGAAAGCTATTGCTTCTCCTATTCACAAGTGTTTGAAATTTCCCCATAATGGTGAAGTTGTTACTATCAATCATAGTCTCTTTAAACTAGCTGAAAGAACTTCTAGCGTTCCTATTGATTACTTTTGGCCTAAACAATTCCAATCTCTTTCTCCGCGAAGTGATCATCTTTTCAAATCTTATCAAAAGTGGAAAACAGATATGATCCTATCTCTAAGTGAACCTAGAACACCTAAACTTGATGTTCCTATCATTCTTGAGAAGGAAGTTCTTCCTTTGAAAGATAAAACTAATGTATTTCCTCAAGAAGAGTCCCAACCCGTTCCCATGGATATGATTATGTCTATGCCTAATAAACCTTCTAAGAGTAGACCTATACCTCCTCGTCATGATGGACTTGGTCTTCTTCCTAAACCAAATATTCCTCCTTTGTATGGAGCAGTCCCTCCTCCTTCTTTCTATAGAGAGAAGAGACCTTCTTCTTCTCCTATTATCTAGCCTAAGAGACCACAACCTAAACACCCAAGTGATAAGGATGAGAACATTCCTCCTCCTCAATCTTCTCCAATTCCTACTAAGACTAGATGAAATCGTTCTGCACGTGAACGCCGACGAAAGCGTCGTCTTAGAGCTCAAGCAGCTGCTTCTCAAACTTTGCAATCTCCAAAAACACCTTCAACAAGCATTATTCCATTTTCTCCAAAATCTCCAAAACATAAGATGCATGATGGTCTTGATCCTGTGCGAGTTAAAGATTCTATTTTCATAAATCTTGATGATGATATAGATGAAAGTGTTATTCATGATGCAAATGTTTCTCCTGTTCATTCTGATAGTGAATATGAACTTGTTGATATTGATAACCATTTATCTAATGAATTTTCTAAAGCACTTATCCTAGCTCCTAGACAAGAACAATGTGGCTCGGAACATGAACATAGCCCTTGTTTGGATCTTGTGATAGCTCCATCTGCTATGTTGAATTTTTCTCCTCTAGCGTGTTCCCTGCCTTCCCAAAACATTGATCAGCAAGATCGGGGGGTAGATGACGTGCTAGACTAGTTACATTAGCATAGCAGATTCTCTCCTCCTCTCTTGTGTTACTTCTTCTATATGTTATTCTCATTCTTCTATTTGTTGTCCTTAGTGTTGTCTACTTGAGGACGATGCAAAGCATTGAGATCTCTCGATCTCTCTCATGTTGACTCAAAAGACACATGTGTTCCCTTCTTCTAGGTGACCTTCCTTGATTGGGGAATGAAGAACAATTATGCATACATACATATGATATACATGAATTATCATACAGCATATTGACCCCGAGGAAAGCGAAGTCACCTCGTGCTTTGTGTTTTGTGTCTATTATCCTTGGGTTTATCTCACACTTGGGGGCTAAATCCTTGTGATAACGTGCTCCTTTCCTTTCTCATTTCTTATGTGTATCACTACGTTAAAACAATCATCCCCGTTGAGGTGTGTGCGATCTCTTTAACGTAGGGGGGCATACACCCTGTCTATCCCTTCAGGATACATGAAAATTTCTTGGAGAACTCAGCTTTGCCTTGAAAATTTTCGGTATTTCTCTTGCATGACTCATAGTGAGGGAACCTTACTACTGACAGTCATGGTTCTCCCTCGTGATCTTCCCTTTCACTTTGTCAATCGAAGTCGTAAGATCCTTAGTCCACTGGGGGCTTGGTGTGTCTTGCCTCCTTGACGTGGTGAAAGTCTTTCAATATTGTTTCCTTGTACTTTACTGGAAGTATGAGCATACATACTCCCGCTAAAGTGGGGGCTAAATGTAGCATCCTAAAATTGTGACACTTGCAATTTCGACTGCATTTTGGTCTTCATGATGGCGACGCAACACGCAACCTGAATGGAGACCCCGAAACCTGATTATGACACCAAAAACTGCATTTTCTTGCACCCTGGCCTGAACCTCCTTTGCACCCTGCTATCCTGGGAGGTGGGACCAGAGCGCCCAGCGCCCTAGTCCCTGGGTCCTATTTTGGGCCCGGTCTCCTATGAGACTTCGGGTCTTTATGTTTGCAAATCAGAAAATTAACTTTCCTGGTCGGCCTAAGGTCGGGAAAATCAGTCTATCAGCCCTAAATGACAAGTATATAAACTACATTTTCCTCTCCCATTTGGGTAAGAAGAAGGACATATGTATATAAGCATGGAAACTATACTCAAGCATTCAAGCATTCAAGCATTCCTTCAAGCAATTGATCATTTCAAGTCTCCATTCAAGGCTAAGTGTTGCATTCAAGACAAGGATTCAACCATTGAAGAGGAGATCACATATTACAACATACAACAAACATATGACATCTATACCTTCGTACATAAGGATACAAACATCCTTACAACAAGGTATTAGTACTTGTTTTACATTACAGACATTTACATTTACAGCATTGCTCATTTCTTGGTTAATTCCAAAACCGGGGTTTGACCTAAAGGCAAACCCCTAATCCCTAACCCCCCAATCATCTTCGCTTTTTTGTGTGTAGGTTGTAGGTACGCGGGTGAAATTGAAGATCTGGAATCCTTGTGCAGAGACGAATAGATCCCCCTTCGTTTCGCGGATTTTTCGAAGGACCATGGTGCTCGGGCGCCATCATCCCGACAACTTTTGCTCAAATTTGCAGGACAGCGCCGTATCGACATTTTACTGCTAATTCCAGGTCCGCAGCTTCACCCTATATCCCTATCTCAGTTTATAAGCGAATCTTTGTCACTTTCTATGCATTCCTAGCTTAATTCTTCTATTAACATTCTTTACAAAAGAGGGTAGCCTTGCTGTCATAACCCTTGAAACTCATTTAGCATCCAATCTCGCATTGTGTGGGATTGGATCTTGTGGGTATAAACCCCTCTTTTGAATGTAAAGTCTCTCCCCTAAGTGAAAACCATCAACCCTAGTGAATCTCCCTTCTCTCTCCTTGGAGTTGGAAGAGGGGAGAGCAACTAGGGTTCGATCGCGATTTTCCGCTTTACAAAAATCCTCCATGATCACCACCTCCATAGGTGAAAAAGGAGAGAATCCAATAATCAAAAAATCCTCAACACCCAAACAAACAAGATATAGGGTATCATCAGCGCCCCCCCTAGCGCCTCCCAACCACAAGCATAGCACCCAACTCCACCTCAATAGGAGAGAGGTTATCTCTAGCACCATCCACCTCTATAGAAAAACCAGAGAAACAAGAGGATGCTGGTAAAGAAGCAAGAAGTCCAATGAAAAAATAAAATGCATGTGATGACATGATAGAAACAAAAACAATCCACACCCACTATAAACTAGACATTTGGTTTTTTACCAGGAACCCGAAACCTACTACAAACAAAACCACTAGGGTAAATGAAGGCATCCACTCCTAGCAACACCAACTACAACAACTAGAAGGCACCAAAATACCATCTCTCCATCTCTATAAGAGACAAGACCACCATAATAGGACTGGAGAAAGCACAAACCAACTTCTCAGAACCCCCATTCACCACCCAAGAACCATGGACCACATCTCAACCACACATTTCCACTATCCAAGCCACGATACCAGCATATGAAATACCCCTTTCAATAAAACCCTAGTGCCATAGTTATTCCCACATATTTCTCCAATGGGACAATAGCACAAAAGAAGTAAACCCAAAATAGAGGACCTGTTATGCCTTGCATATCTATTTCCCCATTAGTTTGCTTGTGTCAAAATTTGGGTCCCCTTTTTCACTTCTTCTTTCTTTCTTTTTGCCTTTTGACCATGAAAATCCAGAGTCCTGGAGTCCCGAGGTCTCTTTGTTCTTTTTTTTGGTTTTTGACCTCGAGACTCCGGAGTCCCAAGGTCTCTTTGTTTTTTTTCTTTTGTTTTTGACCTCGGAACTCCAGAGTCTTAGAGTCCCGAGGTCCCTCTTTTCTATTTTTGGTTTTGTGTCTTCTGCCCCAAAACTCCATAACCCCGGAGTCCCGAGGTGGAGCCTCCTTTTCCTTGCTTTGGAAACCTGGACCCATGGAGCACTGGGTTGGGCTGTTCCTTTTGTCATGCCAAGCTCAAACCTCAGGACCTCAAAGTCCCGAGGTCATGTTTAAAGCTTTCATACATGAATACAAATTGGTTGGAAGAAGAAAGAAAGACAGGTCTCAAGGCAATAGAGATCCTGAGGGCGGATTTCAAAGAGCCTTAAAGAGACTTAATCATTATGCTTAGCAGGGCCTTTGGAAATCCATATTGTAAGCATTTTCACTCCTAGATGTTCCAATTCATGAGCACTATTTTAATAGGGAAACAATATTTTGATTGGCCATAGATCCTCTCCGACAATATCTGCAAGCAAATGAAAGAAGTTCAGCATACCTAAAAGTTCTTTTTCACATCATATGTCATCTGGGTAGCTGCTAGAGCTAGAAAGTTTCCAAGGCTACAGGTAGAAAGTCAATTGGGAGAGGAAGAAGGACAAAAGAAGGTATGGGAGTATTATTTCTAACTCACTCTAACCAATGCAAAGGCTCATTTCAAGAGTGTTAATGATGCCTTTGTTTTCCCAATAATAATCAAATTGACAAGAGATGTAGGATATCAGATTAGCCCAGAGGCCATGGCTATCATCTGAGAGTGGGCATGTTGGTTTATCCAAAACCCATGTTCTACTTACATCAGGGTTAGCAGATTCACAGGGAACCCAATGTTGCTGCCCTGATATTGCAATGATAGGATAATTTTGCTAGAATATGTAAGGCAGCTTGTGGGCCTCTAGTCACTTTTGTCATCAAAACACAAAGCAGGTATCGATTTCTCAGTATCTATTGGGTACTTTGCATGTTCTAAGATAGAAGTGGCCAAATTAGCAAAACAAGAGATTCAATATTTGAACTTGAAGGAGTATGATCATGCTAGGGAGTTTTATGATCCCTACGGGAAACTTAAACAAGCTATGCCTAAGGCATATGAGGGGCACAAGCCTAGCCTGGAAGACTTTTGGGCTAACCTGCAAGACAATTTTGAGGTTAGGGAGAAGAACTATAACAGGTTATCTGTGCCACAGGTAAGAGATTTAGGAGTTGAGACTAGCCTCCCTAAAGACCTTAGGGATGATGGGGAATTAGGGATAGATAAAAGGCCCCTGTCCCCAATAAAATGGTCTACAAGTGAAGACACAAATATAGAAATGGTCTCCCAAGTAGTCATCAACAAGACCAAGCAATGGTTAGGCCAAAGGGTAAGGCCCAACGTCTCAAAGGTGAAACAAAATGAGTCCACATTAGGGGTACCTAAATCAAGGGGCCATAAGGAGTACGCCTGGAAGACAAGGTCAACCTCAAAGAAAAACACCTCCATGAATCCAGGTGAGGAGGAAGAACCTCGAGAAAGTACTGAGGACTTAATCAAGTAACTCTAAGAAAAGATGAGGGAGTATGAATTCTTAAAGAAGGCAGCGGACCTAGGAGTGACCAATGGATTGGGAGCAATACCACTTGCCAAAGTTCTCCCACCGAGGACGGCTATAGGGCAGATTGCAGGAGAGGGTACCCAAGAGCAAGAGGAAGATATAGAAATTACTGAGGATATACCTACTCAGCCACCTTCATTAGGGGCCACACATTCTCTAAGCAGGTCAATGCCCCTACACCACCACTAGCTAGTACTCCAGTAGGGCAGCCTGGAGTGCAAGGCTTTAGGTCTACCATTGAAGGAGTAAAAGTTAGAAACATCGAGTCAAATTTAGATCAAGAGGGAGAAGATCTTGAGAAACAACAACCATTGGAAGGTGAGAATGAAGGGGATGAGGTGGAGGACCTATTGAATGAAAGATTAGTTCTAACCCCTCAAGATCAAGAGGACCTCCTCAAGGACATAGCAATTGGGCAAGGTTAAATAGAGGCAGATGAGGAAGAGATGACATTCAATGAAGAGGTCAGTGGAAAATTGAGTGAATTACATAAGAAACATTCTCTCCAAATTAATCTAGCCCGCCAAGTTACCTCACCTCAAGATTTTGGGGAAACAAAGGCAAAGGAAAGAGATGAAGTAGAGGAGCAAGCAGACATCGATGTTACAACTGCAGACATAGTATCGCATCAAGGTGACAAAGATGAAAATATACCGCAATGGCTTGAGTTCACTTTTGAGAAGAAAAAGAGAAAAGAAGATCTTCCCAAGGTCACTTAACAACAAGTAATCACTGAGGAGCCACTAAAGGTTAAGAAGCTAAAAACCGTTCATCATTTATAAAAAATAGACTTTGGTGAAGTGATTGCAGATGTGGCAGGTCCGCTCCAAGTTGAGGGACAAGCTTCTCCCAAGTATCAAATATCCCAGGTAAATTTAGGTAAACAAACCAAGTGGGGAGAGTTAGATACTTTGGAGCTAGCCACAAGTGTTGTTAGGGGGCATGTAGAAAAGGAGCATACTTCAAACATGGAGCTCAAACCACAACTAGGGGAATACAAGCAATTCCTGATTGAAATGAGAAAACCTCTAGACTCATGTAGAGCTGATGACCTACCTTCAACCTCATCGCTACCAGAGGGAGAAGTAAAGGCAGTAGTGGAGGTGAGATGAGTGGCTGCTGTAGCCAAATCATGGACCCAAATGAATGCAACTAAGATTAGGTTGTTCTTGCAAAGTATGATAGAGATATATCATAAGGCAGTACAGGAAGGCGGAGCTTTGGCTTCTGGTTCCATGCAATGGGAATGGAAGTCAAACATTTTCAATAAATAGTTCCAAAGTTTGAAAAAGATATTGCAGCTAGGGGAAGAGACGTTAATGGAGGAAGACCTCTCAAGAGGTGAAAGCTATGAAAACTTGCAGTCCTATGTATACATTTTGGAGCTAAATATTGAAATGCTTCAGTAGTATATCAAGGATATCATGAAGATTTGGGACCCTCTCCTTAGGGAAATTTCGACGTATGAGAGTTTTGTAAAGAATATGTTAGGACCTTTTGGCCTTAGATTAGCTAATAGAAAAATAATGGAGCAGTAATGAGTTTTGGATCAGTGGGATGGATATGAGGCACAACACCTAGGACCCGTGGCCCAGTTTGATGTCACCCTCATGGATAGGTACACATATATGATTACTCAGTGTCTAGAGGTGGCAGGCACAATGAAGGAGTTAGAGGAGGGCAGAACGCATGTAGATGAAGTTTTGAAGAAGTATAAATTTAGAGTTAAGCATGTAGTTGATCCTCCAGTTCAAGCAGTTGCATGTATAGTTGATAATTATAGAGATTTTACCAAGAAATAAGGGATAAGTGCATAATTGCTAAAAATGGGAAAGATTTTTCATAAATCCTTATTCTTGTATTTTTAGCTGCAACTCCTACTCAAGTTCCAATTTTGAGAGAAATTTTGCATGATTACAAAAATGTGGCTCACCTTGCAGGGTCTTCGTAGTGCTCATGCAGTCCCCATTTCGTAATTGTTAAGTGGAGTGTCAAGGCAGAAACTTGCAAGTTAACTACGACTCCTAGTTTCAGTTCTTAATTTAGGGTATGGTTATTTCCTAGATAGTAGGGTAGAGAACTTGTATAAATTGAGAAGCTGGATTCATTTGTAAGGGTCCCCAAATTGATGATTTGTGGCCCACTTAGAGATTTTAGAATATTTTGCAGATTAAGTTTGAATTATTTTTGTTATACATTCATTGAGATCAATATAAGAAGCAGCTTGTGGATTGCCTGATCTATGTCTATGTTCTACCAAATTATTCTGTGTAATCTAGTAACATCTATTATTAGTAGTTAGTAACATGGTTTAAATCTTTTTGTTTATCATTTTATGAATCATATTGTGCATGCCAGTGGTGTATGATAATTATTGCGATAAGCCATATTGTTGATGATTTTGTTTCCATAAATCTATAAAATTGATGATTTTGTAGGTTTCCAGGAGGTCTGTTGTTGAATACTAACTTGGATAATATGTGAGTACAACCATATCAACCATTGGGCTTCCCATCACCATTGAGACCCGACGATAGAGACCTTGGAGTATTGAGTTTTCCCAAACTTGTTGCTTTTCAGGAGAGGTGGTAAGTGTTCACATTGGCTACCTGACTGTTGGCGGGTGTGTCAAAACAGTGATCAACAGGACCCTTCTCAACCTTTGCTAGAAGCCCAACATCTCTCCAGAAGCTACAACTGCATACCAAATAGACCCCACCATGTGCACAAAGACTTCCCCAAAGTAGACAAACAACAAAGGAGAAGAGGGAATATTTTTTAACTTAACAAAATCATAGAAAATTTTGATTGAAGTTATTCTTAGGCATAACTTGAAATAAATATTTTTTTATGCCGGGGAGAGTTTAAGTTAAGAACATAAATAGTCATAAATAATTAATAGCTTGAATTATCTAGGCTTGCATTAAAATAAAAAGATGTGATCATGAAGAACTTTTTAAGTATCAAAATAAATTAGAGTCTATTGATAACTTGAAGTATATGCTCCACTAAAATTTCAAAACTAGGGAAAATAGGGGAAATAGAGATGTGTCTCTAGGAGAATTTTTTTAAGTAATTTATAAGGGGACAACAATAGATTAATACTTTTAAAATATAGAATATTTTGAAATACAGCAATATTTTAAATATTTATATGATAACATGAATAATCCATTCATCATGATTATTATATAATTTAATTATAAAACATTAGAATTGAATTGATATTTTACAAGAGATTTGACAAATAAGTTAAAAGATCATTACTATTATCAATGTTCATATACTATATAAAAACTATTAAAGGTTACAAATTTAAACTGCAAATGATAAAATATAGAAAATATGCAGTTATCCATAATCAACATCTATTTAGATTGAATTAAAATTTGAGTTTAATTTTGAGTCACTCCTACTTTGAGAAGTTTATTCTTCCATTAGAATGCCAACCAATCATTTTTTGTGCTTTCTCAACAACCTATATACTATTTGAAGAATTAACATCCTTATGTGCCGGTAGAGTCTAGTATTACAAAAATCTCTTAATTTTGTAGTTGGGAGACATTGTGAGTGATCACCAGCTTCTTTGATGAATTAGAGGTAAAGGTTGTTTCTCTTGATTGATTGAATGAATTTACATGTGGACCAATTCTTCTTTGCAAAAAAAAAATCAAAACTTGCGAAAGGAGGCTAAACACAAGCGCCCTCAACAGTGGTGCATCCTGCCCATTTTAAACTCACCATTTAATAGTGTCAACTTAAGCTAATGCACTACTTTATCCATCATTACCTTAGTTTATTTGAGGTTGGATTACGGAGAATGAGAAAGGCTAGCCGAAGTGTTAAAAGAGTTGACTCCTCATTAGTATACATTTTTCATAGGAAATTCATAAACCTTTCTTTCACTTCTTCCCCATGAGATGGATGCACTTTCTCAATCCTTCCTATCTATTAATGAGAGTTATATCATAGGTTGCCATATGAAGTGTGGTGTTCATAATGTTCCATCATTGTATCACATTGGCCCTAATATTCTCCTTCTCAAACCTCAAAGGAGGATCACTACTATGAATTCCTTTCTTCTTTGTCCAAGCATGAAATCAAGTATCTTATAGATCTCTCAAAGGCTTGAATATTTTATCTTAACATACCTTATGATTTGTGCAATATGCGACATAAAGGAGAAATGCTATTTACAAGTGCAAAAAGTTACAAAAATATAATTTAAAATAAGGATTAAGACTCAAATGTTAAAGAGTGAATTCTATTGCAAATTTAAGTAAAATGATTTAATGAGTTGAAACATTGATAAATTAATTTTTAAAATTATTAAAATTAATAATTTCTTATTTCATTAGATCAATTTGCAATCATCATCAATATTTTTTTTTTTGCACAATTATTCCTCCTATTGTGCCAACCTCTAGCTATCTACCCTGATTTTAATTGACCACTATAAATTATAGAGGTTCTTCCGCCTCATCTAAATAATATAGTCATATATTTACATTTGACGATTTTTCCAGAGAGACAAGAATGTTTTGGAAAAAGCAAAAGAAATTGATAGTAGAAATTTGGATGGTGTAAGAGCAATCCTACATCACCAAAAATATTTTAATATAATTTTTCTAATGTTTTTGTTGAATATAGTTTTCGGATGAATATATTTCTAATAAAAGGAAAATATTTAGTAAATATTGTGGTCATAGTTTGAGGGTAAGTTTGACCAGGTGATTCAAATTTGAATCTGACATATTCTAGTTCAATCCTGGAATATTCCTTTTTGGGTGTAATATTATAGGAGTTATCATTTGTGACCACTCATAATTTCCATCCTAAATCAAATTGTTGCCAAGAATTAGTTTTAGGTCTCTTCCTATTTTGGAGGTCCTAGTGAGGTGAGGAGGCCTTGTTGATAGATATTATTGGTAGGTCTAGAGGTGGAGTTGGAAAGGAATCTAATCACATTAAATTCAATTTATAAAGTGATAATATGCTGCCCTCTTGGTTTTGGAAGCAATAAATAATTTAAAATATCCTCTTGTTGGTTTTTGTTTTCTATTTAAGATCATATTATTATTAGTTTGGTAATGGTTTTGATTGGCCCATATCGCTGCAAATCAATATAGCAATTTTTTAATGGGAAATTTCAACTCATTCCTTTTACAATTGTAGAAAGGTTTTGGATTCATTGACCATGTGAAGAATAAAACAAATGTGTGCATATTATACAGTGAATCTCTCCATTACTATTTGTATTTCCCTTACCACACTTGCTAGCATGCATGTGAACATTTGATAATATGATAACATTCTAATGAACTAAAATATTTTTAATTGTCATTTTGTTTGTTCCATATTCATTTATATAATTTAATTTAGATAACTAAGTATGACAATTATGTGGATAACTAGGATTTTTAACTTATTTAGTTTGGTGTTAGAAAAATATGTCCTATTATTCGATACTTCTCATTTGATGCTTTTTATGGTTAAATAAATCCTTGCATGATTTAATTTCATTGTTATTTCTTTGATAAACTATATCGTTGTTGCCCATTGGATACACATTGAACGTCAAAGAAAGTGATGGCATCACACTCAAATAAATAAATATTTAATAGGAAAACACCATTGACAAACCTTATTAGGTTTTCCATCATAGTCAATCAAATATACTTACCTTCATCCCTTTTCCTCATTAGCTATATTAAATATTTTATGCAGTTGGTTAGCTTTCCACCTAGTGACAATCTTTCTAGTCAAACTTACTTTGGATACAATTTCAATCTTTACACCTTGTACTACTTCTAGCATCACTTATCTTGCTAAGGATGCCTTTAGGAACACCTTCTTTAGTTTAAGTTGAGCCCAAATTGAAATAAAGGTTATCCACTCTTGTTAATGGGTCTTTAATAATTTTTAGTTTGTTGGTAATCCCACTTTTTTAACCTCTTGAAGACAACCCTTTATACTTTAAAGTTAGAAGAGTTCTAGGATTATGGAATAGTGGTTCTAGGACACAACAATGTAGGAGAGCATCATAACTAACATTATCAATGTATTAAAGTCTAATTGGGAATTATTGTTTGTTTCTTCTAGTGTAAAGTAAAAATAAGGAATGAGCTACTGTAGGTGTGCTCAGAACTTCTTAGCGATGGCCCAATAGCTATGAAATAAAAAAACAAGAACATCTCTTAACATATAGCATGATATTTAGAGTTATCAATGCCTTATAGACGTATTGTGAATTATTGTTTGTTGATTATAAAGTAAACTAAAAATAAGGAAGGAATTAATTGTTGTAGTTGAATTCTTAACTTCTTAATGGTGGCCCCAATTGCTATGAAATTATAGGCAAGAACATATTTTAATGTGATTTCAATCCAAGAAATCTAATTGTATTGGTTTCTTGGAAAATATCTATTCAAAATCAACAAAATCTATGGCCTCATGGTATCTCATGATCTTCTTTTTTTTGGAGTTGATAGCTATCTCCACAACTCCAAGAAACCATTTGCAACCAAAGCACCTATTACATCTAAAGTGAAAAAGTTATGATTGATGATGTGCAACCCTGGGAGATATTGATCCAATAGGAATGTGATATTGAGATTAATCTGTATATGAATTAGATAGATTACAATGAAAATAATGAATGCTTATAAAAGCATAAAGAAAAAATTTAGATGAAAACTCTAGGAGAGCATTTAATTAGAGCATAAAAAGTGTCTTAATCATATAACTTGAGATAAATTGACCAATAATTAGCTCAATCGAATAATAGAAAAACACTCCCAAGTTTTTCTTAATTGTAATAAAATAATAATGAAACTAAGTAATTAATGATTGATTAATTAACCATTGGCAATTTTTGTTTCAACCCTTCCAAAGATCGGCTCAGAAAGTTCAGTGTCATATTATACATCATTTTAGTCAGTATGTTTAACATGTCATGTTATCCCACTCAACGAAGTTAGTTGCTTCCTTATAGTTTTCAGATTACATAACATGAAGGTTATGTGGGTGTCAATAACATGATATGTTATAGACCTATGCCTTGTAGTAACACTAGCATCTCATGCGAATAACACATCATGTTATTTGCCATCTTGTATCTGCATCATATGTTATTGAACATTGTGTGTTATTGACTACATCAATCTATTTACCACAACATGTTATTTGGCTGGCGGCAAGTTCTTTTGTTATCTCATAGGGTGAAAAAAGAGATTAAAAGGGTCATTTGGGATAAGAGAGTAAGAAAAGATAATGATGTCCTTCCTTACCCTACACCAAGATCAAGGCGTAATGTGACATTATGTGGGATAAGAGAGATAAGTGTTTTTCTTATCAAGTAAGACATATAAAGGAAAATAGGGCATTGTGTGAGATCGGGAATAACAAAGTAGGTGTTATTTTGTTATCTCGTAGGGGTAAAATTCAGAGAATGGTGGTTGTGCGGGATAAGAAAACCATAAGAATTTTTTCTTATCCCAGAAGATGAGGTGATCAAAGGAAAAGGTTGCGTGGGGTAAGTAGTTCAAAAGATAAGTATGTGGACCCCCTTATTCTGCACTAAAAAGAATACAAGGATAAGGGCCATGCGAGGTAAGAGGGTCAAAAGGTGAATGGTTTTCCTCCTTATCTTGCATCAAAGAATGCACAAGAGATGGCTAGTGCGGTATAAGAAAAGATAGTTGGTGGGAATTTCCCCATTATCGTGCGGTGGAAAGTGGAGGTCCAGGATGGCCATGTAGGATAAGAGGGTCCAAGGGAAAATGATAGGCTTGGTGACTCAGTGGCCATGTCAACAGTGGTGGATGACTCTATAGGCCCCGTGGGCCCAATTTTCATATAGAGGCCTTTTCACTAAGACTTCTCTTGGCGAAAGCGAACAATTTTGTTTGCCTGAAAAGCCATGTTACCCCAAACTTATTGGAGTGGGGCCAGTTGCCTTATGGCGCAGTCTTGGCCATCTATCTTAGCTTAAAATCCAATCTGATGGCCACAACTTGTTCTTTCATTAGCCCCCCTAGCACTCTCTTGGCGAGATCCCACACGTTCATCTGCATGTGAGATCTCTTGATCAACGACTAGCATTTGAACTTCTTTTGAGCAGTCACTATTTAATTTTTTTTACAGATTGGTTGTTACTGACTTGATGGTCAAAATTCTCTTCCTACTCAATTGGCACCTCATTCTTGGTCAGATTCTCATCCAACCATTAGGGATTGCCTTCTTTACTCTAGATTAGACCCTGGAGGCTGATTTTTGACACCACCATTCCCTCTTTAAGGCAGAACAAAGACTTTTGTTCCTACAAGTGTGCTCGGCCATGCTTGTTGATAGGGATTACTTCATGGATGGTTGTATTTTCTCTTTCCAAGGCAGAGGACATCTTGAAAAAAGATCCAACACACTATTAGATCTCAAATCTGATTTCCCCATCTTCTGTAGATATTTTGTAACCTAACCCTAGGAGGGTTAGGGTTTCCATCAATAGTTTGATTTTGAGTTATGCCTCAACTATAAAGGCAATTTTTTTATGTTTTCCAAAGGATCTTTTCATCTCTCCTCTTACAGTAATCTATGACTCTTGCAACTATAAAACATTACCTTGCCTCTGCATTAATTAAATTTGCTTGCCTTACCTAGTTTCAGTTTATGCAAATATGTGTATTTTTCTTACCTCTTGCGTGAATGCCTCTTTTCTTCTTTACTCAACATTTGTGATAGTGTTGATTCATCTTAGAGTGGCATGTGTGAAATTTTCTCATTCCTCTTTCCATTGTTAAGAATTCTAACCTTGATTTAGTCTTACAAAGATAGAATTCGATAGAAATTTGTATATCTTCTGGGTAGTTTTATTAATGTTCTGTGTAGTTATAGGTGGGGGTAGATCAACTTTCAGTCTAGGTGCAAACTTTATTTCCATTTTTTCCTGCAACCCTTCTTTTTGTCCCTTTTCCCTGTCAGATCATAGATTAGTTTTACCAATGTTGATTTGGTCCAACAACCTAGATTTTGGATTGAAGAGGCAGTTAGCCTTCTCTGGAGATTCAACTTCACATTTATCAAGGTCTCACACTTAAAAGGTTGATTCAATGTTTCACAAGGTTAGTGATCAAGTCTAGTCACTAAGGGTGCAAACTTTTATGACAACATTAACTACTAAAATGTTATCCTAATTACTCCGACAATATTTTTAAATTCTTGTCTATCTTGTAGAAAGTTAACATTCTTTTCCAATTTTAATATTGGATAGTATCAGATTATGGATACCTTTATAGATCATCAACTGCAACTCATTTAATAATACACAAAACCATTTTTTCCTTTTCTTATTATACCTTTACTTTCTTTTTTATTTATATTTCAAAGAAACAAATTGATTATTATGTATGTCTTTAAATATTCAAATGTGTATGTACATGTACATATAACCAATTGTGAATAGTTTGTGTTGGATTATTAATATCAACTGAAAGATGATTTAAAAGTGTATAGCAATAAATTTTTTGTATGTATGGTTATTATGGCCTTATTTTCTTATTAAATTAGACTTGGAAGAAAAAAATTCATTACGCCATATCTCTATAAATATCTAGATGAATATGTGCATGCACATATATCCGTTGTCAACAGTCTATATATACACATCTATACATTACACAAATAAACATAAGTGATCATATATGTATAGTGGTCGTAGTCTACATATGCACACATGCACAAAAATTTATTTGGTAATATACATAGAAAAAAAATATCCAACACATGCAATACATAGTTAGGGGAACATTGATGTATAGATCTTGATACATACACAACACAATTATGAACAGATTAAAGACATTTGGTTATAATAATATTTATATTTTGTGGGTTTGTGGTTCACGTATAGCTAAAATATGGAAGATGGGCAGTGGTAGAAAACACAACTAGGCATCTTTTAGATTTTAAGACCACAAGGGGAATAAATTCTGAGTGACATAGAAAATGAAGCTTGGTTTGAAAGCTAAAACCATATACTTTGTATGATTCACGTAATTCTTGATATATTATACAATGGAGAGGATATTTTATGAGAGCCAAAGTAAGTGTATTGGAAATCAAAGTAAGTGTACAACCTGGAGCCTCCAAGCTTCACTATAGAAAACACTATTATCACTTTCAGGCCAACTCAAACTTCAATTTCTCAAACTTTTTTTTCATTGCCAGGATTTTTATACTATCGCAACCATTTTTTCAAAACTTTCTAGTTCAGCACACATATCTTTTTGTTGGTGCTCCATGCTCCTCATGAATCGATGTGCTATGAAAACTTAATATGCTATTGCAAATAACCTAGAAGAGAAATGACTTTTTTCATGCCTTCTTTGAAACCGACATGGAAGTAGAAACAAAAAATTCTTTCCTTTATCTAAACCATGTTCCAAAGCTCTCATTTTGGCACAGGTAGGGAGGATGTTGGCAAAGAGTGTGGAGTCTGGAAAAATCCTTTTCAACAAATGCATTTTTTGCATATCCTACAAACACGTCATTCAATGATACTACATTTCTTTAAGGCATCTTGTTAAACTTTTCATATGCCTTGGCTACTCTTCCATACTTTACATGCATATCTTTCAAAGCATTTCCAACAATTATGATGGACATCCCTACCCAGTTCAATAGCTCCCATTTTGGCACAAGCAACATAAAAATGAGATCTGCTTAAGTTAGAAAGCTATGTTTTTGTTGTTGTAGAACTTATAGGGGGGAAAGAGTTTTAAAAATTAAACTTTGGGTGGGATTAATGGGAACAATAACTTAATGGGACAGAAATGGTAGGTAACATAACAAGATGGATTAGAGGAGCCCACAAGAGCCACAAAAATGTTAACGATACTTATTTTTCCAATGAAAACTGATGAGAATGAATGTTAGGGGAAGGAATGGACCCACAACACACCTAACTAGTCAAATCTTAGCATATTTTATTTAAGCCATGCTATAAGTTGGGGTAGCTGGACTACCCTTCACAAAATGGATTTGTAGCTAAGATGCACAATTTATCTATTGTCAAATATGGGATCCTTTTTAGCTTCTTTTCTTGCTTTACTAATTCTACACATTTTCATTTTATGCCTTTCCACATTCACTATTTTTGACAACTTAAAATGTCACCTAAAAATTTTACCACTCTTTTGAGCTTACAATATAAGTAAGAATGGGTGGTAGGAGACAATTGGCTAGCCTTTTAATAGTAATCATTAATCTAGACTTCCTAAAAAATGACTAGTATGGAATCCCCAATTCATTCTAATCTTTATACTATGGACTTCATATTATAGTTCATAAACACAATGCATTTGGAAGATGATTTGTGGAAAAATCCCTTTATTATACCATACCTACTAGAATATCCTTTTACCGAGTGTCAACGTCAGAGTAGTCTTGGGTTATGTTAGTTGTCGTACTATTGTTGAATGTGTGGCCAATTCATTCTAATCTCTTATGCCTTATATAACATTTAGTAGCAGACAAGAATGAACTTGAGTCTTGATCTCTATAGGTGTAGTGTAGATCAATCTTCTTAAATGCCATCAACCTTCTTAATAGGTCACAACCGGATTTAATACTTGTTTAATGGAAACTAGAAAGGTAAGGTAGTGATCAAAAGCATTAGACATTGGATTGTAAGGCAACATCAATTATGTCAGTCTGGATAGTAGAGTCCAATAGAAAATGAATCAAATGAGTATAATAATGAGTGTGCACTATACTACAATAACTTTTTCACAAGAGAAAATATGTTTATGCATTTAGTACAAATTGGATAAATCGAAAATATTACTTAATCAAAATTGTCATGCATACTAGAAAATAAAATGCTAACATTTTGAACTACTCTTCATCACTCTATAAGTCTCTCTATTTCTTCCATCTCTCTCAAACTTGATATCTTTTAGTCACCCCACCTTTAATTCCCATTTAGAAAAATAGAATTTATTCCTTAACTAAATTTGACATAATGAAATCCCTTTTCCTATGAATTAACTCAAAAAAAACATCATTACGAAATTTTACATTCCTCTTTCTAGTGATATAATTGATTCTAAACCAATTTGATACAATGTCGTTGGATACCCCTTCATAGTGAAGAAATTCATGTTGCACTCCTTTCACTAATTTAACAAATCAAAAACTGAAAATCGATATGGAAAAAAGTAAGGGTTTCCTATTTTCATCTATAGAATGAAGAAGCGGCTTAAGGAAGACTTTCCCCGTTAACATAATTGGTAATGATCTCCAATTCACTTCTTTATTATTTTTTGTGGAATTAAAAGATTACCAATATAAGAGGTCCAAACTATTAGAGCCACATCTCCAAACTAATACCACGAAATAGTCAAAATCATGGAAGCCACATCTCCAACCTAACTCCACGTCGAAATCATCAGAGACACATCTCCAAACTAATACATATTACTATTTTTTTAAGCAAGCTATCTTCACTGCAACTTCAGTACGCTTTAAAACAAAACCATTATTAATTAAACCATCCAAATTCATTCCAAAACTGTAGAAGCATAATACCTTCTAAATTATTGGAAGGGAAAATCTAAACTAGTCTTTTTGAAGGGCAACGTTGGCCGGATAAAAGCAAGTCAAGACGAAGGTCGACTGCGATCTTTAAGCCCAAAAGTCCGAATCAAACAACTTTGCAGCCGACAACTTTTCTGGTCAACATTCCATACATCTGGCCCCGAGGTTTTTAGGTATTCCAAGACTAAATCATGGGCATTTAATTTTAAAGTCTGTTTAAAAGGTTTGCAAATACGATGAATCTATCCCATAAGGTGTAAAGTCGTCGACATCCACATTTATTTCTCCTTGATTGTAATGGAGGGATTCCGTGGTCCTGCACTGCTCAAGGCAACAGGGCACACGGGCATTCAAAGTACATGTCATTAATGTTGGTCACTCATCTTTGTGTCTCCAAATGTAGTGTTCCAAAGCAGTTCATTCATCCAATCAACACCCTTATACTCTGCCTAAGCTAGCATAAATGCCCTACAGCTACCTAGCGACTCCCAAAATAAATAGACAATTTAAAATTAAAAGTTGCTGGCCAAAGTGATTGTCCTACACTATTGGATGATATAGTACATTATAGTACTATTTCAATTGACTCTCACATAAATACTTCATTAGTTCCTTATTTTTAATATTATGAAACTATTCTTTAGTGGGAGTTATTATATTGCATTTTTTATGGTTTTATTGGTGCATTTTACATGTTAAATCAACTTTATTTGTATTTTGATGATGATATATTATTTAAAGTGAGGTTAGACTTTAGTTGAGTGGTAGATATTTATAATAGTTTGATTATTCTTGTTTATTTTCTTTCGATTATAGATTTCATACATGTTTCTTTTGTTCATTTTTCTTTTCATTTATCGTAGGGATAGTATGGACTTAATTGAGGTTCCTCATAATATATTTTTTGTTGTTTATTCACCTTCTATCACCATTATTCACATGACTAGGCATGCATATTTATGTCTTACCTTCCACAGCAAACTAGCAAACCATCTAATATAAATATGCCTACTTTTCACACTATATCTATTCTAAAAAGTTACCATATAATTGAACATACACATTAGAAGTTAGTTAAGGCATACAATTCAATTAATTAACTTAAGGATAATTAAATAAATTCTCTCTTTCTAATCTAATCAATTCATTTGAAATATATATATGAATGCATTGAGGCAAGCTTTAGCTAAAATAATCATCCCATCTAAAATCACTTCAACATAACATAATTCCTTATTATTCTTAGTACCATTTATGAAAAAAATGATTCTTATATTTTCACCCAATGAATTACCTCATCAAAATATTTATTACTGTAAGCACTAACAATTATACATGATGTTTAAATATGTTTATTAATAAATCAAATACAACATTACTGATAATGGATCTAAATTAAATATACGTAATAAAATCATTCTACATATAATAATTTACCAAAGCATAAAGTCACTACAAAAAGGCTTTCATGATATGGATCACTAAAATCCTAGTTTTATTAGCATTTATATTCCTCATGGACCTATTACACTTAAAATAATTTAATTTCACCTAAGGTTCATACTTAAAATTTTGTACCTTTTACACTTCATAACTCTTCAAATTTTATTCATAAAAATAGAAGATGCATATTTACAATTGATGACAATCTTTTCAAATTTTCTTAACTAGTTAAAAAATATAATATCTTAGTACCTCCTATTGATTGATTACATCTTCAATGACATAATGAGCCTTTCCTTTACTCATATCTCACTATGATGCTAAAGATAATTGGAATCTCTTGAAATTATATTATTATTTAATAAAGAAGACAATAAATTATAATGTCTATAATACATATCCTTATTATATGGATACTACTACATATAGACAATCACATCTAGATCTTCATGAATTTAATATTTCATGTGAAATATTTCTTATAGGTAGACATAATTCTATTAATAAATATACATGTGGTTTATACCCATCTTGCGTTGCTCTCTTGTTCAATTTTCAAGGCCTCCCTAACAAAACGTGATAAACATTCACAACCATAATATCACACATTATCTCATCATAATAATTTCCTATATTAAATTTTACAAAGATTTGTTCAAAGACCAAAACGTTCTTGTCATCTTGTAGCCAAGCTATCCTATAAATATATAGATGTTCTCTCCTCTCTAGCTGCATGTTACTCACCATCTCTTTGAAAATGAGATTGTCTATGCTCCCACCATCTATGATAAAATTTCATACCTTGTCTTGACAATTGTATTTTGTTCTAAGTAGTTTCTTTCTTTGAACAAGTTCATTCAGTAGGGCTCTCCTTGTGATTAGTACTTCTCCATTTTCAATATCCTATGATTGTGAAGATTCAACTTCCTCATATAAATTTGCAACTCATTCTTAACCATTAGTTATTATTATCATGTTTCCATTTTTTTGCCATTCATATTTTTTTTTTCCTTCTTCTCCACAGACAATCTCTCGATAAGAAAGAAAGGCTAGAATGGACTAACAAGATAGGATAGAGTGACAAAGTCACGAGATAATGAAGACTGACTCAGGAAACGAGGGCTAGGGCTAGGGTAGTCTATAAGATAGACCACGAGAAGAATATATCCTCATTGTCATCCACACATCCAAGAGATCAAAGTGCAGAGAGAGAATAGAGTAGCAACAGTCAACAGTGATGGCTTTGGTTCACAGATTTGATCGTGTTTGCCAATTTCAGAGGCTAGCAGATGCAGGAGAGCCAGTAAGTACCGCAAAACCTCTTTGTAATTTGTTGTAATAAATGTTGTCATTAATGCATGCTAGGTAGTGCGAAAATGCACTTTTAGAATATGTCAAACAAGGTCAAAAAATGCTTAGGCACGTTTGTGTTTGTGCCAGGTGCGTCTGTGCAATATGTAAGCATGTTTATGTAATGAAAACATGTGTATGTCTTCAAGGCCAAATCGACAGTTCTGTGATGAACATACATTGTCGATTGGATAAGATACTAAGAAGATTCACTCAAGCAGGTCCTCTAGGGAAAACTAGGATAGATCGAGGCACTTTGTGATGAACAATGAGTACCAAGACATAATACTTTGTGATGAACAAGGAGTACTAATATGAGCAGCACTTTGTGATGAACAGGGAGTGTAAATATGAGCAACACTTTGTGATGAACAGGGAGGACAAATATGAGCAGCATTTTGTGATGAATAGGGAGTACCACTAGGATAAATAGTAACACTTTGTGATGAACAGTGAATGTCACTAGAATAGAAGCAACACTTTGTGATGAATAGTGAGTGTCACTTTGATAGAGTATCATAAGCACTTAGGATAATAAGCAGCATTTTGTGATGAACAAGGAATGCCACTTTGACTAAAACAGTTGATTTGCTTGACTGTAGGAGTACCTACCTATGCTGGAGTCATGGGAGAGATTCCCATCGACTCAGAGGTTATGACCAGAGCTGAGATTTGAGGAGCAAGCTGCCATTGGGGTTATGGGCTTGAGATTCATTCTATATGTGCCTAAGTTTCAGGCAAACATGGGGTTGCTAACTGCACTGGCTGAGAGATGGCACTCAGAGACTTGTGCGTTTTATTTGACGATGGGTGAGATGACAATCACCTTAGAGGATGTATATAGGATACTAAGGATACTGATCGATGGATAATTGATTCCCTACGATCGAGACAGAGACAAGGATGCATTGAGATGAGTGTTTCAGGATCCCAGAGTGGAGATGAGGGCAGGTTACGTGGCATGGGACACGATGACACAGACTAGATTAGCATTACCAGCAGTACTGGTAGGAGTGATTAGTGGGTTGGCTGTGTAGCCATATGTATTTTGATATCATTGTATCATGACACTTGTGATTTTGAGATGATTCATCTTTGCGGCAGTTATATGCATGCGTACCTATGTGATGAGATGTTTCATGATGTATGTTTCTATGTGATGGTTATGATATGGATGCAAATATGTACATGATGAAATGCAATATTTCTTTTGTTCTTTTATGTTTTTAATATGTTATGCCAATGCAAATGTGAATGTATGAAATGCAAATGAATATGATAATGCAAATGATTATTTACATGATGAAAATGTAAAATGTGCTAATATGTGTTGTGTGCAGGATGTGATGCAATTGTGATACCTATATGTATGTATGAAATGCTAACATGTGATAATGTAGGTGCAACTACATGAAATGTAAATGTTTTTGGTGTGTCATTATACTCAGTCATGTGATAGCAGGCTACACAGACTCAAGAAGGACGATGGAGGTCAATCAAGAAATAGGGATGGAAGATAGAAGATATGAAAGTGAAAAGAGATTCTTGTGCATTATCACCATTGAGCTTTATTATGGCAAGTAGGTTATGACAATCAAGGCATATGTTCGACCAAGAAGTCATTGTACCTGTTTGCATGGAGATAAGATAGTCATAAACAAGGAATGCCCTAGTTCATACTAGACTCTCAATGTCCTCATATCCTTGGACAAGTCATAGCATTACTAAGAGACAATCCATAGACAGCAAAGAAAAATAGGTGACGATACCCCATCCTCACCTTTCTAGTCAAAGACATCTTGGAGATAGAATCTCTAATCAAAGACATCCTGGAAAAGCTAAAAGACATGTCACCAAAAGATAAAATCAACAAAGAAAAGCAAGACTCGACACCAACATCCACTGTAGTCCTCAAGCTTAGTGTCTCTTGTCACTTGTATAAGTCTTATTTGATTGTGGTCACAATGTTTACTTTCACAAAAAGGATAGATAGCACTGAACCATATGTTGTCTGAGTCTGTTGAAAGATTTGATTTGTTGAAGCCCATTCTTGTTGTTGTGTCTCATCTGAAACTGACTGAATCCATGAAACTGATACTTTATTACGGAGAAAGCGAAAATTTATTGCAGATTGGCGATGCAAGTGCTACTTTATTACGGATTGTGCGCGGATAGACTGAAGAAGGTTGGAAGAAACTGTACTCCTTGAAACATGTGATACTCTCAGTTCCATGCCCATTACGAGACGTAGGATTTGCCTTAGCCACAGATAGGAGCTGATTTATTATGAATGGAAAGGAGTGAAAAGGAAGGTTTATTATGATTGACGAACCAATCTTGGGTAGATCAATAACAAGCCATGATGGGAATGTGTAAGTTTTATTGTGGATGAATAGGCTGTGAGTGTGTGCAAAGTGAAAGGATGAAGATGAATCCTGAAGGAGGAAGGAGCAGTGTCTCTACGCATGCCGCTGGTGACCTAGTTTTCACCATAGTACATGCCCAGGGTGCCACTGAAGTGGTTTTCACCATTGGATGAAAATGTTTTTCTTTACTTTTTTTATTTTTCAATTTTTTTTTGTGTCACGAGGTGCTTGTTTGCTAGGTTTTCACCAAGTAACGATTTTTTTGTTTGTTTTATGATTTTTTTTGTATTTTTGAATTAGGATACTCTAAAGAGATATGTGTGAAACATGCGAAGGTGCATGTTGTTGATAGGATCCTCCAAAGGTTCACCCTCTATGGTTGAGAGCTGATATGTATCGGATCCATAAGCTGCTGTAATGATGTAAGGACCAAGCCAACTTGGTTCGAACTTGCCCTTCTTCTATCTGTCTTGCTGATTTTTTGGATTCTCCTTGACAACTAAGTCACCCACCTCAAGTATCTGAGGCTTTATCTTATGATTGTAGTTACATTGTTCCGTGACTGAATGATGTGTAGCCTGAGTGACTGTCTTCCTTGATAAAGGAACTGAGATAGAATTACTAGTGTGTGGACTACACAATCCTGTATGTGTGTCACCTGAAGAAGTTTGGGCACCCCTGATAACAAAGTCCTTCGAGGAAGCTCCATTAAAGGTCCATGATGTATCGCCAGAAGGGAAAGGACGTGTGGAACAAGTGGATGAGTGATGAAGGCTTATGATTGTGAAAAGAAGTGAAAGTAGGATGGCATGATGGAGACTTAGGATCAACAAGTATGCTTTTTGACTTGAAATTTTAGAACTTTTGCCCCCGGTTATTTTGATATTAGGGGAGATCATCTCTTTCTCTTTTTTCTTTATATAATTTTTATCCTTGACTTTGATTTTTGCAGAGTCCAATAGCTTTTGATTTTGATTTGGACTAAAGGACTTTTCTTTAGTTTTGACTTTCAATTTTTTCTATTCATAGCTTGATTTTCATCCCCAATGAGTAAGGGCTTTTGTGATTCTTTTTGATCCAAGTCTGGGAGAGTAGTGGAAATGGAATGAGTCGATGATATGGTAAAGCTATTTGAGTTCTCAAGATGGCTGGTGATACACTCAATAGATTCTTTGTTGGAGCCACTCTTAGGACTATTGATATCAAGAGTTGCTTGCACCACTAGAGGAGATTCGGATTCAGACTTAGTAGCCACAACACTAGGTGGTTCACACCCAATTCCTTGATATTGCAAATTGTTTGTAGATTGTTCCTATCAACAAAATGTGTTAGGAGATAGTGGGAGTTGATCAACATGAAAGATATACTCACCACATCTCATATATTTAAACTTGAACTTTTCTTTGAGGTCTGTTTGTTTTGATGCCGAAGGTTTCAAGGATTTTGGATCCACATACGTTGAGGATGGAGTTGCTTCTCTATTAACTAGAATTGTTATTTCTAATCTAGGATGTAGATTGTTGAAATATATGAATGGATTTGGGTCAGCTTTGACGGTCACTTCAACTCCATTGTGTGGAAATTTGATACATCGATGATATGTAGATGGGACTGCGCTCATCTCATGAATCCATGGGCATCCAAGAAATATGTTGTATGTGAGATCCAGGTCTAGGACTTGACAAACCACATCTTTTGTAACTGGCCCAACTCTGAGAGGTAAAGTGGCTGTGCCTTTGGATGAACGCTCTTCATCATCATATGCCTTGATGGTAATTTTGTTTTTAGAATTCACAGCTTTATCTGAATATCCCAATTGTTTAATAGTGCTCAATGCGCAAATGTTTAGACCTACTCCTCCATCTATCAAGACTCATTTTATTCGATGTTTGTGTATGAAGGCTTCAATGTGTAAAGGTTCATTATGTGGTTGGTTTATGGAGGCATCATCAGCTTCAGTGAATGTAAGAGAATGTGGAATGGAAAGGTATCCCACCATGTCTTGAAACTGGTCCACATTTAGATCAGTAGGGACAGAAGTGTCTCTCAAGATTTTTTCAAGAATGGCTTTATGTGTAGGGGATATGCGCAAGAGCTCAAGGATGGAGATGAGTGCGGGTGTCTTCCCTAACTATTCTACAAGATCGTACTCAGGCTTGGTTGATGAGGAAGCAGTTTTTTTAGCTGGAGCACCTTGCAAAGTGAATTTACCTCGGTGAGTTGTAACATTACATTCAGAGGTAGGTTTGAAAGAAGATCCAATGCCTTTTAGGACAATCTTGGGTCTTTGGGTAGAATTCTTAGGCGTTTTGTCCTTGATGATAATGGTAGACACATAATTGTCCATTGAAATGTGATTGATAGTTGAATCATAGTTATAAGATTCTCTAGTATACTTGGTTTGGTCATCTGTGGCTTTAGCTTTTCCCTTGTCATGTTTTGGGAATGGTTCCTTAAACATCTCATGTTCTTGATTGGATGAGTGTCCTTCAATCTCAATGTCTCCTCTATCAATAAGATCTTTTATGATGTTCTTCAGTCGATGGCAATTTCCTGTCTTATGACCCTTGCTCTTATGAAATTCACAATACTCATCATCATTCCACCAATTTGGTTTGACCTTTGGCTCATATGGAGGTAGATCTGGTATTGTTATTATTTTGTTTGCCACTAGCTTTTTGAAAACTGACTCTAGTGGTTCTCCCAATGGAGTGTACTTCCTTCGTGACTTGGAAGTTGTTTGGGTATTCACTTGATTGTTTGTAGAGGTTGATCCTGAAAAAATGATTTTGGGTCATACTCTATTGGCATCAACAACACCATAATTGACTGTGTTCTTGTTTTTGTTCCAAAATATTGGCTTGTCTTTTCCTTTAAAGTCATCTTTGTTTTCTTTGAATATTTTGACGATGCCTTGTTCAATTAGGACCTTCTTTGTTGCTAATCCTTTTTCAATGACGTCCTTAAAAGTGGACAAACAAGCTTTTCTTAGGTCATAACCAATGTATTTGTTAACATTTTGGGTGAACATCTCTACCATTTGTTTTTGTGGAATTTCACAAGAGCATCTGCTGGCTAGATTCCTCCATCTTTATAAAAATGATGAAAAAGCCTCTCCATCCCTTTGCTTGGCATTGCACAAAGTAGTGACTGATATGTCTGTCTCTATGTTGTATGAGAAATGTTGGATAAATGCCTCTGCTAAGTCACCCCATGACTTAATTCCAGGTGGAAGTTGGGAGAACCATTCCATAGCTTGATCACCTAAGCTTTGTGGGAATAATCTCATCAAATATGTCTCTTCTACTGCTACCTCAATGCAAGCTGTGAAAAACTATCTTATGTGTGCCTTAGGATCCCCTTTTCCTCTGTACTTATCAAACTTAGGTGTCACAAAGTGTGTTGGAAATGGAGGTATTGGAATGCTTTTGTCAAATGGATAGGGACATATGTCTCTCATTGTGTAAGTTGGCTTCGGTGTACTTATGTCCTCCATTTTCTTTTGTAAATCCTTGATTTGTTGTTCCAAATTGTTCTTCGGTGGAGACCGACTTCTTGGACCCTACCCCATGCTTGAACCAATGTGTGGAGGAGCATGTTGCATATATGGATGATATTGATCATACACATGTTCGTATGGAGGAGGTCTATAGTGATGCTGCGTATATGGACCACTTGGTATAGAGTCATGTTGAGGAACGAAATATCTGCTTTGTCCATGTATACCATACTCTATAGGCATGTCATGAGTTTGTTCTAGTGTGTTGCCCTCAAATTTGACATGGGGTTTCCTTGTGTCCAAATTTTGAGCATGCCTTTGAATATCGAATTGCTTTCGTGGTTGGTCCTTAGCATTGGTATGTGATTGAGTATATTATTCTACATAAGACTTCCATAATGGTCTGTGAAGGTGAGTATCATATGCTTGACCATGTGTGTATGGGACCTCAGGTTTTTGAAACAAAGACGATGGTGATTTAGGCACCATATGTGGTCCTCTATTGCCTCCACTATTAGGCCTCCTTTGATCCATGTTGAGGTGAGGTTGTTGCAAAGGTCGATTTTCTATTATTTGATACATGTCAAAATCATGAGGGATCTTGGCTCCACTTTGTGCCATCACTTGTAAGAAATATTGTCTATCTCTCCTCCTTATTTCCTCAACCAATCGATTGAAATGGGGATCCATAATTTAGTCTTCCACTTCTACTAAATGTACAGGAATCTTGTCCATATTGTCATTGTGTGTACCATTGTTGTTTATAATATCCATGTGCTCAACATTTGGAATGTTTCTATAGGAATCCATGTCAGGTAATGGAGTATGATCAGAATTGAAAAAGATATCATTATCATACTCATAGGAACTCATATTTGCAGACTCTTGATCCTCTTTAGTTTCTCTCCTAGATTTTTGGGAATGGGTTTCAACCATGAACTAGGTATTGACCAAGATGTGTGAGACTAGATGAAAATGAAAAAGAGTATGGAAGACCAAGAGTTGGATGAAATGTAAATGAATCTGAGGTGTACTTGCAATGTCCAAAGTGTAAGACCAAGTATGTATGTAGTAGAGTAGGCGTGGCTTCCAAAGAGATGATAGTTTCTCTTGATGAGGTAAGTTGACCTTGACTCTAAGTAAGACCAAATGAGACCCAAAGGTGATAGACCTTGATGAGGGACCACTTAGCAAAATGTTGTTGTATGTAATGTGTTGACAAAGTATGATGAGGACAAGCAAGTGACCTTTTGACTCAAGTTTAGACAAATGTGAATGTAATGTAAGGTGTAAAGCAATGATGGACTTTGTGAGACCCAAAGGTAAGTTGAATGCTAGATGAAAACCCAGAGAGATAACCTAGGAAGCTCAATAAGTCTGAAACTGATTGTTCTTGTTTGTTGGACTGTAAATTTTTCCAATTTGTGAAGTTGTTGTTGTGACCAAATCTAAATTTTTTGACTATTTTTCGTGACAAGAGGACACAATGATGATGAAGACTCAATGTTTGCAAGTGTTTAGACTCAAAAATGACTCAAAAAAAAGTGTGTTGTTTGATGGAAAATTTGTTTTGCATACACTTGAAGACACAAAAGACACAATGTTTTAATGTTTGGTCTTGAATGTTTGGTAGTTCAAAATAAGACAAGAACAATTCTTATGGTTGGCCAGGACAATAGTTGATGATCCCACATGGAGTTTCCCCCGAGGCTACGCTATTCAAAGTGGATACTTAGATGCTTGACCCCATTGGCTCCACCCTCGACACTCACTTCTCGGGGTAGGCATCAGTCCCCATGAAAAATCCCCGTGGTGAACTTTGTATCTCTACTAGGAACCGTATGTGTGTGGGCCGCTACCAGAGGTCCGACCTCCTACCCCAACAACTAGAAGGATTTTGGCTTCTAAAACAAAAAGGTGCTAGTAAGGGCATCCGCTCATGTGGCCATACATGTGGCACTTCTAGCTTTGTAAATGTAGAAGACTCCCAGCCGGTAGGGGTTACGCCCTACAACTGATCAAATAAATTTGATCAAACGGGTTTATGGGGAGACATAGTGTCGATATGAACTAATCAGCACATGTTATCCATAGTTTTCACCATGGATACAATTGTTTATAGTGGTTCGGAAGAGGTGGATTTTTCTCGCTACCACTTGGGTCGTTCTCTCCTCACTAGTAGTCCTAATGACCACATGGGGAGACAGGCCCTCTAAAGATTAAACAAAAAGAGCCTATTGCTCAAAACACAAAAGACACTAGTTCAATTTTAGTGCACCAATTGAAATGTTTGCTACTCTGTGAAAACAGGGCACACAATAAAAGATCAAAAACCCTTGCCAAGGTCCTGCAATAAAGATCTATTAGTAGCTTGGATTGTTTGAAATGATCACCCCTTCCTGCAAGCACACAAGTTAGGGAAATTTTCGATCCAAAAGACTTTGTGAAATAGGGGCCTTCAACAATGCGTTTTGTTGACCAATTCAAAGATTTGATTCATCACAAAAAAAGGCCACTATAAAATTTTAAGAAATTTCCAGAAATGTAAGAAAATCCAAAAAGATTTGCTCATTTGCTCCAAAAATTATTTTTTTATGAAAAATAATAAAAAATTCATATAAAAAGCAAAAGCGATCAAAAAAATTTGAAATTTTTACTGGAGAGTTTTTATGGTCTTCCAAACTTGCATAAAAAATTTTCTACAACAAATCCGAGCAGTTTGTGAGATATGAGTAAAATAATGCAAAACCCTAATTTCCAAAGATCCGATTTTTGAGGAATGATTTTACTTTAAATTTAAAATCACAAAGAACTGATCATATGTATAATTGTGAGAGATTTCAAAAAATGTAAGAAAATTTGAAAAATTCGCTAATTTGCTCTCAAAATTAATTTTTTATGAAAACTCATATAAAATGTAGCTTTGATCCAAAAAATTTGAAATTTTTACGAAACCCTTCTGATAGTTTTCCTGACTTGCAAAAACATTTTGATATGAAAATTAGAAGTCGTTTGTGAGATCTGATCAAAATAAGGAAAAACCCTAATTTTTAAAGATCCAATTTTTTAGGAAATATTTTGCATAAAAATTAAAATCACAAAGAAAAGATCCTATGTATAATTATGATATATTTCCAAAAATGTAAGCAAATCTGAAAAATTCACTCATTTGCTCTCAAAATTAATTTTTTATGAAAAATCATAAAAAAAATCATAGAAAATGAAAATGTTCTCCAAAAAATCTGAATTTTGGATTGAGAGCTCTTGATACTGTCTTCAACTTGCCAAAAAAATTTTGTGCAAAAATTCCAAGCCATTTGTGAGATCGGATCAAATCTCTCAAAGATCTTGATTTTATGTCCAAAACCCTAGCTGCACAAGGTTATTCTCCAAATTGTTTTACAAAACAACAATATAGGGTTAGAAAAACCTACAAAAAACATAGATCTAGCAAAAATCCATGTCCCACCGAGCATGTCAAAATGTATATGGTGAAAATGGATAACAACAACAATGAAAGGCTAAATGAATTCAACCACAAAACCCTAGCCTAACAACAACAAAGATCCACCATAACATATGAAGATTACCTAAGACAATGCAAATCAAATGAAATCACAAATATTATACCATCACATGTCCAATAGGGTTTGGATCTCCATTCTTCCTATCTCTATTGATCTTGCTTGATATATTTGCTCTCAGATTTTATATGTGCACAAGAGCTCAACAAAGAACAGAAATGTGGTTGCAAGTAGGATCGCATATGAAAGTTCAAAGGCGTAGTGTAGTCGAATAATCATCAGGGTGCATAGTTTGATTAGGGTTTGATAATGAAGGAAGCATCTTCTTATATAGAAGACACTATAAGAAATGGAGGGATAAGATTAAGAGGTGTAAAAGATAAATGGTCGGCTATGATTAAAGGGTAGGTAAAAGAAATAATAAAATAATGAAAGGGTAGGTAGTGTATGAATTAAGAGATGAATGACATGTGTCATAGGTAGAAAAGGCTAATGAATTAATTAAATAAATAAAGATTTATTTAATTAATAGAAGAAGTGGGATCAATTAAATAAATAAAAGTATTTATTTAATGAGAAATAAGGCTAGAAGAGGATAAATGAATTAATTAAATAAATAAAGATTTATTTAATTAATAGAAGAATTAGGCTAAAATAATTAAATAAATTATATTTATTTAATTAGACTGGACAATTTTAGGTGTCTACAAAAACAAGTTAGTTTTTGATTTTCTATTCAAAACCTTCTACTTGATCTTTCTCTTCCTCTAGAATTTTTATCACAGGTGTATGAGTCGTCACTCCTATGATTTTTATTGTTGTCATGGTCTTCATTTTTTTTATTTTTTTATATTTCAATCATCATTCCAATCTCCATATGATCTTCCTTGTAGGTGTTCATCATGGTCTCTTCTTATTTTCTTTTTTTAAAATCTTTTGTTCATTATTTTTTCTATCTTCAATGAAAATTATATGCATCTTCTATGGTATACACTCTTACTAATGCCAACTCTTCTTGTATGCTTGGCTCCAAACCATTAATTTAATGGGCCACCTTCTCTTTGTTGGCTTCTGAATGACTAGTTTGTATCAAAATCCTATGGAACTCTTTTATATATTCCTTCATTGTCATTCCTCCTTGTTTAAGATTTTGTATCTTTTTTAACAAATCTAATTCATAATCTATAAGAATAAATTGCCTCTTCTTTTTCATCATCATCCCATCCCATTTAGTGATTTTTCTCTTTACATCTTCTTACTCTTTCCAATTGAACCTCAAACCACCAAATAAAAGCATGCCCTTTCAATATTTCTTTAGCAAATCTCACCCTATCGAGGTCTTCAACTTACTCAACCTTAAAATAATTCTCCATGTAATTTATCCACTAAATAATTTCTTCAAGATTCAGGTTTCCACTAAATGTGTGGACTTCAATCTTTAGTATTTTACTTATCTTTTATAGTGCAATCAACAATGGATAATTAAAGAATGTTGTTGATGCATTCCTTTCATCATTTGACTGGCTAGCATTTTTTGAGGATTATTTCTCTACCTCTTCTTGGAGGTATTTTTCACAACACCTGCACTCATAATCTAGGTGCAAATTGCCTCTCTTATATAGTCTATTCACACACTTAGGATTACCCACTTTGATACCACCAATGTAAGATAATGGTATCAATCAAACACCCTCTCTCAAATCTCAATATAGGCAACAAATATGAATTCAAAATGAATGAAATAATGTATAAATCTAGATCCAACCTTTTCATTCAAACTAGTTTGCAAACTTGCATATAAATTCAATAAGTCTAATTTTACAGTGTTTTTAGCCTAGAAAGCCAATTAATATAACATAAATCATAAATAAAAGGGTAAATGCACAAAGATGGTGGTCAAATAGGGGGTATAAGTGGACACTTTTTTTCTGAAATCAGGTGAACCTAAACTTGGAGGAAAAATTTGAAAGTCATCCACTCAAGATATGAAGATGTAGCATCCTAAAATTGCGACACTTGCAATTTTGACTGCATTTGGGTCTTCACGATGGCGGTGCAACTTTGAACCTAAATGGAGACCCCGAAACCTACTTGTGACACCAAAAACTGCATTTTTTTGCACCTTGGCCTGATCCCTCCTTGCACCCTGTTGCCCCGGGAGGTGGGACCATGGTGCCCAGCGCCCTAGTCCTTCAAGACTAGGGCGCCTAGCGCCCTAGTCCCCCAGGACCATGGTGCCCAGTGCCCTGGTCCCTGGCCCTATTTTGGGCCCAGTCTCTTGTTGGGCATCGGGTCTTGAAGTTTGCAAATTGGAAAATAATGTTTCTAGGTCGGCCTAAGGTCGGGAAAATTAGTCTCTCAACCCTAATTGACAAGTATATAAACTACATTTCCTCTTCCAAAAAGAGGAAGGAAAAACATATGTGAGCAAGACATGGAAGCGATATTCAAACATTCAAACATTCAAGCATTCAAGCATTCCTTCAAGCAATTGAGCATTCTAAGTCTCCATTCAAGGCTAAGTGTTGCATTCAAAGACAAGGATTCAACCATTGAAGAGGAGATCACATACAACATACAACATAAAACATACATTACACCTTTGCAGGTAAGAATACAAACATTCTTACAACAAGGTATCAGTACTTGTTAACATTACAAACATTTACATTTACAGCATTCTCATTTCTTGGTTAATTCCAAAACCAGAGTTTGACCTAAAGGCAAACCCCTAATCCCTAACCCCCCAATCATCCTCTCTTTTCTGTGTGTAGGTTGTAGGTACGCGGTTGTAATTGAAGATCGGGAATCCTTGTGCAGAGATTAACAGATCCCCCTTCGTTTCGCAGATTTTTCGGAGGACCGTGTGCACTCCGGGCGCCATCGTCCCGTCAACTTTCGCTCAAATTTGCAGAACAACATCATCTTGACATTTTACTGCTAATTCCAGGTTCCTAGCTTCATCCCATATCCCTATCTCCATTTACAAGCAAATCTTTCTTGCTTCTACATACATTCCTAGTTCAATCATTCTATCTACATTCTTTACAAAAGAGGGTATCCTTGATGTCACAACCCTTGAAACTCATTTAAAATCCAATCTTGCATTGCGTGGGGTTGGATCTTGTGGGTTACAACCCCTCTTTTGAATGTAAAGTCTCTCCTAAGTGAAAACCATCAACCCTAGTGACTCTCCCTTCTCTCTCCTTGGAGTGGGGGGGGAGAACAACTAGGGTTCAATTTTTCCGCTTTACATTTTGGTGAACCCGACGTGAACATCCTAATTCTAATTATTCATAGTTAGATCTGAAAATTTTGCTTCCTTAATTACATTTCCATGTTTGATCTTTTGCAAATTTTAGAGGTTAATTGCATAAAAACCCTAAAATTTTCTTTTTAGTAATTAAGCTTGTGAAATGTTTAATTGTTAATGCTTGTTTCAGATCTACCCTTCTATTGTAAATTGTCAATTCATATTTTTGCTTTAATTTTGAAAATTAAGTGGTTAAGTGTCAAAACCCTAATTTTTAAAACCTTCTTAATTCAACCTTTGACTGATAATTTCATTGATCAAAACACCTCCAAATCGGCTGTAACTTTGGATTCCGCAATAAAATCACAATATCTTTCATCCATGAAAATTTGGAAAAAAATTGCGAGGACCGTGTGCACCCCAAGTGCCATCGTCCTTGACATTTTTTTCAAAACTTCAGGAGCTAGATCTTACTGTATTTTTCTGCTAAAATCTAGAATTTTGGCTGGTTTTATCAATTCTAACACTTTCAAAATTAAAGTCAAAGTTGGTCTAGTGATTGCTCGGATAAAGGCTTATAATCATTCAAAAATTGTTGAAATTGAAATTTGTGTTAAAATTGTGTTTCTTACAGTCCTAAATCTGAAAAGTGTGTTGGCATTCATTCGAAATTTCAGTGCTTTATTCAAATTTTTACAATTTGTGACTTTTGAAATTAAGTGTTTAATTGCAACAACTTTGATTTCTGCTTTCAAATTTGAATTTTGCATGAAATCAAGTCAACTTTTAAATTTCAAAGCCTGCATTGCTTTCTGTATTCCCACTAAAATCATAAAATTCAAAATTTCAATTTCCCTCTCTTTTTCAAAATTCAAATTTTGCATTTTTCAACAATCTTGGTAGGGTTCAACTTTGAGATTGCAACTTTAATTTGGCCTATCTACAGATCGTAAAATCACTCAATTTTTTCAGATTAGCTTTAAAATCATCATAACTTTCACCCCTAAAAATTTTGAAAAAAGTTGCGAGGACCGTGTGCACTCCGTTCGCCACGGTCCCCGACATTTTTTTCTGAAATTTCAGGAGATTGTCCTGATTGTATTTAACAGCTTAAATCTAGGAGATTGGCTGATTTTATTGAAATTTGCTACCTCTAAAATTCAAAATCTTCTCTCTCTCTTTAGTGCATGAGTTTTACAACAATAAGCCCTACTTACACTATTCCCATTAGACGAAGCCTTAGAATTAAGTCTTTCCAAGGTTTAATTACTGAGGAGATGGAACCTAATTTGAATGGCCTTTTTAACGAGGACATGGGTAATTCCTCTAATCCTCTTAATGATGAAGAAGCTCTCCATGAGGTTTCTATAAAACAACTTTCAAAATTGGATAACCAATTTTATGATTTTCGACAATGGATGTCTCAAGAATACCCTAATAGTGAAGCTCTTTCATTAATTGAGGGTCTAAAACGTATGGTTCAAAGTGATAAGAATGGAATTGATATTTTGCGTGGTATTGCACACATTGTGGATTCAAATGTGATGCCTATGAAGAGTTGTGCTGAAACTTTGGGTTATACACAACCTCCTACTCAAGTCAATCATTCTATCCCTTTGACAACTCCTATTGCTAGTATACCTACTTTTACATCAAACATAATGACTACTTCAATACAAGACATTCCTCCTATGATCACTAGTCATGGGGGCAATCCCTCTTCTTCAATCAATCCTCTTCCTTCATTCAATCCAACTTCTTCACTCATTCCTTCAATGAGTGTTCCTGTTATATCTCCACAAATGAACATGACACAAGGGGGCAATTCATTTAACCATTCCATTCCTCCTTGTAGTGTTCCTCCTTTCCAATCATCTCCTATGACTAACTATCATAGTGTCCCACCACCTTACTCTCAATCAATACCTTCTTTCAATAACATAATACCTCCATCACAATCTAACACGTCTAATATGAACTCTTCGACTGAAGCGACCATTAACAATCTTGCACAAACTGTCTCTTCTTTACAGACAAATTTGATAAACAAAGTTTATAAAATAAAACATGTCAAAAATGAGAGAAATTGAGGGAAATCAAACTTCCAAACCGTAGCTTTGTCATCCAGGCCTATTTCCAAGCCTAAATAGTCAAAAGTGCATATGGGGTACTACAAGTTTAAAAAGCGTGTACAGGGTACTTATGGTGTAAGCAGCGTGTACGTGCCCTTTTTACTATAAATAGCGCATACATGCTATTGTATAATATGATATTCTATATATAATATGTGTATATATAATATATAATGTGTATAATATGATGTTGTATATATAATATGTGTATATACATATAATATATAATAAATTAAATATATATATACACATGTAAGCGTATTCTCTCCCCCTCTCAAATGCATACAAGGTGCCTCTCTCTCTCTCTCTCTCTCTCTCTCTCTCTCTCTCTCTCTCTCTCCTTCTCCCTTCCTCCATACCCCATCCCTCTCTCTCTCCCTTTCTATCTCCCCTTCTCCCTTCCTCCATACCCCATCCCTTTCTCTCTCACTCTCTCCCCTTCTCCCTTCGTCCATACCCCATCCCTCTTTCTCTTTTTCTCTCCCCCCATACCCTGCAACAACTGTGTCTGTACTTCTATAGAAGTAAGTGAATTTATTTACTTCCTCTTTGATTTTCATCATGTATGCTCTCCTAAGAAAATTGACTAATGGATTTGTGTGTGTATATTGAATAGGAGAAATAGGGTTTGAAATTGAACCACGGGTGTATTACCGTGACAAGCAAGGAAACTTGCAGCAATATTCTTCTTGAATGTGTTTTTAATGACCAGAGCAGATGTGGGTAATAGTCTCAACAAAGAAACATGATGAGTCAGAGTACCCACAATATGTTTTTCAGAAGGAAACAATGGGTAGGAAGAGAAAGAGGGAGAGTAACACAGATGATGTCCTCTAGAATGATAGTGGTAGGTATGCGAGAGTTCCCATGTTGTTACATAATGCCTGTCACCTAAACAAATTAAAGTTTGTTGTATGCATGGGAGTGGTAGTATATGATGATCATCACATGTCAAAAAGCTTGGAATGGTACATACCCATGAAAGAAATCAAGTGTTTAATTCCTATAGTCACAATCGAGGTCAGTCTTATAACCTTGAAAATTTAATAGCATCATATGTTTTAGAACTTAGACAGTAGTCTTAGGGTTGGTTCAATCTCTTACACTTTCTTTTTAGTGAAGCCTTGTTGTTTGTTCGCTTGGAGTCTCACTGTATGATGTTAATTTTATAACTTTAAATTTAATATATCATTTTATTAGCCTGCCATATGACCCCTTAGGTGTCATTATAGGTTGTATTGTTTCCTAAGAGGTCATATGGTGTCATGTGACCCCTTAAGATCCCTTGGGACACCAATGACCCATAACAACACCATATGGTGTTCTAAAAGGTCCTATGGTGTTCAATGACCCCTTAGGACACCATTTGGTATCGTTATAGGTCTTATGATGTGCTATAAGGATAATATAGGGATAATATAGTGTCATATTGTGTCCTAGATTTGATATCTCTTCCTCCCCCTCTGTCCCCCCTCCTTCATCTCTCCCTATCTCCCTCTCCCTCTCTCTCTCTCTCCCCTTCTCCCTTCCTCCATACCCCATCCCTCTCTCTCTTGCTCTCTCCCCTTCTCCGTTCATCCATACCCCATCCCTCTTTCTCTTCTTCTCTCCCTCCCTCTTTATCTTCTTTTGTAATTCCTATAGTCACAATCAAGATCAGTCATATGGTGTCCTGTGTCCTTTCTCTCTCCCTCTCCCTCCCCCTCTTCTCTCCCTCTCTCCCTCCCTCTACCTCTCTCCCTCTCTCTACCTTCACTCCCCCCTCTCTCTCTCTCCCTCCCTCTCCCTCTCCCTCTCCCTCTCCCTCTCCCTCTCCCTCCCTCTCCCTCCTTCCCTCCCCCGTCTTCTCTCCCTCTCTCCCTCCCTCTACCTTTCCTCTCTCTCTCCCTCTCTTCCTCCATACCCCTTATTCTCTCCCACCCCCACTCTTCTCTCCCTCTCTCCCTCCCTCTACCTCTCTCCCTCCCTCTACCTCTCTACCTCTCTCCCTCCACCTCTCTCTCTCTCTCTCTCTCTCTCTCTCTCTCTCTCTCTCTCTCTCTCTCTCTCTCTCTCTCTCTCTCTCTCCTCTCCCTCCCTCTCTCTCCCTCCCTCTCCCTCTCCCTCTCTCCCCCTCCCCCCCCCCCTCTCTCTCTCTCTCTCTCTCTCTCTCTCTCTCTCTCTCTCTCCTTCCCTCCCCCCTCTTCTCTCCCTCTCTCCCTCCCTCCTCTCACCCCTCTCCCTCTCTCTCTCTCCCTCTCTTCCTCCATACCCATTCTTCTCTCCCACCCCCCATCATCTCTCCCTCTCTCCCTCACTCTACCTCTCTCCCTCTCTCTACCTTCCCTCTCCCCTCTCTCTCTCCATCTCTCTCCCTCTCTCAACTTCCCTCTCTCTCTCCCTCTCCCTCTCTCTCCCTCTCCCTCTCTCTCCCTTGCCCTCCTTCCCTCCCCCCTCTTCTCTCCCTCTCTCCCTCCCTCTACCTCTCTCCCTCTCTCTACCTTCCCTCCCCCCTCTCTCTCTCTCTCTCTCTCCCTCTCCCATCTCCTCTCCCTCCCTCCCCCCTACTCTCCCTCTCCCTCCCCCCTCTCTCTCTCCCTCTCTCCTCTCCTCACCCTCCCTCCCCCTACTCTCCCTCTCCCTTCCTCCATACAAATTATTCTCTCCCACCCTCCCCCCTCTTCTCTCCCTCTCTCCCTCCTTCCTTCCCTTCCACCCCCCTCCTCTCTCCCTCCACCCTACTCCTGCCCCCCCTCTCTCTCTCTCTCTCTCTCTCTCTCTCTCTCTCTCTCTCTCTCCCTTTTCATTCACATCTTTTCTACTACCAATAGCACATACAGTCACTGCCCTGCCATAACTTTTTTAAGGCAAAGGAGCGCATACGTGGTACATATAACTTTTACTGAGCCATTATTTATTACCATGTGATAAAAAAATTTAGGCTTAGGAGCGTGTACGCGCTACTTATTAGTCCAAAATGGGAAAAAAGAATACCGTTGGGCTTGTCAACATTTTATGGACTAATAGTGCATACATGGTTATTAATGTAGTGCGTACGCGGTTTATAGACATAGTTTTAGTTTACCAAGAGCCTCAACGACCTCAAAAGAAGCTTTTGAGGTTGTTGAAGGCCCCACTAGAACTGTGTCTGCGCTGCTATCACTATTTTATACATAGAAGTGAATTTTTTATTTTGGCATGATTTCAAATGATTGAATTGTTGTTGTTATTAGTTTTTGTTAATAGTATTGTGATTGTTTAATAGTTTGATTCTAAAAATAGTGATAAGATGTATATTTATGGTTATTTGTTTGTTTATGAACTTTTGTTTACATATATATGTAATATGATTCTATTTAGGACAACTGATATCAGCCATGGGAAAGAACAAGCGAGGAATGATGGAACAACGAGAGGCTCAAAAGGAAAGACAAAGACAGTGTATGAAGAAATTATGTGACATAAGAACAATGGGAGAAGAAGGTATGTCATCCTCAACATCTCAATTCGATTTATCAAATGAATATAATGCACCTAATGCAATTGAAGAAGAGACATTTGATTTACCATTTGAACCTAGTGCAATTGAAGAAGATAGTGCATTGAATAATCAATTAAATGATGAACATATTACACCTTCTCTACTTGGTGAACTGAATGTACATAATGCACCAATGTTAACACCTCCTAGAATTATTCGTAGGAAACCAAAGTATCTAATTGACATTGATGAGAATATATTGAAGTCAATGCCCAATAAAATGAATGAACTAACTTGTAGGAGAATGGTTAAAATAATAAGGCAAATTTATTTTAATAACTTAAATCAAACTCCAAGATGTTAATTAATTGTTCAAATGATTAAAATTTTGAATTTTAGAGAGACAATGAAAATTCTAGGCCTAAGATCATCTGAAAGTAATAGTAAAAGAACTATTGTGAGAAATTTATTTGATACATATCAAGCTATTAGTTCAAAATCATGTACTAAAGATTCTAATGCTACTCGACGTGTCATTACATCAACCATAATGAGCAAGAAAATAAAAAAAGATTGTTTGATAAGAAAAACAAGTAAGTCATTAAACATTTGTAGAACAACATTAAGTAGAGCATTAAAGAGGTGGGAAAAAATAGAGGAACCTAACAATAATTCTCTTTGGGCATTCTCGGGTAGACTACCACACAAAGACAAGGTTGTTGTCGATGCACTAAAAACATTAATTGAAAATTTTTGGCATGACAACACAAGAGTTTTGCCCAACCAAAGAGATGTTGTTAGAAGGTGAATTGGGTCTACAAATCATGAGCCACATGCCAAACACTATTTGGATATGACTCAACTAAATTTTATGAAAGATTCCTTCAAAATTTTCCTCAAATAAGAATTTCTCAAAGATTTTTTGAAAGGGCAAAACCTTTTTATATTAAGATTAATCATGTACGCACCACGTGTTGTTGTAGGATGCATATTGAATTTTCTATGCATTATGATATTTTTCATCATATTTGTTCTACTTTGCACACTAACAATGTTTTGTAGGAATGTAATATACAAGCACCTCCTAAGTCGGTAAGAGAATTTATTTCAAGTGTGCTATGTAATAGACATGATGGTTGCATTTATTATAAGATGCCTTGTTTGTAAGGTTCTTGTGCTATATGTGGTGGTTTGCAATGTTTACCAAGATGCATATATTTGGAGAGTACACATGAAATTGGTATGAAACTAGTTTCTTTCAGAAAATACAAGACAGTCACATATAGAGTTAAAGATGGAAAAGATTTGAAGAGATGTGAGCTAGTGAAAAATGATATATGTGTAGCTCAATTTATGAAAATGTTTCAATAGAAACTAGTTTATGAGTACATAATGCATACACATAGAGCTCGATGGTTAGATGAGCAATTCAAGTTATGTAAGGACATATTTCCTCTTGGCACCATTGTCTCTATCGTTGATTTCGCTGAAAATTATACACTAGAACCTCAAAATGAAGTGCAATCCATGTATTATCACTCTACACAAGTTTCTATTTTTGTACACATAGCATTCATGCATGCAAATGATAGCATAGAGGAGGATAGAAAGGTTGTAAGAGAGTATCACTTCTACATAAGTGATGATCATACTCATTCATTGGAGTTTGTACAAGGATGCTTTAAAGTTTTCTATGATAGTTTAAGGGAAAGGAACATATGATACAACCGACACTTAATATGGTCAAATAATTGCACTGCACAATTCAAGAATGCAAGGATGTTTTATTGGTTGACAAGGATGCATGTGACAAGTGGTGTACAACATTTTTGGAATTTCATTGACGCTAGACATGGTCAGGGAGAGCATGATGGTGTAGGAGCATGTGTGAAAAGAGCCCTAGCAAGGGAAAAATTGAAGTATGAAGGTGGTGCTAAGTTGGTAGATGTAGAAACAATTGTGCAATGGTGTAAGTCTATGATGGGTCCAAGTAATTCAGGTACGTCATTGGTTCATAGATATTTTTGGTTGATTATTGAATCTAACATTGAAAACTATCTAGATTGTGGTACGGTTATAGGATCGAGTGACATGCACTCATTTATGAGTTCAAATTCAAGTTCACTGGTAATTTATACGAGACAGATGGTATGTTTTTCTCTTCATGCATGTATTGTTTGTTGGAAGATTGTGAATTAGAAGAGTGGGTTGACAAATGGTCTTGTAGACCGTTGGTTCCCATTGATTCATATCAAATTCCCAAAGCACTACAATTGAACCAGATGGAGACATTAGTGGATTTTGACCATGTATCCGACCTAGTGGATTTAGGTGATTTTTTGAGTTAATTTTTTTGCAAGTATTCTTTTTGGTTCATTTTGTTGTACAACATACTTTATTTTTGGTATTAATTAACACTTTATAAAATGCAGGTCATGTGTATGCAGTTGTTGCAGAAGAGAACAATGAAGAAGGAATGGATTACTATTTGTGTCGTTGTGTTGAGCCTAAAAGAAAATTGACAACCACAATCATTGACGAAGAGGGTATTGAGTACCCAATAGGGTGTGTTGTCATGACAGGAACATGGCTTCAAAGATACCCTATCAAGAATTATGATGTTTGGTTGTTTGAGGACTTTGAAACACATAGACATATTCTTGATTTCTCTAACCTTGTTGTTGCAACAAATATTCATTTGATGAAGTATCGTGGTAGACCTCATAACAAGATTTTATGGAAAGTTCATGAATCTGACCACGAGGCAATACTTGACACAATACAGGTTAGAGCTGATCCTGAAGGCTCACTTGATTGATTCTACGGTTCAGAGTAGAATGATTTTGATAATTTTGTATGAATCATCGACAAATTGTTCTATATTCATTTTTTGTATATATAAATGCCCATGAGCTGATTTTTACATGTTTAGGGGCATAATTTTGTATATTTAACTGGCAATGAGCTGATTTGTACATAGGTACATGCCAAATTTTGTATATTAAAATACCGATGAGCTAAATCACACATATTGTAATGCCAAATTTTGTATGAAAGCCCATGAGATGATTTGTATATTAAAATGGCGATGAGCTGAATCGCACATATTGTAATGCCAAATTTTGTATAAAAGCCCATGAGATGATTTGTAAGACAATTTTTTGTATAATCAAATAGCCAAGAGCTGATTTGACCATATTCAGAGGTAAATTTTTGAATAATATGTGACAATGTTTTGTGACTATTTTGTGTGTCAATGTTTCGTGACTATGTTTTGAGTATATGTGATGTGTCCCTGGTCAATCATGAGCATTCTTGATTCTTGTATAATCATGGATAATTATTTGAGTCATTATCGGGTCATAGGGGTCATAGATTGAGACTCGATACAATTTGAGAAAAAAAAGTCATTGTTGTCAAAAAAATTGTCAAAAAAGTTGTCAAGCAATTTCTACATTGTGTCAGTAGGGTATGACTCTTGATGATCTGGTACTTTGGGATGCACAATAGGGCCATTCCTAGCATAAACCTGCCCACCCAAATGTGCTCGCGACGTCGGTTTGTGCATAAGATGAACATAATCAATTCTAGCCAATCTTGCAACTTTTCCTTTCAAGCAACTGACGGTTTTTGGAGCAAACGAAAAAATGCTACTAATTGAAAATGGCTTCGAGTCATCAAAAACTGAGATAGGCCATTGTAGAGGAGCCTCACACAACCCCACAGGATCAAACAGATGAACTATATGTGTCGTGGATTGGAAGAAACAGTCCATCAAATTTTGACAATTTTTTGGACTAAGGGCACTTGAGAGATCACATCGGTAGGGTATGACTCTCGACGTTCTGGTGCTTTGGGATGCATGATAGGGCCATACCTAGCATAAACCTACCCACTCAGACATACTCATGACGTCAGTTTGTGCACACGACGAACATAATCAATTCTAGCCAATCTTGCAACTTTTCCTTGCAAGCAATTGATAATTTTTTTAGCAAGAGAAAAAATGCTACTAATTCAAAATGGCTTCAAGTCATCAAAAAAAGAGATAGGCCATTGTAGAGGAGCCTCATGCAACCCCATGGGATCAAACAGATAGACCGTATGTGTCATGGATTGGAAGAAATAGTCTGTCAAATTTTGACAATTGTTTGGACTCAGGGCACTTGAGAGATTGCACCGGTAGGGTATGACTCTTGATGTTCTGGTGCTTTGGGATGCACAACGGGGCCTATCCTAGCATAAACCTTCCCACCCAGATGCGCTCGCGGCATCAGTTTGTGCACACGACAAACATAATCAATTCTAGCCAATCTTGCAACTTTTCTTTGCAAGTAACTGACAATTTTTTGAGCAGGTAAAAACAATGCTACTAATTGAAAATGGCTCTAAGTTGTCAAAAAATGAGATAGGTCATTGTAGAGGAGCCTCACGTGATCCCACGGGATCAAAAAGATTGACCATATGTGTCATGGATTGGAAGAAACAATCCATCAAATTTTGACAATTTTTTGGACTCAAGGCACTTGAGAGATTGTACTAGTAGGGTATGACTCTCGATGTTCTAGTGCTTTGGGATGCACAAAAGGGCCATGCCTAGTGTAAACCTGCCCACCCGGACGTTCTTGTGATGTTTGTTTGTGCAGAAGATGAACCGAATCAATTCTAGCCAATCTTGCAACTTTTCCTTGCAAGCAACTGATGGTTTTTTGAGTAGGCGAAAAAATGCTACTAATTGAAAATGGCTCTAATTCATCAAAAACCAAGATAGGCCATTGTAGAGGAGCCTCATGCAACCCCACGGGATCAAAAATATTGACCGTATGTATCGTGGATTGGAAAAAATAGTCCATCAAATTTTGACAATTTTTTGGACTCAGGGCACTTGAGAGATCGCACCGGTAGGGTATGACTCTCGATGTTCTGGTGCTTTGGGATGCATGATAGGGCCATGCCTAGCATAAACTTGCCCACCTAGACACACTCATGATGTCCATTTGTGCACATGATGAACCGAATCAATTCTAGCCAATCTTGCAACTTTTCCTTGCAAGCAACTGACGGTTTTTTGAGCAGGTGAAAAATGCTACTAATTGAAAATGGCTTTGAGTCATTGAAAACCGAGATAGGCCATTATAGAGAAGCCTCACGTGACCCCAAGAGATCAAACAGATCAACCGTATGTGTTGTGGATTAGAAAAAATAGTTCGTCAAATTTTGACAATGTTTTGGACTCAAGGGACTTGAGAGATCGCACCGGTAGGGTATGACTTTCGACGTTCTGGTGCTTTGGGATGCATGACAAGGCCATGCCTAGCATAAACTTGCCCACCTAGATGCTCTTGCGACATCCGTTTGTGCACATGACGAACAACATTTGACCATTGCGAGCGTGAGGGTGCTCTCACACCAAACACATTGTTGTTTATATTCATATTGTCGATTTTGTTGTTTATATTCATATTGTTAATTACATATGCAAATATTCATTTAAATTTATAAAAGGGCAGCCATCAAATACAGCGAATACACAATAATGAACTGAATACAAGGAGTTTTGTAGGGTTAATTCAACATTTTAGTAATTTTATCAAATCATATTCCACGATTGCAATGCTTTATATCATATATTTTTGTTGTTTGTATTCATATTGTTTATTACATATGCAAATATTTATTTAAATTTATAAAAAGACAACCCCAAAATACAACGAATACAAAATAATGAACTCATTACACATTTATTGGATCGAATATCGATATTTATATATATAAAAAAGGCATGTCTACCAAGTCAATACAAGTATTACAAAAATGTGGCATATGTGATGTCCAAATCGATATACAATAAAAATGTAGAATATATCTACATGTATTGGTCATTCTATGACCAAAACTAACACTATATGATCCTAAACTTGTGGTGGATCATCAAAATCAAGCCTCTTCGGCGCAGTACATGGCTCTATAGATGGTTGCAAAACCACAATTCAAAAGCCAAGTTAGAATTCTTTTGTAGAAAATAGTTCACAATTAACAACATAACTATGCATTTAACTTTAATTCCTTTGCAATTGAAATGTAGATTACCTCATTGGCTGATCCAGGAGCTAATGTCTTCGCTCTCCTCTCCCAGTCACTCTTAGGAGTTTTCTTGAAGACATACTTAAATGGAGCCACGTTATGGCTGTACTGCGAAGGAGTCTATTGTAGATTAAATGTACATTTAATACAATGTACTAGCATAAATATATCAAAAACACTTAAAATCTATAATATAGAGAACAATGACATACCTGTGTCTGAGATGCTTCTCCAATGGACTGAGGATGGCTCACCATCTATGTAGAAACTGTCACTATTACCTATACAAAAAATGTACAAAGATTAAATACAATTAATATAATGATAAGTATTGAAGGTTGAAAATAATTAATTTTACATATCAAACAAAAGTGTACCAGATCTTGAGATGCTTCTCCAGTGCAAGGAGGAGGGTTCGCCATTGATGAAATAGGTATGGATATTTCATGTATGAAAAAATTATAAGATTATAATATATCACAAGTTCACATGTACGCGTGCATATAATCATGAAATCAAGAAAATAAAGTAGAGATACATACCTCCACCCTCTCTTGATCCGCGGGTGAATCAGGTGCATTCAACATATCCACAAAGCTCAATGGCTGTTGTACATGTAAAATAGACAAAAACCACTAATAAATCTACAAACCCCAACTAATACTTGATTTGAACATTTTCAAACTATTGTACAACTAAAAATGTGTTCAATTACCTTCTTCACATGTTTTGGCATCTTCAAGGAATTCTTTTTCTTAGGACGAGCCCTAGATGCAGAGGGGGTACCCTAAAAACACAAAATTAGCATGAGATATTAGTACAAATAATAAATTAAACATAATTTTAAAAATCTAAAATGAAATGACTTGCATATTCCATCAAAACAATACATAAAAAGAGTTGTACAAAATATGATACCGTATAGCCTTGTAGGCCAAAATCGATTGCTGAGAGCGTGATGTCATCAATCTGGGACATTTCGTCCCCTGTCAACACATACAAACTAGAAATTGGACCAATCATTAAAGATAGTTAGTATATCTTGTATTTTTTGGAATTCAAAGTGTACTATTCTATATTAACATGTTACAAAATTTATACCTCAGGCATCGAAGTTGCAGCTATGGTAACTGGGGGAGGTGTATGGAATACCACTGTTGCATCCTAAAATGCATATTATTTGTCTCAATTTAAATCGATGTATAAATGAAAATTCATTTATGTAATTACAAGTTTAAAGTGACTGGTAAATAAAATATTATGAATTCAAATCAACACACGTGTGTCTGTGGCTCATGGGCAAACACTATGTCCATCAACTCATCTGTCAGCGTGACATCCTCAACTGTGTGAGCCTGACATCTACAACCACAAATCGTGCACAAATGATATGAGTATCCATCTGCAATGGTTGCATCATCTATCCCCGAGCATATCCCCGAGCAACTGACACACATATGCTCAATGGGCTCTCTGTCGCCCTCTAACGGCTCATCATCTAATACAATAGGGTGTGCTAATGATGACCCATGTTGGATGATGGCACCAGTCAATGTTGTGGCCACCTGAAGAGTCTATAGCTCCATCGAATCTTTCAGCTCTAATGGGACAGCCTGATGCACCTTGGGTTTGGGTGCTAGGGGGCGGCGAATCTCTGTGGCTAATCGCCTATGGGCTCTAGGTCTATCTTGGGCAAAGCCACCACCTCGACCATGAAACTCACTCATGCCAAAATTGTTTGGCTGCACATTGAGCACAAACTCACAATATATTTTTCTCAAAAAATATAATGGCACCTCATAATTTTTACAAGGTGGATCATCAAATACCATCCACCACCTTTGCCAAAAAAGATTCTTCATCTGCGCATTGGTACACCAATGTATGGGAAACCTCTTTGCACTAAGAGGTAATGACTGGCTAGTTTTGGGATCAACAAAAAGGGCACATATTTGTTGTTTAGAAATATTTTTGTTTTTTACTCCATTGTATGATAGCCCATTGGCATAGAATTGATGAAAGCTATCCCTAAAGCTTCCCCATTTGGTAATTTTTGTGGAAATAACTATGGCACCACTAGCTAATGTTTCTAGGCTGATTGATGATGGTCAAGTTCAGAAGTTTTCAATTTTACAATCAGTCTATTGATTTTAGACGTATTTTATCCTAACTGATTAATTAATTCTCCCTATGTTTCGGTTGTGCAGTCAAAAGGAGGAATTGGGGGTTGTTCTTTAGTGTTTTTCAAGAGGTGCATTTGGTTGTTCTTGTGGGTTTTCAGGAGGTGCATTTGGTTGTTCTTGTTCTAGATTAGAAGAATCTAGATTTTGAAACAAAAACTGAAAAAACCTAATCAAAATTAATGAAATTAAATTCAAAATGTAAAACAAATTGCATAAACTAGAAAGAAAGACAAAAATAAACAAAAACTAGCCTTGATCCATAGCCTAGAGGCAAAATTTAGCACCTCGTTCGTGGTTTAGGTGAGAAAATGCGGAAAAAATGAAGTTAAAAATGCGATTTACGGGTAAATGAGACCCAGATTTTTTTTAAAAACTTTTTTTACTAGGCACTGCATATGGGGTTTTATTTGGATTATTAGTGTGTATGCACTCATTTTCCTATGATCAGCACGTACACACTCATTTTCCAAGACGTAGCGCATACGCGCTACCTTTTCTAGGCTCGGGAAGAACAAACCTAAGCGCGTATGTGGGAATTTGAAATTTTAAAACCACATAAGCACTGCTTGTTTTTCCAAGTTTTTTTTTGGTAGTATCCACTTTTCTGACCACCATCTTTATCCACATGCCCAAATGTCACATTTGATGAGAAGGAGTTTCTAAATGATAATCATGTTCAAGATGTCAAGGAGGAGCTTGTTTTAATACTTGGCAGATCTCCTGAATTTGTTGTTGCAGATAACTCTCAGCAGGAGAATGCATCAAGTTTTAAAGTAACAACACCTCTATCTACACCCTCCAAAATTATTACTAAGAGGCATCCTCAAAATCTCATTATTGGGGATAAAGATGCTTAAATTTTAACAAGAAGAAGAGTCAAACTTGATGAACAAGCTCAAATTGTTGAACAATTCTATTTGGTAACTGAATTTGAGCCTGACTGTTAATGATGCTTTGAATGACGATTGTTGGTTGAAATCTATGGAGAAAGAAATAAACCAAATTGAGAAAAATAATACTTGGGAGTTAGTTCCAAGACCTGACAAACAAAAATGTAATTGCTGGAAAATAGATTTTCAGGAACAAACTGGATGAGTGTGGAAAAGTGGTAGGAAATAAAGAATGTTTTGTGTGCAAAGGGTATGCACAACAAGAAGGTGTTGACTTTGGTGAGATTTTTGCACCCATGGCTCGTATTGAGTCAATTAGAATATTTTTAGCATACTCTTGTTTTAAAAATAAGGTTTACCAAATGGATGTTAAAACTACATTCTTGAATGGATTTGTGGAACAACTTGAAGGATTTGATGTACAAGACAAACCTAATCATGTCTACAGGTTAAACAAGCTCTTTATGGTTTTAAACAAGCTCCTAGAGCTGGGTACTCAAGGCTGGATTCACATTTGATAGCCAATGGTTTCATTAGAGGTAGTGTGGATAACAATCTTTATATCAAGAAAGAAGGTAATGACATCCTCTTTGTAGAAGTTTATGTTGATGACATTATATTTGGCAATAATGATGATGCACTATCTCAAAATATTTCCAAGATAATGACATCTGAATTTTAAATGTCAATGTTAGGAGAACTAACTTTTTTCTTTGGACTTCAAGTTTCTCAACTTGAAAATGGTATTTTTATTTCTCAAACAAAATACGCCAAAGAAATGCTAAAATGGTTTGAAATGGCTGAATGCAATGCAGTAAGTACTCACATGGTCACTAGCTATAAATTATCTAAAGTGGATGAAACTCTTGATGTTGATAAAACTATGTATAGGTCAATGATTAGTGGTTTGCTATACTTAACTACATCAAGACTTGATTTAATGCAGGCAGTTTGTATGGTTTCTAGGTTCTAGTCTACTCCTAAATAGTCTCATTTTACAACTATTCAAAGAATATTCAAGTACATTAAGGGTACTCTTGATTTTAGTCTTTAGTATCCTAGAAATGACAATTTTACTCTGCTAGCTTTCACTGATGCTGATTGGGCTGGTTGTGTGGATGACAGAAAAAGAACCAATGGTGCTGCATTTTTTCTTGGTGAGAGTCTTGTGGCATGGCACAACAACAAACAATATTGTATCTCACTTTCTACAGCAGAAGCTAAATATGTTGCTGCTACATCTTATTGTACACAGTTGCTATGGATGGCTCAAACTCTTTTGGATATGGGTATTATTGTTGAAAAACCTCTCACCATATTTTGTGACAATACTAGTGCTATAAGTCTCTCTAAAAATCTTGTGATGCATTCTAGAATGAAACACATTGCAACTAGGTTACTCTTTCTTCATGAAAATGTATTGGCTAATGAAGTTACATTGCAATATGTTCCTACTCAAGCACATGTTGCCGATATTTTTACAAAGCCCTTGGTTACAGATGCATTTGAAAGGCTTCATTTATGATTGGGAGTTGTCTCTCAATCTAACCTTGTCTAAAATATCCAGTCACTGGTTCAGGGGGAGCTTTGGTCTCCAACAAAAGACTCCTAATGCTGTATGTGATAGTATTTTTAACTGCTCCTCCCTATATCTTGTAGTTGTTCTTTCAGATACACCCTTTGAGACAAAAAGGGGGAGATGAGCATCATTGGTCAGTTATTTTATTGGCATTTTCTTAGTTGGTTTCATGGCATTTTCTAAGTAGTGGTTTTATTGGCCTTGGCATTATTCTTACTAGTGGTTACAACAGATTGCTTTGATTCCAAATTATAAGATCATCTTGTTTTTATTCATGGTTCATGGTTATTGGTTATTCGCATTGGTATTGTTATTTCAAATGGTTGGCATTACAAATGGTTATTTCAGTGGGTCTTTGGTTATTGACATTGGTTTTTCCATCAAGGACAAAGGGGGAGTTTGTTGGTCTTTCCATTGTGATGTTGTTCTTGATGTTAGTTGCTCAGATGAGTTTCACTTTGGCCTTTTAGCATATGGTTAATTATGATGACAATCTGGATTGTTGACTCTTTGGTTTATGTGCAAATCCTTCATTGATGACTCTTTGTTTGACCATAGTGACCTCTTATAACTTGGTCCACTTGTATTATCAGGCTTCTTTGTTAAGTATATTCAACTATGATTTGATATATTTGGAAATTATGACTTAAGTCATAATGCTATCAAGTTGTTCCACTTGGCAGTTGCTTTTCCAAAAGGTACTTCAATAGGTGGTATTGCTCTTGGCATGTAAGCAGTTTATTTTGTTCCTAAAATAGGTTTTAATCACTGCTTTGTTGGCACTTGATATCCTTAAGGATTTCAAATATTGTTTATTTTCCTTTGGGGCTCGCATAAAGGTTATAGGGTCTCATTTTTGTTTTCCCAAAGGCAACATTGAACCCTAGCCACCATATATCATTCATAGCCTCAAGAAGATAGGGTTTAGTTGGAATCTTGATGTGGTTTGTTATATGTGCGAATACAAAGTATGCACAGTTGAATGGTGGACTTTGATTTGAAATGGACATGCATCATACAAGTGTTTTTCATTTTTTCTATTTCAATTTTTGTCGGCATAATCAGGTATCTTCACGTTATAAGCTAAGATTCAGATTTATGTTTTGAAAATATTTTATAACTAGTTAAGTTTAACTAGTTTTTGTTTTGAAAAATAGTTTTTTAAATCAAAGAAGTTAAAAAAATGAAATGAGAATCTTTTCTTATTTAAGAAAAAAGTTCTACCAATTTGGTAAATTGTTCTTTTAGTTAAGGATTTGTTTTAAAACCATTCTTCAAGGTTTTGTGAAATATGAACGTTAAGTATATGACAATTCTTCATCATGAAAATATGGTCTTTGTTTTCTTGGGCCGAAGAAGAAAAAATGCAAAAGAGGGTTTGAACAGATCGTTTAACATTATTTTAAAAGGAGATTTCTTGTTGTCTCAAGCTATCATGATATTTATATCTTGATTTTGAAAGTTTTTGTGATACTGAACAATAGTGCATCTTGTAATTGGTTTCATTGAAAAACTTTTTGCTAGTTGTTTTCAATCTTGATTTTGGGACTGCAGTCATAATGAAGTTGTAAGGTTGGTATTGAGAGCAACTATTCAAAGGGTTGAAAAATTTGAGAGGTTTTGAGTAGAGACTCCACTAGGGTTCATTATCTTTGAGGATTGTTTTTAATTTATGATTGGCATTAAAGATAAGGTGTTGAGCAAAGAGTCCACCATTGTGATAAGTTGATTCTTTTGAGATGGAATAAAACTAGCAGGTTACAAGTGGTTTTTTATACCCCATAAGGGTTTTTCCACTCATTAAATTCTTGTGTTGTGTATAGTTGTCTGTCTCTCTTTGATTATTATTTTGTGTTCATTCAATTTGTTAGGCTTTGATACTCAATATTGTTCATTCATCTACAAAATTATCGTTATTAAAATATATTTTGTTCATTGCATGTGGATACTTTATTACAATAGTCAATTGTAGTAAAAGATGTATTATATAGAGCATACACAGATTGTTCAGTAAATTTAATTGAACTATCTTATAATGCTCTTGAAAGGAATTAAATTTTTCTACACAAGGTTCAACTACTTTCAATTGTTCAAGTAAATTTCAACCTCTCATTTTGTTAGAAAACCTTAAAGTTGAACATTCAAGTTTGTCTTGTTTTTTATGCTAAAGTTTATAGCACTTTGATTCACTCCCCCCCCCCTCCCTCCTCTTAGAGTGAATCCACTTCCAACTGTTTTAAGTGTGCTTTTTTCCAAAAATAGTAATGGTGAAGTCATTCAAAAATTAATTTATTACTATCTAAAATTAATATCATCACTTTTGTTATTGTCTCTAAATTGGTATGGTCTTATGAATATCAATTGAATTCAATTTAAAGGAACATAAATATTTATAGATGTGCAGAGTTTTTCTCTCCCTTCACCCTTTCTAGTGAATTATTCAAATTAATATTTTTTATTTATCCCGCATTCTTGTTTGGCACATTTTATATGAAGATCAATAGTTTCAATTTTATTCACTTGGTTCTATACATGTTTTATAATCTTCTAATACTTGGTGGTTTTTAGTTTTAATGATATCATTGACAATCAAGTTCAAATTATTGTTCTTTTCCAAGTTCTAATTACAAAAAAAAATTTAGAAGCTATTAGTCCTAAAACTCCTTCTCAAAGTGCGCTATTGGTCAACAATGAACACATCAATATAAGTGGGCTTAATTTTAATGAGATAGAAAGTAAGAGTTTTAAAAGGGTTCCATAATTATCAATCTTGTTCTAACCAATTTAATAAGACACGTGAATTAAATTATTATAAGTCTAATGAACTTAAATTGTTGCAGAATTGAATAGAGTATATTCAGCTAGCAAGAAAGGGAGCCCAAAGTATTATGTATTTAATAATAAAAAAAAAGTAATAGTGAAGACCCAGGAATAAGTGTTGCATGTCTTCATATCTCTCTTCCAAAATATATTAGTGCAATATGTTATTTCAATTGTTGCATTGGCCAATGGATGACATGGTAGATAATGAGATGGACCTAATTAGTGTTGAATAAAGGAAAAAATTCTTTGTTTAAATTTATATTATTTAGATGATTTGGTAAGATTGATAGTACATGGACATCATCTAGAAGATTGTCAATCTAATGCACCCAAGGAGTGGTTTTACTAGTCATTTTTTCACACCTTGTAATTTTATAATGCACCATGAAATGGTGTTAGTAAAGAACATAAATGTACATAAAAGGAACAAGTAACACTATTTAAATTTCATAGAAATGATAAATTTGGCACATGTTTCTATTACACCATTAGCAAGAAATCATGTTATAAGTCAATTATTTACACCTCGGCATTACATTATACATCATTAAACAAAGCAAATAAAACACGTAAACATACACAAAAGAAACAAGCGATACCATGGAACTCTTATAGAAATGGTAAAACTGCCATATGTTTCAATTTATTCAATTGTGTTCATATTTATCATATATTTATTTCAATTATAATAGGTTGGTATTCTATTGGAGAGTTATAAGTATAATAATATGTGTTACACTTTACATCTAAATCTTTTAGTGAATGCAAGACATAAAATTTTAGAGAATGAATTGCAATTTTATTCTTTGGGCCTTCAAGAAAGATTATAGTTTTCATTATAATATTCTATAAAATTTTGTAAAATATCACAACATATTATTGGCCTTTCACTTTGTAATAATTTGAATATATGTAAATTTATCTGCACTGTTGTGCCTATTCATGATTCTTTTATGTTGTAATTGATTTTTTCTTTCAAATTTTTGTATGCCTTAATTTTTATATGTGAACATCAATAAACTCAATAAAAGAGATGATAATGTTAATTACACCCTTCTATCATTTTTTCTAAGGAGACTAATATAAAAATATAAATTATGATAAAATTTAATCTCACTTGTAGCTTCTAAAGAATTATAATAATAATTTTGTTTTTCATTTTGCCTTCCTCTCTTCTCTATTCAATTATCTCAAATTTATTGCAGAACATAGGAAGATCCAACTTCATAATATGAAAGTTATTTTATAATTCAACTCTCATATTTATAAATTATCTCATGTTCGTATAGAGATGCATGGAAGGAAAAATATTAATAAACATGATGCACAAGATCATTCTATTAAAATATGCACATAAGAATGTATTAGCCTTAATAATCTTTATACATGAATCTATAAAGGTGGTCCCTAAGGTCAAGTATCAAAGGATTAACATTAATGATTGAGATTAACATTAATGAGAAATATCAAAGACAACATTCACTAGTATGTAGTTGGCCTTTATGGAGATGTAATTCTTTTGTTCTTTTAGAAATTGGATAGTGTTATAATGAGATTCTCTATAATTTTTTAGATAAACTTAAGTGCACATTGGATGTCTTTAAAATCTATGAAATAGACATATCACACAAACATGTGCTAAGTTGGTTCAAAACAACTAGTAGAAAGGGGTGTGCCACTTATAATTTAAATTTTAAAAATCTAAACCTCAAGTTTTTTCAAACACATCACAATCTAAAGTTAATCAAAGTGTACCTTCGCGTAAAATGATATTCATCAGGTAGGGTCAAATGTATGGAAGTGTGATTGAGAGTAGAATAATTATAAACAAAGAAAGATGTATTCAATTAAGTGTGAATGGTGGTAAATAAAAGTTGATAGAGAATTGGGATATGAGCTAAACCAAGCACAAAAGTAAACCACTTACAATTATGTTATCAAATTAATACATTTTATGAATGGATGCATAAATTAAAATGAGTAATGGCATGGTATGCAATCAAGTGTATTTTATTAATTTTAATGATTTAGTCTCTATTTTTGTGACTATTTGTAGTTATAATTCCAAATACTTATCTTCATTTTTATAACAAAGAGTGTAGTTCATGTGTATTGTAACTATTGATAATACAAGCTTTTTATTTAATTCTTTAAGGAAAACTAAAGAAAAACTGTTTTGAATTTAATACATTTTTTTTTTCTAGGATATTCTTATATTTAGTCTGAAATTCTTGGATGGTCTATATACACTCTCTTTAAACATCAAACCCTTCAACAATCAAATGATTAAAAACAATCTTACACCTCATTCTTACTGATAAAATATGGTAGGGCACGATATATTATAGAGCGAAATTGCTTCAGTCCGGGCAAATCTATCACAATGTCTTTAAATAACAATTATTGAGCATTATGTTCCGAATGAATGACGACCAAACAATGAGTTTTTCATTTTCTCAAACTTCTAGGAGAATTTACTCATGATATACTAAACTCACAGAAACAATATGTGTCTAGAACATATTCTTAAGCTAAATCGCACAAACCATCTTCTGTATCAATTTCAAGTAATAAAGAGTTTATCCTTCTTGTCTCATCTTCAGCAGATTGTACATTTCACTCGCAAACGCCTGGACATTTGCTTTCGAAGACCCTCCCTCTTCAACAGCTTTTCTTGCCATCTTCTTGAGCTTCTGCCCTCTTGCTCGCATCTCGTTCCCTTTAACGTCACAAAGCACTAGTCGTAACACCTCCTTCACTTTTTCTTCTTCTGGAATCCCAGGGATATGTTCACAGAACTGAATCCCCATGCCCAATTCAACCAACAGCCGTAGATTAAAAAACTGATCCCCAAACATAGGCCATCCGACTGTGGGTACTCCAAGAGTTATGCTCTCAAGAGTAGAGTTCCACCCGCAGTGGCTCATGAAGGCGCCTACAGAAGGATGAGAAAGAATCAAAAGCTGCGGCGCCCACCCCCATATGACCACCCCTCTATCCTTTGTTCGCTCCAGAAAACCCTGAGGAAGATACTCTCTCGCAAGATCTGCATTGCATGGTGTGGCGGGTTCGATCCTTGGTGTCACCTTGATTGCCCAAATGAAAGGCTGCAGGCTGGCTTCCAGGCCTCTTGCCAAAGCTTTTATTTGCTGCTCTGTGAAGAATATCTGGCTTCCAAATGAAACGTACACAACAGAGCTGTCGCTCTGAGGGTCCAGCCACTGGACGAGCTCATCTACCTCCACGTCGGCCTTTTTCCCTCGTCCCTTAGCTGCTCCACTGAAATAATTCGGCGGAAGCAAAGGCCCTATGGCCCACACTGGCTTACCCGTTAGGTTTCTGAGGTGTTCCACATAAGCAGGCTCCAGCTCCTCGAAAGTATTAAATATTAATCCTGAGCAGCCTTTACCGATGGACTGTAAAATCCTCAGTACAATATCCAAGGTGAGGTCTTCAATGTTGAAAAAATCTTGGGCTATTTCGTGCCTCTCGAATCTGTGAGTGCCACGGCAGGTCCAAGCTCAACACAACACATTCCTTCCCTTCTTTCTCTTCCTTGTCCACTGTCGCAACCGTACGGGAAGTTGAGATCAGCATGCTGACCGCAAACGCCCCGGACACATTAAATTCAATGCAACAAATCTTTAACTTTTCGGCGCTGTGTCTCCCCCATCCCATGAACGTATCGTACACAACACAGACTGGAGCTGCTGCTCCCTGTCGTTGAAACTGGCGCTCCATCCAAGCATTGAAGGGCTTTTGAAGTTTGCTCGCCAGTGCAAATATAAGGCCATGGGAGGCCTTGGGAAGAAGGTCAACACTCTCTCGTCCCTCCGGTAGGCCATCGACAGGTGGCGTGGGAAGCACTACCAAACGCATATCGATACCGTTGTTTACAGCTTCGACAACGGAGTCTTGGAAACGGGATACATTGGCTGGCGTAGTGACATAGCTGGCGGTCAGACCTTGCGATGCAATGAGCCTTGAGAGGTCAAGTAGAGGGATGGAGTGACCCAGTGCAGGAAATGCTAGCACCACCACATGGGGCTTCAGGAATCCGTCCATTACAATCAAAGAAAAATAAGCAAGGATATCAACGACTTAATGCTTGGTTGATAGATTCATAGTATTTGCAGAACCTTTTACAGAGCCCGGGGCCAAATTGAATGCCACGAATGCCTGAAATCCCGATGCCAAATTGTATGCCAAATTGTATGCCACGAATGCCTGAAATCCCGAGACCAAATTGTATGCCACGACATTGTAGAGTGAACCACAAAATTTATCAGCCAGGAAGGTTGTTGGATTCGGCATTTTAGAATGAGCTTCACGGAATCTCTTATTGTAGTTTCTAGCATTTGTTGTAAGTATAGGAATCGCTGAAAAATCCCACCGCCAAAACCGTGGGAATATACGATTGGCATTATTGAACAAGCCACAAAACTAGAGTGAACCACAAAATTTATCAGCCAGGAAGGTTGTTGGATTCGGCATTTTAGAATGAGCTTCACGGAATCTCTTATTGTAGTTTCTAGCATTTGTTGTAAGTATAGGAATCGCTGAAAAATCCCACCGCCAAAATCGTGGGAATATACGATTGGCATTATTGAACAAGCCACAAAACTTTACAGATTTTTAATTGTCATTTTCAGCTTTTTTCGAATTCCAAGATTCTCTGAGCTTTGTTCAATACAAAAAAGTACGAATCCCTGAAAATCCCAGGGCCAAATTATATTCCACGAAACTATATAATGAGCCACAAAAGTTTACTGTCGATCTTCCCTGACTGATTTTTCATGGGACTATGTTAATTAATTAATTATGTTGCAGAAGAGATGAGGTTACCCCAAAACAAATTTAATATGTACACTTGAGAGATAGTTTTAGATTATGTGGCTCCAATGATTTTCACTGTTTCGTCGTGTTAGTTTGGAGTTGTGGCTCCAATGACGTTCTCTTGTTGCTGTATTTACTGCACAATAACTTTTAATAAGTAAAATGGTTTATCTTATGTTTTATTATTTTTTTCTGTCATTTTTCATTAAAAATAAATAAAGTAAGAGTTATACAAAAATATATTAAGATTTTCAAACAATAATAATTGTTATTAATGTTGGAAGCGTAAAAATTGAAGTCTTTTATAAATCCACCACTTTCAGATATCAAAAGAAACTATTAGTTACATTTATTCACATTCATGGTTAATGGAGTAATTAGATATCTCATAAACGGATTAATGTAACAACACATATTTAAGTGCTACAACTAGTTTGAGTGAGATTTTAGTGCAAATCTGCATTTTAAGAGAATCTAGAACCTTCTCATTGGGAAATTAAATTTCTAAAGTGTTTAGATTATAAAAGAGAGAGTAGTGTGGGGAAAAAAAATTTACTAGCAGGAATAAAAAGAAGAGAGAGGAAGTAAGCAGGCTACCATGTGGTAAAGTTTTTTTTTGCTAACTATTAAATAGCAATAAGGCTCTTGGAATAAGAGAAAAAATCAAAGCACTTAGAAAATAGGAGTGTCATAATTTTGAAAGGTTAAGTACTTGCCTTATCTTGTGATAGGCAAGTGGACATGAGTAATATGAGAAAAGAGATGAAAATCATGAATTAAAAAAAAATTGTAGAAGAGTGCTAATCGAAAGAGGGGACAATAGTGAGGAGATAAAGAGGATACTTTAAGGAGAAGAAATATAGAGAAAAATAAATAGAAATGTGCAACCACTAATGAGAATGAATTTTTTAAAAAAAATTATGAATGAAAATAACACTATTTTTAAGTATATGATATTCATGGGTTAGTTCAAGTGAACCTTTGAGCTATGAAAGGTATGAAACCATCATCAAATCATATGTCACTCTTTGCACCACTATTATATATATCATGTGAAATATAAGGATGATAATCACAAAGCATATCATTGTGAATCATTATAGAATCTAAGTTGTAATCTATCAAAATAGAAGGAAAGTTATGGTGAATTGGATGAAAGAGGGTTGGATAGACATAGAAATAAAAAATTATAATAATACAGTTTCAATATTATTATATGGATAAAAGTATAAGGATATAGAAAAAATGAAAACACCTTATAATCCTTAATTTATGTATAAAGATCATTCAAAGTTAAGTAAATAAGCAAATAATTTATGATAAACGATATATTACTGGAGCCTGATCTAAGGGCCATTAAAAGAGAAAACAAATTAGTTCATATTATCTACAAAATATGTATTAAATGTGTAAAGGAGAACATAAAGATGGATAGGTTACAAAATTGGATCAAACAATGGTGATATAAATCTTATGTGGAAAATAATTGATAACCATGAAAGGTATAATTAAATCCTAATTAGAGCTAGAAATTAATTCTTATAAAAGTCACATTGAAAAAGTTCAATTTATAAGGCAAAATACTAAGTCAAAATATTGAGGGATGTTAAATAGTTAGGTTTCCCATAAATAAAATGAAATAAATCAAGTTATATATAAAAAATATAGGATCATTATATAGATACATTAATAAGAAAAGGCTATTTTATCAAGGCTCGGGATATAACTAAAATAAAATAATTGAAATGTGAGGGTTAAGTGTACTTTTATCCCAAAAAAATAACAATGATGAAGACATTCAAAAAATAATTTGTTACTATCTAAAATTAATATCAGCACTTTGTTAAACAGAGTCACTAAATTTAAAAAATCTTACGAATACAAATGGAATTAGATATAATCTCAAGTAGCATGAATTCAATCTAAGGCGCATAAATATTTTTAGATGTGCAAAACTTTGCTCTCGTTTCACCCCTTCAAGTGAATTACTAAAATTAATATTTTCCATTTCCCCCCTTCTTGTTTGGCACTTTTTATCACAAATCATGAAGATTACTAGTTTCATTTTTATTTACTTGGTTCTATACATGTTGTATAATTTTCTAATACTTGGTGGTTTTTAGTTTTGATGGTATCATTGACAATCAAGTTCACAATACTGATTTTTTTCAAGTTCTAATTATAAGATCAAATTTTAGAAGATATTAATCCTAAAAATATTTCTCAAAGTGTGTTATTGGTTAACAATGAACACATCAACATAAGTGGGCTTAATTTTGATGAGATAGAAAATAAGGCTTTTAAAAGGGTTCCATAATTATCAATCTTGTACTAACTAATTTAATAGGAAACATGAATTAAATTATTATAATTCTAATGAACTTAAATTGTTGCATAATTGAATAAAATATATTCAGCTAGAAAGATGGTTAGTCCAAAGTTCTATGTAGTTTTAGCAAAAAGTAATAGTGAAGAAGTAGTACTAAGCGATACATGTCTTCATATCAGTCTTCCAATATATATTAGTGCAATATGTTATTTAAATTGTTGCATTGGCCAATGAATGACATGGTAGATAATGAGATGCTCCCAATTAGTTTTCAACAAAGGGAATTTTGTTTTGTTTGAATTTATATTTTTTTGATGATTTTGTAACATTGATAGTGCATGCACATCATCCAAAAAATTGTCAATCTAATGCAACCAAGGTATGGTGTTATTAGTCATTTTTCACACCTTAGAATTTTATAATGCACCATGAAATTGTGTTAGTAAAGCACATAAATGTACATAAAAGGAACAAGTGGCACTACAGAAATTTTATAGAAATGATCATTTTGGCACATGTTTCTACTAGACCATTAGCAAGAAATCATGTTATTGGTCAATTTTTTACACCTTGAAATTGTATGATACATCATTAAATAAAGAAAGTAAAGCACATAAAAATACACAAAAGGAACAAGTGACACCATGGAACTCTTCATAGAAATGGTAAAAATAGTGTATGTTTCTATTACATCATTGTTTGGAAATCAATTGTGTGCTATTAATAAAATCCTTTGGATCCATCGGATGTGGTTCACAAGATAACTATTCGATGCAAACAAAAAAGAGAAAGGTGTCATACAAGAAAATGTTTACCAATTCCTTTTTTTTTGAAATAATCAGTTCAATACCATTTAATTATTTTTGTTAATTTTTAGTATGCATTTTTTTAAATTATTTTAGATTGACACTCCACTAGTAATGTTTTAGTGTAAATATTTGTGTTAAGCCTTATATCTAGATATTTTTCTACACATAGGATATAATATTTTGGAGAAGTGATTTGTAGTCTTTGTTCTTTAGGCCTTGTAGTTTACATTACCATCCATCCTTTTTATCTTATGATGATAGAAAAAATAATTTTGTTTTGTTTACTTATTGTTTTAGATTTTTTCACTATTTCTAACTAAATTATATCTCAATTTTAGTTGGATTGCAATATTATTTGACCATTTATTTTAGGAATGATCAGGTAACTATTATTTACATTTATTACAGGCCAAGTAGAGTATATATATACATCATATTGTAAGAAACAACCTCATAAAATAATAGGGTTATTTTCTAGATCATGTCACACGTTTACAACATTTCTCATGTTATTTTATAGATGTGTAAAACTAGAAATATAAATATCAATACTTATGGTAGACCTAATGAGACTGAAAAATATTATGTTAATTTACTATATTTTTAGGCCTATGTCAAAATCCTAAATATTTTAATGCATAAAATTGTTATTACTAAATCATGTATAGTTATTCACAACCATCTTTTTCTTCAATCCTTGATAATAAATCCTTAAAGAAGAGCTAACCTCACTAATCCACTATTTAATATTCTAATGGTAGCACAAGGCGTTCTTTAAAATTTTATCAATTGGAATATTTGAAGTCTTATAATTCTTCTTGTCCCTCTAGATATGTCAAATTGTGTATCAACTAATTCTTTGATGTCCTTGCCAAAATTCACAAGAGAAGGTTTTAAGAGCCTTATAAAGAAACTTCGAGGTGTTGCAAAAATTTATATTCTATATTTTATCACAAAAAATAAAATAACATTTATATTACTTTTTCCTTATTTTAAAGAAAAGTGCTTGATTGGTATGATTGGTGTAGAATTCAATCAATTCATGGGTCATCCTAGAGTTTTTTTTTTTTTTTTTAGATTCAAGGACAAGGGAGATCTCTCTTTGCTTGTACAATAAATAAGAAACATAAAGAGGAGTATGGTGGAGAAACATGGAAGCACAATAAAATAGATTCTTATAATAACAATAATAAAAATAAAAGAACATTATTACTGAAACATAGAAAAGTAAGAAATTTCGAAATGATGCAAGTGAGAAGAAACATAGAAAAGTAAGGGAGGAAGAACTTTTTGAAATGAGGTGAGGTGGAGGTGAGGTGGGAGTGGGGGTTTTAAGGGAGTCTATCGATGGATAAGATGAATCAGATGAAGATGATGATGATGGATTCACTTTACTTGGGCCTCGATTGGATGCTAGGAAGCACTCTGCATTTTGTTTGCTCTGTGGTTGGAGATTTTAGGAAAGGGTGTCTTTGGATTACATACCTAGGAGAGTAATTGTTGATGGCATAGATAAAATTTTGGTTGGGGATGTGGGTTGTGAAGGATGGGTCGTTTCTTTCTCCTACCCATTTCTTTACACTGATCCCATCATTTCTATCAGGGGCTCTTCCCCTCCTATATTTTGGGTGCCTATTCTTTCCCTAGTAGGGGCTACTTTTGGTGGCTCTTCTCTTGTGGTGACCTCTTTTTTGACAAGAAGATCTTTCTTTCAGCTAGATTGGTTTGTGAGTGGAGTGTGTGGAGAATGATGGTGGTTTCTTCCATTTCTTTTGTCAACATTTTGGGTGTTGTTGCTTTTTTGGTTGAGTGGCCCTATTTTTTGGATGGTTTTCCTTATTTTTTGAGGTTTCTAGGCCTGTTCTTCTTTGCGGGGGTTGGTAACCTTCTTTTATACCTATTTCTCTTTTGGGTTTCTTCTTTATTTTCTATCTTGGAGGCCTCTGTTGTGGTGGTGTTTTGGGGTCTTTGTATTCTTTGTCTTGCTCCCAAGGATGTTGTCTTGTTCCTGGAAGGTGTTGTTCATTCTTTCCTTTTTCTTATCCTCTTTGGATTTTGATCCTCTTTGAGGGGTTGGTTTAGTGGTTTGGCTCTCTAGGTTCTATTTAGACTTCCTTCATTGTGGGTTATTTTGTATGTTTCTATCCCCACTGGCTCCTTGGTTGGCTTTCCCATAATTTTTTGGTTTTTACTTTAGTATCTTTTATTTTATTTGGTTCTTCCTATAGAGGCGTCCCTATTTTTCATTAGAGGTGAAGATGGATGGTGTTAGAGATGACCAATCTTTGATTGAGGTGAAGGTGGATGTTGTAGTTGAGGCTAGCAAATGTTGTTGGGAAACTGATGATGTGTTTCCTCACTCTCCTATGGAGGTGGAATTGCTGCATGGTTTTTAGGTTGAGGGAAGTTTGTCTAGGTAGTCGGTCTACTCTCCTTCTTTTCCTATTGAGGTGGCTCTCTCTCCTATTAAGGTGGAGAGAATGTGTGGGGGAGTATTTTGATTGTTGCTTCTCTTGATCCTAGTTGAGGAAGCCTGTCAAAACCCTCATGGAATTCTTTGTAGATGGTTTTGGGTACCTTGTCGAAACCTTGTTTCCTAGAATGTTCTTTCAGGACTTGCCGATATTGTCTAGGCCTTGACAAGTTGTGGGATCCTTGTAAATCACACTCTCTCAGGTTATCGAAGCCTTATAAAACCCAATCTAAAAGTTGAGGGAGCCTAGAAAAACCCTATGCTTCTTGTTTCTCTCAGGGACAGGCTAGATGTTGGTAGTTTTCAAGGGCCCAATTTGGCCAGTGTTTGTTTTTTGTTAGGTTCAGGCTTTGTGGTCTTCAGTGGCCTAGATATTTTGTTACAGGTTATGGGATCCTGGGAAAATATTTCTTTTTGGCTGAGGGTGCCTAAAAATACCCCCATTCTTTCTTTTTTGAGGTCTATTATTTGTTGACTTATATCCTCTAGTTGGGCCAACATGTTTTGTAATGTTTTAATCTTGACGATTGGTTGGTGGCTGATTAATTGTGGTTCCTCTATTTTTTACTTATGCTTTGTTCAGTCTTTGGATGACCATAAGTCTAGAAGGTTTTAGGTCCTTTCTAATACCTATTATTTCCTGCTAGTTAGTCTAGTCCATTTTTTGATGCAAGCTCTCTAATTGTAAGGGTTCTGGGGCCCCTTCAAAACCTGTTTTATCCTAATAAAAAATAATATTACTTCCAAAAGCTTGATGGAGCTCAAGACAACAAGAGATAGAGATTTTTTTTTTACTTCGAGGAATCTATGTCACTTGAGAGAAATCTATATAGGTAATTATGGAATGCAAGATCATTAGAGAGAGAGAGAGAGATAGAGAGAGAGAGATATTAAAAATATGAGGAAATGAGGTAATATAAGTCTACTAATGAGACATAATATTGAAATTGAATAGGGATGTTTCCACTAACCCATAAATTAAAAATATCATGTACAATTTACAACACCACACTTTTATTGTTCAATTGATTACAAGTAAACCTAATTTCACCCCAAAACTTAGATAAACCTTTAAAAATCCACATTAATCAATTCAAGATTTAATAATGGATAAATTCTAAATTGGCATATTTAAATCTAGATGTACAAGAGGGTGGAAATTTAAGCCAAAAATTTAAACACACATTCATTACATGTTCACATAGGGTATGGCTTTCCAAATTAATTTTAAAGATTATATTCGGGTTTACAAATTAATAATAAAATAGGATACCGCACTCAAATTGAATATGATGGGTAAGGCTTGAATAGTTAAGACCAATGTGACATATATGAGATAACAACCATTGGGGTATAACTCATAAATTTAGAGTGAAGAAGAAATTTTTTTTCTACCTATAGCCATTTTACAAACATCAAGGGTATGTGCTTAATATATAAATAGGTACCAAATTTTTTCATTGACAAAATTATTGTTGGATGAATTTTGAGTTGGTGTTAAGGATGGTGAGTGGGTGGCTTATTAGGTAGTTGTGTTGGAATTCTACTAGGATAATAGGTGATGTGTAGGACAATCATTCTATTTGTAATGTCATATGTACAGTTCCTTTTCCACCCCAACTTACCTTAAATACTAAAGATGAGAAAATTATTCATTGGAAAGGTGGTGGGTTTGTTTTTCATAGCTCCTTAATTTTGCATGATGTGAGTTGTCCTCTCAGATGTGGGGACAGCAAAGGAAATCAATCCAAAGATATCCTTTTTGATGAGTATTTTTTACTAGACAAGGATAGTTTTATTAGCTACAGTTTATTCTTGTGTCGCTTTCAGACCTCCTATTCTAGCACTATGCTAAAATTTACTAATATGTTGGCCCCTTTGAAGAAAAATGAGCCTAAAAGTTGCAAGAAACTACCAAAAATAAAGAGGTGTGTGATTTATTCCACAAAGAGGGCATGGCGCACTTCTTTCTGACTATAAAGGGTTATAACAAAGCCTTGTTGGCAAACTTCTACAATTCTTGGGAGAATGGTGAGGTGTCTATTGGTTGAATTTTCTTTGTGGTGTAATTGGAGCTCATAGAGGAAGTTACTAGGCTGCAAAATGAGGGTGAAAAAGTGGAAAGAAAAAGCTCTGGAGATTACAAGACTTACATGAAGAGATTCTTCGAGAAAGGAGAGAGGCCGATGGTAATACAAAATGGGTATGGTTGTTCTATCCTTCCTAAGAACTATGGTATCATTAGCTAATTTTGGATGAAATATTTTACCTTAAAAGATAGGTATACCTATGTGCATGGCTACTATTTTCTCATTTTGAATTACATTAGGCAAGGTGATAAGATTAATTTGCCTTATTTTCTTTTTACTTCTCTTGCGGCTAGTATTGCAAATGGTAGTAACCTACCACTACATCAAGGCCTTATTTATATCATGTATAAATATGCCTTTGACCACTCCCCCCATCCCAACTATTTAATTACCCTCCCTAGTAACTCAGAACCTAAGGAAAAGGCTCATGATTCATCTGTTAAAATTTAGCTCATTGAGACCAATCCACTACCTTCATCTAATAGTACCCCTACAATCAAGCCCATAGGGAAGAAGCCCTATGTTTTAGAAGAACATTAAACCTTGAAGGTTGCCCTACTTAAAATTAATCCTAATAAAAGAAAATTGGAAACCCCTAAAAACAACCCTATTAAAGATAGAAACATTGACAAAAATTCCTCCAAAAAAATCATCACCATTGACCTTGAATTACATGAATCAAAAAAGGAAGAGGAGAGGTTTTATGAGAAGGAAAAGAAGGAGGGCATTTCTAGAGATAGAAGGTTTTCTTGTCTCCTGACCAAAGATAGAAGGGTTAAGATTGAATCTAAAATGTCCACTCCTTATTCAGCTAAGTATTTTAATCCACAAGAGGGTGAACATTCCTCTAATAAGGACATTGATGGTGAGGAGTTCCATGTAAAGAGGAAGAACATGAAGAATAATACAAGGAGAAAATGGAAGAGGAGAGCGAATACTCAAAGGATAGGGAGGATTTTGTTCTAGTTTCCCCACCCCAAAACTCCCTGGATGTTGTTGATATGGTACCTTGCTCTTAGGATTTGCCCTCTGGTGTGGAGAAGGACAACACTACAAAGATGCAAGACTAAATTATAGATTTGCAAGTTAGGGTGATGAACTTGGAGTCACAAATTGAAGAGTACATGAAAAGGTTTCAACAAATGGGCAACTCCTTAAGCTCTTTTTGTGCCATCACGGATGGCATTATGAGGAAAATGGCTATGTGATATGTTTCTTGATAGAGTGGGATAAAAATGAAGGTAAGGAAGTATTGAAGAAAGGCATATTGGATGATGAAGACACAAATGAGGAGACAATTCCCCTAGAGATCTAGAATGAACATGTGAGAGACTTGAGCGAAATTGGAACCTCATCAGGGAAGATTAAGCAGTATTTGTTTTTCTTTTTACTAATAATGATATTTAGTATAGTTAGGCGTATGTATTATAATGAATCAGTTTTGAATAGGCTAGTGTTCCATTTACTTAAGACTTTTATTAAAAATACTTGCTAGACTATGTTCATGGATTCTTTATGTTTAGATATTTTTTAGGTGTTAAAGATATAAACCTTGAAAAATATTCCTCCAAAAAAATCATCACCATTGACCTCAACTTACACGAATCAAAAAAGAAAGAGGAGAGGAAAATTTAGAAGGGAAAGAAGGAGGGCATTTTTAGAGATCGAAGGTTTTCTTGTCTCCTGGCCAAAGATAGAAGGGTTAAGATTGAATATAAAATGTCCACTCCTTATTTAGCTAAGTATTTTAATCCACAAGAGGGTGAAGCTTCCTCTAATAAGGACATTGATGGTGAGGAGTTCAATGTGAAAGAGGAAGAATAGGAGGAACAATACAAGGAGTAAATGGAAGAGGAGAGTGAATACTTGGAGGATAGGGAGGATTTTTTTCCAGTTTCCCCACCCCACAACTCCCTAGATGTTTTTGATATGGTACCCTACTCTCAAGATTCACCCTCTGGTGTGGAGAAGGACAACACTAGGAAGATGCGAGACTGAATTATAGATTTCCAAGTTAGGGTGATGAACCTAGAGTCAAAAGTTGAAGAGTACAGGAAAAGGTTTCAACAAATGGGCAACTCCTTAAGCTCTTTCTATGCCATCACCAATGGCATTATGAGGAAAGTGGCTATGTGATATGTTTCTCGATAAAGCAGGATAAAAATGAATGTTAGGAAGCTATCGAAGCAAGGCATACTGGATGATGAAGACACAAATAAGGAGACAATTCCCCTGGAGATCCGGAATGAACATGTACAGAGACTTGACCAAAATTGGAACCTCATCAGGGAAGATTAAGAAGTCTTTGTTTTTCTTTTTACTAATAATGATATTTAGTATAGTTATTTGTATGCATTCTAATGAATCTCTTTTGAATAGGATCGTGTTCCATTTACTTCAGACTTTTATTAAAACTACTTGCTAGACTATGTTCAGGGCCCTGTCCCTACTAATATAATAAAAAATCTTAAAATAATTAGGTGGATGATGAGGATGATCTAGAGAGCCCTTTTGATGTGATTAACATGGCTCGTGATAATAAGATAGTAGTTTATGGTCAAGATGAGTTTTCTCAGACCTCTATGTCTGATTTGCAAGAGGTTTTATTGGAAGTTCATTTAGATAATCTGGCTATTGTATAAGATCATCATGCGACCCCATGGGTTCAAATAGATCAACCATATGTGTCCTAGGTTTGAAGAAACAGTTGGTCAAATTTTGATAGTTTTTGGACTCATGGCACTTGAGAGATCGCACTGGTATGGTATGACTCTTGATGTTCTAGAACTTTGGGATGCATGATAGGGGCATGCCTATCATAAATATTCCCAACCAAATGCGCTCACGACATTGGTTTGTGCACACGACGAACCGAATCAATTCTAGCCAATCTTGCAACCGATGGTTTTTACAATAGGCAAAAAAATGCTACCAATTGAAAATCGCTTGGAGTCATCGAAAAATGAGATAGGCCATTGTAGAGGAGTCTCACGGGACCCCACAAGTTCAAATGGATTGACCATATATGTCCTGGATTTAAAGAAATGGTCCATCAAATTTTGATAACTTTTTGGACTCATGGCAGTTGAGAGATTGCACTAGTATGGTATGACTCTTGACATTTCGATGCTTTGGGATGCATGAAATGGGCATGCCTAGCATAAACCTACCCACCTAGATGTGCTCATGATGTTGGTTTGTGCACACGACAAACTGAATCAATTCTAACCAATCTTGCAACTTTTCATTGCATGTAACTAACGGTTTTTGCAGAAGGTAAAAAATAATACCTATTGAAAATGGCTCCGACTCGTAAAAAACTAAGATAGCCTATTGTAGAGGAGCCTCACACAACCCCACGGGTTCAAATGGATCGACCATATGTGTCCTGGATTTGAAGAAACAGTCCTTCAAATTTTGACAATTTTTTGGACTTAGGGCAAGAGAGATCGCACTGGTACGGTATGACTCTCAATGTTTTGTCTCTTTGGGATGCATGACAGGGGAATGCCTAGCATAAGCCTGCCCACCAAGACATGCTCATGACATCAGTTTGTGCACATGACGAACCGAATCAATTATAGCAAATCTGGCAACTTTTCATTGCATGCAACTGATGGTTTTTGTAGCAGGGGAAAAAATGCTACCAATTGAAAATGGATCCGACTCGTCAAAAAATGAGATAGTCAATTATAGAGGAGCCTCACGTGACCCCACCAGTTCAAACAGATCGACCATATGTATCCTGGATTTGAAGAAATAGTCCGTCAAATTTTGATAATTTTTTGGACTCAAGGCAATTGAGAGATCGCACTAGTATAGTATGACTCTCGATGTTTCAACGCTTTGGGATGCATGACAAGGGAATTCCTAGCATAAACCTACCCACCCAGTTGTGCTTGCAATGTCAGTATGTGCACATGATGAACTGAATCAATTCTAGTCAATCTTGCAACTTTTCATTGTATGCAACTTATGGTTTTTGCAGCAGGCAAAAAAATGCTACCAATTGAAAATGGCTACAAATCATCCAAAACCAAGATAGGCCATTGTAGAGGAGCTTCACATGACCCCATGGGTTCAAACAAATTGACCATATGTGTCTTGGATTTGAAGAAACAATCCATCAAATTTTGACAATTTTTTGGACTCAGGGCAATTGAGATATCGCACTGGTACGATATGACTCTCGACATTCCAGCACTCTGGGATGCACAAAAGGGGCATGCCTAGCGTAAACCTACCAACTTGAACATGCTCATGATGTTGGTTTGTGCACATGACGAACTGAATAAATTCTAGCCAATCTTACAACTTTTCATTGCATGCAACTGACAATTTTTACAGCAGGTGAAAAAATGATACCAATTGAAAATAGCTCCAACTCATCAAAAAATGAGATAGGCCATTGTACAGGAGCCTCATGTGACCCCATGGGTTCAAACGGATCGATAATATGTGTCTTGGATTTGAAGAAACAATCTGTCAAATTTGACAATTTTTTGAACTCAGGGCAATTAAGAGATTGCATCGGTACGGTATGACTCTCGACATTCTGATGCTTTGGGATGCATGATAGGGGCATGCCTAGTGTAAAATTTCTCACTTGGATGTGCTCATTATGTCAGGTTGTGCACATGATGAACCGAATCAATTCTAGCCAATCTGGCAACTTTGCATTGCATGCAACTGACGGTTTTTGCAGCAGGCAAAAAATGCTGCCAATTCAAAATGGCTCTGACTCATTGAAAACTGAGATAGGAAATTATAGAGGAACCTCACATGACCCCATAGGTTCAAACAGATTGACCATATGTGTCTAAGATTTGAAGAAATAGTCTATCAAATTTTGACAATTTTTTGGACTCAGGGCAATTGAGAGATCGTACCGGTAGGGTATGACTCTCGACATTTTGGCACTTTGAGATACATGATAGGGGTAGGCCTAGAATAAACCTACCCACTTGGATGTGCTCATGAGTTCATTTTGTGCACACAATGAACTGAATCAATTCTAGCCAATTTGGCAACTTTGCATTGCATGCAACTGACGGTTTTTGCACCAAAAATATGCTACCAATTGAAAATGGCTCGGAATCATCAAAAAATGAGATAGGCTCTTGTAGAGGAGCCTCATGCAACCCCATAGATTCAAAAATATCTATAATATGTGTCTTGGATTTGAAGAAATAGTCCGTCAAATTTTGACAATTTTTTGGACTCAAGGCAATTGAGAGATTGCAACGATACGGTATGACTCTCAATGTTTCGGTGTTTTGGGATGCATGATAGGGACATTCCTAGTGTAAACCTACTCACTTGGATGCACTCGTTATGTCGGTTTGTGCAAACGATTAACTGAATCAATTCTAGCCAATTTGGCAACTTTTCATTACATGCAACTGACGGTTTTTGTAGTAGGCGAAAAAATGCTACAAATTGAAAACGGCTCTGACTCGTCAAAAACTAAGATAGGCCATTTTAGAGGAGCCTCACCCAACCCCAAGGGTTCAAATGGATTGACCTTATGTGTCCTAGATTTGAAGAAACAGTCCGTCAAATTTTGACAATTTTTTGGACTCAAGGCAATTGAGAGATCGTACCGGTACGGTATGACTCTTGATGTTCCAACGCTTTGGGATGCATGATAGGGGTAGGCCTAGTGCAAACCTTCCCACCTGGATGCGCTTGTGAGGTCGGTTTGTGCACATGGTGAACTAAATCAATTCTAGCCAATTTGGCAACTTTGCATTGCATGCAACTGACGGTTTTTGTAGCAAGTGAAAAAATGCTACCAATTGAAAATGACTCCGACTCGTCAAAAACTGAGATAGGCCATTGTAGAGGAGCCTCATACGACCCCACGGGTTCAAACAGATCAACCATATGTGACCTGGATTTGAAGAAACAATTCATCAAATTTTGATAATTTTTTGGACTCGGGACACTTGAGAGATTGCACAGTATGGTATGACTCTCGACGTTCTGGCACTTTGGGATGCACAACAGGGGCATGCCTAGCATAAACCTACCCACCCAAACATTCTCGCAACATTAATTTGTGCACACAATAAACAAAATTTTACCATTGCAAGCGTGAGTGTGCTCTCGTAACACACATATTATTGTTTATATACAAATTGATGATTTTTGTTGTTTATATGCATATTGTTGATTACATATCTAAATATTTATTTAAACTTATAAAAGGGTAGTCACCAAATACAATGAATACATAATAATGAACTGAATACAAGGAGTTTTGTAGGGTTAATTCAACATTTTAGAAATTTTATCAAATCATATTCCACAATTGAAATATGTTATATCATATATTTTTGTTGTTTATATTCATATTGTTGATTACATATGCAAATATTCATTTAAATTTATAAAAGGACAACCACAAAATATAATGAATACAAAATAATGAACTCAATACACATTTATTGGATCGAATATCGATATTTATATATATAAAAAAGTCATGTCTGCCAAGTCAATACAAGTATTACAAAAATGTGGCATATGCCATGTCCAGATCGATATATAATAAAAATGTAGAATATATCTACATGTATTGGTCATTCTATGACCAAAACTAACACTATATGATCCTAAACTTGTGGTGGATCATCAAAATCAAGCCTCTTCGGTGCAGTACGCGGCTCTGTAGATGGCTACAAAACCAAAATTCAAAAGATAAGTTAGAATTCTTTTGTAGAAAATAGTTCACAATTAACAACATAACTATGCATTTAACTTTAATTCCTTTGCAATTGAAATGTAGTTTACCTCATCGGCTGATCTAGGAGCTACTGTCTTCATTCTCCTCTCCTTGTCACTCTTAGGAGTTTTCTTGAAGACATACTTAAATGGGTCCACGTTATGGTCATACTGCGAAGGGGTCTATTGTAGATTAAATGTACAATTAATACAATTTACTAACATAAATATATTAAAAACACTTAAAAGCTATAATATAGAGAACAATGACACACCTGTTCCTAAGATGCTTCTCCAATGGAATGAGGATGGCTCACCATCGATGTAGAAACTGACGCTATTACCTATACAAAAAATATTCAAAGATTAAATACAATTAATTTAATAATAAGTATTGAAGGTTAAAAATAATTGTATATGGTGAAAATGGATAGCAATAAACAACAATATTGAAAGACTAAAATGGATTCAACCACCAAACCCTAGCCTAACAATGAACAAAGATCCACCATAACATATGAAGATAACCTAAGACAATGCAAAATAACTCAAAAATCACAAAGATTATACCATCACATGTCCACTAGGGTTTTGATCTCCATTCTTCCTATCTCCATTGATCTTGTTTGATATGCTTGCTCTCAGATTTTTGTATGCACAAGAGCTCAACAAAGAACGGAATGTGGTTGCAAGTAGGATCGTAGTGTAGCCAAGTACTCCAAAATTAGTCATTAGTCATTAGGGTATGTCATTAGGGTTTGGTAATGAAGAAAGCATCTCCTTAAATAGAAGACACAATAGAAAATGGAGGGTTAAGATTGAGAGGTGTAAAAAGAGAGGTCGGCTAGGATTAGAGGGTAGGTATAAGAAATACCAAAATAATGAAAGAGGTAGGTAGTGTATGAATTAAGAGATGAATGACATGTGTCATGTGTAGAAAAGGTTAATGAATTAATTAAATAAATAAAGATTTATTTAATTAATAGAAGAAGTAGGACAATTAAATAAATAAAATATTTATTTAATTTAGGAAAGGGATAATTTAAATAAATAAATGTATTTATTTAAATGAGAAATAAGGCTAGAAGAGGATAAATGAATTAATTAAATAAATAAAGATTTATTTAATTAATAGAAGAATTAGGCTTAGATAATTAAATAAATAAAATATTTATTTAATTAGACATGACAATTTTGGGTGTCTACATTTTGCCCCTCTTTGAGACAATGCGGCTTGTCGCGTTGTTTCAAAGAAGATAAGATGAACTGATACAGAGTTGCCCCAGGATGGGAATGATATGCCCCCTCGAGAGATTGGATGAAAAAGTCTGGAAAGATTGCAGACAATCTCTCGATAAGAAAGATGGGATAGAATGGACTGATTGGATAAAGTGACAAAGTCACGGGATGAGGAAGACTGACTCGGGAAATGAGGGCGAGGGCTAGGGTAGGCTATAAGATAGACCACGGGCAAAAGACATCCTCATTGTCATTCACACCCTTACGAGATCACAGTGCAAAGCGAGAAAAGAGCAGCAGCAGTCAGCAGCGATGGCATTCGTTCATAGATTCGACCGTGTCCGCCGATTCCAGCGACCAGCCGATGCAGGAGAGCCAGTAAGTACCCGAAAACCTCCTCGTACTTTCACGCATTTCAAGTTTTGTCATAAATGCATGTTTAGGAGCAATAAATGCGCTAGAAATAGGGTAGTTTAAAAGTGCAAAAACGCGCAACCGCGTCTGTGTCAGTGCCAGGCGCGTCTGTGTCCTACAGGCGCGTCTGTGTCGGGTCCAGGCGCGTCTGTGCCTGGAACCGCGTTTGTGTGGAATGCGGACGCGTTTGTGAAATGTAGTAGCGTCTGTGCTTTTGAATAGCGTTTATGTCATGCAGGGACGTCTGTGTTCCCCGGTCGCGTTTGTGTCTGGCATAGGCACGTTTGTGTTCAGAAAGCGCATCTGTGTTGCAGAGGCATGTTTATGCAGTCTATAAGCGCGTTTATGAGTTAAAAGCGCGTGTGTGTGTTGAAAAAGTGCGTTTATGTGTTTAAATGCATGGTTTTAGTCCTTTAGGTCAAATCGGCAGTGCTGTGATGAACATACGCTGTCGATTGGATAAGTTGCTGAGAGGATACACTCAAGCAGGTCCTCTAGGAAGATTAGGATAGATCAAGGCACTTTGTGATGAACAGGGAGCACCAGGATATGCAGCACTTTGTGATGAACAGGGAGTGCGAATGTGAGTGACACTTTGTGATGAACAGGGAATGTCACACTCGTAGTACTTTGTGATGAACAGTGAGCACTACTAGGATAAATAGCAACACTTTGTGATGAACAGTGAGTGTCACTAGGGTAGATAGCCATATGCATTTAGGTAGCGAGTAGCATTTTGTGATAAACAGTGAATGCCACGATAACTGACAAGATTGATTTGCTTGACTGCAGGAGTATTTGCCGATGTTGGAGTCACGGGAGAGATTCCCGTCGACACAGAGACTGCGACCAGAGTTGTCTATCCAGGACATGATTTCCATTGAGGAGATGGGCCTCACACATATGCTCTATGTGCCCGAGTTTCGGGCAAACATGGGGTTGCTGACTGCATTGGCCGAGAGATGGCACTCAGAGACATGCACGTTTCACCTGCCGATGGGTGAGATGAAAGTGACACTGGAGGATGTATACAGGATATTACATGTTCCCATTGATGGAGAGTTGATCCCCTACGACCGTGACGGTGACAGGGAGGCCTTGAGACGGGTCTTTCAGGATCCTGAGTTGGAGATGCGAGCAGGCCATGTAGCCTGGGACACCATGACTGCCACAGGATTGGCATTGCCGGCAGTTGTTGGGGGAGTTATCAGTGGATACCTGTGTCCAGACAGGGCCACACGAGGATTGGCAGTGGGCTGGGGAGGGGCCTTGGAGACGCTGATGGCAGAGCACACTAGGTATGCATGGGGGCCATGTGTCCTAGCACATTTGTATTATGAGCTGCATCAGTTTGTATACCATGGATCAGTGGGTTTGGGTTGCGGTGTGACTCTCTTGCAGGTGTGGGCCTATGAGCACCTTCCAGTGACGAGGCCGATTCATTTCAGAGGCAGAGGACAGGGACAGAGTTTTGTTCATTTGTATGCCATGATCACATCCCAGCCTCGGATTGGGAGATTGGAGCACTGGAGGAGAGTCATTGATGACATTGATATGGTGATCTGGAGGCTGTACCTGGGGTGCGAGGAGTGGGGGGACGATGCACTGGAGCTGCCCTACACCTTCCGGAGCAGGTACCTGATTGGGCGGACGCCCTATATATTAGAGAGACAGCTAGTGGATAGGGTATGCAGGCAGTATGGCAGGATTCAGAGGATGCCGCGAGGCTCGGGCATGTATGCCCGTACAGTCAGAGATCAGGTGCAGTTTGGCCCACTGCTATCATATGATCAGGCAGTGATGCAGCTAGCGGAGATGATGCCGATGCCATGGGACATGTGGCCAGAGGTAGATGATGCAGGGATGGACGCAGAGTACTCTGCATACTGGGCAGAGCATCCATTTCCGAGGTTGACAGATCCGGCAGAGCCAGTGGATGGAGAGGGTGGAGGAGATGATGATGAGGGAGGAGGGGATGCAGGTAGGGGCCGGCGGAGGCGGAGGGGAGTGGTGGGAGAGAGACGGGTAGCACCTCGGAGGGAGGGAGGTCAGGAGAGAGCAGCTCCAGTGGTGAGAGGACGGGGTGGACTGCCCCTACAGGTGCCAGCAGCACAGGGTCCCAGAGAGGGACAGAGACAGGTGCAGCCAGAGGGACAGAGACAGGTACAGCCACAGGTACCTATACAGGCACAGGGACAGGTGCAGGCAGAGGCACAGGGACAGGCACCTGTAGAGGAGGAGCCACAGGCAGGGACGGAGAGCGGAGACTCCGAGGAGGATGAGGTGGTGAGGCTGCGGGAGATCTGCCAGGGCCAGGCAGATGAGATTGAGGATTTGGTTCGAGAGAGGAACCACCTCAGGATCAGGGTCTGAGATACAGAGCGGGAGAGGGATCAGGCCATCCAGAGATATACCGAGGCCGAGACAGCTCTGAGGGCAGGTAGGCGGGCAGCAGAGGATGCAGGGGCAGGCTACGCCTATGTTTTGCGAGCTGGAGAGGAGATCGCCTACTGGAGGGATCTATATTATGCAGCCGTGCCAGCAGAGCAGCGGGCTAGGAGCTTCCAGAGGTCGTCGCGCACAGCGACGGCTATGGGAGGGAGCCGCAGGAGACAGGCATCCAGCGGTGGGGTTATGGGGCCTCCACCACCACCAGAGGGACAGGGGGATCCAGGGGCAGGGCCATCTACAGCTCAGACTCCGTCGAGGCGAGGTGGCTCCGAGGGAGGGAGTTCCTCATAGCTATAGTGGGCTCCCATTGTATCAGTAGATGTATCATTGTTGTATTGTAGACACCTGCGGGTGATTCTTTTGTAGCCATATGATTCTTTTGACATCATTGTATTATGACACATTTGATTGATTATATATATGAGATGATTCATCTTTTGCGGCAGCTATATGCATGTGTACCTTATGTGATGCATGTGTTATGATATGGATGCTTATATGATGTAATGCCATATATTTTTGTTCTTTTATGTTGTATATGTGATGCATGATGCGAATAAAAATGCAAATGATTATTTACATAATGAAAATGTGAGATGTGCTAACATGTGTTGTATGCAGGATGTGATGCAATGATAATATCTATATGTATGAAATGCTTATATGTGGTGATGCAGGTGCAACTATATGAAATGCAAATGTTTTTGGTGTGTCATTATACTCAGTCATGTGATAGCGGGCTACGCGGACTCGAGAAGGACAATGAAAGTCAATCAAGAAAGGGGGATGGAAGACAGAAGATATGAACGTGAAAGAGCTTCTTGTGCGTTATCATCATTGAGCTTTATTATGGCAGAATAGGTTATGACAATCGAGGCATATGTTCGGCCCAGAAAGTCATTGTACCTGTTTGCATGGAGATAAGACAGTCACAAACAAGGAATGCCCCAGTTCACACTAGACTCACAATGTCCTCATATCCTTGGACAAGTCATAGCATTACTAAAAGACAATCCACAGACAGCAAATGCAAATAAGTGACGATACCCCATCCTCGCCTTTCTAGTCAAAGACATCCTGGAGATAGAATCTCTAGTCAAAGACATCCCGGAAAAGCTAAAAGACATGTCACCAAAAAGATAAAACCAAAAGAAAACCAAGACTCGACACCCACATCCACTGTAGTCCTCAAGTTTGTGTCTCTTGTCACTTGTTTAAGTCAAATTTTGATTGTGGTCACAATGTTCACTTTCACAAAAAGGATAGATAGCACTGAACCATATGTTGTCTGAGTCTGTTAAAAGATTTGATTTTGTTGAAGCCCATTGTTGCTGCTGTGTTTCCTTGGAAACTGACTGAATCCATGAAACTGATACCTTATTGTGGAGAAGATGAAACTGTATTGCGGATCTGTGATGCAAAATGTTGCTTTATTGCGAATTGCGTGCGGATAGACCTTATTGTGCGCGGATAGATCGAAGAGAGCTGAAAGAAACTGTACTCCTCGAAACATGTGATGTTCTCAGTTCCACACCCATTACTAGACGTAGGAATTGGCCGTAGTCACAAATAGGATCTGATTTATTATGGATGGAAAGAGAGTGAAAAGGGAGGGTTTATTATGAATGGCTAACCAATCTTGGGTAGATCAATAACAAGCCATGATGGGAATGGGTAAGTTTATTGTGAGTGAATTGGTCGTGAGTGTGTGCGAAGTGAAAGAATGAAAGGGAATCCTGAAAGAGGGAGGCGCAAAGTCCCTACGCATGGCGCTGGTGACCCAGTTTTCACCATGGTACTTGCCCAGGGCACCACCGAAGTGGTTTTCACCGTTGGACGAAATTATTTCTCTTTACTTTTTTTGGATTTTGCAATTTTTTTGTTGTCACAAGGCGCCTGTTTGCCAGGTTTTCACCAAGTAACAATTTTTTTGTTTTTATAATTTTTTTTTGTATTTTTGAATTCTTTTTGATTTTTTTTTTGTGTTTTTGCATTAGGATACTCAAAAAGAGCTTATGTGTAGAACCTGCGAAGGTGCATGCTGTTGATAGGATCCTCCAAAGATTCCCCTTTTGTAGTTGAGAGTTGATATGCCCCAGATCCATATACTGCTGTGATGATGTAAGGACCAAGCCAGTTGGGTTCAAATTTGCCCTTCTTTTCTCTATCTTGCTGATTCTTGGGGTTCTCTCTGAGGACTAAGTCACCTACCTCAAATGTGCGAGGCTTGACCTTGTGATTGTAACTGTGACTCATTCGTTGTTGGTAAGCCTTGAGATGATTAAAAGCAGTGTGTCGTCGTTCCTCCAGCAGTTCTAGTTCTTGTAGGCGAGAGACCCTGTAGTCTTCATCGTTGATTATGTTTCTCAAGGAGACCCGTAAAGAAGGTAACTCGACCTCAATAGGCAAGATGGCTTCAGCACCATAGACAAGTGAGTAAGGTGTAGCTCCTGTAGGTGTGCGGACACTGGTACGATAGGCCCAAAGTGCGGGATTGAGTTGGACATGCCAGTTACGGCCAGCGTCGTCGACTGTCTTTTTAAGTATTTTGAGAATTGTTTTGTTAGACGCCTCAGCTTGGCCATTACCTTGGGGGTAATATGGTGTGGAGAAACGATGAGAGATATGGAAGCGCTCACAGAGTTCACGAACATCCTGATTCTTGAAAGGACGCCCGTTGTCAGTGATAATGGAAGTAGGAATCCCGTATCGGCAAATGATGTAGTTCAGGATGAAAGTAGCGATTTGTTTCCCAGTAACTTGCGTGAGAGGCACGGCTTCAATCCACTTTGTGAAATACTCTGTGGCTGTGATAATGAATTTATGTCCGTTGGAAGAAGGAGGGTGAATCTTGCCTATGAGATCGAGTCCCCACTGACAAAAGGGCCAAGGAGATGCAAGTGGTTGTAGTTCTTGTGCTGGTGCGTGTATGAGGTCTCCATGAATTTGACACTGCTTACACTTCTTGACAAACTGATATGCATCTTTTTCTATGGTAGGCCAGTAGTATCCAGTCCTGATGAGTTTCTTGGCCAAGGTTGGACCACTAGTATGCGGACCACATATCCCTTCGTGTACTTCTCGTAACGCAATCTGAGCTTCGTCACTCTCTAAACATCTAAGGAGGGTGCCATCTAGACCTCGTCGGTATAGGATATCAGCTAGGATAACGTATCGGGAGGATTGGCGGATGAAAGTGCGGCGTTGGTTGTTCGATAAATCGGGAGGTAAGATGTTGTCGCGAAGGTATGTGAATATGGAACCATATAACTGGGATTCAGGACCAACAACACATATCATTTCCGTGAGAGTGATCTCATATGACGGAATCAGCAGGTTGTCAACCAGGAACTCATAACAGGTCTCATTTTGCGGTAGGTCAATGAGTGAAGCAATTGTAGCCATGGCATCAGCAGCGCGATTCTGTTCTCTTGGTATCTGCTCAAACTCTATCTTTGCAAAGTGTTGTTTCAGATCATCTACCAGTTGTTTGTAAGGCATTAGCTTTTCATCTTTTGTTTGATAATCATCAGTTGCTTGACGGATGACAAGTTGAGAATCGCCAAAAACACGAAGTTCCTGGATCTTCCACTGAACTGCAATTCTTAACCCCGTTGTTAATGCCTCGTATTCCGCTATATTGTTGGTGCAAGGAAATGATAAGCGGTATGACTTTGGTATAGAATCGCCTTGGGGAGTTATAAAGAGTATACCCGCTCCTGCCCCGTGCTGTGTGTATGAGCCATCAAAGTATAGTTGCCATGGCTTTGCAGGTGATATTGTTAGAATGGACTCATCTAGAAATTCTGACTGTAGAGGAACATCATCTATCATGGGAGCATCTGCCAATTGATCTGCGATGGCTTGTCCTTTGATTGCTTTTCTGTCCACATATTCAATGTCGAATTCACTCAAAATCATTACCCACTTGGCCAGTCGCCCAGTAAGTGTAGCTTTGTTGAGCAGATATTTTAGTGGATCAATTCTGGCAATCAACTTGGTCTTGTGAGTGAGCATATAATGTCGTAATTTTTGTGAAGCGAAGACCACAGCGAGACATGCACGCTCAATTGGTGTGTAGTTGAGCTCATATCCCACCAATGTGCGACTGATATAGTAGACTGCTTTTTCCTTGCCATCAGGTATTTGCTGTGCTAGTAGTGCCCCCAGTGCTGTTGGAGTAGCTGATATGTAAAGTAGCAATGGTTGATTCGGGATTGGTGGCATCAAAACTGGCGGGTTCAAAAGATAGTCTTTAAGTGCCTGAAAAGCCTGTTGACAGTTCTCGTCCCATTTGAACTTAATGTTTTTGTGTAGCAGGTGCTGGAAAGGATTACACTTATCTGCAAGTTGTGCTATGAATCTTCGTATGGACTGGAGTCTCCCTTGTAAAGACCGAAGTTGACTGATATTCTTGGGTGGCGGCATGTCCAAGATAGCCTTGACTTTTGCTGGATCCGCTTCTATTCCTCTTTTAGACACAATGAATCCTAGGAGCTTCCCGGAGGTTACTCCAAAGACACATTTCTTTGGATTTAATCTTACCTTGTATTTTTCCAGCCTATCAAAAGCAACTGAAAGTATGTCCAAGTGTGTATTTCTGTCTATTGATTTAACCAAAAGGTCGTCGACATAATCTTCCACCTTTACATGCATGAGATCATGGAAGATAGTAGTCATGGCTCGTTGATACGTGGCACCTGCATTTTTCAGCCCAAAGGGCATGACATTCCAGCAGAAGGTTCCCCATGGACAAGTGAATGATGTTTTATGTTGATCTTCAGGTGCAATCCTGATCTGATTATATCCAGAGAATCCGTCCATTAAAGATAACATCTCATGGCCTGCTGTGAGATCAACAATTAAATCAATGTTTGGTAATGGGAAATCGTCCTTCGGACAAGCCTTGTTGATATCCCTGAAGTCTGTACATATTCGGATGCTGCGATCTGGTTTGCTGACAGGTACTAAATTGGAGATCCATTCAGGATAATCAATTGGGCGTATGAATCCGACATCTAGTAATTTCTCCAGCTCTGCCTTGACTAATAATGCCACTTGTGGATGCATTTTCCTCAATTTCTGCTTTACTGGTTTTGCCCCCGGTTTGACTGTTAAATGATGCATTACTAAGTCGGGGTCTAGTCCAGGCATATCAGCATAAGACCATGCGAAGTTGACTTGTCGTTCCTTAAAGAAGCTTATGAACCTTGCTTTCTCGGCCTCTGTCAATGATTGAGCCAAAAATATGTTGTGTGGAACCTCTGCTGTACCAATGTTTGTCTTTATAGTCTCCTCTACCAACATGGATGATTTTTCCTCGTATGATGCTGGGAGAATGTCAAGCCTTCCATCTTCGGGCGCCTCAGAGAGGTTTTCACCCTCAGATACGTCCTTTCTTTTTACTTTTTTAGAGTCAGAGAGCGCCACAGTGTGGTTTTCGCCGTAAGACCCTTGTTTTGTCTTTATTTTCACATTTTTGCGACTAGAAGGCCCGACACCCTCACCAAAGTATGCCATGTTATTTAGCTCTATGGCGTATCCTGCTTTATGGTCTCCAAGAGGAAGATCATCGCGAATGCCAAGATAATCAACAATAGCTTCGTCATTTTGAAATGTATCAATCTGTGGTGGTCCATCCTGATCCCAGTCAATGAGTTGGGGGTGAACGAGGGGAAGGTCTTTAATGTCTTTAGAGTCCGCAAGGCTAATAGTGAAGATGTGGTTATATTCAGGTATGTCAAGATAGTCATCGAGGTCGTCAATGGCACTCTCCTCATCAGTGTCGATCGTGAGTGAGTCCAAATTATCATCACTAGTAGCACCCTCAGGGACAGGTGTCCTCATCCTATGTGATCCTGACCTAGGGCCCTGAAACGAAGCTTGTGCGGGATCCTTATGGGTCGGTTCTTGAACAACTCTGAATTTCTTGTAAAACTCCTCCTCCTCTATAGGTTCATCTGGCTCTCTAAATGTCTCATTAAGTTCATAATCGCTGGAGGATTTGTCTGAACCCCATTCCCACTCATTGGAGTCTGTGGAATAATTATCCTCTTGTTGAACTTCAGCCACTTTGACTCGCCATATCTGTTTTGTTCTCTTGTGTTGAATCTTGGGATTTAGAAAACCAAGCCCCTTAGAGCGTTCCCTCCTTGTAGTTAGCTCAGGTTGTAGAGGCTCCATGACACCTTCTTTGCGTAGTCCGAGAGGACTTTTTCCATCATACCCGAATCTCTGCAGAATTTTGAAACCTTTACCATAGTTTTCACAGGGTATTATAATTTGATCATGTGTATCATCTTCAGCGTCCTTATATAGCATTTTATATAAACTTTCTTCCTCTAGTTCGCCCCATTTTTGAAAGACGGTAGGATCCCATTTGAGGAGCATGATGGAGATTTGCTTATTAGGATGTGGTCTCCCATATTCCTTGGGGGAGTTCATGACTTGTCGTAAGAACATTGTTTGATTCAGAGTGTATTCTCCCATGCCTTTGTCTTGAAACCTGGCTCTAAGTTCACCTTGTTTGGATGTCGAGGGCTTTAATGACTCAGGATCAATATATGCTGAAGAAGGAGTAGCCTCACGATTGCTGGGAATGATAATCTCAGTATGTGATCTCAAGTTATTGCAATATATGAATGGATTTGGATCACCATTGACCGTTACCTCGACTCCATTATGAGGAAATTTTATGCACTGATGGTATGTTGATGGGACCGCTCTCATTTCATGAATCCATGGACGTCCTAGCAATATGTTATACGTGAGGTCTAGATCCAGGACTTGACAAATCACGTCCTTTGTTACTGGCCCTATTCTGAGTGGTAAGATGACCGTGCCCTTGGACGAGCGCTCTTCATCATCATAAGCCTTAATAGTGATTTGGTTTGTAGCATTCACAACTTTGTCAGAATATCCCAATTGTCTGATGGTGCTCAATGTACAAATATTAAGACCTGCTCCTCCATCTATCAGGACTCGTTTTATTCGGTGTTTATGTATGAAGGCTTCAATATGTAGAGGTGCATTGTGAGGCTGACTTATGGAGGCGTCATCGGCTTCTGTAAATGTGAGGGAGTGTGGAACGGATAGGTATCCCACCATGGCTTGAAACTGATCCACGTTTAGATCCGTAGGGACAGCAGTATCTCTCAAGGTTTTGTCAAGGACAGCTTTATGTGCAGGAGATATACGTAAGAGCTCAAGAATAGAGATGAGTGCGGGTGTTTTCCCTAATTGCTCTACAAGATCGTACTCAGGCTTAGTTGACGGAAGATTGGTATTCTTAGAAGAGGTTCCTGGCAATGTGATCTTACCTCGACGGGTTGTAACATGACATTCAGAGGTAGCTTCGGATGAAGATCCCACACCTTTTAGGACAATTTTAGGTCGCTGAGGAGGATTCTCAGGATTTTTATTTTTGATAGTAATGGTAGAAATATGATTGTCCATTGAGATGTGATTAATAGTGGAATCATAATTGTAAGATGTTCTAGTGTAATTGGCTTGATCATCTGTGACTTTGCCTTTTCCCTTGTCATGTTTTGGGAATGGTTCCTTAAACACCTCATGCTCTTGGTTAGATGAATGTCCCTCAATCTCAATATCTCCTCTGTCAATGAGATCTTGTACAATGTTTTTCAATCGATGGCAATTACTTGTCTTGTGACCCTTGCTCTTATGAAATTCACAATATTCATCATCATTCCACCAATTCGGTTTTACCTTTGGTTCATATGGAGGAAAATCTGGGACCGTGATCACTTTGTTTGCTACAAGCTTTTTGAATACTGATTCAAGTGGTTCTCCCAATGGAGTGTACTTCCTTCGTGGTCTAGCAGCCGTTTGATTGTTCACTTGATTGTTGGTAGAATTTGATCCAGAAAAGATGAACTTTGGTCTCACTGTGTTAGCATCAACAACACCATCATTAACTGTGTTCTTGTTCTTGTTCCAAAACTTTGGTTTGTCCTTTCCCTTAAAGTCCTCTTTGTTTTCTTTGAATAGTTTGATAACTCCTTGTTCAATTAAGACTCTTTCTGTTGCTAGGCCCTTTTCAATGACATCCTTGAATGTAGACAAACAAGCTTTTCTGAGATCATAACCAATAGCCTTGTTAACATTTTGTGTGAACATTTCCACCATTTGTTTTTGCGGGATTTCACAAGAGCATCTGCTAGCTAAGTTTCTCCATCTTTGCAAAAATGACGCAAAAGATTCTCCTTCTTTTTGTTTCGTATTGCACAAGGTAGTAACTGAGACATCTGTTTCAATGTTGTAAGAGAAATGTTGAATGAATGCCTCTGCCAAGTCGCCCCATGACTTAATACCGGGAGGTAATTGAGAAAACCATTCCATCGCTTGATCTCCTAAGCTCTGTGGGAACAACCTCATTAAGTATGTTTCTTCTGCTGCTACCTCAATGCAAGCTGTGAAGAATTGTCTTATGTGTGCCTTGAGATCTCCTCTCCCTCTATATTTGTCAAATTTCGGTGTTGCAAAGTGCGGAGGAAACGGAGGCATTGGAATGCTCTTATCAAAGGGATAAGGGCATATATCTCTCATAGTATATGTGGGTTTTGATGTGCCCATGTCTTCCACTTTCTTTTGTAGATCTCTAATTTGTTGCTCCAAATTATTTTTGGGAGGAGATGGATTTCTTGTAGCATATCCCATGTTTGAAACACCCATTTGAGGAGGAGCTTGTTGCATGTATGGATGATACTGATCGTAGACATGTCCATATGGAGTTCTATATTGTTGCGACATGTATGGAGCACTTGGCATAATTTCTTGTTGAGGAACCCCATATCTATTTTGTGTGTATAAACCATATTCAATAGGCCTTTCATTTTCCATTGTGTTGCCCCCAATTTTGGCATGAGGTCTCCTTGTGTCAAAATTTTGAGGAAGTCCTTGAGTATCCATTTGTCTTGGTTGACCCATATCTTGAGCATGTGTTTGAACATAAGGCCTCCATGATGGTCTTTGAGTGTAAGTATCGTGCATTTGAGCTTGTGTATGTGGGATTGCTGGTTTCTGAAGCAAAACTGATGGTGACTCCGGCATCATATTATTGGGTCCTCCACTATTTGGTTGAGTTTGTTGTGAAGGTCTACTTTCCATAAGTTGAGATAAGTCAAAATCATGTGGTATCTTAGCTCCACTTTGTGCCATCATGTTTAGAAAGTATTGACGATCTCTCCTCATTATCTCTTCAACCAATCTATTGAATTGAGGATCCATTATAGATTCTTGTATGTCTGCTGATAGTATTGAAGAATTGTCCACATTATCATTGTGTGTAGCGTTGTGTATAGCGTTTGCGCTTTCCATATTTGGATTGTGTCTATAAACATTCATGTCTGGTAATGTAGTGTACTCAGGATTGTAGAAGACATCATTGTCATACTCATAAGAACTCATGTTTACGGGCCCTTGAGCTTCTTTAGCTTTTCTCCTAGATTTTTGAAGACGGGTTTCAACCATGAACTAGGTGTTAGACCAATATGTGAGAGACTTAGACGAAAATGACAAGAGTATGTAAGACCAAGAGTTGTATGGAGTGTAAATGAATCTGAAGTTTACTTGCAATGTCCAAAGTGTAAGACCAAATATGTATGTTGTAGAGTAGGTGTGACTTCCAAAGAGAGGATAGTTTCTCTTGATGAGGTAAGCTGACCTTGACTCTAAGTAAGACCAAATGAGACCCAAAGGTAAGAAACCTTGATGAGGGACCACTTAGCAAAGTGTTGTTGTATGTAGTGTGTTGACAAAGTATAGTGAGGACAAGCAAGTGACCTTTTGACTCAAGTTTAGACAAGTATGACTGTAAAATGAGGTATGAAGCAATGATGGACTGTGTAAGACCTTAGAACAGGCTGAATGCTAGATGAACCTGAAGAGACAATCTAGGAAGCTCAAGTGTGCCGAAACTGATTTCTTTGTTTGCTTGACTGTTAAACTTTTTTAAATCCTGACACAGACGCCTCTGTATACTTCACAGACGCGGTTTGAAGACACAGACGCTATTCTGTTTGACACAAACGTGATTCTGAGATTTCCTGTTGATGTTTGCTAAGACTGTAACAGTTTTTGCAATTGTGGACACAGACGCGCCTGTATAATTCACAGACGTTATTTCCAGACACAGACGTGTCTCTGTTCGACACAGACGGTGGTAAAAACACAGACGCTATTCTGTACTTCACAGACGCGTTTATCAGACACAGACGCGGTTTTAACAGACACAGACGCGTTTCTGTAACCTTAGTGCAATCTTTCCTATCTGTGAATTTGTTTTGCTGTGACCAAATCTGATTTTTCGACTGTTTTTCGTGACAAGAGGACACAGTGTTGATGACCCAATGTTTGCAGACTATTTAGACTCCAGAAAGTGTGTTGTTTGATGTAAAAAGTTTTTGCATACACTTGAAGACACAAAAGACACAATGTTTTGCTGTTTTGTCTTGATTGTTTGAATGTTTATCATAAGTCAAGCACAATTCTTATGGCTGGCCAGGACAATAATTGTTGATCCCACATGGGGTTTTACCCCCGAGGCTACGCTATTCAGAGCGGATACTTAGATGCTTGACCTCACTGGCTCCACCCTCGGCACTCACTTCTCGGGTCAGCCAAGCATCAGTCCCCATGAAAACTCCCCATGGCAAACTTTGTATCTCTACTAAGAACCGTATGTGTGTGGGCCGCTACCAGAGGTCCGACCTCCTGCCTCAACAACTAGAAGGATTTGGGCATCTAAAACAATGAGGTGCTAGTAAGGGCATCCGCTCGTGTGGCCATACATGCAGCACTTTCAGCTCTGTAAATACAGAAGGCTCCCAGCTCGTAGGGGTTACGCCCTACAAATGATCAAATAAATTTGATCAAACGGGTTTATGGGGAGACATAGTGTCGGTATGAACTAATCAGCACACGTTATTCATAGTTTTCACCATGAATACATTTGATTATAGTGGCTTGGAAGAAGATGGCTTTTCTTTTGCTACCACTTGGGTCGTTCTCTTCTCACTAGTAGTCCTAATGACCACACGGGAAGACAGGCCCTCTAAAGAATAAACAAAAAGAGCCTATTGCTCAAGACACAAAAGACAATGGTTCAATTTTAGTGCACCAATTGAAGTGTTTGCTAAGCTATGAAGACAAGGCACACAAATAAAATTACAAAACTCTAGCTAAGGCCCTGCAACAAAATTGTTAGTAGTTTGGGTTGTTTCAAATGATAACCCCTTCCTGCAAGCACACAAGTTAGGTAAATTTTAAGAAAACCCAAAAAGACTTTGTGAAAAGGGGCCTTCAACAAAAACGTGTTTGCCTCCAAAGCAAGCTGCACAAACCAGGTTAGCTAGATCTGCAAAGGTTAGCCAAAAATAAGCCAGATCTGAAAACCCTAAGTACAAAATCCGAAAAGCCGAATCGAAAAACTTGAAAAAAATTTTGCAAAACAGAATGCACAGACGCTGTTATACCAGACACAGACGCGTCTGTCCGACACAGACGCGGCTCTGTGATTCGCAGACGTGATTTCAGAACACAGACGCCTTTTTATTCTGCAGACGCGATCAGAGGGTTCACAGACGCGATTCGGGATCACAGACGCGACTTTCGGAAACCTGCAAAAATAGAAAATGACAGAAACACAGACGCGATAAAAGATGTCACAGATGCCTCTGAAATACAAAAACGCGATCCGAACACTCGCAGACGCGAAAAAAAACCTAAAATGTCGTCGAAATCGTCCGATCTGCAACTTCAAAAATGCAAAATCTGCAACAAAATGTTAAATGCAAAGGGACAAGAGTCCCACCGGGCGTGCCAAAATGTATATGGTGAAAATGGATAGCAATAAACAACAATATTGAAAGACTAAAATGGATTCAACCACCAAACCCTAGCCTAACAATGAACAAAGATCCACCATAACATATGAAGATAACCTAAGACAATGCAAAATAACTCAAAAATCACAAAGATTATACCATCACATGTCCACTAGGGTTTTGATCTCCATTCTTCCTATCTCCATTGATCTTGTTTGATATGCTTGCTCTCAGATTTTTGTATGCACAAGAGCTCAACAAAGAATGGAATGTGGTTGCAAGTAGGATCGTAGTGTAGCCAAGTACTCCAAAATTAGTCATTAGTCATTAGGGTATGTCATTAGGGTTTGGTAATGAAGAAAGCATCTCCTTAAATAGAAGACACAATAGAAAATGGAGGGTTAAGATTGAGAGGTGTAAAAAGAGAGGTCGGCTAGGATTAGAGGGTAGGTATAAGAAATACCAAAATAATGAAAGAGGTAGGTAGTGTATGAATTAAGAGATGAATGACATGTGTCATGTGTAGAAAAGGTTAATGAATTAATTAAATAAATAAAGATTTATTTAATTAATAGAAGAAGTAGGACAATTAAATAAATAAAATATTTATTTAATTTAGGAAAGGGATAATTTAAATAAATAAATGTATTTATTTAAATGAGAAATAAGGCTAGAAGAGGATAAATGAATTAATTAAATAAATAAAGATTTATTTAATTAATAGAAGAATTAGGCTTAGATAATTAAATAAATAAAATATTTATTTAATTAGACATGACAATTTTGGGTGTCTACAATAATTAATTTTACATATTAAACAAAAGTGTACTGAATCCCGAGATGCTTTTCCAGTGCACGGAGGAGGGTTTGCCATTGATGAAATAGGTATCGATATTTCCTGTATGATAAAATCATAAGATTATAATATATCACAAGCTCACGTGTACGCGTGCATATAATCATGAAATCAAGAAACTAAAGTAGTGATACATACCTCCGCCCGCTCTTGATCCACAGGAGAGTCAAGTATATTCAACAAATCCACATAGCTCAATGGTCGTTGTACATGTAAAATAGACAAAAAACACTAATCAATCTACAAACCCCAGCTAATAATTGATTTCAACATTTTCAAACAATTGTACAACTAAAAACATGTTCAATTACCTTCTTCCCACGTTTTGGTGTCTTCGAGGAATTCTTTTTCTTAGGATGAGCCCTAGACACGGAGGGGGTACCCTAAAATAAAAAATTAACATGAGATATTAGTACAGATAATAAATTAAACATAATTTTAAAAATCTAAAATGAAATAACTTGCATATTCCATCAAAATAATACATAAAAAGGGTTGTACAAAATATGATACCGTATAGCCTTGTAGGCCAAAATTGATTGCTAAGAGCGTGATGTCATCAATCTGGGACATTTCATCCCCTGTCAACACCTACAAACCAGAAATTGGACCAAGCATTAAAGATAGTTAATATATCTTGTATTTTTTTGAATTCAAAGTGTACTATTCTATTTTAACATGTTACAAAATTTATACCTCAGGCGTCGAAGTTGCAGCTATAGTAACAGGGGGAGGAGTATGGGATACCGCTACTGCATCCTAAATTGTATATTATTTGTCTCAATTTAAATTGATGTATAAATGAAAATTCATTTATGCAATAAAAAATTTAAATGAACTGATAAATAAAATGATATGAATTCAAATCAACACACCTATGTCTCTCGCTCATGGGAAAACACCATGTCCATCAACTCATCTGTCAGCGCAAAATCATCAGTCGTGCGGGCCTGACATCTACTCCCGCAAATCATGCACATATGAGATGATGATTCATCTGCACCGACTGCATCATCTATCCCCAAGAATATCCCCAAACAACTGACACACATATGCTGGATGGGCTCTCTGTCACCACCTAATGGTTCATCATCCAATACAATAGGGTGTGCTAATGATGTCCCATGTTGGATGATGGCACCAGTCAATGTTATGGCCGCCTGAAGAGTCTGTAGCTCCGTCAACTCTTTTAGCTCTACTAGGACAACCTAATCCACCTTGGGTTTGGGTTCTAGGGGGTGGTGACTCTCCGCCAGTAATCACCTACGGGCTCCAGGTCTATCTTGGGCAAAGCCACCACCTCTACCATTTAACTCTATCATGTCAAAATAGTTTGGGTGCACATTGAGCACAAACTCACAATATACTTTTCTCAAAAAATATAATGGCACCTCATAATTATTACAAGGTGGATCATCAAAGACCATCCACCACCTCTGCCAAAAAAAATTTGTCATCTACACATTGGTACACCAATATATGGGAAACCTATTTGTATTAAGAGGTAATGACTGACCAGTTTTGGGAACAACGAAAAAGGGCACATATTTGTTGTTTAGTAATATTTTTGTTTTTTAGTCCATCGTATGATAGCCCATCAGCATAAAATTGATGACACCTATCCCTAAAGCTTCCCCATTTGGTAATTTGTTTGGAAATAGCTATGACACCACTAGATAATGTTTCTAGGCTAGTGTCGAGCGATTGATGATACTCAAGTTCAGAAGTTTTCAATTTAACAATCATTCTATTGATTTTAGACGTATTTTGTCCTAACTAATTAATTAATTGCTCCTGTGTTTTAGGTGTGCAGTCAAAAGGAGGAATTGGGGGATGTTCTTGTGTGTTTTCAGGAGGTGCATTTGGTTGCTCTTGTGGGTTTTCAGGATGTGCATTTGATTGTTTTTGTGGGTTTTCAGGAGGTGCATTTGGTTGTTCTTGTTGTGGATTAGAATAATCTGGTTTTTGAAACAAAAAATGAAAAAACCTAATCAAAATTAATGAAATTAAATACAAAATGTAAAACAAATTGAAAAACAAGAAAGAAAGACAAAAATAAACAAAAACTAACCTTGATCCATAGCTTGGAGGACAAATATAGCACCCCATTTGCGGTTTAGGAGAGGAAATGGAAGAAAAGCGAAGTAAAAAAGTGCTATTCACGGGTAAATGAGACCCAATTTATTTTTTTAACTTTTTTTAACATGCACCACGTACATGGTTAATGGATTATTATCATGTACAGGCTCATTTTCCTATGAGAAGCATGTACATTCTCATTTTCCTAGGTGTAGCATGTACACACTCATTTTCCTTAAAGTAGCGCGTATGTGCTACCTTTTCTAGGCTCAGGAAGAACAAACCTAAGCACGTACGTAGTAATTTCAAATTTTAAAACCGCGTACATGCTGCTTGTTTTTCCATTTTTTTTCAGGTGGTGTCCACTTTTTTGACCACCATCTTTGTTCACATACCCCTCTGAGTAATAAGACTATCCAACCTTGAGCCAAGTTTATCCTTTAGTTCCCGAGCATTAGACCTTATTCTTGCCTTCTGTTTCTCAAGTTTTTCCAACTTCTCCTCAAAAACTGCCGTTTCCTGCTCCAAAACTAATATAAGTCCAGATGAACCTATTATATTATCCGCAATGTCATCAATTTCTTTTTGTGTCTTTTTGATCTCCTCATCAATATCATCTGTCAAACAATGAGGTTTACATGCTTTTCTATATAACTCCTTATACTCCAAAATTGTAGAATTAAGTACCAGTGAAAGTGTATCCAAGAGATCGGTACATTTCTTTATGGTGTTATCAAAGAATGTGTTTTTCTCTTTGTCAACTCTCTACTTAATGGTATCCCCATTCACCTTATCTATGGTTATTATATTATGAGCAATGAATTTGGACAATGTGTCTAATTTACCTAAAGAATCATTAATGTGATCTATCTTACAATTAGGTACAATCATCTTCAAGATAGGTAAAGTGTTATCAATTGCCTTAAATGCTAAGGCATTACAATCAGTAATCCTTTTAATAGAATCCAAAAGTACCTTTGTAATGTTAGTGGGTCAGAATTCGCGTGTAGATGTGCTCGGTTTTGCTGTGGGTTTCTTCTCAATAGATGTCTGACCAATCACCTTCACTACATCCTCTTTATTTCCATTAGATGCATCCACTTTACTTACATTTTCTTCCCATGGATCTGTTTGTGTCTGCACCTCTACCTTTGATGGTTTCTCAGTTTGATTAAGAACTTCTATAATTGCCAATGTCTCAGACTCAACATGAACCTCTGCCTCAGATTGTTTCTATGTCTATACCACTGCCGAATTTTTAGATTTCGGTGGCCCTGTGCTAGTTGTCCTATCCTTTGTTGGTTTCTTAGTCTTCAGTTGCTCTGTTTGAGCTGGTATCTCAGTGTTCTGAGAGTATACTGTGTGTGCCAGTTTCTCTTAAATCTTGTTGTCCTCAACACTATCTACCTTAACCTATGTAGTTTCTTTGTCCACAACAATGTTTATATCTTGAGTATCTACACTCATGGTGAAAAGTATCTCAGACTCTGGGTTAGTATCATCATGAGTTATACCTTCAGTAGTCATATCCGGTGGATTAGCTGTATGAACCGGTGATGTTGAAGGTGGGGTGTCTTGAGCCGGTGGAGGGATGTTATCTGTTACTTTTATAGAAGGCACACCACCTATTTTACCTTTTCCCTTGTCTTTTTGATATACCTCGAATGTATTTTCCCTGTTTGGTCTACCTCTTTCCTCTTTCTTTTCCTTCTCTACAAAGAATATGTCCCATTTATCTGTAGTCTCATCTGTAATTTCTTTAACCCTTCCAGCCATCAGGCTTACTTGCCGATGTCCACTAACAAATACTGACCGGTTAGCTTCAGAAATATGCTCGTCTATCTCTTCCTTAGAATTTATCAGATGTATAACCAAGAGTGCTTCAACTTTCAACTTCTTGTCTAGTTCCATCACAGATAGCCTTTTAGCTTCAAATCTCATGTATAAATCATTGGGTAACTCATCAATCACTTCTATCAAAAATTTCTTGTAAATATCCAAATGTAGAATAATGCTTTCTTCAATTGTGTTTTTATCAGAATCATTGAAAGAATTATCCCATTTGCACACATTAGATAGATTTCCTTCCTCTGTAACCTCATTCAATAGATTATCTAGTGTGGGGGTAACCAATGTCTATTTCTTCTTTGGTGTAAGCTTCTTCTGCGGTTCCCTAACTACTTGTTGCTTCTTCCTTAATGTTCTGGTTTTCTTAGGAGGAGGAGAAGGTACTGGTGGGGTTTTCCTTTTCCTTTCCACTCTCTTAAACTCAACAACCTTGCCATTGTCAGTATTAGAAGATGTTATAACCGGTGAAACATGTGCTTCAGGTTGCAATCCTTCAAGCTCACTTGCTGATATACCACTGATATTCATAACATTTTCTTTCATTTCTTTTAGCTTCTTGGAGGCATCTCTGATAAAATTTTCTTTTTTGTATCCTCTTCTACATAGATGCATTACTCTCAATAGTTTTTGCATTACCAAAGAATTTCTCAGATGGCTCCCTTGGTGCATCAAGTAGAGCTTTAGCACATATCTCCAAAACAGATAGGTCTACCTCATAACCCATCTCAGTAACCCAAATAGTTCTAGGGCTTGCTACTTCCATCCAAGTTTCATCTTTCTTAATGATAAAATAGATTTCCTTGTCATACTTATCAATTACGCTTTGTGGTAGTCTCTCTCTTGCTCTCATCTTAGTTTGAAATATTTTGTAGTCTGTAATCTTCTTATCACAGTTAGTGCCCATACCGGTGAAAGCTTCCTATATCTATTTTCCTACCGAGATCTCATAACCAAAATATTTGTGACCTGTGTCAGGTATCTCTTTGGTAAAGTATAGCATCAGGCATACTAGTAGGTTTCCAAAATGGAAAGTACCTTTCTTGTCTCCCTTAATCTTCTTCAAATTGTCAATTAATTCATCTTTAAGCCATTCACAAACATCTATCTTAGAATTATTGTTTACCATCTCATATGCATTGTGAATACAAAGGCTAGAAACAAAATTTAGTCTATTTGCATGAGTTGCTTTGTATCCTAGTACCATACTCACATATCTCACGTTTATATCCTTAACATCATTCACTCTAAGTGAGCTGTTATCATATGTGGCTTCGGTTAACTCCATAACTCCCTTGTTAGGTATTTTCTTCGTATTATCAGGCCTACTACCAGTTGAAGGTAAACCAGTAACTGCCTTAATTGCTTCCCTAGTTATCTTGCAAACTAACTCTAACCACATGAACTCTCCATGGACTCTTCTCAATACAAGTCTTACAAATTCCTTTGGAAATTTGGGAATGTTCAGAATCTCTACAACACCTAAGTTTTCCACAATCTTATGTTTAGGTTTAATCATACCATTTCCATCCATAATAACCTCATTAAATATTTTCTTCAAATCCTCAGTCCCTAGGTTTTCTATGTTGCAATGTATGTAGATTCTAGGGTGTTCTGCGAATGCTACACCCTTCGAAATTTTTTAAAAAGCTCTGACAAAATCATCCTGCTTTGCAATCTCATGGATAATATCAAATACAGGTCTAGAGCATTTGATGTTTTCCACAATGGTAGGGTTAGAAATAAAATCAGGAACAAAATATGAGCATTCCATTTTAAAAGATAAATACCTCTTAACCGAAATTCTGAATGCCTGAAAATCACTTCATAGCTTTGCCTTAGGATGCCCTTGCTTATTTTTGCGCTCTCTAAATATTTGAATGCTTAGTGAGCTGAAATGAGGGTTTTTTGGTGCTATATAATGAAATATATTTCAAGAACCACATTAAATGCTCGCCAGTTAAGTGAAAAGTTAACACATCTTCCAGTAAAGAAGAAATGTATCTTCTCACCATCAATCGAGGGTAGAATGCATGATTTTCAACTTGCTACAATACCCCCTAAGGATTATTCCTTAGTTAGACGAATAATCTCTTACCGGTGGAGGATTACTCTATTCTACCAGTACAAAGATAGTTTCATCAGTTCTCTGATCACTCTTCTTAATCCATTGTTTTGAAAATTCCCGCTTTACTTCATCTACCTTTTCTTTTCCCTTCAAACTAGATCCTTTATTTTTCACTGGTGTATTCTTGCTTCTACAAAATTTTGCAATATGACCAATCTTTGTACATGTATAACAAGCTATATTATTCCTCTAAATAGTTTTACCATATCCTTGACCAGTTTGTGATCTGCAGTGATTAGATAAATGCCCAAATCTTCCACAAACATAGCATTTCACATTCATTCTGCAATTTTCTGAATTATTACCAACTTTGTTGCATTTGGAACATTGACTAGTGGGTGAGTTTGTATTCTGATTATTTCTAAATCTACAATGATTTGCTCTGTGCCCATATTGGTTGCAATTAAAACATTTCCCATTGAATTTATAAGCATTAGGTTATCTTACTGGTTTGTCCCGATCTTGATTATTTGCAGTACCGAAGCTTTCTCCATTTTCAAATCCAAGTCCATTTTTATCTCCATTAGGTTTCTATCTTTTAAGGATTTCATCAAGTTTTTTTGAACTTTTTTTGAATTTGTCTTTGTGTTCATTTCTAGTAACCAACTCATTTTCAAGAATTCCAACGTGTTTTGTAAACTCCTCCTTATCATGTTGCATGTGAATCAGATATGTCTTTAGCATATCATTTTTATGACCAAGTCTCAAATTTTCATTTTCAGCATCATTAAGTCTCCTAGCCAAGCCTTCTTCATTCTTCTTTTTGTCTTCAATATCCTTACATAATCTCAGTCATATCTTGCATTTCATTCTTCATATTATTGTTTTCTCACCTTAACTTATTTGCAATGTCTCTAAGAGTTTCCTTTTCATCATCATCATTCTGCATTTTCTCATGAAGTTCTTTTCTTTTATTTTGTGCTCTAACAAAGTTCTCCTGAATTCCTTTAATGAATTCTTGTGCCGTCCTCAGATCATCTTCAATTTTGATAGTCTTTAATTTTTCTACATCAAAATCTTCAAGAGCTCCTTCCAACTATTTTCTTGAGTTATCCATCTATACCGATGTCAGAATCTCCCTCAAGTTGTTAGGCTTTTGTAAATAGAGGACTAGGCTCTGATACCAATTGTTAGATTCAATGGCAGTCCCAAAGACACTGAGAGGGGGAAGGGGTGAATTTGTGTCTAACCGGTTAGCAGAATATTTAAACTTATTGATAATTTTGCAACCCAAAATAGTGTACCGGTAAATAAGAATTATTGCAGTAAACATAAATAACAAAGACAACATAGAAATACACCATAACACAAGATATTTTAACGAGCAAACCTGGTGTGTGAAAAACCTCGGTGAGATTTATGACCCACAATATTTACTCACTGGACAATGAATAAATACTACTTACAATAGGGGCCTGCACATGCAGGGAGGCCAACAGCCTAGAGTTCACTACTCAATGAAGAGTCACACTGACTACAAAATAGATAATTAAATCCAATATGATGTACTTCTCAAAACAACATCTCTAATGCCAGGTTCAGTACCGGTTTAAGCTCAAATAGATAGCTTAACCAAAAACCGTCACTGTCACTAAACAATTATTTTCTACCATACATATCATATATCTCTTTTTTAAACTAACCTATAAGATCTCATACATATATGAGTCTTTTATAATATACCATGTCAGCTTACAAAAGATAATTATATTACAATAAACAAAATTTCATCCCATGTCGGCTGGAGTGTCGGTATGCATTGATGTTGATGTAATCTGAATGCAGGTGTAAGTTCTTGTTGGTGTCGGTGTCTGCTGGTGTATAATATATGTGATGTTGGGCATGTAGATATCTATTGTCGATGGATTTCCAATTGGTTTCCATCCACGACAACATCAACTATTCTCGTAAGAGTGTAGAATGCCAACATGCGCAACATTGCCTTCAATCAACATCATTCTAGTAGAATCCAAGATTTTTTTATTCTTCCTTTCAACAGCTTTATTATGCTGAGGGGTTCTAGGAGTAGATAATTTTCTTCTAATTCCGTTCCTCATAGAAAGTATCAAACTCACCATATATGAATTATCCTCCCCTATCAGATCTCAGACACTTCAGCTTCAACCTTGTCTCAGTCTCCACCATTCCTTTGAATATCTTGAATTTATCTAACGCTTCTGATTTCTCCCTTAGAGAAATCACCGACATCATTCTAGAGTAGTCATCAATCAACAACATGAAGTACCTCTCACCTTGCATGCTTCTCACTCTAGTTGGACCAAACAAGTCATTATGCACAAGATCTAATAGTCCATTATATTTATACAACTTTCTTTTAAATGATGTTCTTGTTTTCTTTCCCAACAAACATTCTTTACATATAGGATTAGAGGGCTTAAAAATCTTAGGCAAATCTCTAATAGCTTTATTAGAACTTATCCTCACCATATAGTCAAAGTTAACATGACACATCCTCCTATGCTGCAATCAACTTTCATCTATCTGAGCAATCATATAGTTTTCTCACCAGCATTCAAGTGAAAGATATTACCTTTATTTTTATTCCCTTTTGTAATCTCTACATTGGAGGTATTCAAAACCTTGCATTTACCACTCTTGAACTGAAAATCATATCCCTTATCAACCATCTCTCCAACACTTAGAAGATTATGCTTTAATCCTTCAACATATAAGACATCATCAATTTTATTCCTACCATCAAAAGATATAGAACCTCTACCACGAATTACACATATTTTATCATCCCCAAATCTTACTATACCACCATCATACCTTTCCATATCCATAAATTTACTTTTATCACCTGTCATATGATGTGAACAACCATTGTAAATTACCCATTCATATTTCTCTTCAATCTTAGCAGCCAAAGATTTCTCTTCAATAATGCAGTTTGTAGGATTCACTAGTATCAGATCATCTTCTTTGATAGCAATAAACACAAAATCATCTCCTAGGAATTATTCATTGTTTGATTCCTTGTCTATCACACCTTCATTAGAAGCATAATAACATCTCTTCTAAGTTTTCTACTTCCAGTGGGGATTGTAGGGCTTATCATGCTTATCATACCTAGACATTCTTTTAGGACAACTAGAAGCAAAATGTCCTATCTTATTATAGGAGAAACATTTCAATGTTAACTTTCCATCATACTTACCGGCTCCCTTAGGCAATCTCTGAGCAATAAGTGCTTCAAGATCATCCAACTCTTTCCCCTATTCTTCCATCTCTCTCATCTCTCTTTCATATCTTGAAACCCTAGATGAACTCTCTTCTAGATCATATAGTGTCTTCCCAGATACAGAGGGTTTAAATGAAGTCTTAGATTTACCATCTGACTCTCCAAATTTTCTCAACTCAAATGCAACCATCTTACCAACTAAAATATTTCTTTTCACAGTAGTCACACTCTCGATCTCATCAATAGTAGCAACTTTATCCTTATAAGCAAAAGGAAAGCATCTCAATACCTTAGCAAGAATCTCATCTTCCTCAAGAGTTCCACAAATACACTTCAAGTTTATAATAATCTCATTCACTTTGGCCATAAAGGAATTTATGTTCTCATCTTCTCCTATTTTTAATGTCTCATATTTTCCCTTCAAACTCTGCAATTTAGCAACCTTAACTTGCACATGTCCTTCATACAAGACCTCTAGCTTTTTCCATATTCCATATGAGTTTGAAGTCCCATAACATTAGTCATGTCTGACTCAGTCAAAGAACTCAACAATGCTTCCTTAGCCCTTATGTTATGTTTAGTTTCCTTGATCTCATCAGCAGTAACTGGTCCATTTGGAGGAACATTGTGAACATTCTTTGTAATCTTCCAATAATCTTGACCAAGACACTTCAAATGAACTTCCATCTGGTCCCTCCAAATTGTATAATTATTTTCATCAAATCTAGGACTTTATTTATTAAACACATAAGCTGCCATCTCGGATCTCCTCAAGAGGTTAAGATTCTTTTGGTGGATCTAGATCTGATACCACTTATTGGCACCAACAAATAAGGAAAATTGAGAGGGGAGGTAAATTGGTTTTTTCCAGATTAAATCAATTAAGCATAATATTAGATCAAATCAGTTGTAGGAGAAAGAAGGATAACAACAAGCACAACAACACACATAACACCAATATTTCTGACATGGAAAACCCAATTAAAAAGGAAAAACCATGGTGGGAACCTACCTAGAATGAGATGATACTCTATAGTAGAATGTGTAAATATTATAATGGGGAATGCACTTGCATTTAGGCACACTTCCTAGAGCTCACTACTCAAATTACAATGAACTAGAAAGTTCCAACCATCAGGAAAGATTCACTACCTTAAAAAATGATTTGGACTACAATCTGAAAAGAATGAACTACAAAAATAGTATCTGCTAATGCCTAATGACAGTTCTAGTTAATCTCAAATATCTTCTAATGCTTAATGTATATTTCTCTGATACCAGTTATTAGACAGTTCAAATAACTAGAAGACAACTAAGAGTGGGGGGGTGAATCAATTGTCATAAGATTACCAGAACCTTAAGCAATTAAAACTTTAATACCAAAACCCAAAAGATCAATACGAGAATGCATAAACTAATTACCTAAAAAGCAGATATACCAATAAAGCACAAGAAATAATTAGAGAATAAATACCATCCACATGACACCAATATTTGTATGAAGAAAACCAAGTAAAGGGAACAACCATGGTGGGAAGCCTACCCACATTCAGATAATACTTCTACAGTAAGTATGTGATTACAAATTGAGGGGTCTGCACTTGCAGGAAGGCCAACAACCTAGATCACACTACTCATTACAAAAAGGAGTCTCAGTGACTACATAAAAATCTAAACTACATCTCCTATGCCTGATAATAGTTCTGGTTAAGCTCAATACCAGAGGACTAAATCCTCTTACCTAAACCCAACTCAATCACCAATGATCGACAAAATCCTTTGCATGAATTATTATTACATTATTTTCTCCTATTCCACTCCTATATGATCTACAATGAGATCTTACATCATATATATACTAACCCTTGACCACAAACAATAAGGTCGACCACTAGACAATAAATAAATTATATAAATACAAAACATGTCAGCCTAAGACCAAACAAATAATATACAACCCATAAGACATCCCGGAAACACATCAAGAAGTCAAATAAACACATTACATTAAGCCGATCCATAACCTAGATAGCACCGAACCCAATTTAGGTCCACACATGCTAAAGCAATGATCCCAATTAACCAAGTCTCAAACACAATCACCATCAGCATCCTGAATCTCTACTAGAAGCTGCACCAATACAACTTATGCATAACATCAAGGATCTTCAACAAAGCTCTGTCGGTGAAACCCTCACCGATCAACAAACCAATCTTGTCAACATATAAGATAGCATCTGATCACCAAATCAAAACCAACTAACTGAACATGAATCTAGGTAAAATGAATAGTAGATCTAAGCCAATCCCAAAAGCCAAAGCATACCAGAGTATACCACATCATCATGATCTAACCAACCAAGAACCAAACAACCTATTGGGACCAGAAGGATACCGGTAAAGCAGCCAAAATAGCTAGTATTAACATCAGTAACAAAACATCAATGTAACACATAATAAATTCCTCCAAATGGCCAACAATATCCCCCTTTGGCATTGATGGAAACACTAGATGTGAAAAACATCCAAGTTCCAAGAAATGCCAAACAAATATCCAACACAAGAATATAGCAATGAAGTTTTGATCTATACTCTCCCTGTAGATGATATAATAATTAAGTTATGCAAATTTCTCTCCCTAATGTATATATCTCCTTAAGTTTTTCACATGAATATCTCTCCCCCTTTGACATCAATGCCATATATTTGACATAAATATGAAAGAAAAAACATAAACCGCTGAATCACAAGGCTAACTACTCCCCCTGAGTAGTAGCATCACCACATCAATCTAAAATGAATAATAATGCATACCAGACTGATGCCAAATAACATCAATCAGTTTTCTACTAGAGGCGTAGAAACCCCTAATTTGTCTCTGAAGTACTCAAATGATTCTTTAAGCAAATTTTTAGTGAAAATGTCTGCAATCTTCTCTTTAGTGTTCACATAAACCAATCTAACTTTATTTTCTTCCACCTCCTTTAAAAAGTTATACTTGATAGATATGTACTTTGTTTTAGAGTGAAATATCAGATTCTTTGATACGTCTATAGCAACAGAGTTATCACAATGAATAACTATCCATCCAATGAAATACACTTTTATGTCCTTCAAATGAGTGTCAATTGCCAACAATCTCTCCCTTTGGCATTGTTGGCAACACTCATGTGAAAAATGATAATGGTTTCCATCTGTCGGTTTCACCCTGAGATTGCTCCCTTTGAGCTGAATATCCATCTGTGATCATGATCTGTACAAATACTCCTATTCTCCTGATTTCAAGAATATATTTTTCAACTATACCTCCCCCTTTGACATCAATGCCAAAAAATTGCCAAAAAATGGGATGAAAAATGAAATTTTGTACAAAGAATGTGTCCCAAAATACCTTACCGGAGCTAAATGTATTTGAAATTTCTGGATAGGATTTCTCCAAAAGCTCTAGACAAGTGTCCCAATGAATTTTAATGTGTTGGATACTAATAAAAAGAAGGAGATTGACAACTAATCAGGTATGTTTAATTTCTCAAGTTGAACCGGTATCAGTAATTGAAGCATGTAAAGATGAATGTTGGATGAAATCTATGAAAGAAGAATTAGATACGATAGAGAAGAATAACTCATGGACTTTAGTTCCCTGACCTAAAAATAATAATGTTATTGGAGTTAAATGGGTTTTTAGGAATAAATTAAATGAACATGGAGAAGTTGTAAGGAATAAAGCTATATTGGTTTGTAAAGGATATTCTCGGAAGAAAGGAATTGATTATGGTAAAACTTTTGCACCTGTAGCTAGGATTGAAGCTGTAAGATTATTTCTTGCCTGTGTTGCACATAAAACCTACAAGGTTTATCAGATGGATGTGAAGTACTGAATGGGGATCTTGATGAGGAAGTTTATGTTGAGCAACCTGATGGTTTTTCACTTTTGGATGATAAAAATATGGTTTACAGGTTAAGGAAAGCTTTATATGGATTGAAACAGGCACCTAGAGCTTGGTATGCAAGGTTAGATAAATATATTTTGAAGCTTGGTTTCACTAAAGGTAATGTTGACAGTAATCTATATTATAAAGTCAGTGATGATGATATACTGATTATTGAGGTTTTTGTTGATGACATTATTTTCGGAGGTGAAGATAAGTTGTGCATGGAATTTTCTAAAAATATGGAGAAAGAATTTGAAATGTATATGATTGGGGAAATGAAATTTTTTGTAGGTTTGTAGATTACTTGAGTTGATAAAGGTATTTTCATCTGTCAAACTAAGTATGCTAGGGATATGTTGAAGAAATTTGGTATGGGAGACTCTAAACTGATTATTACTCCTATGGTTACAAGTAAGAAATTAACAAGGAAAGATAAATTTTCACTGGTAAATCCTACAAGGTACAAGTCTATGATTGGAGGTCTGCTATATTTGACTCAGATTAGGCCTGATATAATGAATGTTGTTTGCATTGAATCAAGATATCAAAGTGATCCTAGAGAAAATCATGAGTGTGATGAAAATAATATTTAGATACTTACAAGGTACATCTGAATATTGTTTGTGGTACCCTAAGGATGATAAGTTTACTTAATGTGCTTATACAGATGCAGATTGGGCAGGTGATGTTGATAATCAGAAAAGTACTTCCGGTGGAGATTTCTTTCTTGGAAAGAAACTTATTTCATGGATCAGCAAGAAAAAATCATGTACTTCTTTATCTACTGTTGAAGTTGCGTATGTTGTTGCTGCTACTAACTATACACAAGTTATATGGATGAAAAAAATGTTGAAGGATATAAAAGTGCATTGCAATGGATCAGTAATTATTCACTATGATAACTCTGTTGCTATAGACATGTAAAAGAATTCGATATTTCACTCTAAGACAAAGCACATATCTATCAAGTACAACTTTTTAAAGGAGAATGTGGAAGAAAATGATGTTAGATTGGTTTATGTGAACACTAATGAGAAGATTGTAGACATTTTCACTAAACCTTTTCCTAAAGAATCATTTGAGTACCTCAGAGACAGATTAGGGGTTTCTGCCCCTCCGACATTAAACTAATTGATGTTATTTGGCATCAGTCCAGTATGCATTATCAAAGATATTATTCATTCTGGATTGATGTGGTGATGTTACTACTCAGGGGGATTATTTAGCCTTGTGATTCAGTGGTTTATGTTTTTGTTTTGATATTTATGTCTAAATTCTGGCATTGATGTCAAAACGGGAGAGATATTCATGTCAAAAACTTACGAAGATATATACATTAGGGGGAGAAATTTGCAGAACTTAATTATGATACCATCTACAGGGAGAGTATGAATCATAACTTCATTGCTATATTCTTGTACGGGAGATTTGTTTGGCATTTCTTGGCACTTGGATGTTTTTCACATCCAATGTTGCCATCAATGACAAAGGGGGGAATTGTTGACCATTTGGAGGAATTGATTATGTGTTGCATTGATGTTTTGTCATTGATGTCAACAATAGCTATTTTTGCTGCTTTACTGGTATCCTTCTGGTTCCGGTAGGTTGTTTGGTTCTTGGTTGGTTAGATCATGATTATCCGGTATGCTCCGATATATTTTGGCTTTTGGAATTGGCTTAGATCTGCTATTCACGCTACTCAGATTCATATTCAATCAGCTGATTTTTATTAGGTGATCGAATGCTATCTTATATGCTTGTAAGCTTGGTTTGTTGATCCAGTCAGGGTTTCATCAGCAGAGCTTTGTTGAAGATCTTTGATGTTTTGCATAAGTGGTATTGGTATGACTTCTAGTAGAGATTCAGGATGTTGATGGTGATCATGTCCAAGACTTGGCCGATTGGGATTATTTCTTTAGCATGTTTGGACCTAAATTGGGTCCAGTTTATCTAGGTTATGGATCAGCTTAATGTAACATGTTGATTGGACTTCTCGATGTATTTTTGAGATGTCTTATGGATTGGATGTTTTTTTCTTGGTCTCAAGCAAACATGTTTTGTAATTATTTAATTTCTTTATTGTCTGGTGGCCAACCTAATTGTTTGTGGTCGAGGGTTTGTATATATATAATGTAAGATCTCATTGGAGATTATATGTGAGGATATATGGATATGTAAGGAGCGAATAATGTAATAATCATTCATGCAGAGGATTTGGTTGATCATTAGTGATCGAGTTGGGTTTATGTAAGAGGATTAAGTCCTCTAGTATTAAGATTAACTGGAACTGTACTCAAGCATATGAGATGCTATCATTGCAGTTCATTCTCTTTTCCAGATTGTAGTCTAGATTTTTATGTAGTTAGTGAGACTCCTTTTGTAACGAGCAACGTGCTCTTGGTTGTTGGCCTTTCTATAAGTGTAGGCCCCTCAATTTGAAATCAGATACTTACTACAGAAGTATCATCTGACTGTGGGTAGGCTTCCCACACTGGTTTTTCTCTTTACCAGGTTTTCCATGTACAAATATTAGTGTCATGTCAATGGTGTTTATTCTCTATTTATTGGGTAAGTGCACCAAGATGGTGAACAAAAAGGGGGGTATAAGTGGCCACTTTTTTTTTTTTTTTTTTTTTTATGAAAACAGGTAAACCTGAACTTCAAAGAGATATTCAAAGGTCATGCACTCAAAAATAGGAGTTGAGAAAAGAATAAAAATTGTAGTACTCTGAATCTAGTTTCTAAACTACTAAAGTTTTTAAAAATTGGATAAGATTAAGAGGGTCAAACCTATCTCGATCGAAAAATGTTTCTTGATTTTTTCAGAAAACCATAACATAGTTGTTTTCGTGCGCTACACAAAATATATAATTAGGTTTACTATTTTGAAAGACCCTTTGTTAGGATGATAGGTAAGATTGAGATCTAGAAGTTTTGTATTTTTTTGTAATTTTTCATTGAGTATTTTTTTTTAATGATTTTTTGAAGTGGCCACATCCTACAAATTTGGTACATGTTCGTGTGTTGGGCATTACTTGCATCAAAATAATCGAAAATGAAAAATTTTCTTTTAAAATTGTATAGACTCTAGTTTAGAACAATAATATGTAATTTATTTTGATTTTGGTAAAGTATATCAAAATTTATTAAAAAAATTGGTAGACGTATGTCTGTGAGGACTCTCAAGGCACTGGTAAAGAAATTTAAAGTTTACTATGCTAATGTTGTCTTAAAATAAAAATAAAATTATATGGTCAGAAAGAGGAGAACACTTGCGAGATTATGGTGGTAATTTTAGAGATACCCACTTGATCATTTGTAAACCTGATGATGCTGAAGTTGAGAAATCATGTTGGAAGATGAAAAAACCTATAAAGGGACAAAAATGGAGGGAAAATGGGCTTGCAAGTCTTAGGGTCTTTTTACAACCCTCTTCCCAAGCCAAAAACCGCACGATTTCTGATGTGCAAGATAACCCGCTCGGGTTTTGAAAAACAAAAAGTACCATTCATATTTCTACATAACCCGTATAGGTTATGTACAAGTAAACCAGCATTTTGAGTTTCACAAAACCCGTACAGGTTATGAAAAACCATAATTTTGACTTTCACAAAACTAGTACGGGTTATGAAAAACATCATTTTGAGTTTCACAAAATCTGTACGGGTTATGGAAACCCATTATTTTGATTTTTACAAAACTAGTACGGGTTATGAAAAACATCATTTCGAGTTTCACAAAACCCGTATGAGTTATGAAGATATCAAAATGTATGCTTGTAAACATAGCATATACTACAGATATGTATAGACATACATATATAATATTTGTTTATGTATGTATATATGGATATATATAGTTACATATACATATATTTATATAGATCTATGTATATATGTTTGTGTACATGCATGTCTCTCTTCTTTTCCTCTCTCTCATCTTCCTTCCCCCCCATCACCATCTCCGTCTATTTTGAGCCTTAATTATCCTCTTTGAGTCTCTCTACGTCATGTCTCTCACCCTCTCCTCCTCCTCCTACTCTCTCTCTCTCTCTCTCTCACACACACACACATTATCCTATCCTATTATCACCCTCTCCCCCTTCTCTCTCTTTCTCTCCCTACCTCTCCCTCCACCACTCATTATCTTATCCTACTCTCTCTCTCTCTCTCTCTCTCTCTCTCTCTCTCTCTTTTATTCTCTCTCTCCCTCTCCCTCTCTTTATCCTATTCTCCCCATCTCCATGCTCTCTCTCTCTCTCTTCCTCTCCCTCTCCCTCTCCCTCTCCCTCTCTCCCAATCTCCTCTCTCTCTCCCCCTCTCTCTCCCTCCCCCTCTCCTTATCATATTCTCTCCCTCTCTTCTTATCCCCTATTCTCTATCTTACCCCCTCTCCCCTTACTCTCTCTCTCTAACTACCTTTCTCACCCCCTCTCGTTATCCTATTCTCTCACTCTCTTCCTATCCCCTTCTCTCTCTCTCTCAATCCTATTCTCACCCTCTCTCCCTTCTCTTTCTTTCCCTATCTCTCTTAGTCTCCTCCTATTCTCTTCTCTCTCTATCTATAACACTCTCTCCCTCTCCCTCTCCTTATCCTATTCTATCCCTCTCTACCTATCCCCTACTCTCTCTCTCTCTCTCTCCCTCCCCATTTCCCTAGTCTCTCTCTCTCTCTCTCTCTCTCTCTCTCTCTCTCTCTCTCTCTCTCTCTCTCTCTCCCCCCCTCCCTCTCCCTCTCTTAATCCTATTGTCACCCTCTCTCCCTCTCTTCCTATCCCCTTCTCTCTTTGTCTCTAACTCTATATCCCTCCCCATCTCCTTATCCTATTCTATCCCTCTCTTCCTATCCCCTACTCTCTCTCTCTCTCTCTCTCTCTCTCTCTCTCTCTCTCTCTCTCTCTCTCTCTCTCACAGTCCTATTCTCACCCTATCTCCCTTCTCTTTCTTTCCCTATCTATCTCCATCTCTTCCTATCCCCTTCTCTCTTTGTCTCTAACTCTCTCTCCATCCCCTCTCCTTATCCTATTCTCTCTCTCTCTCTCTCTCTCTCTCTCTCTCTCTCTCTCTCTCTCTCCTCTCTCTCTCTCTCTCTCTCTCTCTCTCTCTCTCTCTCTCATAATCCTATTCTCACCCTCTCTCCCTTCTCTTTCTTTCCCTATCTCTCTCCCTCTCTTCCTATCCCCTTTTGTCTTTGTCTCTAACTCTCTCTCCCTCCCCCTCTCCTTATCCTATTCTATCCCTCTCTTCCTACCCCCTACTCTTTCACTCTCTCTCCCTCCCCATCTACCTCTCTCTCTCTCTCTCTCTCTCTCTCTCTCTCTCTCTCTCTCTCTCTCTCTCTCTCTCTCTCTCTCTCTCTCTCTCCTCTCTCTCCCCACTTCTTCTTTGGTTCCTATTTCTCCATAACCCGTACGGGTTATGCAAAACTTAGGCCAAAACTTCTAGTTTTGCATAACCAGTATGGGTTTTGAGGAACATTTATTATTATTATTATTATTATTATTATTGGCTAGGAACTTGAATTTCATAGAACATGCACGGGTTAGGAGAAATTTCAATTTTTTTTTTGCATGTGGCCACTTTTCTGTTTTGCATCTTGGTGCACTTACCATGTTTCTTGTTCTTAATTGGTATATCTATTATTCAGTAATTGGTTTATGCATTCCTGTATTAATCTTTTGGGTTGCGGTATTAAAGTTTTAATTGCTTAAGGTTCCGGTAATCTGGTGACAACTGATTCACCCCCCCCCCCCCCCCCCCTCCCCCCTCACAATTGTCTTCCGATTATTTGAACTGTCTAACAAATAATTGTAAATTTTTTGATAGGGAATTGGGCATTTTCATGGAGATTGTTTCTCCAGCTGGTGTTGGGAGGTTTTTGAATTTATTTCATGCTATCCTTCATTTCACATCTTATAAGGTGTATGCTCTCAATTTTGATTACCATTGGGAAGGGGTGTGGAAAGGAACAGTTTGAAGTGAAGGAAACCTGATGTCCCTCTTCATGCTTCCAGGGAGGAGGAATGAAAATTTTTGGAAGAGGTTATGGGTTTAAGGCAAAGGCAGTCTTATAAAGGTGACGTAGATGTTCATCTTTCAAGAGAGGTTACTGGGTGGATTCATGATGCTGGTTTGGGTTCTAAACAATGGCAACCGAAGGAGCTTCTAGTAGTTGAACAAAATAAAATCTTTGTGGGCTTTCAAATTTTTCTAAAGGAGTTCGATATTCAAGTCAATGACAAGGAGGATGTGGCCGAGAACTTTCCGGAACATCATTTTGTCTTGCAATTAAAGGCTCTATTTTTTTGTTGTTTCTCACCCTTTGTACATGGATTGCTTATAGTTATTGGCTCTATTTTTGGATGTTTCTCACCCTTAGCATAGGTTTTCTTGGTTGCTAGGGTTTCATACTTGCACTATTTTGTCTGGCTTTACTTGGCCATGTTATATGTCATGTTTTGTTAGTCGGTTAGGTTAGGTTTATTGGTTCTAGTTCTTATCAATCTCTTTGCTTCTGGTTGCATATACTCTCTTTATGACCATGTTATACTCTTTTACTATTAATATATATTTCAAACCTTTGACGTTTTTCTCAAAAGAAAAGATGTATTAAATTAAGTATATGAATGGCAGTAAATAAAAATTGATAGAGAATAGGGGCATGAACTAAACCTAGCATAAAATTATATCACTTTATGTGTATGTTATCAATTAATACATTTTTGAATGGATGCATAAATTAAAATGATAAAAGGCATGGTATGCAATCAAGTGTATTTTTATTAATTATAATGATATAATCATTAATTTTGTGACTAGTTTTAGTCATGATTCCTTATACTTGTCTTCATTTTTATAACAAAGAATTTACTTTATGTGTATTGCAACTATTATTCATACAAGTTTTTTCATTTAATTCTTTAAGAAAAACTGTTTTGAATTTATTAGAAAAAATAAAATTTCTAAGACATCCTTAAATTTAGTCCAAAATTCTTATATAGTCTATATATACTCTATTTAAACATCACACCCTTCAACAATCAAATGGTTAAAAACAATCTTACACCTCATTCCTCTATAAAATATTGTAGGGCACGATATAACGTAGAGCGAAACTGCTTCAGTCTAGACAAATCTATGACAATGTCAACAATTATTGAGTATTAAGTTTTCATAAATGACAACCAAACAATGAGTTTTTCATTTTCTCAAACTTCTAGGAGAATTTAATCATATACTAAACTCAAGAAACACTCTTCTAGGAGAATTTACTCATATACTAAGCTCACAGAAACAATAAGTGCTTAGAACATATTCTTAAGCTAAAACATATTCTTAGGCTAAATCACACAAACCATCTTCTGTATCAATTCCAAGTAAAAAAGAGTTTATCCTTCTTGTCTCATCTTCAGTAGCTTGTGCATCTCACTCGCAAACGCCTGGACATCTGCTTTCGAAGACCCTCCCTCTTCAACAGCTTTTCTTGCCATCTTCTTGAGCTTCTGCCCTCTTGCTCGCATCTCGTTCCCTTTAACGTCACAAAGCACTAGTCGTAACACCTCCTTCACTTTTTCTTCTTCTGGAATCCCAGGGATATGTTCACAGAACTGAATCCCCATACCCAATTCTGCCAACAGACGTAGATTAAAAAACTGATCCCCAAACATAGGCCATCCAACTGTGGGTACTCCAAGAGTTATGCTCTCAAGCGTAGAGTTCCACCCGCAGTGGCTCATGAGGGCGCCTACGGAAGGATGGGAAAGAATCAAAAGCTGCGGCGCCCATCCCCATATGATCACACCTCTATCCTTTGTTCGCTCCAGAAAGCCCTCAGGAAGATACTCTCTCGCGAGATCTGCGTTGCATGACGTGGCGGTTTCGATGCTTGGTGTCACCTTGATAGCCCAAATGAAAGGCTGCAGGCTAGCTTCCAGGCCTCTTGCCAAAGCTTTTATTTGCTGCTCTGTGAAGAATATCTGGCTTCCGAATGAAACGTACACGACAGAGCTTTCGCTCTGAGAGTCTAGCCACTGGACGAGCTCATCCACCGCAACGTCCGCCTTTTTCCCTCGCACGCATACCGCTCCATTGAAATAATTCGGCGGAAGCATGGGGCCTATGGCCCACACTGGCTTGCCCGTCAGGTTTCTCAGGTGCTGCACATAAGCAGGCTCCAGCTCCTCGAAAGTATTGAATATTAATCCCGAGGAGCCTGTACTGATGGACTGTAAAATCTTCAGTACAATATCCAAGGTGGGGTCTTCAATGTTGAAAAAATCTTGGGCTATTTCGTCCCTCTCAAATCTATGAGGCCACGGCAGGTCCAAGCTCAACACAACACACTCCTTCCCTTGTTTCTCTTCCTTCTCCATCGTAACAACCGAACGGGAGGTCGAGATCAGCATGCTCACCCCAAACGCCCCGGACACATTAAATTCCATGCAACAAATCTTGAACTTTTGGGCGCTCTCTCTCCCCCATCCCATGAACGTATCGTACACAATACAGACTGGAGCTGATGCTCCCTGTTGTTCAAACTGGCACTCCATCCAAGCATTGAAGGGCTTTTGAAGTTTGCTCGCCAGTGCAAATATAAGGCCATGAGAAGCCTTGGGAAGAAGGTCAATACTCTCTCGCCCCTCCGGTAGGCCTTCCACAGGTGGCGTGGGAAGCACTACCAAACGCAGATCGATACCGTTGTTTACAGCTTGGACAACGAAGCCTTGAAAACGGGATACATTGGCTGGCGTAGTGACATAACTGACGGTCAGACCTTGGGATGCCACGAGCCTTGAGAGGTCGAGCAGAGGGATGGAGTGACCTAGTGCAGGAAATGCTAGCACCACCACATGGGGCTTCTGGAGTCCCACCATTACAATCAAAGAAAAATAAGCGAGGATATCAACGACTTAAGGCTTATGGAATAGATTCAACGTATCAGAACCTTTTATAGAGCCCACACAGGCTAAGGGTCCAGTTACGAATGCCTGAAATCCCGGGGCCAAATCGTATGCCACGATAATACAGAATGAGTTTGTAACTTTTAGCATTTGCTGTAAGCGTAGGACTCTCTGAGAAATCCCAGGGATAAATCGTACGCCACGACAGTATAGAATGAGCCATAGAATTAATCGACTAGGAAGGTTGTTAGTGTTTGGCAATGTAGAATGAGACAAAACAATTCATAGAGTCTCTTATTATAATTTTTAGCTTTGACCAATACAATAAAAGTTTTCAGATTATCTTGCTGTAATTTATAGCTTTGTTCAATATAACAAAAGCTTATGAATCTCTGAATATCCCATGATCGAATTCTATGTCACCGCATTATAGGATTGGCATTATGGAATAAGCGGCAAAAGTTCACAGATATTTTATTGTCATTTTTAGCTTTATTCAATACAACAGAAGTTAACAGATGTCAATAAAACAAAAACGTACGAATCCCTGAAAATCTCAGGGCCAAATTGTCTGCCACGACATTATAAAATGACCCACGAAATTTGTCAGCTAGAAAAGTTGTTTTATTCGGCATTATAGAATGAGCCTCAAAAGTTCACAGTTGATCTTCCACTGGAAAAAAAAAATGGCACTATGTTAATTAATAATGGTCTTGGTGCAGAGCGTACTATGTTGCAGAAGAGATTAGCTCACGCCGAAATAAATTTTGGTGTTAGGTTATGTTGCTACAATGATTTTGCCTGTTTGGTGGTGTTAGTTTGGACTTTGGAGACGTGGCTCCAACGATTTCTACTTTCTCATGTTGCAGTATTTACTGCACAATAATGTTTAGTAAGAAAAATGGTTTATCTCATGTTTTATTATATTTTCTATTTTTTAAGGGTAAGAAGATAAATCTATTAAGTAAGAGAAAAAGGAAATTATATAAAGATTTTCAAACAATAACAATTGATATTAATGATGTCCAAGTAGAGGAAGAGGAATCACTTGAAAGCCCCAATGAGGACCCGGAAGAAGAAGAGGAAGGAGAAGAAGAGAACAACAAGTCGGAAAGCGAGCATGAGTCTTCTTTCAAAAACCCCAATATCCCTGACACCTCTGAGGACAAGGAAATGGTGTTGTGTTTGCCTATGAACCCTGTCCAGAGGCTAACAACAACTTGGAGGAGCAATTGAATGAAATGAAGGAAAAAGTGGCCATGCTCGAGAAGAACTACAAGGAATAGGATAGGAAGGTGACAGATTTGTGCGATGCTTTCAATTCCCTTTGCACTATCACAGATGGGGTAATGAAGAATGGGGTAATGGGCATGGTATTTGGTCAAGGTCGATTGAAGAAAATCAGGAAGAAGAAGGACAAGAAAGGTGCAAGGGAGATGATCAATGAGGAGGAACAAGATCAGTAGGAGACCTGGATGCAGAACTTAGGCAAGCTCAAGTGGGACTGGAACCTGATCAAGAAGGAGTAATGGTCATTTTGCTTCCTTCGTTTAACCTTTTTTGTTATGTTTTGCAACTGGTGGTATTTTGGGGCCTGCGTGCCCACTTTGAAAGACAATGTTAATTAATTATGCTAAGACTAATTCGTTAAAGGTTGGTAAGGATAATGCTAGTAACAACATTAGTAGTATGGTTTATGGCAATGATTACTATGATACTTATCTAATTAGTAATAGGAATGATACTAGTATCCATAGAAATAGTTTTAGGGGCATGAAAATTTCTAATCATTTTTTATTAGAACTGGTATCCTACTGCTAGTTGTTTTATAGTTGGTGAATGGTTAATGTTGTAACATTGTATCTCTCTTTTCGGTCAAGGACATCTCCCTGCTAATCTAATAAAAAACAATTTGATATTAATTTTTGAAGGGTAGGAATTGAAGAAAGTCTTTCATAAATCTATCATTTTCAGATATCAAACTAAATGAAATCATGAGATCATAAAACATATCTTTAATTCAAAGAGAAGACTCAACAAGGTCTTGTAATTTTAGTTTTTTGTAATTGATACCTACATATATATATATACCTCATCCATCCTTCTCATCTTATGATGATAGAAAAGATTAATTTTGTTCTGTTTTCTTATTGTGTTATATTTTTCCAATTTTTCTAATTAAATTATATCATGATTTTAGTTGGCTTGCAATAATCTTTGACCACATATTTTTGGAATTATCAGGTTACTATTCTTTACATTTGTTCTAGGAAAAGTAGAGCATGAAGGTTTTTTCAATCACATTTATTGTTAGAGAAGCAATTAGATATGTCATAGAGTGTTAAGTGGATAGGCTCACAAAATCTCTAGAAAATTTGGAATGATACAAGGATTATTTAGGGTTACAAAGATGAGTAATCAACATTAACAACACATATTTGAGTGCTAAAACTACTTTGAGTAGGATTTAACTGCACATGTGCATTTTAGGAGGATCTATAACCTTTTTCATGGGGAAATTATATTTCTATAGAGTTTAGAATATAAAAGAGAGTAGTGTGGAAAATTTAAAATGTTACTAGTAGGAATGGATAGAAGTAAGAGGAATAGAGTAGGAAACCATCTTGTGAAAAAAAAATTATACTAAAAGTTAAATAGCAATGAGGCTCGTAGAATAAGGGGGAAAATAAAGAATTTAGAGAATAAGAGTGTCATAATTTTGAAGGTTAAGAGTATTTACTTATGCTATGATAGGCATATGGATATGATTAATGTGAGAAAAGAGGTGAAGATCATTTATAAAAGAAAAATTGTAGAAGAATGCCATCAGAAAAGGGACAAAAGTTATACCATACAAAGAAGGGACAACATTAATGACATAAATATGATTAATCATATAGAACAAATAGATCAAATAAAAAAGAGATGTGCAACCATTGATGAGAATGAATAACGAATTTTATGAGTGATAATAAGTCTAGTTGTGAGTAGATGATGCTGATGGATTAGTTGGACTCAACCTTAGAGATTTGAAGGGTGTGGAAATAGAATTAAATAATATGTCACTATTTGCAACACTAATATAAATATCATGATATACAATGGGATGATCTTCATAAATCATATCATTGTGAATCATTATTAAAATCAAGGTTTAATCTATCAAAATAGAATCAAAGTTATGGTAAATTTGATAAAAAAAAAAAAGCATTGGATAAATAGACAAAAATAATCATTCTTAGAATAGGAAATATTATTAAAAGGAAAAAAATGCTTCATATAATCAAGGATCAATGTATAGGAATATGAAATACATGAGAACACGCTATAATTCTTAATTTATGTATGAAGATAATTGGGTGATAAACAAATAAAGTAATCCTTCATAATTGATCTATAATTGGAGCACAATATAAGGGCCATTAAAAGATAAAATAAATTAGTTCATATTATTTACAAAATAAGTATTAAATGTGTAAAGTGTTGTCAGTTGTTGTCACTAATGACTAACTCTTGTCATTGATGTCAATCCTCAGTTTTTGTGTTCTCATGTTGTGATGGTATTTATATTGATGATAAGCTTTACAAAATTTATGGAAGTATATGCTGGTTGATATATGATACTATATGTATGTAGTACAGATAGCTTTAGAAGCGAGTTGTATAGTTGTATGTAGAGATGTGGATATTATTGGTTTGATGTTCACATTATTGATGTTGATATCTATACCTAATATGTTGTTATAGTTAATGATCGTTCTATCATATATGTGTTTCATGTACATTTGGGTAGAAGTTCACCTTCGTGGTGTTGATGTCTACACTCAATAGGTTATGCTAGGCATTGTTATTGATGTAGATTGTAGATGATCAAAGGAATGTATGATGTCATTAATAAAGAATTATGCTACTTGTTGTCATTGATGCAAATTGTAGATGATCAAAAGGATGTATGATGTTACTAATGAAGAATGCAAATGACTATTGAGGAGATGATTAATGATTGATGTCCACCCTCTTGGTGTTGATATCTAGCATGATATGCTATCATGATTGAAAATACTAATGCTAATGATAATTAATTATGGTTTCTTTATTTGATGTGCTGCGGAGAGAATTGGAAATGATGTGGACAATTGTTTTGCTAGATATGTAGTTGTGTAGAGATGTTGTTGCTGATCTCCTTGGTTGGATCTCTACCATCAGTTTGGTGTTTATGAATCACCATGTATTACAAAGGTAATGATATATTGAAGAACAGTGATAATGAAGACATTTATACGAGGCTTTCTCTTTGTAAAGGACAAAATATTAGGGCTTCTACCATTAGATGAATGAAAACCGCTAATATTTTGCTTTGGGACGGATATATTGGGGAAAGGTAGGAATTAGATAGATCTAAACCTAAAAGGTCTAAATGTTGTTCTAATTCTAGGGGTGTTAAATATACCCTCTTATTTCCCTTAAGTTGAATCGATTTCTTGAATTTTCTCAAATTAGGGTAAATGTGTTGGAAATTGATGTAAAAATGCACAAACAGGGAGACGAACTTGGATCTGAGGATTGTAAGAGGATTTGGATCTGTTCCCAGATGGAGAATTCGATTTGCTAGGATTAGTGTGACAGTCGCTTTGGTCCTCCTAGAACTTCTCGAATTCCAATGGGGGAATGATTCGTCTCTATAAATAAAGCTTATCCTAAAGATCACAACTTTGTACCTATTCTTGTGCACATTAGAGAAAGGAAATAAGTTGGGAATAGGAATTTGCCTTAGGTCATACCTCGATTTTGGAATTAACCATGAAATAGAAATGAAATCTGATTGAATTGCAATAATAAAAATGTTCTCCTTTTGAGGGAGATGATGAATAATGACTGAAACACAAATGATATACCTCCTTGTAAATTTTTGCTTGTCTCCACATGAAATTGGGGTTTTATGAACTCTTCAATAACATAGAAAATGAATGTCAACTCCAATGCTTGAATCTTGACTTTATCTCTTCTCTAATGCTTGAAGGAAGACTGATTGCTTTCCCTCTTTAACTTGAATGATTGATTTCTTGATGTTGAATTGATTTTATGTGTGTGTATGATCAAATGAGAGGGGTAGACTTTCTTTTATAGTTGCCCATCAAAAAAAAATCAATTTTCGACATGAGATGACACAAAGAAAGAATTCCTGCTCAAACATTATGACCGTTAAGGGTCCCAATTGGGAGGAACAACGTACCACACCCTAGTCTTGAGGGGGACTAGGACACCACAACCTATTCCTGTCCAATCAGGCACCAAAATTAAAGGGTTGGATGATGTGCATAGTGAGAATGGTGATAAATATGGATAGCAAGAGAAAAAACAGGTCCCATTCAGGCCTTGAAGCTTGAATGCTAAGGTGAGGGTCCAAATGTAGAAAAAAATGTAAAGGAGTACAATTTATGATGATACATTTAGCCCCCGCTTTAGCAGAAATATGAGACTAAGAACACTCTAGGTAAATTAAAAAGGTTCCCATTGAAATGATTTTATCAAGATGCTAAAGAGGCAAGACACACAAAGCCCCTAGTGGGCTTCAAGTATGATTACAACTTTTAGATCAAGATAAAAGGGAGAGAGAGAGAGAGAGAGAGAGAGAGAGAGAGAGAGAGAGAGAGAGAGAGAGAGAGAGAGAGAGAGAGAGAGAGAGAGAGAGAGAGAGATAGAGAGAGAGAGAGAGAGAGAGATGACTATAAGCCTAGTAAGGTTCACTTCCTATGATTCATGATAAGAAAAATACCAAAATTACAAAGAAAAGGACTAAGTTTGCTAAGTAACTGGAGTATCATGATATGAAATGGGAGAAATATTGAGTGGAGTGTATCCACCCACATTAAAGTGCTTGTGCATGCCATGTCAAGAGCAATTTATTTAAGGTAGTATATATTCATCCAAAAGATAAGGATGTTAGCACAATGTCATGCCTCGAAGAAGGATACATCAAAGGATAATGATCACAAAACACAAAACATATAAGGGTTCTACTTAACTCTGGGGTCAATATGTTCTTATGATAAATAATGTTTATCATGAAGTGTATTTTCATTGAATTATCCTTATCCCCTAAAGAAAGTAGAACCACTATGGTAGAAGGGCATATGTGTCTTTTGAGTCAATATAGGAGAGACCAAAAGATATCTCAATGCTTTGCATTGTCCTCAATTAGACAACACTAGGGACAACAAATAAGATAATTCAGAAATAAATAGAGGAAGGTTATGAAAATGAAAGAGAGGGGAGAGAGAAGATATACAACATGAATGAAGCTAATCAAGAAAGTCATCTACCTCCCAATCTTTCTCAACATTGTTTTGGGAAGGTAGACAATATGTAAGAGGAGAAACTTTGAGCACAATAGATGGAGCTACCACAAGTTCCAAACAAGGACCATGCTCTAATAATGGATCACTTTGCTTGTTAAAAGGAGCTAGGATTAATGCTTGCAAAAATTATTTAATTAAATTATTTTCAACATCAACATATTCATATTCATCAGTTGAATCAACATTGTGAGAATGGTCATAATTTTCATGTATCTCTTCATTAAGATTAATAAAAATAGGATCTTTAATTGGAATAGAACATGAACTATCATTTTCCTTAAAAGTTTTATGTCTTGGAGATGAAGGTTGCACTTCCTCCCTAGGGTTAGGCGAAGGCTGGAAAACTGGGATCATATTGATATTTGGAGTCTTCGGGGAGGAAATGGGTTGAGAGTAAAGTTCACGAGCTTTAGCATGAAGTCTCCATTGATGTTTTCTCACACAATAGTTTCTTCTAGTTTTAGCTAAGAGTTGTGAAGGTTTAGGATCAACAGGCAGAGGTTTCTTAGATGTTCTTTTAAAGAAGGATGCATAGGAGAAGGTTTTTTAGGTTGAAAGATAGGAGCTTCTGGGTACTTTCCTTTGTAAGATTTAGGAGGTGGAACCAAAACATATAAAGGAGGAATAGAAGGTGTAGGAAGAAGACCGGGTCCATCATGAGGAGAAGGAATAGGTTTATTATGAAGAAGAGGAATGGGATTAAGATATCTAGGCTTACTCAAGGATAAGATAATCTCATTCTTGCACCTTTGATAAGATTGAAAAAGAGCATCTCTTTGAGGTTTAAGAGGTTCAAATTGTTTAGACCAAAAGTAATCAAGATTAACATCTCCATGTCTCATCGTGGGTTGGTACATGCTATGATTAATTGTTATGATTTTTTCATCAAGAGGGAATTCAAAAAACTTATGAATAGTAGAAGAAATCACTTTCATGGAAGAGAGCCACGGATGTCCCAAATTCACACAATATTGATCTGCTGTAGGAATGATAGAAAAATTAACATCTAAGGATTTAGTACCAACCTCGATGTGAAGAGTAATAGAACCAATAGCGGGACAAGAGAAATCGTCAAAGATTTTAATAATCATATCAGAATATCATATGTCACTTGATGCAATTGTAAGGTATAAAGATATTCTTCGGTTATCACATTCACCATACACACGGGATCAATGAACATGCCTTGTGAGAGCATGTGTTTAACCCTCACAGTGATATATAGTGGGCCATCCGGTGCATCAATAGTCTCACTAGGATAAAAGGTGATGCATAGGTCCTTAGGATTTGTAGGTTTGTCAATAAGATTCACCATATTGTTAGACTCAAGGCCAAGATCATTAAGATAAAAGACAAGATGATCAGACTCAATCACATTAGTAGAATGAGAAGGCAAAGGATTGGTAGATATTGTTGGAGTCAAGGAACACTGAGAGGGGGGTTGAATCCGTGTTCTACAGTTTTTAACCCTATTAACTTGTCATTTTAACCACTTAATGAAAATGAATGAAAGAAAGATACAAAAACACAAAGTAATCAACAATGCCATAACACCAGATTTATACATGGAAAACCTAGTTAAGCGAAAAACCATGATGGGGATGAGACCCACAATATAAATATACTCTATTAGAAGTATAAGAATAATACATTAAGAATGCACATGCATTCAAGCACACTGACTAGAGATCACCACTCAAAAGAAAGAAGGGCAACAACCCCAAAAGGCTCACTGCGTTACAAAAAAATTTACAAAAGATAATTGGAATGTCTAAATGGAAAATATCATCTACAAATGCCAAGGTACAGCTCTGGTTAAGCACAAAACATTTAATCTCTCGCTACTCTTCTACGCTTCTCTGTTATGTTGTTCTTCAATATTTTAGAGCATAAATCCTTCACTTGCACACATGAAACTATGCACAATCGATCACTAACACTTTCCACACATCCATAAATATGAAAAATGATCCGATCCATCAGTCATTTATATCCGCAAAATCAAATTTGATCTTCTACATTTTGGCTTCAAGAATACTATACAAATGATGAAATGTGCATACAAAGTCGACTCAATCCAAACTCCAATGCATATGTGGACCAAAAATAATTGTCCACATGCTCCCATATGTTGACTAAACATCCTCAAACATATAAATAATCACCAAAATCAATCCAAATAATGCATCTTGAACTCTTTTAATATAAGTATCCAGTGTGACTCTATCATCGACAATCATTCTTTTCAATGTCCAAAGCCTGTTGGCATTAAACTCACGGTAGACCTTCACTTCAGCTAATTTCTCCAATGACTCAAAATGAGTATCCACCAAGTTGATCAAACTCTTCAGTTGTTCGGATGGACTGTCAAACTTGTTCTTGACAAAAGAAGGCATTATCTTCTCAAGAACACTAGATGCAAGGGTAGGTAGTTCACTGTATTTGATGTGGGACTTCAGGAGATCTTCACTTGCCTTGGCCTGAGAAAATGAAGCTAATTGAAGCTTTTGAATAGGGGATAGAGAGGCAAGGTTGATTGGGTCTTGGACAAATTTTGGATCATCCATAATCTATTTTCCTTTGACTATCCTTGCAATATCTCTTGCTTCAATTCTTTTTCCCACAGTATCAATTTCAACTTTAACTTCAACCTTTTCCATCTTTGCAACCTTCTTTGTAACACCTTCAGTAGGGACTGCATTCATTTAAGGTATCTTAGTATAATCAACAGTCTCAACTAGAGGATTCTAAGTATCCTCAACCTCATTTCCTTTTCATGCTTCTCCTTCACCCTTATCTGCCACATCCTCATCACTAGTCTCTTCTGAAACACTTCTACCTAATCAATTGTATGGACTTCCAAAATAGAAGGAGTATCAACCTTTGTCTGATCACCTTGTGATGGCATGCTCTGAGTTTTTAGACCAGATTTAGGAGCATCATCCTGAGTTTTCTCAAGGAGAATCTCATATTGATTCTGAAGCAATACTTTCCTCAAGATTGTCTCGGTTTCTTTGATGACTTCATCTATTTTTCCAATCATTATCTTATTGACTCTGGTGTTTCTCTTGAACTCATTCTTGGATTCCTTAAGAATTTTGTTAATATTTGCAGTTTGTTTTCTCATTTCTAAAATGTCATACAAACTTTTGGGGATTTCTGACATTATTTTTATTAGAGCCCTATTGTAGTCATTCAAATACTTAAGAATAGCTTCCTCTAAAGTCCCTTTTCCATTATCATCAAAATTGTAATACCATTCAGACATTGGCTTCAAATTTCCATGCTTAACAACCTCATCTACAATCTCATCTAATGGCATAGGAGGTTTAACTATGAATCTTACTTTCTTAATTACCTTGTCTATTTTGGAGATTTTTGGTTTCTTGCTTGGCTTGGTACAAGAAAACATTTACCAATTTCTATTTTCTAACTATTCTTTTCAATACTAATTTAATTAACCGCATTATTTTTTAGCATGCATTATTTCAAATTATTATAAATTGACATGACACTCCAGTAGACATGTTATAGTGTTAATATCCATGTTAAGCCCTATATCTAGATATTTTGCCAAACACGCGATATAAAAATTTAGAGAAGCAATTTGTAGTCCTTGTTCTTTAGTCCTTGTAGTTTACATTATAATATTTTATAAAAAAATACAAAACTATATATATGGTGTATTTTGTATGTATGGTTCCTATTTATTATACTTTGTTCTTTTCTTTTTAATTAATTAATTCCTTAATTTTTAATATATCTGAACATCTATACCATTAAGAAAACAAATAATTGTGTCAAGTATTCTCTTTTATAAAAAAATAAACTAGAAAATATATGCATATTTAGTACTAAAATTTAATCTTACTTTTAGTTTTTAGCTAAATGTAATAGGATTTTATGTTAGCTTTTCCTTCCTCTTTCAAAATGATCTTTAAATATATTAAAGATCATTTTGAAAGAAACAACTTCATAAAATCTTAGGGTTTTTTTTAGATTATATCCCACATTTCCGAGAATTCCAATGTTGTTTTCTAGATGTGTAAAACTGGAAATCTAAATATCAGTAATTTTGGCCGAATCAATGGGACTCAGAATAGATGTTGTCGAGTTGGTTCTCATAACTTGTTTTTTTCTCTTCTATAGTCTAAGTATTGTTATCAATTAGCATGTTTTAGTTACACATACATTTCTCTTATAAGTAAGAAAACTCAAAGATTGGAGTACCCCTGAGGTTTTGTCAAAGTGGAGAGATGGATTTCAAGTTCTAGTTGGGCCTGACCACTCTTCACAATGGTTTTATTTTCCTCCTCTACAAAAACACAAAAAATATGTTGAAGCAGTAACATCAAGCAATCACCTAAAACTAATAAACCTGACCACTACTTATGTATCCCTTAATACATAGTCAAAACAATGCATCCATACATCTCTAGGCTAGAAATGGCAAGGCATTACATCACCCACATTTAAAAATTATTGACTTTTAAAGAAGAAGCATGCTAGTAGCACTCCAATTATTTTATTGAAATAATTATAGGTTTACATACTCATCTTGGATTACATATGATTGAAGATTATAATCCTCAATTATTCAAAAATATTGTTAGTCTAGATGGTAGAGTCTTATAGAAAAGAAATCAAATGAGTATAGGAATGAGTGTGCATTATATTGGATTAATTTTTTCACACTAGAAAATATGTGTATGTTTATAGTACAAATTGGATAAAACTAGAATATTATTTTATCAAAATTGTCATGTATACTAGAATATAAAATACTAACATTTTGAACTACTCTTCATCACTCTAAAAGTCTCTCTATTGCTTCTATCTTTCTCAAAGTTCTTATATTTAAGTCACACCCACCTTGAATCCCACTTGGAAAAAGAGAATTTGTTCCCTTTCTCAACTAAATTTGACATAATGAAATCAATTTCCCAACGAATTATCTCAAAAAACATCAATTTGAAGTTTTAAATTCCTCTATCTAGTGTTATAACTGATTCCAAACCACTTTGGTAGAATGTTCTTGCATACCCCCTTCATATTGAACAAATTCAAGTTGCACTCCTTTTACTAATTTAACAAATCAAAAAAAGAAAATCTTGATGCTTCTTTGAATTATCCCATTAGTGTTTATATGGCACCTCCAAAGAGTACACATGTTAGTTATTTAAGATTTGATATTATTAATTATATACCACTTTTCTTCACACTTTTCTTTAGTTTATATATTTAAGTGTAAACATTTAAAGATTATATAGTGGTCTAGTTTTATACAAAGTTTTATTGTATTCATGGGTTTCCTATTTTCATCTATAGAATGAAGAAGAAGCTAAGCAAGACTTTCCATGTTAGCATAATCGGTAATGATTTCCAATTCACTTCTTGAATTTACTAGATGGAAGCTAATAGATTTTTAAGTTTTAGTTAAAATGAATATATACAAATGACATTCTAATATTAACAAAATATGTACAATGAAGTGTTATTAAGAACCAACTTAAAAAAAACTTGAATTTAATAGAAATAATTAAATTAAAAAAATTTAATAAACAAACATAACATATTTTTTATATCATCATAAAATGAAAAAATAGATAAAAGATATACTAGATGAGCTATATACCTATAATGAACCTTGCAAGACCTTATCTATACAAGAGAAAGTTTAAGGAATTTAAGATATTCTACTTTCACCACTTATTGAAAATCAAGGATTATAATTTTTTTAATTATTAGATCATATATTCGATCAGGTGCCTGGGTCCCTACACGTCTTCCAGTTAGTGCTACTCTCACCATTTAATGACTTTGTTTTCTATTTGCCCGCTTTACTCTCCATGTCATCCAATTCAATTCTTGGAATGTGATCTTACACCAACCCACTTTTTTTTTTTGTAAATATATGTACTAATATATCTTAATCAAGAAAACACTTGACACACCTATTCATCAAAACAAACCTATTCATCAAAACAAAAAAAACTTATTTATTATTTTTTTGGAATTCAAAAATTGCCAATAGAAGAGATCCAAACTATTGGAGCCCACAAAATAATTAAAATCATGGAAGCCACATCTCCAACCTAACTCCACGTCGAAATCATCCGAGGCACATCTCCAAACTAACACATATCTACTGTTTTGAGTAAGCTATCTTTACTGTAACTTCAGTACGCTTTAAAACAAAACCATTATTAATTAAACCACCCAAATTCATTCCAAAAGTGTAGAAAGCATAATACAATCTAAAATATTGAAAGGGAAAATCTAAAGTAGTCTTTGACAGCAATCCCATGTTTCAAGGGCAACGTTGGACTGATATCTGCCATAAAAAGCTAGTCAGGACGAAGGTCGACTGCAATCTTTAAGCCCAAAAGTCCAAATTAAACAACGTTATAGCCGACAACTTTTGTGGTCGACAATCCATAATGTCGTGGCATACATCTGGCCCCGAGGTTTTTAGGTATTCCTAGGCTAAAGCAGGAGCATTTAATTTTAAAGACTGTTTAAAAGGTTGGCAAATACGACGAATCTATTCCATAAGCCTTTAAGTCGTTAACATCCCCATTTATTGCTCTTTGATTGTAATGGAGAGATTCCAGAAACCCCATGTGGTGGTCCATCCCTCAGCTCGAAAGCAAATGTCAAGGGTTTTGCAAATGAAATGCACAAGTTGCTGAAGATGAGACAAGAACGATAAACTTTTTGTTACTTGAAATAGATGCAGAAGATCATTTGCTTGATTTTCCTTAATAATAAGCTCTGCACACTGATTGTATCTGTGGGTTTAGTATGAGTGACATTCTCCTGGAAGATTGTTTCTGTAAGTTTAAGAAAACGGGGCACGGGCACTGAAAGTACATGTCATTAATGTTGGCCACTCATCTCTGTGTCTCCAAATAATCCTTTTGTCTCCAAATTAGTGCTAATAGTTCCAAGGTAGTTCATTCCTCCAATCAACACTCTTACAAGATCTCCAATCTCTCCACTACTCATGAATGTGACTCAAAGCACCTTTATACTCTGCATAAAATAGCATAAATGCTCTCTAGCTACCTAGCGAATCCAAAAATAAATAAACAAATTTAAATTTAAAAGTTGCTGGCCAAAGTCATTGTCCTACATCATACCATGATATAGTACATTATAATACTATTTCATTTGACTCTCACATAAATACTTCATTATGTCCGTTGTTTATAATAAAATACTATTCCTTTAGTGGGAGTTATATTATATTTTGTATGGTTTTCTTGGTGCATTTGACATGTTAAATCGTTTTAAAATTTATTTTGATGATGATATATTATTTAAAGTGAGATTAGTTTTTATTTGAATGGTATATATTTATAATAACTTGAGTCTTTTTGTTCATTTTATCACGATTATAGATTTGATTTATGTTTTTATTATTTATTTTTCTCTTTATTTTTCACGGCAATAGTATGGACTTAATTGAGCCTCCTCATAATATATCTTCTTTGTTTATCCAACCTCTATCACTATTGTTCACATGCCTAGACATGCATATTCATGTCTTACCTTCCACACTAAACAATCTCTTATAAATATGCCTACTTTTCAAACTATAACTATCCCAAAAAGTTACCATATAATTGAACATACACATCAAAAGTTGGTGAAGGCATACAATTCAACTAATTAACTTAAGGGTAATTCAATAAATTTTCTCTTTCTAATCTAATGCATTCATTTGAAATGTATATGAATGTATTGAGGCAAGCTTTATAGTTATAATAATCATCCCATCTAACATCACTTCAATATAGTTTCTTATTACACTTAATCCCATTTATGGAAACAGATTTTTGTTGTTCTTTTTTTTTTCTCTTAATGAATTACCTCTTCCAAATAATATTATTTAGTGTAAGCATCAACAATTATATGTAATGTTCAAATATGCAATATATCTAAATAAAGTACAATCTAATTGATAATGGATCTAGATTAAATATACATTATTAAATCTTTCTAGATATAATAATTTACCAAAGCCTAAAGTCATTGCAAAAAGGCTTTCATGATATGGACCACTAAACTCTTAGTTTTGTTACTATTTATATTTTTGTTGAATGTTTTACACTTAATAATGTGTTACATACGATATCAATGCTTTGTTTTAATGATTTTATTTTCATTTGCCTTAGATTCATACCTAACATTTTGTACCTTTTCCACTTCATCATACTTGAAAATTTATTCATAAAAAATAGAAGACGTGTAGGTACAGTTGATAATGATCTTTTTAAATTTTGATAACTAGTTGAAAAATACAATATCTTAATACCTCATATTGATGTTTTACTAATTTTTGAAGTAGATACATCATTAAAAATAGTCATTTGATTATTGATGCCACCTTAAAATCTATGAAAACGAACCAAAAAGTAATTATTTTCAATAGGTGCAGAATGGAGTCTATTTTCAAAAATATAATTTGTTTCAAAAAATTTCAATGAGTAGAAAACTATACCTAAAATGACACATGGCTTATCATAGAAAATGAACACACTAACAAAAGAAATTAAAGATGAAAACCTTGACATAATCAAAATTTGAAAAACAATCATATGGCTAGATAGCTAAGAGATAGATAAATTTCATCATGTTATTTTTCTAAATTTGCATTGAAACATGTGCAAACCTGATGGAGAGTATGAAAAAAAATTGTGTATTTTTATTTTATCTTTTAAAAATTGTGTCTTTAGGATGAAATGATTATCCAACACTTTGTATTAGATGTCTAATGAAAAGAGAAGCAAACAGGTTAGAATTTCACAATGTAGGAAAAACATAGTGTCAAATGAAAATGTACATTATGAAAATGCATTTTCAGAATTCTAGTGCCAAGTAATTCTAGCATCAAATGAAAATGAACACATTGAAAATATGTCAAATAATACTAGTGCCAAATTGTCTACATTGGATCAATTCTCTTGCTCTTTCTGTGTTCCCACTTTGATTAAGAATTAGAGTTTAGGGTTTATTATTGATGATGGGTAGTTTAGGTTTTACCTTCCACTCCCTCTCTACCTCAATTTGTTTCTAAAATACTTCTCTTTCTCTCTTCCTTTCTCTCTCACCTCTCTCTTTCTTTTCTAGATCTTTCCCACACTCTTTCCCTCTAGATCTCTCCCACTCTCTCTCCCTTTCTACCTCACCTTGCATCCTTACCCTCTATCCCTATCTCCCCCCCTCTCTTTTCTTGTCTCTCCCTCTCGTGTTGTGTCTCTAATCTCTTTCTCTCCATTCTCTCAATCACTACCTCTCTCTCCCACCCTCTCTCTCTATCCCCATCTTTAGGTCTCTCCTTCCATTCCTCTTTACCTCTCCACCTCTCCATCCCCCTTTATCTCTCTCACCTTTATCTCTCCCCAAGGTCTCTCATCCCTCTCTCCATAGGATCCAATTCCTTTACCTTTATATCTCTCCCCTCTCTAGGTCATTCCCTCCTTCACCAAGCTCTCCCTACCTACTCACTCATATTTCTCTCTTTGTGAACTTTTCTCTCCCATTTTATTATCTTTGTCTTACCTATCTCCTCTCTAGGTCTCTCAATTACTCTCTGTATACCTATCCCTCCCTCCCTCCCTCCTTAAGCATCTCTTTCTCTATGTCACTCTCTCTCTCCTCTTCTCTCTCCCACCATCTCTATGTAATCACCTCTCCGTCCCTCCTATAGGATTTATGGTATAGCACATAGGGTACAAGATTTATGGTACATAGGATTGAGTGAATTATCTATATTGATCCTTCCCTCAATTTCTCCGTCTCTCTGCCTCCCTCTCCCTCTTCTCTCTCTCACCTTTGTCCACACTCTATAGGTTTGTCCCTCCTTTTCTTCCTCTCTTCCTCTCTATCTCCTCCTCCCTCCTTATCAAAGCTAAAGTTTGCTCCTTATAATAGTCAACATGTTGTAAATTCTAATTGATGGCCTAGTTTGTCAATTAATTAGCTATACCATTCACCTCTTTATAATAGTGGATTACCTCAAAATCCATGAACTTTTCCAGTAAAAGTTTAACCTGTTCAAAATAGTAGCTGAGTAACCAATTGGGAAAATCTCTCCTAGACAATAAATTAATGACCACCATGGAATCTCCACAACCTGAATTTTAGAGATACCTTTTTTAACAACCAATTGCAAATCTAGTTTAAGAGCACAAATATCTATCATATTATTTGAACCCCTAGGTAAAATGGAGTAGACTAAAGTCACAAATTCTCCACTCTCATCTCGCAAGGAAACCCTAGCCTTAGAGACATTTCGAATCCCCATCAAAATTTAGTTTTAAAAAAGAAGATGGTAGTGGCTTCCACACATAGGAAAAACCTTTTGTCGATCTATACAAATGTGTCATTGCCACTCCTGAAATGGAAAGATCAATCTTTATTAGCAGTTTGTTCATCGACAAGGCTCTTTTCCTAAAGATCTTGTTATTCCTTTCAAGCCATAGTTACAAAATTAGGATTGATGGGCTAATTAACCATAGACAAGCAAAAGCAGATTTAGGAAATAAAATAGGTCTGATATGGAAGAAGGAAAAGAGCTTGTTAGGCCTTGGTCCACTCCACCCAAGATTACCTTACAATCAAGACCATCACATGGATGCACCTGAGTAGTTTAGAAGAAAATGATTTGTATCTTCATATGCTTCTCCACATAGCATTAATTGAAAGGCAACAATGATACCCAAGTGGTCAAGCCTCATTGAAGTATGGATATGATCTTGTATGGCTAACCATGCAAAGGCATTAGCTTTTGGAAGGCTTGGGGAGACCCAACACAATTGTGCAAGACAATTTGAGGACTTGGATGGTTGCATTAAGCTCTGGCATCTAGACTTTATAGAGTAAACTCCCAAATCTAACTTAGTCGAGATGATTTCATCTAGTTTATCCAAAAACCAAATGGACCTTTTTGCCACTTCACCCTCATAGACAACCTTCTGAAAATCAGTAAAAGGCTGATCTAAAATGGATTTCCATATCACTCGAGGGGGAAAAGATGTAACATCCAAGAAGAAATAGTCAGATACCCTTAAACCTCACTGGGCTTTAAGAAAGACTTTAACCTCTTATAGCCATTAAATGCCACCCAATGACATATAACCAATTCCAAAATTTCTTCCAAAACATAACACTTTTGCCATTATTAATAATCGAAAACAATGAGGGAGAAGCACACTTCTAGAAGCTTTGATAAATTTTCACACCTTAGATCCACATGCTAGTATTTTTAGTGTGAAAATCCTTTCCCTATACAAGTTCTCTAAATATTTATTTATCATGACCTTGCACCAAGTAGCATTGGGATTGGAGTATATCATCAACACCAACTTATCTCCTAGGGATTCATTATGTAAAGAAAGATTACAAATACCTACTGCACCCATTCTTTTGTCTCAACACAATTTCTCCCATGCTAAAGTGGAAGCTCTTTTTGGAAGTGATATTCTCTATCCATATGAAGTCTCTTGTAACTTTCTTCGAATGTCCCAACACATTATTTGGGGAACTAAATACAAACATTATATAGATTGAAATGGCATTCACGACTGACTTAACCAGCTATATTTTGCTCATATGTGACAACCATTTCACCTTCAATGAGGATATTTTATTCATTATTCTAATTACACTCGACTCCCAAAGCTTTGATTTGTTACCTCCTTAGAAGAATAGGATCCCCAAATTCTTACTTGGTTAGCTTGTATTTCTAAAATTGCCAATATAAGAGGTCCAAACTATTGGAGCCACATGTCCAAACTAATACCACAAAATGCTTAAAAACATAGAAGCCACATCTCCAACCTAACTCCACGTCGAAATGATCGGAGACACATCTTTAAACTAACACGTATTACTATTTTTTTGAGTGAGCTATCTTTACGGTAACTTCAGTACGCTTTAAAACTAAACCATTATTAATTAAGCCACCCAAATTCAATACAAAGCTGTAGAAGCATAATACAATCTAAAATATTGAAAGGGAAATCTCAGTTCACAGTAACCCAAAAGAGTCCTTTAGAGCAGTACGATGTTTGAAGGGCAACGTTGGACGGATTACTGCCACGGACACTTAGTCAGGACGAAGGTCGACTGCCATCTTTATAGCCGACAACTTTTTTGGCCCATTCCATAATGTCGTGGCATACATCTGGCCCCGTGGATTTTAGGTATTCCTAGGCTAAAGCAGGAGGTTTTAATTTAAAGACTGTTTAAAAGGGTTGGCAAATACGATGAATCTATCACATAAGCCTTTAAGTCGTTGGCATCCCCATTTATTTATCTTTTATTACAGAAGTCCCATGTGGTGGTCCATCCCTCTGCTCGACCTCTCAAAGGTCGCCAGAGAAGCTGTTGAATATGGCGGGTCTTCGAAAGCAAACGTCAAGGGTTTTGCAAGTGAAATGCACAAGTTGCTTAAGATGAGACAAGAACGATAATTTTTTTCTTACTTGAAATAGATACAGAAGATCATTTGCTTGATTTTGCTTAATAATAAGTTCTGCACACTGATTGTTTCTGTGAGTTTAGTATGAGTGACATTCTCCTGGAAGATTGTTTGTGTAAGTTTAAGGCAACAGGGCACACGGGCATTCAAAGTACATGTCATTAATGTTGGTCACTCATCTTTGTGTCTCCAAATTAGTGCTAATAGTTCCAAAGTAGTTCATTCATCCAATCAACACTCGTAAAAGATCTCCAATCACTCCACTACTCATGATTGTGAGTAAATACACCTTTATACTCTGCCTAAACTAGTATAAATGCTCTGTAGCTACTTCCAAAATAAATCGACAAATTTAAATTTAAAACTTGCTGGACAAAGTCATTGTCCTACATCATTTGATGATATAGTACATTATAATACTATTACATTTGACTCTCACATAAATACTTCATTAAGTCCCTTGTTTATAATATGATACTATTCCTTGAGTGGGAGTTATATTATATTTTAGATGGTTTTATTGGTGCATTTCACATGTTAAATGAGTTTTACTTGTATTTTGATGATGATGATATATTATTTATAGAGGGACTAGTCTTTATTTGAGTGGTAGATATTTATAATAGTCTGATTCTTCTTGTTTATTTTATTATGATTATAGATTTGACACATGTTTTTATTGTTCATTTTTCTCTTCATTTTTCGCAGGGACAGTATGGATTTAATTGAGCCTCCTCACAATATATTTTCTATTGTTTATCCACCCTCTATCACCACTATTCACATGCCTAGACATACATATATATGTCTTACCTTCCACATCAAACCATCTCTTATAAATATGCCTAATTTTCACACTATAACTGTCCCAAAAAGTTACCATATAATTGAACATATACACCAAAAGTTAGAGAAGGCATACAATTCAACTAATTAACTTGAGGGTAATTCAATAAATTTTCTCTTTCTAATCTAATGCATTCATTTGAAACGTATATTAGTGCATTGAAGCAAACTTTAGTTATAATAATTATCCCATCTAACATCACTTCAACATAGTTTCTTATTATACTTAATCCCATATATGAAAACAAATCTTTCTCTTTTTCTCTTAATGAATTACCTCCTCCAAATATTATTTAGTGTAAGCATCAACAATTTTACATGATGTTCAATTACATAGATATAGCTAAATCAAGTACAATCTAATTGATAATGGATCTTGACCAAACATGTGTAATTAAATCTTTCTAGATATAATAATTTACCAAAGCCTAAAGTCACTACAAAAAGGCTTTCATGATATGGATCACTATGCTCTTAGTTTTGTTAGTATTTATATTCCTCTTGGACCCATTTCACTTAATAATTTGTTCTATATGATAATAAATCTTTTATTGTAATGATTTTATTTTAATTTGATAGTAGATTCATACCTAACATTTTGTACCTTTGATACTTCATCATACTTCAAAGTTTATTCATAAAAATAGAAGACATATAGTTACAATTGATGACAATCTTTTTAAAGTTTGATAACTAGTTAAAAAATATATTATCTTAGTACCTCCTATATGTTGATTACATCTACAATGAATTTCCTTTCCTCATATCTCATTATGATCCTAAAGATAATAGGAATCTCTTGAAATTACAATATTATATAATAAAGAAGATAATAAATTATAAAGTATATTACATGTCCTTATTATATGGATACTACTACTTATGGACAATCACCTCTAGATATTTATGAGTTTAATATTTCATGTAAAAAAATTCTTATGGCTAGACACAAGTCTATATATATATATATATATATATATATATATATATATATATATATATATATATATATGGTTTACTTTCTACTAAATTAGTTAGGAGATATTGTAAATGATTTTCCATTCTAGAGAGAATAGATTTAATTGAAAAAAAATTAGATTAAAAAAAGAAATGTATATTAGAACCCATTGGAATATAAATAAGTAAAATAATTATAGCATAGGTTATTCACCTGCAAAAGATGTGATTACATAAATACCCTTAAAATTAACATTTCAATCAACTAACATATTTGATAATGACACAAATTGAGAACAAGTTCATCATAAGGTTCTATGTAAGCTATGATTCATATATTCTCTTCATACTTTTTTTATATCAAGGAAAAATCTCCTCTACTCTATAGTCTTCATGAATTATTTTTTCCTTTCCATGCTAAAACATTTATTAAGGATAATATCAAATTATTTGTTGATGATATCATTAATATTGAAATAGATAAATCAAATCAAGAAAAAGTATTAAAAATGGTGAGTGTTTGAACATTTTTTAATGAGATAATATGTCCACATTAATTCAAGAATATGGTCACTTATTTGCATGAAATATTCAACACATTGGGTGTACTAAAGGATGTTATTGTCAGTAATATTATTATTCATAATGCTAAATAAATAGATCAAAAGAGTAGGAAAATATATCCTAAGGTGAATTAGTAATTAAGGAAGAGCATTGGAAAATGTCAAAATCTAATATTATTGATTATTCTCTGGAGATTCCTAATATGATACATATAACTAAACATAATGGGTGTGTTTACAAACAAAATTATTCAAATTACCTAAATAAATCACAATCTAAGGATGACTTATCATTTCCTATCAATGACATAATTATAGATTCCATTCTGGTGCATGAGATCATATACATCATCCATAGATTTTTAGGAAATTTTAAAACTCTTACTAATCTCCAAGACCATCATAAGTTAACTTTCAAGGTTAAGTGCACCAATATAGGGGCCCAAAAGAGGTCTTAAGATGCCATTGTTATATCTAAACTTGGTAAAATCTAAACTCTGATGAAATATCAAAGATTGAACACTCAAAATATGAACATGCAACAAAAACAACAGTTGTTATGCTCCAAATAATAATTTGTAAAGTACTATGTATTTTGAAAATGGTAGAGATTAAGGGTTTCAAAAAGGGGCCCACATAAATTATTCCTATTTTTATCTATAAACCTAGCATAGTATTTATTGCAGCCCCTCTAAAATATAATTTTTTAAAATTTTTGAAATCCACTCCAATGAGAAATTAGCAAACATCACGTAGTTTATACTAGATTTTTTGGCTATATTTTTTATTAATATATAATGTTTTACTAATTTTTGAAGTGGAAACATCTATAAAAATAAACATTTGAGTATGATCTCCCCCCCCCCCCTAAAATTTATGAAATCTGACCAAAAATTATTATTTTTTCAATACATATAGAATGGAGTCTATTTTCTAAAAAAATGATTTGTTTCAAAAATTTATGAACAAGTAAAAAACTATACCCAAAATGCCACATGGATTTTGACAAAAAATGAACATACTAACAAAAGAAATTAAAGATTAAAAGCTTGACATACTCAAAATTTAAAAAAAAATCATATGACTAGATAGCTAAGAGAGAGATAAATATCATCATGGTATTTTTCTAAATTTGAATTTAAACATATGCACACTTGATAGAGAGCATGACAAAAAATTGTGTAATATTTTTATCTTTTAAAAAATGCATCTTTAGGCCGAAATGATTATCCAACACTTTGCATTAGATGCCTAACGAAAAGCCAAGCCAAAAGGTTGGTATTTCACAATACAGGAAAAGTATAGTGCCAACTAAAAATGTACATTACGAAAATCCATTTTCGGAATTCTAGTGCCAAATAATTCTAGTGGCAAAGGAAAATACACAAATTGGAACTATGTCAAATAATTCTAGTGCCAAATTGTCTACATTGGATCAATTCTCTTACTCTTTCTCTATTCCCACTTTTATTAAGACTTTGAGATTAGGGTTTATGATTGATGATGGGTAGTTGAGGTTTTACCTTTCATTCCTTCTTTTCCTCATTCCCTCTCTATGAATACTTCTCTTTCTCTTTTCCTCTCTTTTCTCTCTCACCTCTCTCTTTCTTTTATAGATCTCTCCCACACTCTCTCCCTCTATATCTCTCCCACTCTCTCCCCCTTTCTATCTCATCGTTCTTTCTTAACCTTTATTCCTATCTCCCTCCCTCTCTCTTCTACTCTCTCTCTCTCCATTCTCTCAATAACTACCTCTCTATGCCACCCTCTCTCTCTATTCATATCTATAGGTCTCTCCTTCTTTTCCTCTTTACCTCTGCACCTCTCTACCTCTCCTGTTAGGATAACCGGTGAACAACTGAGAGGGAGGGGTTAATCAAATATTGACAGATTATATCATTAAATCCACTTAATAATCTTTAACCAGAATAAGTACCCACAAAGAAGAAACATATACCGGTAAGAAATAAAACTTAACAATGAAATAGATAATCAACACAATGCAACCATACCACATAACACCATGATTTGTACATGGAAAACCCAGAAAGGGAAAAACCATGGTGGTAAGCCTACCCACAGTTAGATGATACTTCTACAAAAAGTATGTGATACAATGAGGGGCCTGCACATCCGGGAAGGCACGCTTCCTAGAGCGTATTGCTCATTACAAAAGAGTCTCACAATGGACAACAATCTAGAATAATGAACTTCCAAAGATAGCATCTACCATGCCTGATTACGATCCTGATTAAGATCAATATCAGAGATCTTTGACCTCTTCTTTAATCACAATTCGATCACCTATTATCGCCCAAATATCCTTCGCATATAATATTGCATTCCAAGACCATGCCACACTATTACAATGAGATCTTACATCATTTTATACCAACTCTAATGCCTAAACCAATTAGGTTGGCCACCTAAAAGATATTACAATAAGATCATTACATAAATCCATATTACAATGATATGCCATGTCAGCTTAAGACCAAAACAACAATAACCAATCCATATAACATCCTGAATCATCTTGGTAATGTGTAGAAAACATGGTATCATGATACCAGTCCATAACCTAGATAGATATCAGACCTATTTTGGGTCCACTATGCCAAAGCAATGTCTTAAAGTAGTTGAAGCATGATCAAAGAACATCTTCAGCATCCTGAAATCCATCTAGAAGTCGCACCAACACCAGTTATGCATATTGTCAAGATTCCTTAGTGAAAGCTATGTTAGTTAAACCTTATACCAATGTCGGTAAGAGTGTATGATAGCATCTGATTACTAAGTCAATACCAACTGACCAAAATATGCTTGAGGAGCATATAACACATAAAACCAAACATACACTATTGATCCACACATGTCGAAAGTGTCCAACAGATAGTCTTTTCTGTCTGTAACACTAGATCTTCTACCAGTAACCAAAACCTGTCTGTCGATAACCAACCATAACAACTAGTGTTGACATAAATGACCAAAAATCAATGCAACACATAATCAATTGATCCATAATGCCAACAATCTCCCCCTTTGGGATTGATGGAAACACTAGATGTGTAAAACATCTAAGTACCAAGAAATGCCAAACAAGTCTCCCCCTGTGGAAGATAACCAATAATCTCTTGAATATCAATAATTCTCCCACTATGAATGATATCTCTGTCAAGTTCTGAATTTATTTTTCACATCACTAACACTCCCCCTTTGACATCAATGCCATAAATCTGACACAAATATCAAAGAAAGAATATAAACCTCTCAATCTCAAAGATGACTACTCCCCTTGAGTAGTAGCACCACTCATCAGTACCAGAATGAATAATATTTCTGATAATGCATGCTAGACTAATGACAATCTGCATCAATCAAGTCTCTGTCAGAGAGGCAGAAACCCCTAACCTGTCTCTCAAATACTCAAATAATTCCTTAGACAATGGTTTAGTGAATATATTTGCAATCTATTCTTTAGTGTTCACATAAACCAATTTGACCTTCCTTTCCTTCTACCTTGTCCTTCAAAAAGTTATACTTAATTTATATATGCTTAATCTTAGAGTGAAATACCACAATTTTAGACATGTCAATAGCTATAGAGTTATCACAGTAGACAACTACTAGCTCACTACAATTTACCTTGATATCCTTCAACATTTGCTTCATCCAAAGGACTTGAGTGCAATTAGTTGCTGCTACAACATACTCAGCTTATGCAGTAGATAAAGAAATGAATGACTATTTTTTGTTGATCCATGAAACCAATTTATTTCCAAGAAAGAAAGCTCCACCAGAAGTGCTCTTCCTGTCACCAGTATCTCCTTCCCAATCTGAGTCATTAAACGCACATAAAGTGAAAGCATCATTTTTAGAATACCATAAACCATATTCTGTTGTTCCTTGCAAATACTGGAATATCCTCTTTACTTCACATTCATGATTTTCTTTAGGATTACTTTGATATCTTGAAACAATACTTACTACATTCATAATATTCAATCTAGTTTGAGTAAAATATAACAGACCACCAATCATAGACTTATAACTTATCAGATTTACCAGTGTAGAAGTATCCTTGATAGATAATTTCTCTTGTCACCATAGGAGTACTTACAGGTTTGGAATTATCCATACCAAACTTCTTCAACAATTCCCTCAGATACTTAGTTTGACAGATAAAAATGCCTTTGTTAGTTTGAGTAATCTATAAACCTAAGAGAAATCTTAGCTCACCAATCATGGACATTTCAAATTCATTGTTCATATTGTTAGAAAACTCCATGCACAATTTATCTTCTCCTCCAAAAATGATATCATCAACAAATACTTCAATAATCAAAATATCATCATCAGTGATCTTATAATATAAATTACTATCAACACTACCTTTAGTAAAACCAAACATCAAAAGATATTTATCCAACCTTTCATCCCAAGCTCTAGGAGCTTGTTTCAATCTATATAAAGCTTTCTTCAATCTGCAAACCATATATTTATCTTCTGTCAGTAAAAATCCATCAGGTTGCTCAATGTATACTTCTTCCTCAAGTTTACCATTCAAAAATGCACATTTGACATCCATTTGATAAACCTTATGGTTCTTATAAGCTGCATAAGCAAGAAATAGTCTAACAGCTTCAATTCTAGCCAAAGGTGCAAATGTCTCACCATAATCAATTCCTTCCATTTGAGAATATCCTTTACAAACCAATTTAGTCCTGTTTCTTACAACTTGACCATCCTCATTTAGTTTATTCCTAAAAACCCATTTAGTTCCAATAAAATTCTTATTTTTAGGCTGGGGAACTAAAGACCAAGTCTAATTATTTTATATCTGATCTATAGCCTTTAACCAATGTTTATCATTACAAGCTTCAATAACAGATACTGGTTCAATTTGAGAAATAAGACATACCTCTTCATTTGCCAATCTTCTTCTTGTCATAACTCCCTTCTTTCTATCTCCAATAATTTGATTTTTAGAATAATTTAATCTTACATACCTTGGTGTCTTCTGAACTTCAAGTTCAAGTCTCTGATCATCAATCACAGTTGAATTTTCTGATTGTGCCTGTGTAACTGTATCAGTTTATTGTACCGGTTGAGGTATTGTCGGTTCCCTGTCATATGATATAGATTGATTTTTGTACTGCTCATCCACTTTCACATTAGAAATCTTCACAATTTTATGTAATCATTTGTTATAACATCTATATGCTTTTCTTTGAGTTGAATAACCAATAAATATCCCTTTATCACATCTAGGATCAAACTTTCCAATTGAATCATCTCTTTTGATATAGCATTTACTTCCAAAAATTCTGAAATATTTAATAGTAGGTGTATGTCCAAACCATAATTCATAAGGGGTCTTACCCGTTTCACCTTTGATGTTAACTCTCTTGAATGTGTAGACTATTGTACTCATTGCTTCTCTCTAGTATATGTGAGGCAATTTGACTTCCATCATCATAGATCTTGTTGCATCAAAAATGGTTATGTTCTTTCTTTTCACTATTCAATTCTGCTATGGAGTCCGAGGTGCAGATAACTTTCTCCTAATTCCATTTGTCTCATAGTAACTGTTAAATTCATGAGAAGTGACCTCACTGCCTTGATCTGATCTTAGACATTTGATTTTCAATCCAGTTTTTGTTTCAACCTTTTCTTTAAAGATCTTGAATTTATCAAAGGCTTCAGACTTCTCCCTAAGAAAAGTTACCCACATCATCCTAGAATAGTCATCAATAATCAACATGAAATACCCATCACCTTGAAAGCTTCTAGTCCTTGCTGGACCACATAAGTCAATGTGAATCAAATAAAGTACATCATTAGATTTATCAAGTATTCTATTTAAAGAAGTTTTAACTTGCTTTCCCAATTGACATTCCTTACATACCAGATTATGAGGCTTCATAATCTTAGGTATATATCTAACTACCTTAGTTAAATTGATCTTAACAATATAATCAAAATTAACATGACACAACCTGTTATGTCTTAACCAACTCTCATCAATATGAGAAATCAAACATGTCTTACTACCAGCATTCAAGTGAAAGATACTACCTCCAGTCTAAGTACCAGTTGCAATCTCCAAACCAGTCTTGTTAATGATTTTGCATTTTCTATCTTTAAACTAGAGTTGGAAACCCTTATCCATGAATTGACCAACACTCAAAATATTATTCTTTAAAACTTCTAAACAATAGATATTATCAGTGTTATGCTTACCATCCAGAGAAATAATACCTCTACCTTTGATCATAAATGCTTTGTCATCTCCAAATCTGATTTGATTGCCATTGTATTCTTGCAGGGACAAAAAGTTTCTCTTATCACCAGTCATATGATGTGATCATCCACCATCAATTACCCATTCATCCTTATCTTCAAATTTTTTTGCCATGGCCTTTTCTTCATTCATGATAGCCAGTTCCGGATCATCTTCCTTTAAAGCATAGAACACCTATTATTTTCCATTGTTGGATCCACTATGAGAGTCTTCTACCGATTCATCTCCAGAGTCATCACTTACCCCTTCCTCATTTTCTATATAGCATTGCTTTGTTTTCTTGAATCTATATCTGCTCTGGTTAGGCTTAAATCATTTCTTAACTCTTTCCTCAAATCTTGCATTCCTTTCAAAATATCTAGATGTAAGATGATCTATCTTATTACATGCAAAACATTTAAAAGGTGCTTTTCCTTCATACTTACTTCCTTTCAAACCTTTAGGTACTCTCCTAGCGAATAAGGCTTGAAGTTGCTCAAATTATTCATCTTCTTTTCTCATATCTTCTAAGTATTTTGCATATAATACTTTCCAATCAGCTTTGCTAGTAGATGATGATGATGCATGAAAAGCGAGTTCAGACTTTACAGTTCCAAAAGATCCAAATTCTTCAAGCACAAAAGAATATAATTTCCCAATCAAAATGTCTCTGTTAACTGAAGAGTTAGCCATTGTGCTCAACTCATTAATTATAGTTGCCTTCATTTTGTAAGCCGGTGGAAGGGCTCTCAAGTCTTTGGAAACTATTTCATCTTCACTCAGAAATCCTCCACAATATTGAATTCCCATAACAATCTCATTTACTCTTTCCATAAACACATCAATTCTTTCATTATATTCCATCTTCAAGTTTAGCAATTTTGACAATAGGATCACCTTCATTTGGAGTTTGCAATTTATCCCACATAACCTTAGTTGATGATTTATCAGTCAATCCCATGATCTGCTAATCAGTAAGTGCACACAAGAGGGCTTCTCTATCTCTGCAATAATTTTCAATATTCTTATTCAAGTCTGCAGGAGCAAGATTGCCAGATGTCAGATCACAAGGTGTGTATCCTCTCTTAGTGATCTCCCAAATATCCTTGGCAGTAAATCTAAGATGAGTCTCCATTCAAATTTTCCATATCCCATAATTTATTCCATCAAGCTTAGGGATTTCTCTTCTAAAAATAGTTACTGATGGATTTGAAGTGTTAGTTGCCATAGGATCTACCTCAAGCGGTTAAGATTCTACAAAAGAGGGACAAAGCTTTGATACCACTTGTTACAAGCTAGGGTTGTTGTTGCACCAAAAGATCAACCTATCAATGCCTGATACAACCACTAGACTTATAGAATCCATATGAGGCTTTTAAATCATGTCACAAATCCCTGCGAGGGATGATGGCCCACTGCCAAAAATCCCCCTCCCAGCATCACTCACCGCAGCCTGCCTGATTCAAACCTGTGACTAAGCTCTGATACCAATTGTTAGGATAACTGATGAACAACTGAGAGGGGGGTGAATCAGTTGTTGATAGATTATATCATTAAATCCACTTAATAACCTTTAACCAAATTAAGTACTGGTAAAAAAGAAATAAATACTGGTAAGCAATAAACATTAACAATGAAACATATAATCAACTTAATGCAACTATACCACTTTACACCATGATTTGTATCTGGAAAACCCAGAAAGGGAAAAACCACGGTGGGAAGCCTACCATAGTCAGATGATATTTCTACAGAAATTATGTGATATAATGAGGGGATTGCACATGCAGGAAGGTACACTTCCTAGAGAATACTGCTCATTACAAAAGAGTCTCACTAACCACAGAGAGGCAACAACCATCTGAAGATAAATAGACAACAATCAAGAATAATGAACTACCAGAGATAGCATCTACCATGCCTGATTATTGTCCTAGTTAAGCTCAATATTAGAGATCTTTGACCTCTTCCTTAATCCCAATTTGATCACCTATGATCGACCAAATCTCATTTGCATATGATATTGCATCATTTTATACCAACCCTAAGGCCTAAACCAATTAGTTCAGACACCTAAAAGATATTACAATAAGATCATTACATAAATCTATATTACAATGATATGCCATATTGGATTAAGACCAAAACAACAATAACCAATCCATAGAACATCTCAAAACATCCAGCTAACATGTAGTGAATATGTTATCATGATACCGGTCTATAACCTAGATAGGTACCGAACCTATTCTGGTTCCACCATGCCAAAGCAATGTCTTCAACCAGTTGAAGCATGATCAAAGAACATCTTCAACATCCTGAAATCCACCTAGAAGCCGTACCAACACCACTTATGCATCCTATCAAGATTCCTCAAAAAAAGCTCTATCAGGTAAACCTTAAACAAATGCCAATAAGATTGTATGACAACATCTGATTACTAAGTCAATACCAACTAACCAAAACATGCTCGAGGAACATATAACACATAAAACCAAACATACTCTATTGATCCAAACATGTTGGAAGTGTCCAAAAGATAGTCTCTTCTGTCAGTAACACTATATCTTCTACCGGTAACCAACCATAATAGCTAGTGTTAACATCAATGACAAAACATCAATGCAACACATAATCAATTCATCCATAATGCCAACATCTACATCCCCTTTTATCTATCTCACCTTTATCTTTCCTCTAGGTCTCTCATCCCTCTCTTGGTAGGCACTAAGTCTCTTACCTCTATATCTCTCCCCTCTCTAGTTCATTCCCTCCTTCTCCACCAAGCTCCTCCTACCTACTTATTCATCTTTCTCTCTTTGTGAACATTTCTCTCTCTTTTTCTTATCTCTCTCTTACATATCTCCTCTCTAGGTCTCTCAATCACTCTGTGTATACCTCTCCCTCCCTCCCTTTGTCCTTAGCCCTCTCTTTCTCTTTGCTATTCTCTCTCTCTCCTCTTCTCTCTCCCCTACTCTTTATTTCACCTCTCCCTCCCTTGTATAGGATTTACAGTATAGCATCTAGGGTACATGATTTATGGTACATAGGGTTGAGGAAATTACCCATATTGATAATTTCCTATATCTCTCTAACTCCCTCTCCCTCTTCTCTCTCTCACCTCTCTCCACCCTCTATAGGTTTTTCCCTCCTTTTATTCCTCTCTCTCTCTCTCTTTATCTCTTCCTCCCTCCTTATTAAAGCCAAAGTTTTCTCCTTATCAAATTCAACATGCTGTAAATTCTGACTGATGACCTAGTTTGTAAATTGATCAGCTATACTATTGATCACCTTTGTTGCAAAAAATGATGAAGGAAAACTAAGAGGGGGGGGGATGAATCAGTTTTCACCAGAATAAGAAATCTAAGAACAATCTCATATTTCAATCATCTGCAACAAGAATAAAGATAAAGACAATAACAACAACACACAACACAAACATTTTGACGTGGAAAACTTGGTTAAGGGGAAAACCATGGTGGGAACCTACCCACAATAAGATGATACTCTATAGTAGTATGTGTAAATATTACAATGGGGAATGCACATGCATTTAGGCACACTACCTAGAGCTCACTAATCAAGATAAAATGACCTAGAAGACTCCAATCCTCAGGGAAAATTCACTACCTTACAATAATGATCAGACAACAATCCATATTACATGAACTGCAAAAATAGCATATGCTAATGCTTGATGATAGTTTTGATTAAGCTCATTTGTCTTCTCTGCAACAATATCTGCTCAATACACCATATTGAAAGATAAATTCACTTATGCGCACATACAATACTCTCTAATAATGCAGACACAACATTGACATCCAAATTACATGAACCTAACACCTATCTATACAATTCATCAATCTTGATTACAAGGCCGACCAAACCCTCAACCCTCAATTAAAAAATTACATTACACGATACATAAATCAACCACTGGATCAATACAATACCACAAATGACATAGAATGGACCTAAACCAAATCTCCAAACATGGGTCACCATCAGAAATCTCACCAAGATTAACCACAACATGTTACACCAACAAAAATACCGCATAACATGAAGAATATCATGGGATCAATAAAATCACCAATACCACACACAAGGATCAATGTGGACCAATAAGACAAATAGGAAACAATTAGGAAATACCAACAAGCATGTTAGAACCATTGGCAATATTTGCACCAACACCATTTAATTAAATCTTCATTGATCAACATGCTAACTCTCAAGAACACCAAACAACAACAATTTGGAGTAGACAAATGACTTATAAAGCACCAAATCACTAACCATCTAAAATTAAGATACACATGAATATCCAAAATACTTTCCCAAATATGCAACCAAATATATGATCATACCGGAGCACAATGGATCAAATGGGCCAAACTCAACCAACCACTGAATAGAAAGACTAAAATTCAAACTAGATTAGATGATATGATCAAGTAAACTTCCAAATCACTTAAACTAATAAGGAATGAAGTATTCTAGCATCCCAAAAAAATAAACCAACCATATCAACTCAATCCAATCACCAGTACACTAAACAACTCTCTGTAACACTAGAACACAAGAATATGTTGACATCAATGACAACAACATATCCTAGAAACAACAATATCCAACAATGTCCCCCTTTGGAATTCATGGCAACATATGAATGTGAAAAATGATGAATACAAAGGAATGAATCAATATCAACAATCTGCAACAAACTCCCCTTGAGATCACACATACAAAGCATGCCTATCTCCCCGTTTGACAACAATGCCAAAGACAAAATATAGATCATGCTTCTCTCCCCCAATAACTCAACCTCTAAGAAGGACAATCTCCCCCTTAGGATAAAATCATAATTGATCATCAAAATCACACATTGACTACTCTAGCTGAGTAGCAGCACCAACTCATCAACCCGGATAAAGAGATAAGGCTCTAAAGTCCACAAGATTGATGTAAATCCATGCATCTAGTTCTCATCAGGAGAGGAGAAGACCCTTAACTTGCCTCTCAAATAAAAAAATGCATTTGCAAGCAAAGGTTTAGTGAAAATATCAACAACTTGTCTTCCTCATAACTGACTTTCTCCCTCAAGAAATGATACTTTATTGATACATTCTTTATTTTAGAATGCAACACCAAATTATTTGAAATATTGATAGGACTTGAATTATCATAATAAATAATAGTAGGCTAATCATAAATTACTCTAGTATCCCTCAAGCTCTGCTTCATCCAAACTACCTAAGTACATTTGCTAGCAATAGTATTGTATTTAGCTTCAATAGTAGATATAGATACAACATCTTGCTTCTTACTAAACCATGGAATAAACTTCTTTCCCAAAAATAATGCTCCACTGATAGTGCTCTTCCGATCATCAACATCACCTGCCCAATCAACATTAGTATAGGCACACAACAGGAAATCATTATTCTTCAGATACCACAAACCATAGTTAACAATCCCCTTCAAATATCTTAAAATTCTCTTTATGACAATAACATGTCTCTTGACGATCAGCTTGAAATATAGCACAAAGACAAACAACGTGCATAATATCCAGTCTAGTCTGAGTTAAGTACAACAATCCACAAACAATAGATCTATACAAGGCCTGATTAACTTTTTGAGATTCATCATTCTTAGACAAATTGCATCTAATCACCATAGGAGTTCCAATAGGTTTAGATTTAGCTAATCCAAGCTTCTACCTAAAACCCCAGACATGATGTCCTTATCCAGGAATCTGATTTCATGTCGGTCCAATAGGATTACAATACAATTTCCTAGGTTCAATGCATCTAGACATATTTGGTAACATGACACAAAAAGTGCCGCCAAAGTGTCGGCACCACCAAACAATCGGTGGATGGTAACTCATCACAAAATACCGGTTGGTAACTCATCAAAGAGTGTTACCAGTTCATAAAAAATACCGGTTGCTGGTTTGACAAAAATGAAGATTGGGAAATATGGGTTGTACCACTTCGTTCCTTCGTACTGCTTGAGATCCTTGATCTGCTTGGGGTAAACACTTTCTATAAAACACCAATAGTCTAAAGACTATAATACATCATAGCGGTTGGAACAAATACCGGTTGAGATTTAACTCATACATATAAAAAGTGATCTCATAGCAAGTGTGTGACCATCAATGACAATCACAACATAATCATCAAAAATGCCAACAATCTCCCCCTTTGGCATTGATGGCAACACTTAGGAAAATTTTGACATCTAAGTGTTTTACAACAAAAATATGCCATAATCAAAATTATTCCCCCTAAGCATATACACTATCCCTTTTGCAAACAATACAATGTATAACTATTTGCTTACAAAGATAGACATGAGGATATACAAAGCATACATCAAAATTTTAAATACCAGAATACTTCTCCCCCTTTGCCAACAATGTCAAAGTACAGCTGAACAACCCTTGTTTTCATTTGGTATTAAAATAATAAGAGTTTATGACAATGAAGAGTAAAACTTGTCAAAAACTGATTTAAAGTCCTGCAAAAATTGCTTCATGGATAAGGACCATGACTCAAGTAGGGAGGTAGCCACCTCTTTCTCTGTCTGCATCTAGGAGACATGTTCTTCCATGGCATCTATTGTGCTCATCTCTTGAGTCACCGTTAAGGCATCCAGATTGAGATAGCATTTCTGAAGTATTTGCAGGCGTGGGAGTAGAACTAGTTGAAGTTCCTACAAATCTCGTGTCTAGTTGCTGATCTCTAACTCTATTCTTTCAGACTGGATGTGAAACTAGTGAACGGTTTGCCATAAGTTGTAAAGGAATCATATGGTGGCTTGAAGGTGCTTATGTATAACTACAAGTCAGATTATAGCTTTTCCTTCTGTACAAGCACATCATCACAGAAGAGATGGGGTTGGCAAATCTTGTTAAGTAGTAGATTCCCCTCATCCAGAGCATCCCTTATATCTTTTTGAGCTTTTTGTAGATCAGACCGGAGCTCATTTAACTTCTTCACCAGAGTAGTGTTTAGAGCCTTTTGGTGCTTCTTTTTTGCACTGGCTTTAGCCACTTCTTCCAGACTTTGCACCTAGTCTTCTAAAACTGCACATAGGAGCTTCAATTGTTCTAGTGAGGAATCAGTACTGGGGAGGTTTGTACCGGGTATCAAACCGGTAAGAGTGTCCACCATAGCTTGGATCACATCTTGCTCTTTCTTCCTCCTTATCACTTCTAGGTGTTCTTCAACAACCTTAATGCTCTGTAGCAGCTCCATTTCATTTGCAGATTGGAGGTCAATAGGACTAGTGAGGTTAGCCGGTTTGGCTTGACTACCGGTTGCCTTTGGAGTCTCCATCTGAGTGCTCTTTTCCGCTTCTTCTTTCTCTTCTTCCTTCTTTTTCTTCTCCACTTCCTTTCTCTTCTCCTCTTCATTTTCCCCTTCCTTCTTTTTCTTCTTCACTTCCTTTCTCTTCTCCTCTTCCTTTTCCTCTTCCTTCTTCTTCTCCGCTTCCTTTCTCTTCTCCTCTTCCTTTTCTTCTTCCTTCTTCTTCTCCGCTTCCTTTCTCTTCTCCTCTTCCTTTTCCTCTTCCTTCTTCTTCTTCTCATCTTCTTGTTTCTTTTTCTCCTCTTCCTCTTTTCTCTTTTCCTCCTCTTTCTTTTTCTTCTCATCCTCTTTTCACTTTTCCTCCTCTTTCTTTTTCTTCTCATCCTCTTCCTTTTTCTTCTCCTCCTCTTTTCTCTTCTCCTCCTCTTTCTTTTTCTTCTCATCCTCTTCCTTTTTCTTCTCCTCTGCTTTCTTCTATGCTTCCTCCTTTCTGTCCTCTGCTTCCTTCTTCTTATCTTCCTGTTGCTTCTTTTCTTCTTCAACCTGCTTCTCCTGTCCTACTTCTTTAGATGGTGTACCCTGAGTAACATTTTCACCATCTAAGGCATCAACATCAATGGGGTCCATTTGTCCTATGACCGGTTCTCCTTCACTGTTATACACCTCATCCGGTTTGCCAATTTCCGGTTCCTTTTCAGTTTTCCGGTTTGCCTCAGATACTTGATGTAATCTCAGAGCGACTTTGGTATGAGAGTGAGTATCTTTTATTACTTCAAAGGCTTTTCCTTCAAGAAACATGAGTCTTCTTCTTCTCATGAAGAAGAGGCCTTTAAATTTCTCCATGATTTCATAGAGTTCTGAGTTAGATACATCAAGGAAATATTGTGCAAATATTTCCTCCCTCATTTTGTGTTCTTTTTCAATGGCAATGCACCATTTGGTGTCTAAAGAATTATACAGAGAATCCGTTGTCACTAATTTGATATTTGATGGCGACCGGTCATTAACACATAAATACTTAATGATTTCCTGTTCAACTTCTTCCTTTTCTTCATTATTGAAATCATCAAAATGATCTACTAAATCATTCAGCAACTTTCTCCTAATATTTTTAATATTTCTTTGGCAATGTGTCAAAGGTTTGTAAGAAGAAATATCAATATTTACCGGTGCCGATGTTGTCGGTTCACTCTTTGTCTTTTTCCTTGTTTGCGTAGTCTTTTTAGGCTTTTCTTCAGAGACAGTGTCCTCTGAGTCTGGTGTATTTCTTTTTGTCTTCTTCTTCCTCTCGAAGACTTTGGCAGGTGCTGCTTCCGGTTTTTTCTTAGCTGGTGACCGCTTGGTCACTTTGGGACTGGCTACAGTAACCAGAGCTGATGCTGAAGGCACTGCCTTTCCTTTCTTTTGTGAGGGTTCTACAACCGGTTTAACCCTTTCCAAATAGGTGTCGGTTCTCTTTGCCTTAGTATCAAGGGGTGAGGTGATTAGGGTAGAAGCATACTCGTCTAGCATATCATACATTACCTCATGGCCCATAGGCTCTACTTCTTCCTGTCTGTGCTCAACGGCCTCCATTATGCATTCATCCAATTTGATGATAAAGCAGATGTCCTCTTCATATTTCTTGACAATGTCACTGGATATCCTCATCCATAGGCTCATCTTCCTTCTGAACTCATCAAAGTACTTGTTCACAACTTCAGGGTAACTGGTTCCAACTGCTTGTAGGCTTTCTTTGATTTGCTTGGTAACCGGTTGGTCAACAGACCATTGAATATCTCCAACTCCTAGGAAGTAACCTTGGAAGTAAAAGAATAACCCTACCAGTAGTTGTCCAAACTTAAATTTCAATGCATTCTCCTATTTGATCGATTTGAGGTTCAACAGAAGTTGTCTTTGCATACAAGTGCACAGATCAAACGATGCATCTTCCTTGATCATCCTGTAAGTGGCATTTACCGCTGTAGCAAAGACAGAGTTAATTCTGCTGGCATGGAATGTTTGGTATCCTATCACCATACATGCATATTTGACCAGGTCATCCTTGATGGAATTGACAGTCATTACTCGTGAGTCACTTACTGAACTGGTGAGCTTGGTCATTTCGGTCTTGATGATCTTCCTTAGCGACATTGTAGAAACCGGTGACGGCATGAATAGCTTCCGGTGTTATGTCATGTGTTCTCTCAAGATACATTTTATCACCATGAACTTTGCTCAAAATGATTTAGATGTGATCATCTATGAAATCTTCAAGGAAATAAACCACATTGTGAAGCTTCTTCTTCTCCAAGATGCTGTACTCTGGTTTGATCTTTTTATTCTTCCCACAGAATAGACCTAGCTAAGAGTGGATTGCAAGAGACCCTAGGTCTTCAATTTTACAGTCTATGTAATCGGAAATGGCTTCTTCCACTATTACACCAGCAGGTACTTGAGATAGAGCATTGTATTTCAACTTTCATTGAATGAAGTCCATAGAATCAACAGGTGCACTATAACTAGAGTGTGATGCGGAAGCCATGATAAAACAGAAAACTCGAGAAATATCTTTCAAAAATTGAGAATTTAGGGCTTGCTAATTCACTTCGCCACACACTACATCAGTTGTTGAATCACTGCTTTGAGTTCTTCTCTTGACCGTCTGATATTATCTTCTGAATCTTCTTCAGGGTTTTGAAATTTCTTTGAATTGCAACACAAATCGGTTTTTCTTCGCTCTGCACTTGAAAAACTTCTTTTCTCAAAAAATGATAGTGAGAAATGATTTGAAAGTTCCTTTTAAACATATTCCTCACCTACTGTAATAAATGCTCCACCATTAGGGCGTAAACCCTATTTTGCCTTTTACCGTTTCCGGTCTTCTACCAACTGATAGGTATCACATACTGGTTAAGGTCTTTTACTGGTGTAAACCGAGGGTTCAAAGCATTTCATCGTTTGCTCCCCCTAAGCTTTTCTGATGCTTAGTTTGCCAGTTTCGTGATTTCCACACTAGGTGCAGAAACTAGTTCTTCCTACAACATCACTGGTTTCTTCTTCCAGGTTTTATTCATATCCGCTTGAATGGTTTCAACATCAATTTTTCCTTCCAGAGTGACCAGTATGTCATCCGATATGTTCTTTCTTGTTCTGCAAAAACTTGTTGTATGACCCGGTTTGTTGTAGTGATAGCAAACCATTCCAAGTGCTCTCCATGGTCCATTATTCATGTTACCATTCTTCCTCCTGCATGTTGCAGCAGTGTGACCCCGATCATGACAAATCCAACAGTTTTCTCTCCATCTGGTTGCCGCTTGATAGCCACCGGTTCCTGACTGATGATTGAAGGTATTAAATCAGTTGGGATTCTAGTTCACAAAAGGTTCCAGACCAACTCCTTGAGTCCTCTAAGGATATCTTCCAGTGTTGTTCATAACAGACCTGCATTCAGATGCTCTATGCCCAAACTTGTTGTATGCATAACAATTACCATTGAACTTATTGGATCTAGGTGCATTGTTTATAAAGTAAGGAAAATTATTGTAGGCTTTGCTCCTACACACATTAGCAGTATGTCCTTCTTTAAGACAATTAAAGCAAATAGGTTTGAACTTTTGCTTACCTTTACCTTTGAATGTCGGTTGCTTCTTCGATGCTTCAACATTTGCACCAGAGGTCTCACCTTCCTCATAATCAGAGAAACCAAGTCCATTGGTATTCTTTACCGGTTTGGCCGATTCTAGCTTTTGCTCTAGCATAATAGTACTCTTGTTGAACTTAGCAAGTATTTCCTTTGACTCAAAGAGTTCTTTGGAAATAGCAGCATTTGTCTCCATCAAGTTTGCATTTTCAGAGATGGCTATGTTCAATTCTCCTTGCATGTCTTCCTTTTCCACTTTGTTTGCATGGAGTTGAGTGGTTAGGGCATTGATTTCTTGTTTTAACTTGGAGATCTCATGATCTCTATCTTTTACAAGATCTTCAACTTTCCTCTAGTTCTCAAGCTCATGACACATCCTGATAGTCAGTCCTTCCATCTCTTTTCTTAGGTTGGAATTGGATTCATTCAGCTTTTCTAATTCTTGAATTAGAGCTTCCATGTCCGCTTCACCAGAAGAACTATTTTCAGATAGCTCCTTTAGTTTTTCAGCATTTTCTCTCCTTTTTGTCTGAGAGGCCTTATATTTGACCATAAGATCATCATAGGCTTTCTCAAACTGAGTGAACCGATGAGTAAGTTCCCTCACAGTGTATTCCCCCATGTCTCTTTCCAAGTGGTTAAACTTATAGAAAGGTTGGCTCTGATAACAATTGATGAATACTAAGAGGGATGGGGGTGAATTAGTATGCCAAAAATTACTTCACTTAAACACTTTACTAGACTGCTAGTAAGTCGGTAAAATAGTTTAGCAAACAAACCGGTTAGCACACATGCAAACCAAATAGCAAATAATGCATTCACCCACAGAAGCACAAACACCATAACACAAGAGATTTTGACGTGGAAACCAAAATGGGAAAAACCATGGTGAGATGAAACTCACAAGTAACTATCTGTTGAATAGAAACCAGACCGGTTAAGATCAGACCAGTTAAGGTCATACAATGTTCTTTACTAGAATAGATCCTTTTAGGAATCTCAATCTCTGTTAGGAGATAAGTCCGATTAAAGACTACCTTGCTAGAGGATTTTAGATCCATAGATGTGAACCACCTTGTTAGAGGATTTACAAAAGGCTTTTGGGCCTACCCGGTTAAGGGCTTCTGACTTGTCGAAGATGTGAGTAATCAAAAAGTGAGTGATCTAGCAAATAGCACAGATTGCTTGGTTAGATCCTTCATAGCTTGTTTCTAATGCATTCCAGCATTACTTCAGTCTTCAACACATTCTTACTCTCAAAAACTCATCAACCACCTTAAACCCCAACAACTACCTAAAACCCCAGACATGATGTCCTTATCAAGGAATCTGATTTCATGTCGGTCCAATAGGATTACAATACAATTTCCTAGGTTCAATGCATCTAGACATATTTGGTAACATGACACAAAAAGCGCTGCCAAAGTGTCGGCACCGCCAAACAATCGGTGGATGGTAACTCATCACAGAGTGTTATCGGTTCATAAAAAATACTGGTTGCTGGTTTGACAAAAATGAAGACTGGGAAATATGATTTATGTCTCTTTGTTCCTTCGTACCACTTGAGATCCTCGAACTTCTTGGGGTCTTTATACCGCTTTAGACCGATAAACACTTTCTACAAAACACCGATAGTCTAAAGACTATAATACATCATACCGGTTGGAACAATACCGGTTGAGCTTTAACTCATACATATAAAAGGTGATCTCATAGCAAGTGTGTGACCATCAATGACAATCACAACATAATCATAAAAAATGCCAACACAATTATAGCCACTAGAGCAAAACGCTACTCATAATCAATTCCTTCCATCTGAGAACACCCTTTACATACCAATATTGTCTTGTTTCTTACCACTTCACCAGATTCATTCAATTTATTCTGGAATGTCGATTTAGTGGCAATTACATTCTTGTCTTTAGGTCTCGAGACAAGCTCCCAAGTGTTATTCTTCTTAATATGATTCAGCTCTTCTTTCATTGCTTTTATTACTTTTTCTTCTTTACAAGCTTCTAGAACATCTTTAGGCTCAATCTTTCAAATCAAACATATCTCTTCAGCAACAATCCCCCTCTTATTCATCACACCTTTATTCCTATCACCAATAATTTGATTTTTTGACTTATTTAATCTTACATACCTCGGAGTCTTCTAATTGTTCTTATTCTCAGGCTCTTGCACTTCTTCACTGGTAGCAACAATACTAGGATTGATTGTCTCCACCTGATCAATCTGCTTCAATATCTCAATCTTCATAGGCTTAGGAACAACATCAAAATCATCAAAATCATAATCACATGTTCACATTTGCACTCTCCACTATCTTTCTCAGTCTCTTGTTGTAACACCGGTAGGCCTTGCTCTTAGTAGAGTATCCCAAAAATATTCTTTCATCACATCTTGCATCAAACTTTCCTATATCCTCATCTCTCTTGATATAAAATTTACTTCCAAAAACTCTGAAATATCTAACTGTAGGAACATGACCAAACCACAACTCATAAGGAGTCTTATCAGAATCAGCTTTTATGTGCACCTTGTTGAATGTGTAAACAACAATGCTAACATCTTCTCTCCAAAAGGTATGTGCAACATTTTCTTCAATCAACATAGTCCTAGTAGCATCCAATATAGTTATGTTCTTTCTTTCAACAACCCCATTCTGCTGAGGGGTTCTAGGAGCAGATAATTATCTTCTAATGCCATTCCTCTCACAAAATGTATCACTCTATTGATGTAAATTGTCCCCCTCTGTTAGATCTCTGGCACTTCAGCTTCAACCCTGTCTCAGTCTCCACTCTAACTTTGAATATCTTGAATTTCTCCAATGCTTCTAATTTCTCCCTTAGAAAGGTAACCCACATCATCCTAGAATAATCATCAATCAACAACATGAAATATTTATCACCCTGCATGCTTCTCACTTTCGTAGGACTACATAAATCAATATGCACTAGATCTAACAATTCATTAGATGAATACAATATACTCTCAAATGTAGTTCTTGTTTGATTTCCCATTTGACATTCCTTGCATACCAAATTAGCAGGCTTCACAATAATAGACAAATCTCTAATAGCTTGGGTATAACTTATCCTTATCATGTAGTCAAAATTAAGATGACACATTCTCTTATGCCACAACCAGCTTTCATCAATCTAAGCAATCAAGCAACTTTTATCACTATCATTCAAGTGAAAGGTATTACCTTTAGTCTTAGTACCTGATGCAATCTCTACATGGGAGGCATTTAGGATCTTGCATTTAACATTCTTGAATTGCAAATGATATCCCTTGTCAACCATCTGTCCAACACTAAAAAGATTATTCTTCAAACCTTCAGCATATAAGACATCATTAGTATTATGCTTACCATTAAAAGATATAGAACCTCTACCACAAATCACACAAGCTTTCTCATCTCCAAATCTCACTATGCTACCATCATACCTTTCCATACTCAAAAATTTTCTTTTATCACCTGTCATAGGATGTGAACAACCACTGTCAATCACCCATTCATATTTCTCTTCAATCTTAGTAGCCAAATGTTTCTCCTCAACAATACAACTTGTAGGATTCACTGGTATCGGATCATCTTCCTTGATAGCAATAAATACAAACGCATCTTCTAAATTCCCAGTCTCTGATTCTTCATTAGTTAAACCTTCATCAGTAGCATAATAGCATCTCTTCTTATTTCTAAACTTCTGGTAGGGCTTGTAGGGATTATCATACTTATCATGCTTCTCATATCTATCATTCTTATCAGATCTTTCATGCCTTTCAAATTTATCATGCTTATCATATCGATACATTCTCTCAGGGCACCTAGAAGCAAAATGTCATACTTTATTACAAGAGAAATATTTCAAAGGTAACTTTCCATCATACTTACCATCTCCTTTAGGCAATCTCTGAGAAATAAGAGCTTCAAGCTCATCCAATTCTCTTTCTTTCTCTTCAATCTCTCTCTTTTCTCTTTCATATCTAGAAATCCAACATGAACTTTCTCCCAGATCACCCTTATGCTTATCAAATACAGAGACTCTGAATTAAGTCTCAAATTTACCATGTGGTTCTCCAAATTCACTCAGCTCAAATGCAACAAGCTTTCCAATCAACATGTCTCTAGTCACTGTTGTCACACTAAGGATTTTATTAATAGCAACTACTGTATGCTTGTAAGAAGGAGGCAATGATCTCAGCACCTTAGCAACAATATCATCTTCTTCAAGAGTTCCACTAGCACATCTTATATTCATAACAAGCTCATTCACCTTAGCTATAAATTATGTTATGTTTTCATCTTCTCCCATATTCAATGCTTCATAATTTCCTTTCAAACTCTATAGCTTACCTACTTTAACTTGTGCATTCTTCAATCCTCTCACATTAGTCATCTCTGAATCAGTCAAGGCACTCAACAATGATTCTTTAGCTCTTATGATATGTTCAATAGCCTTGATCTCATCTGTAGTAACTCATTCATTTTGAGGAACACTGTAGACATTCTTTGTAATCTTCCAATACTTATCTCCAAGAGACTTCAAATGAACTTCTATATAGTCCTTCTAAATAGTATAATTGCTTCCATCAAATCTACGACTCTCCTTTTTTAACACATAAGCTGTCATCCCGGAGCTCCTCAAGTGGTTAAGCTTCTTCCGAAGGATCTAGCTCTGATACCAATTATTGGCAACAACAATGAAGGAAAACTAAGAGAGGGGGGTGAAACAGTTTTCACCGGAATAAGCAAATGAAGAACAATCTCATATTTCAATAATCTACAACAAGAATAAAGATTAAGACAATAACAACAACACACATAACACCAATATTTTGACGTGGAAAACCCGGTTAAGGGCAAAAACACAGTGACAACCTACCCATAATAAGGTGATAGTCTGTAGTAGTATATTTAAATATTACAATGGGGAATGCACATGCATTCAGTTACACTACCTAGAGTTCACTACTCAAGATAAAATGACCCAAAAGGCTCTAAACCTCAGGGAAGGTTCACTACCTTATAATAATGATCAAACTACAATCCAGATTACATGAACTACAAAAATAGTATCTGCTAATGCTTGATGACAGTTCTGGTTAAGCTCATTTGTTTTCTTTGTAACATTATCTACTCAATACACCATACCAGAAGATAAATTCTCTTATGTGCACATACACTACTCTCTGATAATGCAAACACATCATCAACATCCAAATTACATGAATCTAATACCCATTTATACAATTCATCAGCCTTCACTACAAGGCCGGCCAAACCCTCAACCCTCAATTATAAAATTGCATCACACGATACATAAATCAACCACCAGACCAATAAAATGTGATAGATGATATAGCATGGACCTAAATAAAATCTCTAAGTACTCATCACCACCGAAAATCTTGCCAATATTAACAGAAACATATTACACCAACAAAAATACTGCATAACACGAAGAATATCACAAGATCAACAAAATCACCAATACCACACACAAGGATCAATGTGGACCAACAAGACAAATAGGACATGATCAAGAAACACCACAAAACATGTTAGAACCATCCGCAATAGCTGTACCAACACCACTTAATCAAATCTTCATCGATTAACATGCTAACTCTCAGGAATGCGAAACAACAACAATTCAGACTAGAAAAATGACTTGTAGAGCACCAAATCATGAACCATATAAAACAAAGATATACTTGAATATACTAAACACTATCCCAAATCCACAACCAAAGATATGGTCATACTGGAGCACAACATGGATCAAATGCCAAACTCTACCAACAACTAAACAGAAAGACTAAAATTCAAACCGGATCAAATGATATGATCAAGTAAACTTTCGGATCACTAAAACCAATAAGGAATAAAGTATTCCAGCATCCCAAAGAGATAAACTAACCATATCAAATCAATGCAATCACCAAAACACCAAACAACTATTTACAACACTAGAACATGGGAATATGCTCACACCAATGACAATAACATATCCTAGCAACAAAAATATCCAACACATAACAATGCATTACCCTAAAATCCAAGAATTTTCCTAGTAAAAGTTTAACCTATCCAAAATAATAGTTGAGTAACTAATTGGCAAAATTTCTCCTAGACAATAAATGTATAACCACCAAGGAATTACCTCAACTTGAAGTTTTGAGATACCTTTCTTAACAACCAACTACAAATCTAGTTTGAGAGCACAAATATCTGCAAGATTATTTGAACCGTTGGGTAAAATGGAGCAAATTGAAGCCGAAAATTCTCCATTCTCATCTCGAAAGGAAGGCCCCACTCTTAAATAAACTCAGATTCCCTTTAGAAGCCCCATCAAAATTTACTTTGCAAAAAGAAGATGGTACTGGTTTGCAAACATAGGAAAATATGTTTTCCCTCTTTTTAGAGAGAAACAATGCCCCAACATTTGGTGGATCTAATAGAAAATATCAATTCCTAAGGATGAAACTATCCCAAAAGGAGAAAACTTATTCGCTAGAACTGATCTATACAAATGTGCCATTGTCTCTTCTGAAATGGCAAGCTCAATCTTTGTTAGCAGTCTATTAACTGACAAGGATATTTTCCTAAAGATCCTATTATTCCTTTCAAGGAACAATTACCAGATTATGATTGATGGGATAATTAACCATAAACAAGCAAAATTAGGTTTAGGAAATAAAACAGGCTATCTTTGGAAGAAGGCAAAGAGCTTGTTATAACTTGGTCCACTCCACCGAGGCTTACCTTGCAACCAAGGCTATCGCATGGATGCAACTAAGTAGTTTTGAATAAAATGATTTGTACCTTCATATGCTTCTCCACATATCACACATTGAAAGGCAACAATGATACCCAAGTGGTCAAGCCTCATTTAAGTAAGGATATGATCCTATATGGCCAACAATGCAAAGGCCTCAACTTTTGGATGGAAAGAGGAGACCCAACATAATTGTGCCGGCCAATTTGAGGACTTGGATGGTTGCATTAAACTCTAAAATGTAGACTTTACAGAGTAAACTCGCAGATCTGACTTAGTCCAAATGATTTCATCTTGTTTATCCAAAACATAAATGGACCTTTTTCCACTTCATCCTCATAGGCAACCTTTTGAAAAGCAGTAAAAGGCCAATCTGAAATGGACTTTCTTATCACGCAAGGGGGAAAAGATGTAACATTCAAGAAGAAATAGTAATATATCTTTAAACCTCACTGAGCTTTAAGGAAGAATTTAACCTCTTCTAGCTATGAAATGCCACTCAACATCATATAACCATTCCAATATTCCTCCCAAAATATAAACTTCTGCCATTATTAATAATCCAAGACAAATGAGGGAGAAGAACACCTCCAGAAGATTTGATGAAACACACCTTACATCCATGTAGAAATAATTTTAGTGTAAAAATCCTTTCCCTATACAAGTCATCTACATATTTATGTCTCATGACCTTGCACCAACTAGGATTGGGATTGGAGTAAATCCTCAATACCAACTTAGCCCCTTCGGTTTTATTATGTAGAGAAAGATTACAAATGCTTGTTGCACCCATTCTTTTGTTTGAGCACACTTTTTCCCGTACTAAAAGTGGAAGATTTTTTTTGGAAGTGATAATTTGTATTTATATAAAGTCTCTTGCAACTTTCTACAAATATCTCAACACATTCTTTGGGGAACTAAGTACAAATATTATATAGATTGGAGTGGCATTCAAGATTGACTTAGCCAACTATATTTTACCCATAAGAGATAATAATTTCACCTTCAATGAGGATATTTTATTCATTATTGTAATTACAATGGACTCACAAAGCTTTGATTTGTTACCTCCTAAGAAGAATGGGACCCCCAAATTATTACTTGGTAAGTTTGCCACCATGTATTTCTAAGATAAAATCAATCTTCTTTTAAATTGTTTAGGGACATTAAGAAGAAAGATTATAGACTTCTTAGAATTAACCTCATACCCTAAAAATATACAATGTTCTGTGATGATGGTCTTCATCACCTTGGCCTTTGAAAGTATAGCTTTCCCAAAGAAAAGGGTATCATCTAAAAATAATGATTGTGAGAAAGGTTGAGGGCAATGTTAAATTTTGATACCTTTCCAATTTCCATAGATTTTAGTAGTTTAGATGACCTTTCTGAAAGCGTCCACCATAATTATGAAGAGTGATGGGGACAAAGGATCTCCCTACCTCACTCTTCTAGAGAATGAAAAAAAAACCCAAATGGAGAACCATTAACAAGGATAGAAAATTTAGCACTGGATAAATAGGAATGAATCAATTTGACCTATAGCCTATGAAAGTACATCTTGGCAAGAACAAGAGAGAGGAGTTCCCAATCCACCCTCTCATAAGCCTTAAGCAAATCAAATTTGAGGATTACTACCTTAGAACCTTCCTCTTGAATTGAGCATATGAATTTGTGAGAAAGGATTGCACCATCAAAAGACTCTCTCCCTAACACAAAGCCTCCCTAATTGTCAAAAAATAATTCAAGTAAAATCTTAGCCAATCCTTTTGCAATAGCCTTGGTAAAGATTTTATAAACAATATTACAAAGGGAGATAGGCTTATAATCAACAAAGGTTTCATGGTAATTGGTTTTAGTGATACACACAATGGAGGTAGTGTTCATCTATTTAAGGATATTTTGATGCTTCCTATACTCTTCCAATGCAACCAACAAATCATGGCAAATAATTTTCCAACAATTCTGAAAAAATAATGAAATGAATCCATTTGGACTAGGAGCTTTATCAGGAGCCATACCAAACACAATAGATTTTAATTCTAATAAGGATAACTTAGCCAACAATTCTTCATTCTAAGAATCACTAACAATCTTGGGCATGTAGTCAAAAAATGGTGAAGAGAAATCTAGGCTAGGGGAAGGTGTTCTTCTTAATAACCCTTGAAAAAATGAAATTACTTTAGATTCAATAGCAACCCTAGAATAGATAAAAACACCAAACATACTTTTAATTTGAGAAATGTGATTAAGTTTCCTTCTCATCTTTGTAGAAGCAAAGAAAAACATGGTACAATTATTTCCATCTGTTAGCGACAACTTCCTAGATTTCTACCTCTAGTATGTCTCTTCACATGCTAAGAGTTCATGATATGTCTTTTTCAATGCTTTCTCCATATCAAAAGGCTGCAGATTCATACCTTCCTTGATGAATTTCTCATTGAGGTGCACCAGCTTGTGTTATACTATTTGTTTCTCTCAAAAATGTTCCTGAAATGAATTTTATTCCATTCCCTAATCTTACATTTGAGAAATTTTTACTTAATCATGGGGATGAATGTTGGGGTCCCTGAACTAGATTGCTTCCAAATTGAATGGAGATCTAAACACTCCTTTTTTGACAAACAAGTTAAGAGAAATCGGAAGATGATTTGACCCAAGATCATCTAAGATAGTGGGATGGAACACCTTATTACTCACAAACCATTGATCTGACATAAGAGACCTATGTAACCATTATGATATCTGCAAGAACCATTTTCTCTAAATATTCCAAGTAAACTTACCATTAGTAGGAATACAATCAAAAAGACTTTTCAGGGCTACAAAATTGTTGATGTCTTGCACAACACTAGGAGGAGGGGTAATGCCACCTGATTTCTCATATGTATGAAGAACACCACTGAAATCCCCCCCTATGACAATTAGAGCATGTTTCAATTGACAGATGAAAGGGCTTATGAAGTCCCATAGCTTCTTAAGAATACTATTATTAGGCCCATAAATGTTGAATAGCCAAAAGGAGAAAAAGGACTTCAAACACTTGATAACTAGCCAACTCCCATTCATCCCTAGAGGCCATTTATTAAGTGCCAACTAAAGATTGTTTCATTATAATGACCAAGCCACCAGAAACCCCTTTCACTCCAACCTCTAAGAACCTCCATTTTGATAACGATTTAAAGAAGGAATCCATCGCTTTAGGGGCATTTTTTGTTTCTTGTAAGAGAAAAATGTCATGGTTGAACTTAGGGCTAGTAGACACTTGATAACACATTTCTTATTAGGGGTATTGATGCCCCTAACATTCAATGGTAGGAGCCTCATGGTTGTTGGTGCAAGAGCACCTAGTTTTCACTCCAGTTTCTTCATTTCGGTGTGTTTGTTCATAGGTTGGTTTGGATTGGTGAATAAGAGTCTTCTCTTAGGTCTTCATATGTTTTTGTAATCCCTTGGTAGGTTGAATGTCCTTAGGTCAATGCATTTGCTCAATTTTGGCTTGTAAGCCCTTGTAAGCCTAAAATGGCATAATCTTGCATTTTGATGAAAATTGTCTTGAATAGCATTGTTTGGCATTGGTAAATGTTAATTTAATGGTTTTCAGTCATCCTAAATGGTTTGGAGGAGAAAACAAAGCATGTAAGACAAAAAATACACTTTTTGGCAAAAGTTGTCAAAGTTGCTTGACAACTTTTTGCAGTGTTGAGCAAAGGGTTGGTTAGGAAAATGATGGAGAGTTATTTAGGACACA